>NC_141990.1:119004419-119666919 GCF_049901715.1 Pseudonaja textilis
GTTCTATTTTATTTTAATTTTATTCCCTTCAAGTCATTGTTGCCTATTGTCAATTGTCTGGACAAGTCTGCAAATTTAGGAAGCCTTTTGCCATTGCTTTCTTTTTAAGGGTAAGAGAGGGAGGGAGAGGGGGACAGGGGAACGAAGGGAGAGAGGGAGGGAGAAAAAGAGGGAGGGATCCAAAGTCCCCAGTCGGCTTTGTATCTAAAGCAGGACTATAATTCATGATCTCTCTGTTCCTAGTCTGGTGCCTTAAGCCACTACACCGAACTGAACCTCAGTTTTTATTCAGTGTGTATTTATATCTAAGTATAGTCCAGGTAAAGCAATAGCATACAATAAAAGCCTGTATCCACACTAAAACAATAAAGGCACATAAACAATTTCTTATTACCTGCACAACCATATATCCATCTACATCGAACCATGACAAACAAAATTCTCGTTGCATTATAAAAGCCCTGGAAAGGGGGCTTTTTAAAACCTCAAAAGATCACATTCAAACACAGTTCAAAAAGGGGTCAATTCCAGGAGGTGGGAAGGAACTTGAGGGGGAAAGCTCTAAAATGTGAGGTGGCTATTTTAAAGAAGAGGAAACCCAAGCAACCTTTTCCCATCCCATAACTTACAGTAACAGAGTGCACAGTAATCAAGTTATTCAAATAATATGTTGTTCCTATATAAATGGCTTTGAAGCTCAGTATTAAATTGCTAAATGCTTGTGAAGATCAGTTAAAGTATGACTTAACAAAAAGAACAGGTAGTCAAGTATAAAAGATTTCGAGCCAGTGGAACTGTGCTATTCTGGATGTGGCCTGCAATACAGGATGCAGATTCTTGGTCTTTCTGATTTGTGGACTTTTTGAAGCATGCTCGTCTAGCAAGGAAGTCTTGATCTATTCTTTGTTCCAATCAATACAATCCAATACCTTAATTATACTCTTCGTCTCATATGAAGTAAGTACAGAGAGACACTGGGAATTAATGCTACAAGTCCATTTTTAGAAACACCCTCTTTTCCTTCGTGGGAATGAGAATGAGAGGAAGGAAGGAAGGAAGAAAGGAAGGAAGGAAGGAAGGAAGGAAGGAAGGAAGGAAGGAAGGAAGGAAGGAAGGAAGGAAGTTGGCAAGTAAAAACTTTCCTCTTTAAGAATGAGTGAATCCAAGTACACCTTTTAAGACTGAGTTTTTGAGAAGTTTCATTTCAGAACCTGGACATTCTATCAAACCAATATGGGACAAAATTCCTTGTTCATGGAGTGGTCTTCTAATTTCCCAGTTGGGAACCTAGTGCAATAGCATCCCATCTTTCTGAACTAATTTAATAACATTATTCAGCAAATTGATTGAATGATACATAATTGCATTGCATCACTGCCCTTGATGTTTTTCGAGAGATAAGAAAGTGTCTGTGCAGGTAATAAGAATTGAATTTACCTACTTGACCATATCATTTGTGGCTTCCTGTCTCAACTCCATCTTTCCCAGTATAGTTAGATATTGAAACATTTTCTCATGTTATTTAGGTTCCTTGAAATGATAGGTAAAGGAATTAGTTTTTCTTTTTGACTCCTCCCTCCCTCCCTCCCTCCCTCCCTCCCTCCCTCCCTCCCTCCCTCCTTTCTTTCTTTCTTTCTTTCTTTCTTTCTTTCTTTCTTTCTTTCTTTCTTTCTTTCTTTCTTTTTCTTTCTTTCTTTCTTCTTGTGTAGAGGAAGCATTCAAATATGTCCCACCAGCTGTGTAAATTAAAATGGTATTGCTCAGCAGTGTTCTATCATATGATGCTGCATGTTAACTCAGAATATCATACTGTTTATTTCTGAGAGAAGAATAAGCAGCCGAATTTTTATAGTGGGGGTTATGACTATGATTGTTGCTGCTCTGCAGTGATAAATATTACATTGCTTATACTCAAAAAGATGTCTCCAATGGTAGTCATTCACCAGCAGTACATATAAAACTACTAAAAGAAAATGATCTGGGCTCTCCAAACCAACACTAAAGTGGGGTGTGGAAATCTCTACAGCAAACAGAGTTATAAACAACATTGCATGGGATGGGAAAAAGAAAGAAGAAATTTTATGGCATGGACAGAAGTATTTTTTTAAAGATTTCTTTTATCCTGCCTTTTTTATTTGTATAAATAAAATATACCTTTCAGACCTCCAATCCCACATTCTGATCCAAATCAAGAATAACATTTTAAAAAATCAATGAAGTGGTTGGTGTTAGGTTGGTATCTTCTTTTAAACCTAAACAATGTGATTAGAATAAGCCTTATGCTTCTTTAAAAAGAGAAATTCTACTTATTATGTTTCAGATTCAATGATCTTAGGGAGTATGCATAGGCAATCTAATTAGTGTATGGCATTGAACCATGAGATTGTGGATGAAGACGCAGCACTATTATAGAAAGAAAGGTGAGGGAGGTGGGATTGACAGAAAGTAGCCTGGGAAATTAGGAATATGGTAGCAATTTATTTTAAAATGAAAGATTTATTTAGCATTTGTTTTCCTAAATTAAAGGTAGTGTTTGAACAATTAAAGTTCAAACACTGTGAAAAAGCATGATTTAAATGCACTTTTGCTTCATTTCTTAAACATTTTTCATACTAAACACAGAAAACAAAATTCATAAATGTTTCTTTTCTGAATGTCCTTTCTATTAAACATTATATTATACTTCTTTGAATTAACAGATTTTTTTTTTTAAAAAAGCAATTTTAGATATATATTTGCTTGAATTCTAAAATTGTTGACCATTTTTGCATAAAGAAATCTCTCTCTCTCTCTCTCTCTCTCTCTCTCTCTCTCTCTCTCTCTCTCTCTCTCTCTCTCTCTCACACACACACACACACACACACACACACACACACACACACATTCCCTAATGTCAACCCCCACATAGCTGGAACACAGGAAAGCATAAACAATATATATTTTACTAAGGTGTCTATAATGCAACTCCGGGATAAATAGAAACATTTTAAGAACTGAAGTTTCAAAGCCTCTTTATACTGAGTCATTAAGGTGACGTCTCTTTGAAATACTTTCCCCCTGAATTTTAATCATCTTGGCTGAGTTGCCATTTATGATATCAACTGCTGACTGAATTGCCTCTTTCCTCTTTCAGTCTCCTCTGGATTTCTCTTACACCAGCACCACTAAAAACTGTTTGGAGGCTCCTCTTAAACAAAAAGGAATGAGACAGGTAGGAAGATGGAAGGGGGAAAAAAAGCCATTCATTTCACTAACCCATTTCTCTCTTTAGTTGTGTCGACCCATCCTCTTAGACCTACCACAGAGATCATGATCTAGGCTCTTTCTATTAAGAAGGGTTGCCCAGGAGTAAAAACCTTTTTTGTCATGGAACCCACTTCTGGAATATCATTCCTCCAGAGCTTATATTGGACCCTATTCAGTGGTGGGATTCCACCGGTGTAACAACCAGTTCTGTGAGCGCACGCTTCAACCGAACCGATATGAACCAGCAGAATCCCACTGCTGCCCCTATTCCTATTATCCTACTGTAAGAGCTTGAAGACTTGTGTTTGAGTCTGGGATTCTGGGTGCAAGATGGAGTCCAACTCCTTGCTAGATTGAAGGCTGATGTTTTTACACTTCACTAATAAAATGAATAATAATAATTATATATAAAAACATTGTTCAGGAAAGTCTTGATTTTTAAAGAAGAATTTGGAAGTCTAAAGATCAACATGAGCTCAGGGAGGGAATAGGTAGCTTTATTTTTTTGACACCCACCCCCTCCTTAACTGATATTTGGGTAGAAGTCATAGAATTCAAGTTTAGATAAACAATACTGTCAGACCATAACCTTTAAGGAGGGGGGGAGGGAGGGGAGGGAGAGATTGATTGCAGGCAGTGCAACCAGTAGTAATTAAATGAGATGAGAACTGGTGATGCCAATATTCATTATTTTATATTTGGAAAAAAATAGTTAATAACATCAACAAATTACTAAATAGCAAGTAGCTATTTAATTTCCCAGGCTACTGAAAATGAATGATTCTGCTGTCAGTCGTCATATTCCCAATAAACAAGTCTTATCCCTTTTTCACTCTGGTTCTCTGAACGTGATGCCAAAGTCTTGAAAAAAAATGAGCAAAATAAATTCACCTTGAAAACTCCATATCGATGGAGATCTTTCTCTGTGTATATCCTTGGCCTGAATCAATCCATTACAGAATGAAGGTCTCTTGACTGAAAGTTATGAACTATAATCTACCATGCTGATTCAGTATGGATTGGGAGAGAGATGGGGGGGGGGAGGGAGGGAGGGAGAGAGAGAGAGAACTACACACACACACACACATCCCTTCCTATTTCCTACTTTAGAACTAAAAAGGAATGACCAGTACAAAATCATCTAGCCAGCTTTTTTTTTTTTTTTTATATAAATTTTTATTATTTTTTTAACATAAAAAACACAACAACAAAACATAAAAGTATCAGCTCCCCCCATATTTTTGTACACACCGTAAGTCGGTTGGTCCATCGGTTTTGTGCATTCACCTCATAGTCACAATTACAGTTACTTTATATAATACTTTTATCAATACAAATTTATAAATCCTAGTATCTCTATTAAAGAAAAAAAAAAATTGACTAAACTTTTATTCGGTCATGCCTTTATGAGATAACTATATTTTAAATATTTTATTCTAAAACAAATCTTATAATCATACCAATTCTATCCCAAATATGAAAAAGAAAGAAACAAAGAAAACTATTATATAAATATAGTATCAAAAACCAATAAAAGGAAAGGGAAAATAAAGTCATTATTATTCCTTATTATCTAACTTTTATATTTTAATATTTCATCATTCAACCATTGATAGAAAAGATCCCAAACTAAATAAAATTGTTTATCTTCTTGCTCTCTAATTTCAAAAGTCAATCTACTCATCTCAGCACATTCCAAAATTTTCTTTACAACTTCTTCTTGCAATGGAATTTTCTCATTTTTCCAATTTTTGCAAATACAATCCTAGCAGCAGTCAATACATTTACAATCAAATATTTCAACTCTTTATTATAAGTATCTGGTAGTATTCCCAATAGAAAAAACTCCGGTTTCAAGTCTATATGCTTCTTTGTCATTTTTCCAGCCACATGTGGATTTTAGTCCAATATTTTCTAGCATCCTCACAAGTCCACCACATGTGATAGTATGAACCAGGTTTCTGATGACATTTCCAGCATTTTTCGGTTTGTTCTTAAACATTCTTGCTATCCTTGTCGGGGAAAATGCCACCTGTAAAACATCTTATACAAGTTTTCTTTATAGGCTGTAGACATTGTCATTTTATAATTTTGCGACCATAATTTCTGCCATTTCTCTAAATCAATCCCATATCCAAAATTCCTCCCCCACGCAATCATAGTTTCTTTAACTTGTTCTTCCTCAAGCTTAATTTGCAATAAATAACCATACAATTTTTTAATCACCTTTTCATCAGTACCCATCAAAATCTTATCCAAGTCAGTTTGCTTATCATAAAATCCCTCTGCTTTGGAATCCTCATAGTACTTTGAATATATTTGCAAATATGAAAACCAATTCATCCGTATACCTTGTTCTTCCAATTTTTGCATCGATTTAAGTTCACCCTTTTCATCTAATAATTCCCCATAGTTAACTGTTTGTTCCTTTTTATAGATTATAGGATAAGAAAACGCTTCTATCGTCGATAACCAAACTGGAATTTTCAAATAACACTGTTTTTATCTTCTCCCAATTCAACCACAGAGACTCCGTATATAATGCCTTCTAAAATACCCCTGTGTTTTAGTTCCCTTGTACCATAAAAAGCATGCCAGCCCAACAACAAATCATGACCTTCTAATGTCAACAATCTGGTTTTCCTTAATGTTATCCATTCTTTAACCCACGTCAAGTTTGCAGCTTGGTAGTACAACTCCCAATTAGGCAGTCCAAACCCTCCTCTAAATCTAGCATCCTGTAAAAGCTTTAACTTTATTCTTGCTTTCTTACCTTGCCATATATACTTCAAAACAATTTTATTTAAATCCTCAAAATATTCTTTTCCAAGCCTAATTGGTATTGTTTGAAACAAAAATAAGACTCTGGGTAAAATGTTCATCTTAATTGTTGAAATCCTTCCTATTAATGACAATTGTAAGTTCTCCCATTTTTTCAAGTCTTGAGCTATCTGTTGTTTAAGTTTAATATAATTATTCTCCTTCAATGTACTACATCTTGATGTCAAATATATCCCCAGATACTTAACCTTGTTTGTAACTTGAATTTTTAACAGTTCTGCCAACTCTTCCCTTTGTTTCAGCAACATATTCTTTGACAAAATCTTTGTTTTATCTCTATTTATTTTCAAACCAGCCACCTCCCCATAGACCTCTATCTTTTCCAACAGTTTCGAGGCTGTTTCTATAGGGTCTTCCAAGATAAAGACTAGGTCATCTGCAAAGGCTTGTAGTTTAAATTCTTCCTTTTTAATTTTCATTCCTTTTATAGTTTTATCTTCTCTGATATTTCTATTCAACACTTCCAAAGTCAATACAAATATCAAGGGAGAAAGAGGACAACCTTGTCTTGTGCCTTTTCTTATATTAATAGGATCTGTAAATTCTCCCTCCATCATTACCTTAGCTGTTTGTTCATTATAAATTGCTTCTATTGCCTGAATAAATCTTCTAGCAAAGCCCATCTGTTCCATTAAAAGTAACATAAATCTCCAATTCACGTTATCAAATGCCTTTTGAGCATCTAAAATATCAAAGCCATTTGCTTTTCAGGATGTGCCTCATAGTATTCCAGGGTGTCCAGAATTACTCTCATATTGTCTCTGATTTGTCGCTTTGGCAAAAACCCATTTTGGTCTGGGTGGATAAAGTTATTCAAATACTTTTTAAGTCTTTCTGCTAATATTGAAGCAAAAATTTTATAATCTGCATTTAGTAAAGAAATCGGTCTATAATTCTTGATTTGCAGTAGGTCCGCCTCCTCTTTTGGAATAAGTGTAATGTAAGCCTCTGACCATGTTTTAGGTATCATCTTTTTAACATAACTTCATTCATAACTTCTAACAGTGGAATACACAGTGATTCTTGAAAGATTTTATAAAATTCTACAGGAAACCCGTCTGGACCTGGTGCCTTTCCATTATTTTGTTTCTTAAGTGCTTGACTTAACTCCATCATTGTTATATTACTTTCTAGCATTTCTTCAATCTCTTTAGGTATCTTAGGTAGATTTGCATTCTGTAGGTATTGTTTAACTTTCTCCTCATCAATGTCTTCTTTCTTATACAAATGCTTATAAAAATCATAAATAATCTCTTTTTTTTCTTTGCTGCCATAACAAATTTTACCTTGGTCGTCTATTAACTGCGGTATTTTCCTCGACTCTTTCTCCTTTCTCAATTTGTATGCTAGCCATCTACCTGGCTTATTTGCATCCTCAAAATAATTCTGTTTAGCATTCCTAATTTTCTGTGCCAGTTCTTCTTTCTCTATTAAATCCATTTTATGTTTAGTTATATCCAGTTTCATTTTAACATCTTTTCTGTGTGGCATTTTCTGTAATTCTTTTTCAAGTCCCTTATATTCATCATCCAAGGCTTTAAGAGTTCGCCTTTTCCTGTTGTTCTTTTTTCTTGTATAGTCTATTATCAAGCCTCTAACATAGGCCTTCATTGTGTCCCAAACATTCTGTATTGAGGTGTCTTCTTTTCTGTTCTCTTTAAAGAAGAAGGCCAATTCTTTCTCCATCCATTGTATAAATTCCTTATCCTTTAAAATAGAATTATTTAATGTCCATCTCGATCTTTTCCTTTGTCCCTTCCATTCAATTGTCAATGGGTTATGGTCAGCCCAAGTACTTGTTTCAATATTTACTTCTTGAATACTAGACATTAAATCTGTTGAGATCCAAATCATATCCAGTCTAGACCATGATAGATGCCTATTTTAGCTTTTATGCCTAAGGAGAACTAGAAACTGGATCTATCCACAAGAATATTAATTTCAATTCTGAATGTTCATGCATTTTCTCAATTTTGTCAGCTTTCACCATGTAAACTCTATAATCACCACAATTTATGGAATATTCTGTGTAGCCAAGTTGCTTATTTTATAATGCCACAGAAATCAAAATTTTGATAAGGAAAGGTCCCACGGTGATTACTTTGCTTCTTCATTTTTAGAAGACAAAGCATTTTCTTTTCCTATGTAGCCATAAAAGACTAAAGTGGTAATAGTAGTATTTTCACCATTTTAAATGTCAGTATTATATTTTATACTAATATTAAAGAGGTTGGTCACTCTGAAATGCTTTAAATAGTACCGTAGCTACTTTCTTATTGCTCCATTTTACAAATACCCAGGTATTTGTGTATTTGTCTACTCTGTTCATATCTTTCAACCAAAAAAGACTGAACAACACTTATAACATTGGTCTATTCTATCCATTCAAAATCTATTTGGCAAGATATTGTGAAAGGCCTTGTAACTGAAGAGCTGTATTATTATTATTTGTGAGAAAAACAGTAGGTACAGTTTCTTTACCATATTAGAGGTAGGGATAGATTATAGATTAGAGAGGTAGGTAGATGGATAGATGCATGGATGGATGCATGGAGAGAGAGAGAGAGAGAGAGTGATCAGGTAATGAATGGATGGGTGGATGGATAGATGATAGATGGATAAATAGACAGACAATGATAGATAGATAGATAGATAGATAGATAGATAGATAGATAGATAGATAGATAGATAGATAGATAGATAGATAGATAGATAGATAGATAGATGACAGACAGACAAGGACCAGAATTAGTAGACAAGAACTAGAAGACAGTGGTGGTGACAGGTACAATGCCAAGTGATAGCAACATCAGGAAGAAGTAGTATGGCAAGCTGGCGGTACTAGGGCTTGAAGGAGGAACTGGAAAAGACGTGAAAAGTAAACGCCAAGTGGTTCCAGTTGTAGAAGGAGCATTCATGGCTGTGACTCCTAAGGAAGGAAGAAACAGCAGAGCTCTCTATCCAGAGGTATACAGTGCTAGGAACAGCTAAGATACTATGCAGAATCCTCAAACTCCCAGGCCTTTGGTAGAGGATCTGAGATTGAGGAAGACATGGACCATTCATATGGATGATTTATACTCTGTGTGTTTGTGTGTGTGTGTGTGTGTGTGTGTGTGTGTGTGTGTGTGTGTGTATGTGTGGTGTGTATGTACACACACGGTATATATACAGTCAGATATACATGGATATATTTATCTACCAATACTCTGTTTATTATTCTGTCTCATCCCTCTTCACCAGCATCTGTTTCATTATGATTTTTAACAATCTTCTTGTCTGAATGGAAAGTGGCATCTGCTTGGCCTTATTTGGTTTGGAAACAAAATAGGATTGGAACTGGTTATAATTGGAAGGGAATCTTCAGGGATTCCAGGGCAGTAGCCTAGGCTAGTAAAAGAAAGAAAAAAGCAGCATTCTGTATTCTCCAACCCTGCCAGAAAACAATATGGATGTCTACATGAAGTCACCTGAAGTCAAACTCAACATGAAATAAACTGTTACTTTATTCATGTTCCTTTCTTTCCATTCATGGAATTTCCCTTTATCCACTCTTCCTCTCCATGAAACTGTGACTCTAGCATCACTCTTATCTTCTCTTAATCACTATTTCAAGATAGAGATTTCCCTCTATACCACCATTCATACTCTCCACAACTACATGTTAATGCTACCAATACTTTAGGGGGAGGGGAAGAGCCAGCAAACTCCATCTTTATACAAGTCATGCAATCTTTGGCTTTTCATGCTTCCTTCATTGGAAGAGTGGAAGAGTGAAAAGAAGAGTAGGAAAACAGGCATCCTGTGCATCACCCAAATAAATTTGCCCTTTTCTTTTCTTGTTTTCATATCCTACAAAACTATGAATATGATAGATAGCCACATGTTTGTGTTTCATGGATGGTCCATCTCTGAAATATTAAATCACACTCCCTTTTACTGCTCCATATCTATCAGGTTCAGATCTTCCAAATCATGTTTCATGCAGGTGAAATGTTCTGAAGTACAACCCATGACTACTTAGTGACCCAAAGTTGCTTTTCCAAAAGTCAACTGTACTTTCTTGATTTTTTTCTCTGAAAACATTTTGCTTCTCATTTAAGAAATGAAGTTCTTCAGAGAAGTTCTTGTATGAGAAGTGAAATATTTAAAACAAAACAAAACAAGAAAAGTGCAGCTGAGTTTTGGAAAAGCACTTTTGGGACAACCATGAGCTGGATGATTGAGAATCTCCATAGATATTTCTTAGTGACTCAGAAGCATTGAATTAAAAAAAAATCCCCTTCTCTCCCTTCACTTGAAAGGAAAACCCAGTTGATCAATATTGTGCATGCTGGTCTTTCAAACTGGAGAAAACCTTTGCCAATTTTGTCCCTGCTCCATTTTCCCTATATGGGATGGAGTTTAAGCCTTAGTGTATTTGGAACCATTGGGTCACTGGATCATTTTTCCTTTGATACTTGTTGTGCCTGAATTTCCCCAGTGGAAGAGATTTTTGTCTGAGCTTCAAAGCTTCCAAATGAAAGGCTTCCTTTTCCCCCTGATGATGGGGAAAAGGAAGCCTTTTGGATTGATGGTGAGGGTGGCAAATTTGTCCAGTCCAAACTCCATTACACTATCTTGGTTGTATACACAGAGAGTGTTGACCAGTGATTTTACCATAGATGTTGTTTTTTAACATACTACTTCAGATTATCCCTGTAAAAGGGGTTGGATGTTTTAGATGTTTGACAGCCATGGGCTGATCTGTTCAGTATTGTTGACAGAGGAATCAGTTAGAAATGATAGAAAATATTTGTAACTCGGTTAGTAGATATTGGTGGTGGTTTGTTTTCCAAGCTTCTGTTTAGCTTCCAAATGTTTTGTCACCAGGCTAGGTGACATCCCAGCAGGATTTTGGTTGAAGTGTCTTGTTTCAGTTCTCCTCTACTTCTATTGATCTCATGTGGTCAAGTGGTCAGTGGGTTGTGTGATTGGCTGGTCATGCTGTGTGATATGCCATGTGCCTGGCTGATCCTGCCATGTGGCATGCTGTGTGACCAGCTGGTCGTGTTGTGTGAAGGTCACCAAGTGGTCAGTACCGTTGTTGGTTGGTTGATGGAATCAGTGTGATGACAAACAATAATGGCGACTGTGAAGTCTCCTTGAAAAAAATATCTCTTGATATAAACCTTTCCAGTCTATCACCATTGACCAAGAACTAGATTTTCCATTGTGTTATTGACCTTTGAACAAAGCTTCTGATATTTCTACTGACTCCAGTTATTTCTAACCACTTGATTGTCAAAACATATGACAGGGAATGTATTCCTTGTCTTGCTGTCTTCCAAACTCATCTGTCAGTTAGGAGCTGATCTTCTGCTCCTCTGCTGTTTAGGCAGATTACTTCTGCTTACGTGGAAAGAGTTTCTTTTCAACTGGATACTGTTGAACTGCATCAATCAATTGTAACAGAATAGCAACAGCACTTAGACTTATATACCACTTTACAGTGCTTTACAGCCCTCTCTAAGCAGTTTACAGAATCAACATATTGTCTCCAACAATCTGGGTCCTCTTTTTACCCACCTTGGAAGGATGGAAGGCTGACTCAACCTTCAGAATCTTGAAAGCCTGTCAGAGTATCCCTCTGTCCTCCTTTAAAGTAAACAGAATTAAGGTGGAGTTTTATCAAGGTTCTTTAACATCCTGTCTTCTATTCCAGGACTAAGTTTAGGTTTATTTAGTAGTTCTTATATTCCTTATTCAAAGTTATCTGTGTATTTTTTTTTCATGTACAGGTAAGTTGGATGCAGCTGCATTGAGGCTTTGAAAGGATGTGCTACTTCAACATTATGAGAAACACCCCCCCCCAATGATTTCCTGGGTTATATAGCATATTTCTTACCTCTAAAAATGTAGAAATATTAGTAATGAAGACTTTCTTAATTAAAATATACAGTTTATCTAGTCCTTCAAATTAGATAATTCTGCAAATAATATCTGTTTTCAAATCCCATTTTTCAGTTGGATGACTGTCAGCCTATACATCTCAGCTGTTTGCTTTTGAACAATATTAGCACAGTGTTGGATTACCCTAGGTGCTGTCATTAAAACAGGGTAGAAGAAAGAAAGTGCTTTTTGTTCAGACAGAAATCACCGTGGCAATGTGATTCTGGTCTTGCTTGAAATCTGTCTAAGAATGGCTTCACACTGACTCCAGAGAAGTAGCATGGCATGTAAGTCAACAGAACATTTGGTTTATAGACCCAGCCAGTGGAAAAATCCAGCTTCTCTTCCAGTGAAGGGATTCACATGATGAATCTTTTCTCCATAACAATGCAATCAAAAGGAAGTATTGTAACTCTTGAATATTTGAAGTGCAGAACAGAAATCCATAACACTGCTTGCTGTGCTCGCCCTCTTACATGATTGAAAAGAAGTATTTCAGGGACACAGCTTCATTTAATTAAACTAGGACTTCTCAAACTTTGTCACAGCCAGGATCTCAAAGCTAAAAGAACATTTTTAATGCTTTCTCGAATGCAGTCAAGGGTAAAACCATAGCAAGTGGTCTGGCAAACATCATTTCATCTTCAGTGGGAAAATAAATAAAACTGATATTCGGCTTATGCCAACAATTGGGAGTGGAATTACCATTGTTAAGCAACACAATCCTAAAGCATGATGTTCTGTGACTGCTTTGCTTAGTGACAGCAGTTCCAACAATCCCAGTTGCTGTTGTTAAGAGGACTGCATGGGTTGTGAACCAAGAACTTTGCATTACTTCCTACTTCCTCCCGGCTTCCCAATTGGCTTTTGTTGTGGGAAGGGACATCCAAAATTGTGACTGTAGGACCACAGCTCACTGCAGTGTTGTAATTACAAACTGGACACCAAGTGCCTGCATCACAATTATGTGCCTGTGGGGACACTGCAACAACTAGAATTACAAACGCCCATTGTTAGTAGTGCTCATTTAGTGCCATCAAAAGTTTGAATGGTTGCTGAATGAGTGGTCTTGACCAAGGACCACCTGCAGATAAAAAAGGAAGGGAGGAAATTTGACCATCCCTCTCCTTACTATCCCAGAGGTGTGACCTTTAGCAAAAGTGCACTTATAATAGAGAAACAGAAGCCTATCTGTCCCCAGGAGTCAGCACTACCAATAGACCTCATAATTTTTTGTAAATCTTTTGAGTGGAAAAGTGGAGATGTCTATTTTGTCTCTGAAAATCCTGGACAGAAATTAATGAAAGATGAGATTGGCCATAGGAGCCATTCCCCCTTTGAAGAACAATAGATTTAAAACAACAACAGCAACAATACCTTGTTAGCTGTGATGGCGAAATGGTTTCAATACGGTACTGCAGGCTACTTCTGCTAACTGCCAGCTGCCAGCTGTTCAGCAATTTGATTCTCACCAGCTCAAGGTTGACTCAGCCTTCTGAGGTCACTCAAATGAGAGCCCAGATTGTTGTGGGTAAATATGCTGACTCTGTAGAGAGGGCTGTAAAGCACTGAGAAGCAGCATATAAGTCTAAGTGCTATTGTTATCTTGACTATTAATATGCTTTTAAGCACTTGACAGATTTTCAGTTCATTCGCAGAGTTATTTCTTTATGAAATGTATCATTTGTTTTGAGTCTTACAATCACAACGACACAAAAGCCAGTACGAAATGTTAAAACATTAAATATGAAAAGAAACAGAGATTAAATAAATGAAGAACCAAAATTAAGTGTAGCAGAGGTGAGAGCTTCCTTCCAGTACATGAGCCATTTCCAGTGTAGAATAGCCCAATCAGGGCCTCAGGCAAATCATGGAGCCAGATTTGAAGCTCTTTCAGAAATCAAAAGTGTAAGAGCGGATCTCACTTCAGGGGGCACGATGTGCAAATCCAAAGTGCAAATCAGGTGAGAGCCATTTCCCCTAGACCCCACCGGATGAAGTTTCTTGACTGACAGAATCTGCACTGTGCCCCATCTGCTGGAGTGAGTGGGGTGAGCCAATCCCACTGGGGTGAGATGGTTCCTCAGGGAGCCTCGACCTATACATAAAGGGCTTCAAAAGTCATAATCAACACCTTCTATTGAACCTGCAAGCAAATTGGCAACCAGTGCAGCTGGCACAACAAGGTTGTTATATGGGCCACCCTTGGGGGCCCTAAAACTGTCACCATTGTTTTTCCCCAGCTGTAAATTGACACAAGAAGATCCTTTGCTTATGCATACAAAAATGAATTCTCCTGAATTAAATTCAACATGCTGTAATAGAATGGATATATTTCAAAGTCTCACAGCCCACTGTCTTTCAGTAAGACTAATAGCTCCATCCTTAACAGAGTTAGGGTAGCCTAAGCTAATTGATATCTAGAGGTTTAGAAGGGTATGTGTTCATGCTGCTAAACATATTAAACGTTTCCTGACCTGCAGCCTGTGACTTCTAAACAAATGCAAGATCCACTTCCAAATAAATGGCTATCGGGTCATTCTGTAATATTTAGAAATTATTAGGATTTAGGCAAACTAATTAATGGCATTATGAAAAGCTGATTATTCTAAGCTTTGGATAATGCTACACTTCAGCTTGGGAAATTTCAAAGCATTAATTGAGTTTAATGAAGTGTATTATACTTTCCAAAGTGCAAATCGGAAGTTTTTGAAGAACAGCATCTTTTTACCAAAGAGAAAAGAAAAGAAAAAGGCAGTCCTCTTTTTTCAATTAAAGGACCATTTGTTTGTGGCCAAGTTAAAATTGATTATTACTACTTAGTCTTCTTTTGTTATCCAACTTTGTCCATCTCACAATGGTTCAGCTGTTATAATCTATATGTTTTCATGTGTATAGTCTTCGGACTCTATACAGGCACATGAGCAACATTCAAAAGACTGTGTATGCAGCCCACCTGTTTTGTGAGTTCAAGTACAACAGTTGTGCTTCACTGTTATCTTTCTTATCAAACTTCTTGTTGGCTTCTGTGAACTGTGAACCTGAATCATACTTGATATTCTCAGTCTATGCAGTGGCCTTCAGGGTAGTCATGGGTGTTGCCTTTCATCACCAAATTGAAAGGACCTCAACCTTGAATTATTGGAGATATTAAAAACAGAACACATACCAATGAATGAAATACTGTTCCGAACCAGTACCACTGGCAGTTTTAATGTAAGAAAACAGCTAAATTTACGTACCTGCTTTTGCAAGGCACAATAACTCATCAAGGAATTCAAGTTGTAGAGGGTCCCAATGATCATTTATTCCAAATGTATCAAGTTGCAATGGGTCACTGGTCTCTTGCAGGCCTCCAGGCGAAGTGACAGCAAGAAACCACAAGCTTACATATATACATACATCTTAGATACAGACAGTCCTCAACTTATGACCAAAATTGAGCCCAACAATTCAGTTGCTAAGCAAGATAGTTGTTAAGTGAGTGTTTCCCCATTTTACAATCTTTCTTCCACAATTGTTAAGTGAATTACTGCAATTGTTAAGTTAGTAACATGCTTATTATATGAAATTGACATCCCATTGACTTTGCTTGTTAGAAGGTTGCAAATGGTGATCACATGAGCCTGGAACATTTCAACTCTCATAAATACATGCCTGGAGTCCAATAACTGCCTGGAGTCCAAATTCTAATCAAGTGACCATGGGAACGCTGCAATGGTCATAAGAGTGAAGAACAGTCATAAGTCACTTTTTTCAGTGTTTCATTAAACTAATGGTTGTAAATTGAGGACTACCTATAGTTTTAGTATTTTATATATTAGCAAAGGATCCCAAATACCAAAACAACTGTTTCACTATTTTTTTAAAAAATTGATGTTCTTCATGGTATGAAAACATTTAAATCACTTACTTAAACTCTTATGAGCTGTGGTGGCACAGTGGTTAGAATCCAGTACTGCTGACTAATTCTGCCAACTATCAACATTTTGATTCTCGCTGGCTTAGGGTTGACTCAGCCTTCCATCCTTTTGAGGTCAATAAAATGAGGAGTCAGATAGTTGGGAGTAATATGTTGATTCTGTTAACTGCTTAGAGAGGGATGTAAAGGACTGTGAAGCGGTATATAACTCTAAGTGCTATTGCTATTAAAAATGCAACATAGTTGCTTTAATATAGGATTTAAGCCAAATGTCTCCTTGTTACACCAACAAACATCCTATAGAAGGAAAAGAGATACCTTGAATCTATTGCTTCATCTCAGGATAACAATTTTGAAATCAGTTAGTTGGTACAATAATTATAAAAAACCCATTCTTAAAGAAGTTACACCAACAAGGAAAAAATAATACACGCTATTATATCCATAAGGAAGATTGTTAATTCAAGCCTGAGTTCTTATTCCAACCCATCACACATTCTTCATGAGTTTTTGTCATGACTCCATCCATGAACAATATGGAGCCGAGGCGACTGAAGCCCGATACGGCAGTAATCCCTTACCCTGAAAAACAAAAGTGACTGCGTAGCAATACCTTTCTTTCTTTCTTGGTGACTTCAATCTACCTCATATTAACTGGACCCTTAACGAATGTACAACTGAACCCATACATGCAACCTTCTACAATGCTGTAACAAATCTGGGACTGGAACAACTAGTAACCAACAATATTCTAGGCTTAACAACTGCCTCAATCTCATCTTCTGCAATAGTTTGATTTCAATTTACGGAATACAAATTAAAGAACCCTTTTCCAACAGTGACCACAACATGATTGACTTTTGTCTCAACATACGTCCACACAAAAATCATCACAATGACAAAATCCCCAATTATAACTTCAAAAAAGGCAACTATGATCTTATAATCAACCATCTCTCTTCCCTTGATTGGCAATTTCTATTCACTGGATGCAACACTGTTGAAGACCATTATAATATATTCTTACTAGAAATCAAAAGAGCCATCAAACTATATGTACCAATAACAACTCCGAAAACCTGGAAAAACAGATTACCTATAACAATAAGAAAGCTTCAATCCAAAAAGAGATCACTTTGGTGAAAAAACAAATCTGGTCACATTGCCAACTTCAAAAGCCATTACAAAAATCTATGCCACCAGATTAAAACTGAATGCACTAATTATCACATTAAACAAGAGGAAAACCTTCTACGCACAAATTCCACCTATGCTTTCTACAATTTTGTAAGCAACAAACTAAAAGACTCAAGGTCCATCCCACCCCTGAAAGGACCTAATGGCAAAGACTGCAATGATGATACCATCAAAGCAAATCTCTTTAACACATTCTTTGGCTCAGTATTTGTAAACAGCAATGGATCAAGCCCAGTGCTTCCTAGTGGAACCACAGACAACTACAATGATCTAATACATATCTATTTTACAGAAGACATTGTTGAAAAAGCACTGCACAATCTAAAACCATCCCTATCTATTGGATCGGACGAAATATGTGCCTACTTCTTAAAAAAGCTATCCACTGCCATAGCCGAACCTCTAAGCATAATCTTTGAAAAATCTTTCAGGACCAGCTCCTTGCCAAAACTATGGTCACAAGCCACGGTCATCTTCATCTTCAAAAAGGGAGATCCCAGCCTAGTTGAAAATTACAGACCAATCTCCTTATGCTGTGTCACCTGTAAAGTCATGGAATCAATTATTAACTAATCCATTATCCTCCACTTAGAGACAAACAACCTACTCTCTAACTCTCTCTCTTGGTTTAAGAAAAAAACTATCCTGTAATCTGCAACTCTTATGCTGCAAAAACATATGGACTACACAACTTGATCAGGGCAAAGCAATAGACACAATCTACATAGACTTCTGTAAAGCCTTTGATTCAGTGGTACATGACAAACTACTCCTAAAACTAAAATCTTATGGTATCTCTGGACACCTGCATAACTGGATAGAAGCATTCCTGTCAAACAGACAACAAATGGTCAAAATTGGGAGCGTCCTATCAAATTCTTTACCTGTCAACAGTGGTGTCCCCCAAGGCAGTGTTTTAGGACCAACTCTCTTCATACTCTACATAAATGACCTCTATGATCATATTAAAAGCAACTGCGTTCTCTTCACTGATGATGTAAAGCTATTCAACACCACAGACAATACTACTACCCTCCAAAACGACCTTGACTATGTAATCAGAATGGTCAATCAAATGGCAACTTCAAATCTCAACAAATAAATGCTCTGTCTTACATATTGGCAGAAAAAATCAGAAAATAAAATACAAGCTCAATAGTCAAGACCTTGTTGAGGATCCAAACTTTGTCAAGGACCTTGGAGTACTCATCTCAAATGATCTAAGTCTTAGAGCCCACTGTAACTACATAGCCAAAAAGGCATTAAGAGTTGTTAATCTAATCCTACGTAGCTTCTTCTCTGGTAATATCACACTACTAACTAGAGCATACAAAACATTTGCTAGACCAATACTCGAATACAGCTCATCAGTCTGGAACCCATATCATGTATCTGATATTAACACAATTGAAAAAGTCTAGAAATATTTCATAAGAAGAGTTCTCCACTCCTCTACTGATTGCAGAATACCTTATGCCACCAGACTTGAAACTCTAGACCTAGAAAACCTAGAACTATGACGCCTCTGGTCCGATCTAAATATAGTATATAAAATCATACGTTGCAGTGTCCTATCTGCAAATGAATACTTCAGCTTCAATCATAACAATACAAGGGCACACAATAGATACAAACTCAAGGTTAACCACACCAAACTTGACTGCAGAAAATACGACTTCAGCAACAGAGTGGTCAATGTTTGGAATACTCTACCTGACTCTGTGGTTTCTTCCCCAAACCCCCAAAACTTTAACCTTAGACTGTCTACTATTGACCTCACCCCCTTCCTAAGAGGCCTGTAGGGCCGTGCATAAGCACACCAATCGTGCCTACCATCCCTATCCTATTGTTTTTTATTTTTTTATAAGTATCTATCTCATGTATTCAAAACTATATTTATTCTTATACCTGTATCTTGTAAGTGATTGACAAATCAAATAAAATGTAAAAAAAGAAAATGTAAGTTCCGAATGCGATATTCAGATGCTTAGAAAGTGCTGATGCAATGACACATGATGCAATGACGTTAACACCTGGGGCAGGAGTTTTGTAATAAGGAAGTTCAGCTAAAGATTGCACTGATTAGAAAAACTCATGAAAGCACAGTTGGAGATGTAATGAGGTGGTGGGAAAGGCGGAACATATGACGAATGGGTATGATATCACGGGTATGGGGCTGCACAGAATTAGAACATTTAGAGTAAATGATAACTGGTTAAACATTCCTGATGTTAGGCAGCAGTGGCATCCAGAAGATAGCTATAGTCATTAGGTAGCTATTAGATAATTACCTAATGAGTGACATGGATAAATACAGCCCTGGATTGCAACGCAAACCAGAGCTGACTTTAATGTATTTCGATCATTGTTACCCATTGTATTGGCTCAAGAGGAGATTAAAACAGTTCACTAAACCTACATGAGCGAGTGGTGGTCTCTTATCAGCCCCTAATGTTGAATGAACAGCTGAGAGAGGGTTTTTTTTTTTTTTGATATCCATACTTTTTTGCCAGATTTCCCTCCTCCTCCATTTGGAAAAGACAATTTTTGGTATGCTTTTCCCAAACGCATAGATAAAAAACCTTTTCAGTCTGAAGAACAAACTCTTACCCTAACTGACATTGGCTGGATGGCAGGATCAGAGCACGTACATCTCTGCATCATCGGAGCACATACATGTACATTAAAATACTGTCTCACCCTATATTCACTTTTTAGTTCTGAAAAAGATGTTGTTCACCAAGTTCTCACGTAGGGAAGCTGCATCAGGTTTGCCTCAGCTGGAAAATGGGTTTGGAACTGAATTTTATGACTAGCAGCTTATTAAAACATCTGTATAAAATGTTGCCTTGCTTTATGTTTGGCTGAGCCTTCAACATCAAAGTGAATGTCTCCCTACTATTCTTTGTTAACCATAGAACAAATGAGAACAATTTATCTTTGCTTTCTCTGTTTTGGCATTTACAAAAGGTAAAAAAAGATAATTTGTCAGTTAGGCTTGTTATCCAGATCAGGGGTCCCCATTCCCTGGTCCATGGACCCACACCGGTCTGCAGCATGCCAGCAACCAGTTCACACAAACAAATGAAGCCCCATCTGCCGGTTGTAGGCAGCATGCAAAACCACACCTTCTCTGGTTCGCAGAAGCAGTTCCTGGTGCCCAAAATATCGGGGGCCACTGATCTAGATAAAATGTTTTTCTGAGCACCTTATAGTTTAAGAATAGAAAGCTGAAGTTTTTTTAAAAACATCAGAAAAGGAATTATTTGAATGAATAATGGTTAAATTATGTCATTTAATCTTTAGGCACTGCCAGAAGAGGAGGTAATTAGGAAAATTTTAGAATGTGCTGAGAAGGATCGATTAACCTTAAAAATAAAAGAAAAAGAAAATTCAGAATACTACTTGATATGGAATAAATTCTATGATTGGTTAAAGGCAAAGCGTAGAAGTTAGAGAAAGAAAATAATGAATATTTTTATTAAAAACAGAGGTGGTGTATAACTACAATATTATACGATATTACCATATAGGTATTCTTATTAGAAAATGGGACAATATTTTTATAGTATTAGCTATGGGTCTTATTCTTTGCAAATAACAGATTTGGATGAAACACTGTATTCAAAAACGTTTATGTATAAAAATGTTAAAAAAAGGTAAAAAAGTAAAAAGAATTAAAAAATGTTTACTAATCTTTAGGTGCTGCAATTTGTTAGTCTGAACTATTTTACAGAAAACAAGCCAGCCAAACATAGATTCTGTAATATACCTATATTGTCTTTATATTTTGGCAGTTAATAAAAAAAGAGGGGAAGGAGCAAAACAATTTATTATCCTTTTTCTGTTGCATGAAAGAGATTGCACATTAGCACAGATATCAAGGATACAACCTGTCATTTAACTTTATAACTAAGACAAAAATCTACATGTGAAAATAAAGCATAATTATAAACCGATTTTGATTTTCTAAGAAATAGCCTTTAGTTATTAAGTAAACCTTTTCTTCCTAATAACTTAATAATGTTAATATGCCTCCTGGCATATGTTTCAAGGTCTTTCAAATGAGCTTCCTTTCCTTCTCATAATAGATAGAACGAAAGTCTGTTCTGTATCTTCATTATTCTGTTGGATTCAAAGGGCCCATCCAGCTTGGGGCAATGAAGATTCTGTTGGATTCAAATGGCCCATCCAGCTTGGGGCAATACAGATGTGATATTAAAGATGTGTAAGGTGATTCAGGCTGATCTAGTAGAAATGGGAATTCTGCTGATCCAAGACCACATCCTCATCTTGGAAAAAATGTCTACTTCACAAGCTTCCAGCAGCATGTAAATATTCTGGAAGAAAAAAAGACAGCATCGAATGTGACTGTCAAAAATATATATATATATATCTGGAATCTCTTGAACACTTTATGATCATTTAGCAAAGAAATAAAGATATGATGATCTGGTTTGTTTCTTAACTCACAGGGAAATGAGAAAAGAGTTTGCCTTCTTGTTTTAAGTCCATAGATGATTGATATTCATTTCTTGGACTGGCAGACATTATTGAATCACAGACACACACACACACACACACACACAAAGTGAGCCATGGAGAAAACAATAAGAGTAAACCATGAGTACATCTTCAAAGCAGAAAACAAGAGGTTGGCAGATTTTCTCTTTTCAAAGCAGTTAATTACATTTGAGGTACTACTGGAGGTCAGAATGAATCGAGTCAAGTTCGGGTCAAGAAAAAAAATGAGGGGAAATGAAGCATTTTAGGAAGAGAATAAAAAAGAGCACAGGTAGTCCTTGATTTACAGCCTTCCATTTTAGTGACTGTTTGATTACAGTGACATTGAAAAAAGTGGCTTGTGAGCATTTTTCCCACTTACAATTGTTGCGATGTATCCATGATCCCTTGATCAAAATTCAGGCACCTGGTGACCAACTCATATTTATGATGGTTGCAATGTCCTGGGAATCACATGTTCACCTTTTGTGACCTTCTGACAAGCAACAGATTCCCTTAACAACCCTGTTACTAACTTAACAAGTGCAGTGATTCCCTTAACAACAGTGGCAAGAAAAGTCATAAAATAAGGGAAACTGACTTAACAACTGCCTTCACTAGCAATGGAAATTTTGAGCTTAACCATGGTCGTCAGTTAAGGACAACCTATATTGTATTCATTTAAAAATTCCTGCAGAATTCCTTCATGCTATACAGTAGTATAAATAAATCTCAATGACCATGGGGTGTTTTCCTCTACATTGTGCAAGCTATATGGTTCAGTTTAAGTATGGAAATTTGGGGATTTTTCATTTTAAAAAACTGATATGACAGCTGATATTTAATAATCAAGAAAATAAAGTTGATTTACTACCAGCATTATAAAAGGGCATGTGTGAGGCACCTTATAGGAGGTAGTTTCCCCATATACCTACCCAATTAAATAGGATTGAATAGGTTGTACAAGGGAACCAATTTGGTTAAGTCATCAGGTTAGAAATGGTGAGACTGAGAGTTCTAGTCCCACTTTAGTCCCAAAGCCAGCTGGGTGACCTTGGGCCAGTTATGCTCTGTTAACCCTGGGAAACAGGCAATGACATATCAGTTCTGAACTCATGCCAAGTAAATTGTAAGGACTTGGCATACATATGTAAAATTATAGCTGAGCATAGCTGTGCATTAACAATCAATAATTTGATTTATTCAGCAAGGAGGAGGAAGAGGAGGAGGAAGTCCAAGTATTCATTTTTGTGCATTTTTTTAAAAAAATGCACCTTAGCCAGATCAAAATAACTTTCTTCTTGTTAGGTTCAAAGCTATAGCATTCCATCTCAGTTACTGTGCACTCTTCTACCACCCCTAGTGGCCACCAGCACCTGCCCTGGAAGCAGGGGAGGGTGGTTATGCACCTATGAGTCACAAAAAGTACTGTCTCATTAAGAATGTGAATCTCTTTTTGCAGGCACTGGGATATATAAAAGATTATCTGGGGTGGGGCTGGAGATATGTAACTGCTCAGGGATAGAATCCCTGGAAAGGTAATGGAAACAAATTGATAATTAATTCATACAGTCTGTGCTATAGAGAAGGATGGAGGAATGACTTGGAAATCAATGTATCTGGTAGATGTGTAAGAAACTCCTGTTCTTCAAACTATATTCCATTTCAGAAAGAAATTCATGAAAGAGACCAGGAAGAAAAAGTTGCTTGGATGCCATTGTTTCCATCTGCATTGTCCTATTGTCACTCATTTGAGTCTTAAAATTAATGGCAATGTTATTTGGAAGCCATTTCCTTTTCCAATGTTTAAAGTTCCCAAAGGAGTGACAGGCCCCTAGAGACTAGGTGTAGGAATTTTTTTATGTTTATTTGGGAATCTATTTCTCTAGTGCTTCCTCTGCTTCGTTCCTTTTGGTGTGAATTTTAAAAGAGTGGAGACCTTGGCATGTCATGGGCTGGATCTGCAATGTTTCCACTTTCTCAGGTATCTTTGTGACTGAGTGGCCCTTTCAGGAGTGTGTTTCCCTTGCCAGTCAAAACTACTGATTCGAAAAGCTGATGTACTTTTACTAGAAAGAGGATTACAAGTGTAGCACTGGAGTGATTTACTGTATATTAGTGAGGCCTCAATATTGCTGACCTATGTTTTGTAGATGATCCCTAAAATCAGCAGGCATTTTTTTTCTTTGTTTCTTCCCTTGAAAATTATGCCAATCAATTTTAACTAGGCAAACATTATCTACTCAAGAATGGCTTGCCAGCATCCAATCATTCCATCTGTAACCATGTCTCAGTTCTGTCAAGTAGGCCTTTGTATTAATTGCTTCAGAACATTGCTTGGCAGAATAAATTTTGTTAATTGGCTTATAGCTGACAAAACTGGCTTGTATCCTGAAAGACAATGGGCAGTTCTTCTTGAAATTTAAATTTAATGGGTTGCTCCTGGATTGAAAAAATGCCTCTGTTGAGACTGGTAGATCACTTGAGGAAGATGGGTGATGAACATGCACATGCTGAGGTTCTGCCTCCCTTGGGAAAGGTAAGATGAGCATCAGCATCAGCTTGGTATGAGTTCAAGGGATTAGTTGATTTTGTAGGACTAGCTCAGAGCTATCAAACTCCTGGCCTGTGAGCTGGATGCGTCATGTGCTGGCCATGCCCACACCCGGTATAGTGAAGGGTAAAAAAGTCCTGACAAATCACATGATGTTGCCATTACAACATGAGTTTGACACCCCTGGACTAGCTAAACTTTCTTCAACCTTCCCATCTGGATCTGAAATTGTGATGGTTGGGGTGGTAGGAGCTGAGGTTGAGGATGTCACAGGTTTGGGGTTATAGGGTGGCATGTTCTAACATTTACTGGGTTTCCCCAAAAATAAAACTGGATCTTATATTAATTTTTGCTCCAAAAGACACATTAGAGTTTATTTTCCAGTTAGGTCTTATTATCAGGGAAATATGTATTCTAAGTGTGTTTGTCTGGCTGAGAATCTTAACTGGGGCTTATTTTGGGGTGGGTCTTATATTATGAGCATTCTGAAAAATCATGCAAGGGCTTATTTTCCAGTTTGGTCTTATTTTGAGGGAAAAACAGTCCTGGTTATTCCAAACTTGATAATTTTTAAATGTTTAGTTAGGTAGAGGGAACTAGTGTTCAATTGTATTTGAAAGCTGTTATTATTTTTTCAGCATGTTTCATTTTGAAATGTGGAGGTTTACAACAATCATCTGCTTGTGGCTTAAAGCAGCGATCCCTAAACTTTCTGGCTCTGCAGATCAGAGGTGGTGATGGGGGGGAAGAGGGACGATTTCAAATGCACACATTACTTGCACAAATACAGCTTTGTGTGTTTGTTGTGCAAATGCAGCTTCATTAACTTGCATGCTTTCCCACCACTTGGGAGGCCCCATTCCCAATAGGCTGTGGGCTGGGGATTGGGGGCCCTTGGCTTAAAGAAAAGCAAGATTTTTCAAGAGCCTAGGATTTTCTACATCTTATAATCAGTGGTATGAATGGACATAAATCTTCAAGGGAATAAACATAGTTACATTGAGATCATTTCTTATAATATTTCATCAACATGGAGCAACACATTAAAGTTAAGACCTAAAAGAAAATGTGTTGTGTCTGCACAGGCATGGACATGTAATAGCCTGTCTCGACTTGTGTGGGAAATACAAATAAAATGATTGGGTAATGGAATGGCAGGCACCCCCTATATAAGGGCTGCCCACCAGCCATTATAGTAGTTGTGTGATTGCTGTCACTTACCAATAAACCAGAGTTGCAGATCCCATCTTCATTGCCAGTTGTTGAATCCAGCTGGAATGAGGCCCAGAATCCAAGAGGACCAAAAGTCAACTCAGAACCACAGACAATGCACATACTTAAGAGATTATGACTGTAGCTAACAATAATTAAAGTTCCCGTGGGATGGTGAGGGGTGTTGTGTCTGCACAGGCACGGACACATAATAGCCCGCCGTGACTAGCATGGGAAATACAAATAAAATGATTGGGTAATGTCATGGCAGGCACCCCCTATATAAGGGCTGCCCACCAACCATTACAGTTGTTGTTGTGTAGCTGCTGTCACTTACCAATAAACTGGAGTTGCGGATCCCTGGCTCTGAGTCTCATTCCAGCCGGATTCAACAAAATAGATATTGTGGGGGGAAAATGGGAAAAGGAGTAAATGGAGCATTTAGACACCCCATACAAAATATAGAAATAAAATATGAACAAAGACTTTTCTAATTCTTATATAGAAATAATGCCAAGTATTTCAGAATGCTTCACAATGTGATAACTTTCATATAATGAAAATTTCAGAAGTTCCCTTTGAAATCAATTTAATTAAAGGTCTGAAACTCAGCCTTCATCAAATTTGAATAGTTGATTCAGTTTGGCTTATCAATTTGATTGAGCCAAAGGTTCAGTTCAGACTCATCAGTTTTATTCAAATTATTGCATTGATCAAAGTGATTAAGAGTGATTTAGAAAATAGCCATTGATAAAACTCAGGTGCACATATCATCTGGATTGGCTTAAATTGTATCAAATCAGCAAGCTATTTTAGAAAGTTTATCCATTTTTGAGATTTGTTCCAACTGTGTTTGAATGAAATTTCTGACTTAAATCTTTCATAGCCTTTAATTTAAATTCAATTTGTACAGTATGTTTATTCAATTTCAGATACCATTTACTCTGTTCTGAAGAAACTCTTCATATTGAACGAAAAGAATGTCAGCTGGACTCTTCATGGTAGCTTTACTACAAATATCTTTGTAATTTTCTAGTCACATCCTTGATCTCCACACATTCAGCTGACATGATATTTAACTAACATAGATGGGACAAAAGGATCCCCTGGCCTCAAAGGCCAGTTGGTCACTTTTTCCTTTACAGTGCTAAATGAGGTTTTAAAGGACTACTTTCACACCTAAAGATACAGTTCACGAAGTAACCATACTTCTAAAAGGATGTAGTTTGGTTCAGACCAACACCTATCCGATTCTGAACCATTTAAAAGAAGCACAAAGGAATAACTTTGTTAAAATCAGCAGTTTCTTCTATCTTCTTTGCCATTATTGTTTTTCACCCACTATGTAACTACAACTACATGGTGGCAGAAGTTACGTAATCAGCCAACATGCCCTTGTTCTGGAGATCATATAAAAGCAGATCATAAAGTTGGAAGGGCCATTTAGGCCATTGAAATCCAATTCCATGCTTGGTACAGGAATTCTAATTATAGTATTTTTGACAAATACTTGCTTGAACACAATCAGTAAACAGAAGCCCGTCTGTATAATTAGTTGCACTTTAAAACCACTCTTACTTTTAGGAATCTTCTTCTAATATTAAATTGGAATATGTTTTTCAATAACTTAAATCCATTATTTGCATCCTCTGGGATAATGAAAAACAGATTGTGTTCTTTTTCTGCACAACATCCCCATTCCATTCATGGTGGAGGCACCATTTAAGCTGATTCCAGGTTGAAAGGATCATCTGGTGACATCACCATTGCCCATGGGATGCCCCTGGAGGCTGCTTTCATGTCCCCATCAAGGAGCTGGAGCGAATGATGGGTGCTTATCCTGCCACACAGCAGTACTTGAATCTTGAACGTGGGCTCCAATCAAGCATCCTAACCACTTGCGTTACCACATTTCTTATGGGGTTTTATTTGAGCCCTTTGAAGAAGCTATCAAATCTCCATTCTATTTTATTTTTAAAGAAGAAGCATGTCCAGTTTTTTTCTCTTTCTCCAAATGTTTTCTAAAGCTTAAAAGTTGTTCTCCAAATTGACTTGCTGTTCCTTTGCCCTAAGAACGATGTTTTTACTTTAAATTTCATCCAATCTTTTTCCTTATCCATTTATTTATGTTTGTTCTATTTGTTTGACAACTTGGTATCAGGTGGCTCCTGGGCAGCAAATCAAAGATCAAATATGGTATCTATGGAGATTCTTAATCATCTAGGTCACAGTTCTCCCAAAGGTGCTTTTTACAAAAGATAACTGGACTTTTTTTTCCCCTTGAAAACATTTCACTTCTCATGCATGAGGCTTCTTTGGTTCTAAACTGAACTCTTCAGAAATTGAAGAAGCTTCTTGGATGAGAAGTGAAACATTTTCAAGGGGAAAAAAGCCCCAATAAAGTCCAGTTGTCTTTTGGAAAAGCATCCATTGGGACATTTAAGGTACTCTCCTTGAAATCAGTTGTGTATCCTGACTGATAGGTAGCCTTCTGACCAATTGCTTCAGCCAAGTTTCCTTTCTGAATGCAACAAGAAACTTCATCTGGGTATCATGCTTCTTTTTCCAGCAGAGCTGAAGCTGTTCCAGATCTGCTGTTCTGCTAAATGTCAGATCCCGATTATCAGAGTGTAGCCTGGTTTGCCATTGACAGCATCATCCACTTATAGGGCAATTTGCCGCATTTGGAAGTGCACAGTAAATTTGTATTCATTATCAGAGGGAGGGGGAGTTTGCGACGCAGCCAAAACAAATTCAATTTGTTGGCCAGCTACGAAATTAAATCACATGCGTATGGCACTCAGTCTTTATTATGTTTCACTTCTTCCTACCACTTATTTGTGTAAGGTTGCATATTTGATGGGAGACATCGCAAGGATGGACCATTAACAAAACATATCATGTCTCTTCCAGTTAAAACCTTTGCAAACTTAATGGAATATAATGTGGTGTAATACTGTGTGTCTGAAACATTATATGAAACACAAGTAGGATGTGTTCTATTCTAATAGCTGCCATAGCCTTCTTCAGACCTTTTGGCAGATGAACATGTGTGAATTATTCATGCTGAGGTTTTAAATGTATTGATAGTTTATTATTTGCACTGAATAGCTTCTAAACATTTAACCATAGGCTTTGTAACATATTCTTCTAAACAAGACATTCAATGACATCAAACATGTCAAAAATGGGCAATTCTTATAACTGAATAGCAAGGCATACTAGTATGCTAGATCTACAGTAGATCCTAGATCTACAGTAGATCTATCGCCTGTATATATAATTGCCACACTATTCTTCTTCTCTTACCAGTCTGGTATACAGAATGTTTTCATATGATATACCAGAGTTGTTCAACCTTGGCAACTTTAAGACCTATGGACTTCAACACCCAGAATTCTGGGAGTTGAAGTCCACTAAACTACCAACTGTGGACACGTCTGCTCTAGACCTTCTAATTTGAACTTAAGGCTTGTTCTTTAACTTTCTGGTTAAAGAAAAAAGTTCCAAAGCTAAAGATAGTCATTGCACTAATTGTTTTATTTTGGATGGATATGTCTTCCCCCCCTCCTTTTATTTTACTATGTCCCACATTTGGAAATGTAAGCCACTCCAGCTGTAAGAGTCAATCAGAGTTGGGCAGCTTTTAAATCCAGAAAATGAACAAAGGCACAGAGTGGGAAACTTGGAGGAATAAACTGTTGTTGTTCCCGTTTGTGTTTAAATAATCAATGAGAAAATTGAATAGGGATGGTTTTGGGAGACCTTGAAATTCTTGAGTAATGAGAACTGTTCTAAAGTGAATAATAAAAATACAGAACAGAACTGAATAGAATAGCTTTATTTGAATGTACACTAATCAGCATACATTAAAATGAAATTTCATTACATACAGCTCTCAAAGGGTCACCCCTCCAATATACATACTACATATCCATGACAGAATGACTGACTGACTGAATGAACACAAAATTATGCATATAGCCACATATATTATATAACAAGGGACACAGTAGCTCAGTGGTTAAGATGCTGAGCTTGTCGATCAGAAAGGTTGGCAGTTCGGCGGTTTGAATCCCCAGCACCACATAATGGAGTGAGCTCCCATTAATTGTCCCAGCTTCTGTCAACCTAGCAGTTCGAAAGCAAGTAAAAATGCAAGTAGAAAAATAGGGGGAAGGTAATAGCGTTTTGTGGCATTTAGTCATGCCTTTGGCATTTAGTCATGCCGGTCACATACTATGGAGACATCCTCTGACAGCGCTGGCTCTTCGGCTTTGGAACGGAGATGAGCACTGCCCCCTAGTGCCAGAAACAACTAGCATGTATGTGCAAGGGGAACCTTTACCTTTACCTTTATTATATGACACAGAGAAACAATATAGTCTAGTTCAGAAGTATACATGGTGAGAAAAATGAATCTTTAAAGTTTACCAGACTGATGGCATATGGAACAAAGCTGTTACAGAATCTGATAGTCCTGCTAGAAATACTTAGAAACCTCTTCCCAGAGGGGAACAACAGAAAGAAACCATAAAGTGGGTGTCAATGCTTTGAGCTCTAAGCACATAGCACTTATAAGTATTATCCTGAATAACAGGAAGTGAGAGTCCCATAATCTTCTTGGCTATCCTTTCCACTCTCTGTATGGACCTTCTATCTGAGGCACAGCTGCCACCAAACCAAACATTGATGCAATTTGTTAAAACACTCTCAATCGTGACTTTGTAAAAAGTGGCCATGACAGAAGGAGAAAAATATCCAGACCTATCTGCTGATCTGAAAGGAATTCATAAGAACGTCAGTGTTATACAATTGCCAGGATGAATGAATCTGTACTGCTGCGCGTTATAGACTGGGATAACTTAAATCAACTGGCCTCATTATGGATATTGCAAAGGAAATGATCAAATTTCATCAGCCTGCAACATTAATGACATTTTATCTCGCAAAACAATCAGGCCTTGAAAAGAAATCTAAACTTGATGTGAACATTTCAGCTTTCTGCTTTCTTTGCTGCTTTGTCTTCTGATCATTTGTGATACACCAAAGGTAGACTTTAGAAAACAACGAAGGGTGGAAGATGGATAGATAACAGGTGTTCACTGAGATCCAGGTATTGCTCTTCTGGAGGGCTGCTATATAGGTACTCATCAAACAGTCCAGTAGAAAGATACACAGAGTTACATGAATGAAATGAGAAATATGAGGAAGAGATAAGTGAGCCACAGTTTAACTCTACCTTATATCTGTGCTCAAGATGCATCTTGACTTTAGATGGAACAGTTATGATTGAATATAAATTACATTTTAATTTTTGTATGCCTTTCTGAAATAAAGAGTCTAAGCTCACTTACATATTACTATAGATTACAGCAACCTGAACTTACTACCCACATTTAAAAATATTTTTCCAAGGCTTTTTAAAATAAAATATCTGCTCCTCCAGCCTCATTGATTTGGAAATGGTATTCAGGAGATATAGCAGGCAATCTAAAAATACTTTTTTTCTCATTGTCTTTTGTCTGTATGAACATAATTTTAAATAGGTGCTTATAATATTACCACAACTCTCCTATGTTTTTAAGCTCTGGCAAATTTGCAGAAAAACAGTAGTATTTTATCTAACTGCATTATTTTAAAAATAAATAAATACAGGGGAATGTAAAAGTTAATACATGAGTAACTAAATCTGTCACAGTGCAAAAATGGTCTTTAACAAATTTAATGCTCATTGATGGATGTTAGGCTGTGCTGCACAGTTGCTAGTAGAATTAGTTAAATTGGACTGATCTGGAAAATACTGTGGGTCTAAGTGACATGATCCACATCTGGGACACAGTAATTGTGGAAGACTGGAGTGAGACAGGCAATGATGTGGTTTTCACAATATGCTAGATTGGACTACCAACCCAATAGCACTTAGACTTATATCCTGCTTTTACAGCCCTTTCTAAGTGGTTTACAGAGTCAGTATATTGCCCCCAACAATATAGGTCCTCATTTTACTGACTCGAAAGGATGGAAGGCTGAGTCAAATTTGAGCCCGTGAGGATCAAACTCCTGGAGGTCAACAGAATTAGCCTGCAGTACTGCATTCTAACCCCTACACCACCATTGTTTATACATTATAGAGTGGTATAATAACTCATTCAGCATATTGTTGGAACCCAATCTTTGTCTTACAGTAGATGTTCTTTGAATCATGCCATTATGTTAAAACTAAAATATGGTTGTTAAAAAAATAACATTAAAAAAGTTATTTTGTTACTCTGGATAACAACAGTGAATTTAACCTTTTTATTTCAATTTGAAAATGACCAACCATGGGTGGTGATCATTACATCATAAGGTTATGCTTGAGTCACATAAGATTGATTAACTACAAGTTCCCAATCTTGTCAATTAAACCTTGCTGAACTTAGATATCTGCTGTTGGTCAGGTCTGTTTCATCTGAAATATATTCTTGTTGAGAAAGGAATTGCTTGCGACTTTTGGATTTTTCTAATTTCTTATCTCTGCCCCAATTCTCATTTCTCTAATAATCATTATTTCAATTTTTTTTTTCAGGATTTTTCTCTCAAATCTTTTTTTCCCATTCAATTTCATTTAGCCATCCTGCCAGCCTTTGTCTAGAAAGGAGCAGGAAGGAAGAAATCTGCATTTCTCTAAAAGCTATTGAATTTCAGTTCTTAGAAACTCTTTATTTTTCTTAGCAATCTATATTTTTTATTTATTTTATATGTGGTTTAATGTTATATGGCTTCTATTTTTATTGACTTTTGTAATTCTTTAATTCCTACTGTATTTATTCTGTGCATATAAATATATTAAGCCTCAACACTGGCCATGCTATATACACTTTGCTGTACTTGAGGCTCCTCAGTTTCCCAACACCTGCTCCAAATTAATATATGTCCTTTATTAATTCATCTTCATGGAGTACTGACACATTGGAAATTTTTTTAAAATTTGTTTTGGTGCAATCGCATTGTGTCCAGTCACAAAATATCAGTTGCAATAGCCTGAGAAGTGAGTAAGTAACTTAAAATAAGACAGTCAAGTTCTCAGCTCCAGAATATAAAACCTCTCCATCCTTTAATTCTTAAATCCTCAAATCCATCCACTCAGTCCCTTGTCTTCCTCCTGTTTTTCTGCTAACTATTAATACCCACTTCCCAACTTCTAACTTGGCCATATCAAGTTGTCCCCAACCTATCTCTATCTTATTTACAATTTCTCTAAAAGTGTTCCTTCAACCAATGTGACTATTTGTTTTGGCCTTCTACTTCTCTTGCTCCTTTCCAGCTATGTTGGTCCACATCATCCTAGCCCTTCCTTATTTTTTCTAAAGTTGCACCCAGAATCATCCTCTGAGACACTGAATTCCATCTCTTAGTTAATTCTCTTTCTTCTCTAGGGCCATCGCAGAGGCAAACATTTAAGCCATCACCATCTTTAATTCATTGGGATATTTATGTGGCATTAAGACGGCATGAGAATCAACTCCAACATTTCAGTTTGAATTGTTCCTTGGTGGCCAGAAAAACAACACATTTCTTATTTGTTTTTTCTTACTGTTGTGTATAAAAAGTAATTTGTTGCTCTAATTTATTGTTTCAATTAAATAGTTCACTCTTCAGGCTGGAGCGGTAATTGAGAGCATTCTCCTAGCTCCAAAATTGCAGCAATTGGGAGCCAGGATGGGGACTACTGGATCATTGGCATTGGCATCTTCAGGCACCAGAATAGGCTGGAGAAAAAAAATATCTGGTAAGTACTGAAATATACTCCAACAGCTCTGCAATAATGTGGGAGGGGAAATATATTTTTCAGTGCAAAAGTTCTTCTGCAATCAGTGGCCTGGGTTGGGAGGAAGAGAGATGTGTGCAGAAGAGGGATGATGATGATGACGATGATGATGATGAATCCAATCCATGCAATCTAAAGGGAGCTCCAATCTCTCTCACCAAAGATTTGGAGAAAGGAGCTAAGTTTTCATGACCCTTTGGAAAACCACTAGGGTGTGGGGCATTCAAATCTCTGTGTGGGGTGTGGAGAACCTCATTCTAAAGGGCAGATGCTGCTATAGGAAAGGCACACTTCTGGGGTCCAAACAGATGACATTGTTTAATTGATGGAACTCAGAGTATGTCAACCATTTGGCAAACAATTTGGGCAGATATGATGGGAGACAGTCCCTCAGGTAACCAGGTCCTTTGTCATGTTGGGCTTTATAGGTAATGACCTTGAATCACACCTGGAACCAAGCAGTGCAGCTCATGAAGCAGAGGTGCTACTTGGGCTTACCTGTGGCACGTCAATCATGGAATAATAATATAGCAATAGCATTTAGACTTATATATCACTTCACAGTGCTTTGCAGCCCTCTCTAAGCAGTTTACAAAGTCAGCATATTGCCCCCAACAATCTGGGTCATCATTTTACCAATCTCGAAAGGATGGAAGGCTGAGTCAACCTTCAGCCAGTAAGAATTGAACTGCAGAACTGCTGGCAATCGGCAAGTCAGCAGAATTAGCCTGCAATATTGCATTCTAACCACTGCTCCACTATGGCTCTTATATCAATTAGATATAAGATAGACAACTTAATATTCTAAGAAGACTGAAGATCTCTTCACTGGACTCTTTAATGCAGCCACCTTTTTTTGCAGAGTAGTATGCCCCAAGGAACTCATTCCGATTGGTTACATTTGATTGACTATAACATTCTGTTTAGATCAAAGGCAAAGTAAGTTCTCCCTGCATGAAGCTCATCCCTGTCTTTGCTTACTGTCCTGGATAACAAGGGTAAATAAAATATGAAAACAAAGTGTTCATGTGCAACAGTATACATAGAAAGGACCTGAGGAGCTTGCAAGTGGAAGGATTTCTTAATCCTGGAGAAACTATCAATATTCAGGAGCCTGTGATGTAGTTTATGAAGTGCATCCATTATTATACCTGCATAAATTCAGTTTAGAAAGCTTCTGTAATATTGCTTGATCCTGCCATTCTTATTCATGTAAAAACTCCCACTGAGGCAGTATTACTAAAGTATCACAGGCTTAATAAACACATTTATAAAGGAATGTCAACCATGGGTGGAACCTATCACTGAATCCCTTTGAAGTGCAATCTCCCACAAAGCTGCACCAATTCTAATTGAGAACAAAGATGTGTAACTTTTCATCAGTCACAGGTCCCTTCTGCAATATAACTACCCCTGGAGCTTCAAACAGAATTTTACAGATAATACAGACCATACTTCCCAACAGAAAAATTAAAAGTACTTCTGGCAACTTTTGGTGAGCATATTAATTCAGTGCAATTGGACATCCAAAAGTAGAATAAAAGGTTCATGCCATGCATTGCAAATCCTGTATTCATTTAAATGATGCCGATGAAAACTATGCTTAATCAAACACTTGCCGTTGCAGTGAGAAATGGGATTATTTAATGGTATTACCATTAATGCCAATGGACATCCTTCCTCCCACCTTCTTCCAAGCCTGAATTTAGAAAAGGATATATCTAGATCCTGGACAGGGATAGAGATCTGGTCTCAGATTCCATGTGCAAAAAAATTGCGTGTGTTCTATCAATATTTATTTATGTGGTATTCATTTACTTATTTCTGGAATGTTCTCTAATTTTGTAATATCCTTCTTTTCATCAGATTAGAGGTGATATACTTCATCTCATATGACAAACCTTGGACTTCTTTAAAAAGCCAAGAGGGAAATGGATCTAAAGAGCAGGTGGTTTTGCTCATAGTTCTAAGGAACTTGTTAGTTTCTTCAGGCCCAGCAGGTTCAAACCATTCCTAGATAACTGGGCAAGATTCCTCCTCAGACAACTGCTCCAAACTTGAAACAAGATTGGCACTCAACTCTGAAAAACATCCAGTGACTTTTTTTGACAGATACCGAACACATTCCTCCACATGCCTCCCAAGAGAGCTCATATCATCTGAACAGGGCAGCTATCTGCGGATGCAATAAAAGTGGAGAAATGGTAATATTTTGCGACATTTTCCACCAGAAAATAGGCCTTAATAGTATCTCAAAGCTATGTTCTGTTGAGTTCACCCCTTGTTGAGTACCAGCGATTCTCTCTTTTCTCCTTCAACTTCTCTGTAAATCATGGGCAATAATGGGATCCCCAAGAGACAAGAAGTTGCATGGATACAATCCAATCCGGAACCTCAGGCAACCCCTTATTCTAAGCAGTGACCAAGGATTTACAGCAGACCAACAAGAACACACCATCTTGGCCTATCAGTGTCTGGGGAAGGTTAATCTAATGGGTTCAGCCTCTCTGGAGTGAATAATGGCACTAAAGTTGTGCAATTTGTTCTAACCATGACAAGGGAGACCCCATGAACTTCCCCAATCTCAAATTCACTGGCAGAAGAATTGAACTGCTTCTTTGCCTGATTCGAACTGAATAGGTCTTTGAACACACTGCCTCTACAAACCACTGATACTCAGCTGTTCACAGTACAAGAATATGATGTGAAGCAGGTGCTTAGAGCAATGAATGTGAAGAAGGCTGCTGGGTCTGATGAGGTACCTGGGAAGGTACTCAAAGGATGTGCTGACCAGCTCATAGGTGTGTTTACAAATATTTTTTACCTTTCTCTCACACAAGCCATTGTTCCACTTTGTCTCAAGACTTCCATTATTATCCCAGTTCCGAAAAAGCCCTCTCCTGATATTTTAAATGATTATAGACCAGTAGCTCTCACACACATAATCATGAAGTGTTTTGAGAGACTGGTCTTAAAATATATACAGGATTGCCTCCCATCAAACCTTGACCCATACCAGTTTGCTTATTGGAATAACAGATCCACAGAGGATGCTATTGCCATGGCTCTCCATGTTGCACTGAAACATCTGGAGCATAGAGGGAGCTATGTAAGGATGCTTTTTGTTGATTACAGCTCAGCTTTTAATGCCATCATTCCAGATATACTGATTAAGAAGTTGCTAGAAATGGGCCTCTCCTCTCACATCTGCTGTTGGATAAAGGACTTTCTTACTAACAGACTGTTCAGACTGGCAGCTATTTTTCCTCCACTCTTGCTCTCAGCACTGGTTCTCCACAGGGTTGTGTGCTGAGCCCCCTTTTGTATTCACTCTACACCTACAACTGCACTCCCTCTTATCCCACTAACTCTATAATAAAATTTGCAGATGACACTACATTGGTGGGACTTATATTAGGAGAAGACAAGATGGCCTAAAGGTCAGAGGTTCTCAGACTGGTCTTGTGGTGCAAGAGTCATAACCTTGCCCTGAACATCAAAAAGACCAAAGAATTGATTATAGACTTCAGAAGATGCAAAGCAGAGCCTCTCCCACTATATATCAATGGAGATTGTGTGGAAAGAGTTCATAGTTTTAAATTTCTAGGAACTCATATTTCTGACAACCTTACTTGGTCAGTCCACACTATGGCCACTGCAAAGAAAGCCCAACAGTGCCTGCACTTTCTGAGGCTGCTGAAAAAGAGTGGTCTGGGTGAGAAGTTGCTGGTTACTTTTTACCGTTCTATCATTGAGAGCATTTTGGCATACTGTGTAACGGTGTGGTATGCTGGATGCTCTGTAATGGATAAGAAGATGCTCTAGAAAGTTATAAACACAGCACAAAAAATCATTGGTCGCTCTCTTTCTTCTTTGGAAGAGATTGCGAAGACCAGACTCCTCTCTAGAGCACTAAAAATCTCCACAGACCATTCTCATCCTGGACATTCATATTTTGAACTGTTACCATCAGGGAGGCATTGTAGATGTCTTAAAATGAGGACTAATAGACTGAGAAACAGTTTCTTTTCCAAGGCAATAATTGTCTTGAATCAAACAATGCATATGTGATTTAGCCCTAAGTATATAGTGGCATTTTTAAACTATCTAACTTACTATATGTTTTAGATAGGTTTTAGACTAGGTTTTTAATTATTATTTTAATTGTTTTAATTTTTAAATACTCTGTAGTGTGATTGTGATGTGGTGTTTGAGACACTGTGCTGGAGCAGTTTTCAAATTTCATTGTATTTGTAGAATGCAATGACAATAAAGGTATTCTATTCTATTCTAAATCAAATCCCCCAATTTCAGTCCCCACTGCTCCATCAGAAACACCAAATCAGGTGTGGCTCTGGATAAAGTCATGATAGTGGCCATGAACTTCTGAGCTTCCTTAGACCTCATTTTGAGTGAAGGAAAATTGAAGACATATGGGGAACCCCATTACTGGCCCAGAAATGGAGTCAGTAGCTATGGCAGAGAGGTTGCTGTGCCCTGGAGTCCAATGTAATGAGCAAGATCTCATAACTGATACCTGTGTTAAAGCACCCCTGAAAGTCTTCACAAATTCCAGGATGACATTTGCCATACTTCTATTCCCCAGAATCTTGGCTGATATGATACCCGAAATCTTGTTGGATGTATCTGCAAAAGGTCCACTCCCCAATCTGGACTTATCTGTGTCTTGGTAACGCATGCCAGATCAACATGCTCATCAATGATTAAACCCTTAATGAAGAACACCAAAAGCAGCAACAGCTAAAAGCCAGAGCCTCTGAAGGTCTTCTGACAAAGCCTGGAGCCTGAGACTAGGGAGTGTAAAACTAGTAAAAGATGATGGTCCAGCCCACTTTTTCTTTTCAATGTATCTCTCTCCTCCTTCTCCCAACAGCAACTCCATCCTAGAATCTGGGCCCACTTAAATACATCATACTCCCCACTTAGTTACAACACATTCTCACACAGTAGATTCAGAAGCAGGCGTTCCTGCTGATCCCATCAGTTGAAGAGGGCCCCCTTTCTATTACCTCCCCTCTCCTACCAATTCCTCTTTTAACTCTCACTCAGAAAGAGGAATCAACCTTTAGCCCACAATGGAAAATCCATAGACCAACAATCAAGAACTTAATCATGAGGTGGAAGCCATGTCATTTTCTTCTTCTTTGGGATCTGCCAGGAGGGAAAACAAAAGAACTCCATGAGAGAAGGAAGATCACAGAAACCTGTCATTCCACTATCGTCCACCCCCAGGCTTGGCCACCACTCACATCTGGGCAGAGGTGGTATTCAGTAGGTTCTGACCAGTTCTGGAGAACCGGTAGCGGAAAGTTTGAGTAGTTTGCAGAAGTGGAAACTACCACCTCTGACTGGAGACTTCACAATATCCTTCCCCTGCCATGCTTACCAAGCCATACCCACAGAACCGGTAGTAAAAATTTGAATCCCACCACTGCATTTAGGGATATGAATATGTGTGTATGATTTTCCATGCAAATGATGCTATATTGTTGTCTGACACACTGAATAATTTGCAGTGGCTATTATATTATATGAGGCATTAAAGAGTGCAGATGTGAAAATGAACGTATCAAGGACCAAATTGTCTTCAACAACAACAAAAAAAGAGTGAACATTTGCAAGTTATCCTGCATATAAACAGTGAAAAACTAGAGGAAGAAGTGAATGTTGTACGGCAAAATGAGATGGTAACTGAACAGAGTAATTTTAATATATGCAAATAATTTAAACAGTAATCAGAAATATGTGATCTAGTATGAAAATAAATGTTTGGCCAAAGAAACAAAAATTGCTATGAATAAGAACATGATTTTGTCCACCTTGTTATATAGAAATGAGTTGAATATGTAACAGAAGATATTCTGACAAGTTGAATGCAGTGAGAACAAGAAGAGACAGAGACAAGAATGAATTAGGGTTGAATGACTACAAAAGTGATTAACCCATACAAAAGAAGTATGCTATGGTGGTTTGATACTGTCAAGAAATAATGAAATTTGAACAGCAAAACAGATATAAGAAGGAAGAATCACTGGGTCAGGAAGAACAGGAAGACAAAAAAGTTTCATGATGAGTTCCAGTGGTGGTAAAAAAAACCTTTTTTAACACTTTGGCTGCAAGTGGCGGCTTGCATGGGTTCTAGTGATCTGGTAGTGCCTGTCAGCAGTTGGCCCCACGCACCCACCCTTGCCCTTTCCTGTCTTATATTTCCTTTGTTTGTAGCTCAGCTGATTCACGCGCATAGCAGATTGCTGCACCTCAGCTGTTTTACTTACTTACTTACTTTACTTACCTTATCACTGACGATAAGGTCAGTTTTCAAAATTAAAATTGCCCATTTTAGAAGGCTCTGTGCACGCCCGCAGAATCGGTAGTAAAAAAAAGTTTGAATCCCACCACTGATTAATTCTTGACAAAAAAAAAACCAGAAATCATGAAACAATTCATAGGCACAGAAGCAGGAGGGACTGAGAATAGAAAGGTAAAGACTGATATAAGGGGGTGCTGGTGGTATCAATTAGCATTAGTTGTTTCCTTTGCCTTTAAAAAAATATTTGGCTTATTTCTTATCCTTTGTCAACTCTCTGCATAATCTCATTTATCCTGTATGAGAGAACCATGTGATCAGTTTGCCTGTATGTAGTGCCACCTTGAACTGCCATTTTGAACAGCTGCTTCATACTCCCTGGGATATCCAACCTTCTCAGCAGTGACTTGTCAAATGGCTGTGGCCATCTTCTTACACATAAAATTGCTGCTTTTTCCTTTTCACAAGATGTTACTCAGAGGAGCCATTTTAGAGTGTTCTCTGTAGGCTAGAAAATGAAGGGCGGACCTACTGCCTCTAAGGAAGGGTTATTGAGAGTGCTATGGGTTGTGCTACTGAAGGCCATCCCCTGCCTTCTTGAGGCAGGCATTATCACTGTTAGGGGCCTACTTTGAGGTCTTCTGTTCTCTCTTGATAACCTTCCATGAGCTGGATTGTATTCTTTACTCAGGCTAGCAAATTTTATTTAAAGCATGCGTAAACTATTGCTCAGATCCTCAGATGCATGGAGTGGATATAAACTGGGATGGGAGAAAAGAGGACAGGGCAACATGGTTATTCAGATGCTGTTACACGAATGAACATTCTTTGTTGGCCAAGTGTGTTTGGACACACAAGGAACCTGTCTCCAGTGCATATGCTCTCAGTTTACATACAAACAACAAAGTGATAATCACAATAGCAATAACATTTTATATATCGCTTCACCGTGCTTTACAGCACTCTCTAAGCGGTTTACAGAGTCAGCATATTTCCCCCAATAATCTGGGTCCTCATTTTACTGATCTCAGAAGGATGGAAGGCTGAGTCAACTTTGAGACTGGTGAGATTTGAACTGTTGAACTGCAGGTAGCTGGCAGGCAGCAGAAGTAACCTGCAGTACTGCATTCTAACCATTGTGCCACCAGAGCTCTTAAGATACCAATAGGAGTAGGTAATAGGAAAGATGAGGAGGATAATAGTAATACAGCCCTACTACTTATCCTTAGGCATAAGACAGTGTTGTGGGAATTGGATGTTTAGCAGAATGAGGGCATGGAGGGAGCTGGAATTTTCTTTGTGTCTATTTGTTTTGGTATGCAATGCTCTGTAATGTCTCAAGGGGAGGAATTGAAACAATTTATGTCCAGGATGTAAGGAGTCTTTAGATATTTTCTCAGCCCTCTTTCTGGCTTGGGTGGTATACAGGTCCTCAATGGAAAGCAGGATGGTTGCAATTGTTTTCTGTGCAGTCCTAACTATCCTGCCCTGTTTGGTTGCTGTGCCAAAGCAAAACAGGACAAACCAGTTGCTGTACCAAACACGTGAGGCAGATTACCAGGCCTTTTTAACAATTACAATGTTTAAAATACCCATTGCCTTTGCTGAGACCTTCTAAGGTAGCCTGAAATATTTTCATGTATGGGAGTTCAGTAATTTCTCCCTCTTCCCCTCCTCAAAATGACTAGCTTTCACTGTGTAATGGAGGGTCCTAGGAGGCTGAAATGTTCTTAGTACTATTTTGTCCTTGTTTTGAGTCCTGATGTTGAGCTTGCATCCATTAATACTTTTGCACAGAGTTTGGCCTGCCTGTCCTACCTAGTTCCAGAGGGGTAATGCTGGCAGAGGATGACATATATATTCCATTAGAAGAAGAATATGCGAAGGAGAAATTGGGCAGCTTAGAAACCTAATCTTCCATGGCTCTAAATGACACAGGGAATCTAAATGAATTCATATCTTTCCACAGATGATCACTTTCCAAACGATAGTGGGCAATGATGGGGATTGGAGTGCAAGACCCTGAACGAGCAAGCACATCCTTAATTTCTCTTGTGAGGTTCTGGGGACAGAGATTAGAAGGCCCACGTGAGACTATCAGGAGCTGCTTGGCAAGTTTTTCTTTTTTTATCCAAAGGCTGCTTTAAAAATTCTAATCTTCTCCCTTTCTTAATGTCAAGAACAGAATCACCTGTCACAAATTGCTCTGATCTCTCTAGTAGGGAAAACCGTAATTGCCACATTTCTGTCACATCTTACAAGCATCATTTTCTGGTGTGAAAGGCCAGTGACTGATCTAACAAAATATGAAAAAGGAATGATTTTCCCTGTGGGTGGGGGAAGAAAGAAAGGAATGCTTACTGGTCAGTATATCCTCAATATATAATTAGTACCTTGGCACCAGTAGGCTATTGCATGTACAACGGATATTATACCATGGGAAAGAGAAAAGCTATCTCTAAAAAAGCCATGGAGTAATTTTCTGCATGCCAATAAAGGAGAATATTTGTAGCTCAAGGTTAAAATGAGAGGTCCTTGGTGCTCTCTTGGTTGTATTGTTGCAGACATTTCATTACCCAAACTAGTACTATCATCTGTGCTCTAGCATTTAGTTTGGGTAATGAAATGTCTGCAAAAAATGACAACAACCAAACTCAGAGATCACCAAGTATACCTCTCATTGTCTACATATCCCTGGAGTATGCAAATTTGCAAACTCCCAGATTTGATGGGTCCTATTTTAGTTTGGAGTCATGTTTCCATGATCCATTACTACCAATCAATGGCAGTCAGTAAAACTCAGTCTTTGGGAATATGGGGAAAAGCAGACTAATTTTATTGTGGTGGCCCCTGCATAGGAGAGAAAATTCCATTTGCTGTTTAAGGATGTCATGGTACTTGATGAAGTAAATGATTTTGGAAAGATACCCTACTATTGACTCTTTTTTAAAGTCAACAATGCTGTAATACATAAATAGAAAGAAATTGTAGCATTTAATCTCCAACATTATAATAATTGGCAACTGGGGTGATAGACACAATTTACATTCTATTTTAAGCGTATTTAATGTTGTTTTGCCAAATTAGTTTGACCTGAAGTTTAACAAAATGTAATCTGAATGCAAAATAAGAAGTGTCAGAGTTTATGAATTAATAATGGGTGATTTAAAAACCATGGCATATTGGATGATATATTGATAGGTCTGTTTAGTTAACATATGCCTTACCATGCTGTCCACATTTTGTTGCTTAAAATGAAGAAAGCTGGTTTTTGTCCTCACCTTCGCCAACTTAATTCACACATTTTATGTCCTTCTCCCCTTACATTTACTTTCACTGAAAGCAAAGGATCTTTAGAATAACTTTGATTCCAATATGTCTATGAATATTTTCAGTTATCCAGGTCATGGTTGTTCCAAAGGTGCTTTTTCAAGAGGCAACTGGACTTTCTCGTTTTTCTTTGAACAGATTTTGCTTCTCATCCAAGAAGCTCCTTAGGAGCTGAAGAAGCTTCTTGGATGAGAAGCGACATATCTTCAAAGAAAAACCAGAAAGTCCAGTTGCCTCTTGAAAAAAAAAGCACCTTTGGAATGGCTTGGCAATTGGTTTATATTTATGACCGTTGCTGGGTTCCAAGTTCATGTAATCACCTTTCATGACTGTCTGACAAGCAAAGTCAATGGGGAAGCCAGATTCACTTAACCAACCTGTTACTAACTGAACAACTGCAATGATTCACTTAACCGGTGTGACAGGAAAGGTTTTAAAATGGGGCAAAACTTACTTAACAAATGTTTCTCTTAGGAACAGAAATTTGGGGCTCAGTTGAGGTCATAGGTCAAGGACCTTCTGTATTGATTTATTTTTCATTTTTTAGATTCAAGATTATAGGCTGGTGTTTTTCTATGTTATTTAATTTTAAGATGGGTGAGGTTCCATTCCCAGGGCAGGAGATAGGGAAGTCTATCCATCTTAAAGTCACCAATAAAAGGAAACATTTCTTCAGAATATCTTCACATAGAATTATAAGACTGGAATGGACTTTGCAGGTTTTCTAGTTCAACCCACTTCCCAAGGTCCCTCATACCATTCCATGCAAATAGCTGCTCAAATTTTGCTTGAAAATCTCCAATGAGGCTGTTTCCTGGCTATTTTGATTATGGGATGCTCTGAGTGTTCTTGGCTGCTGTTTGTACCTTGCCTTGATTGTTTTTACAGATAACACAAGGCAGTGAAAATACCCAACACACCTTTTGTCAGGCTCCGAGCTCTCCACAGAGCCCATCAGCTCCAAGCATGCCGCGGAGTTCGTCCACTTGACACGGAGACCATCAACTCACCTCTGTTGCCACCAGATCTGTCTTTTCTTCCTACCTACCAACCAATGGTGTTGAGGGTCATGTGATGATGTCAGCAGCGCGACACTCTTCTGTTGGCTGCCGGACATATGCTGGAGCAACTGCAAGGCTGGAGATGAATCAATGGCCCTTTTGAAGGGTCGATGCAGCGCATTGTATTAAAGGGGGTGGGGGCACATATGGGTAATGGTATAGACTTAATTTAAGACATGGCACAAAGTAGGGATCAGTTAGTGAGGGTCGGAATAAGCTAGGGATGTAAACATGTTATAGGGTTAATAGCAATTGGGGATAATGGGTTAGGATATGGCCAGAATTAGAGCTGTGGTAGGAATGGGTGGTGGGGTGTGTCTAATGGCAATGGTAATAAAAGGAAGAGGAACAGACTCAATCCCAATGCTAACCTTGCCAGGGTTTTAGCCTTTCTTGTCAGATAAGAGCAGGAATGGGATCCGACTGGTATAACTACTGGTTCTGTTGCTCTGCATTGCGCGCGCATGCGCGAGTTGCACGAGGCGCGCAAGTGCAATTTATGACCTGCTGAGCTGCCCAGACAGCTGAGCAGTGCTGAGTGTGGATGCGCAGTGGTTGGAAAAGCCCTTTTTTCCTGCTTTTTCAACTGCAGCTGTACTGCACAAAGCAGCTGTGGTTTGAAAAGCAGGAAATAAAGGACAGGTAAGACCCCAGGTGGGTGGATGGGCCAAAACAGCAGCAGACACAGAACCAGTTCTGTGTCTGCTGCTCTTCAGAGCTACTGGTTCTGTAGAGCCAGACAGAACCAGTAGAATCCCACCCCTGGATAAGAATCAATGTATTTGTTGTTTGCTGATCTAATGAATAAACCATCATTGCACTACAAAGGAGCTCGAGTTTGTGTTCATTTCAGAACAAATCTTCAATACTCAAGGACTGGCTCAGACCTTTGTCCTTCTGTTTTCTATTTTCCCCACTACCAGAACAACTCTGTGAGGTAGATTAAGCTGAGGGAGAGAGAGAGTGGCTGCCCCACTTTATATTCATGTTTAGAATTATTGGTTGTGTTTTAATTCTGTTTTTATTGTTCCCTGCCCAGAGTCTGCTTGTGAGATGAGCAGCTATATAAGACAAGCAAAATGTTTTATGAGTTGATACAATACAGTTACTGTAAAAACAGATTGGTGAAATAAAGTCATTTCGATCATTTTTCTAAATATTGGGAGTTAAAAAGAGTGATGGGATTCAAAAAAGATTACTACTGGTTCTGTGGGCATGGTTTGGTGGGTGTGGTGTGGCTTGGTGGGTGTGGCAGGGGAAGGTTACTGCAAAATCCCATTCCCTCCCCACCCCACTAACCTGCTTTCCAGCTTCATTCTCCTGTTCAGGGCAACAAAAGAAGACCCAGCCGATCAGCTGGGATTCAGGAGGCAGAGAATAGATGGGGATGGGCCAGTCAGAGGTGGCATTTGCCGGTTCTCCAAACTACTCAAAATTTCTGCTGCCGGTTCTCCAGAACTGGTTAGAACCTGCTGAATACCACCTCTGAAAACACCTCCTTGGGGGACACATTCCATACCCTGACAGCTATTCAGTTGAAGAATCTCTCCTGCCTACAAAATAGCTAATCTAATCTTGAGTAACTGAAGCATCTTCAGTGTCAAATAGCATCACACTTACTGTGAGTGTTATTTCTTTGAACTGGATAGTTAAAATATCTTTGTATTTTTTCTGGACTGTCAATATTGATAGTTTCTGAAGTGCACAGACAGGCCTGTATCATAGGTAAATTCACACAGTGTTTTCCAAGATGTATTTCATCCACCTTTTCCCTTGATTAGCTGGAGATGGACTAAGAAACTAGAACAATTGTATAATTCAGTAAGAACACTCATAGGAACTCCATTAGTACTGCAGTATGTAAGGTGCTGATGAAGCCTCAGGAGACCTATTGGAAAAATAACAACAATAAGACAGAAAACAGAGAGCTGGTTGGGTGTAGTGGTGAAGGTGTTGCTTTAGAAATCAGAAGACCGTGAGTTCTAGTCTCTCCTTAGGCATGAAAAATGGCTGGGTGATCTTGGGCTTGTCGTAACAACAGCGTGGTTGTGGGGAAAATAAGGGGAGGAAGGAGTATGATGTATGCTTGCAGCCTCAGTTATTTATAAAAATAAACGAAGCAATAAAGGTGTGATAAAAATTTAATAGATAAAAATAAGGTTAGTGGTCAGAGACAGCTTGGTGATTAAAAAAACAATCTAATATATTTTTCAAGATCAGATTGTTCGAATAGTGTAACAACTATACATTTATATGATTTAAAGAAGCATTTTGGTAAAAGTTTAACAAGGAACATGAAAAAAAGCCTCATAAGTTATTTTGAACAACCCATTAATGCATGTTTGGAGTTCAAATGATAGAAAAATGCAGAGTTTGTAATATTTCTAAGCAGCGGCTTGCTTGACCAACACAATTTTACATCCTCTCACTTCAATATGGAAATACTCCTATGGGGGGGAAAAAAAAAAGGTATAAAAAAGGGAGAGTGTGCAAAATACATGATTTGTGATTTTTAAGCCTCTTCTGCTGACACAGCAACAGTACTTCGGACTAAAGAGCCCCATAAAATGAAAAATGAATGATTGGGAGAGATAATCATAATGCCTTCAGATTTTGAAGAAAATTAATGGACTATTTTCCAATAAAGCGTTTCCTTTGCAGAATAACCCATTTGCGGCCCTCTGCTTCTTTCCTGTAAGCAAACAATTTGATTCCTTTTTACAGAATTCATTCCTCCTCTCTCTCCTGTTTCAAAACATTGTTACCACCAGTTGAAATGAGGAATACGTAGTCTCATATTACCGGATTTGTTAAATTGCATTATAGTTTATGAAGTTGTCAGAGGGTGCGATGGCTCAGTGGTTAGAAAAGCTGAGCTTGTCAAGTGGAAAGCTGACAATATAGGTTTAAGCCCCGAGCCCCACACAATAGAGTGATCTCTCATTACCTGCCCCAGCCCTTGCTCACCCCTCAGTTCTAAAGCTTGTAAATGTGAGTAGATAAATAGATACCACTTCAGTAGGAACTAGGATGGTAACAGCCTTCCAAGTACCTCAGTGTATAGTCATGCAGACGATATGACCACAGAAGTGTTCTTGGACAACACTGGTTCCCTCAGCTAAGAAACGGAGATGAACACTGCCCCCTCGAGTTAGTAACCTACTAGACAGTGAAATTTTTGCCTGTAATTTTAATGGGGTTGAGAGATTTAGCCAGTTTCCCATTAGAAATATTAAGAAGTATCACTTCTTTCTATTCCTTTGCTCCAGATCTAAGGCAGCTTCCATTAGGAGAGGGCTAGGCAGAGGCTGGTTACTTGCTTTCAAGTCAGTGGTGCTACCAGTTCTGACCAGTTAAACCAAACCGGTAGTTTAAAAAAGCTGACGATTAGCTGAGAGGAGGAAAAATATCCCAATCAGCTGAGAGGAAAAAGAAGAGAAAAGTGCAGGATCGGCCCTCCCACCTGCCTCTGTGCTTTTCTCTTCTTTATCCTCTCAGCTGATTCACACTGCAGGTCTCAGCTGGTGTGGGGAAAGCTGTGCGCTGGCGTCAGGCAAAGTACGCTCACCAAGCCACGCCCACCAAGCCACGCCGAACCAGTGGTAAAACAATTTGAATCCCATCACTGTTCCAAGTCCTTATTCCACAAGACTCATCTAAGCAGGTGACACTTCAACCCTTCTTGGTAAAAATTTAACTCATATTGAATTTGGTTCCTTTAATGACAAATGAACCAAAATCCATGAAAAATAGTTTAGCATGTAGACTATGTCCAAATACCACCTTCTCTTCCTCCTCCTTCTCAGAAGACTTATATTGCTCAGCTGCATAAACCTGATTATTGATTGTTAATGCACAGCTATTCTCAGAATTACATATCCAGGCTATGAACTGAGCTAAGGCGGATGCTCAGAGGAGATTCTCTGCAAGCACACAGACTTTCTTTACTAATAAAAGGTCAATGCAATCTCAGTGACAGTATGTCACTTTTGTCACTGTTCCAGTGACAAATTAATTGGAATGTAAATAAGTTTTTCACAGAAGTTTAGTGAACTACTGCTTGAAATAAAAGTGGTTAGTGCCAGGATATATCATTCTCATTGGATCATACATCAAGGGTTGAGTCATGCATGTTAGTGTAGGTAGAACCCTAAGTCTGATATTTAAGAAGATTGCACTCTTATAATATAAAATAAATGTATTACCTTCAACAGAGTAATTTCCCCCCATAAAAACCTCTATCTCCAAAGCCTAAAAATTGGGACTATCTTTGCATTGACCATTCTTGGGATAAACTGGCCCCATAACCATTGTACTTGGAAGGCTATAAAAATTTGTGATTTTCTCACATTAATGAAAGTCAGAGCCACCATTCCCAACCAGATGTTTTGTGGTATCGATTAATTTTATTAAAAGACAGCTCACAAAAGCTTATAACTTTTATTAAAATTAATTTATTGGAAAGAGTGATACCAGAATGATACTGATTTTTCCCCCAACCAAGAATACAAGAACTGTATTGGTCATGTTCAGTATGCTTTTTTCATCACTGTACAGACAGAAAAAGCAGGGATGGTTTTATTCACATTTTCAGAGAACCAAACTAAATGAAATTAAAAATACAGGTAGGATAATTGGTATCATTCAGATTTAAGCACTAATTAGATGAATAAGATGCCTTTCACCTAGGAGCCTAGGAGCCCTATGCAGTAATCTGCTCTCCATTCTTTCCATACCAACAAGCTTACAAGTTAAGTTAAACTGTGAGAAAGTGATTGTTCCAAAATGAGGATGGCCTTGAATCTGCATCTCCCAAAAGTTCAACTCCTCAAACCACAATACAACTCTTAATTCAAAATGTATCAGAGATGAACAACCAGACCCACATGTGTAGAGTTCAAATGAACTACTATGTTGTTTGATGCCTATTTCACAGGAATCTCTACAGAGTGGCAGCTTTTGCCTAGATAAGGCTCAGAGGCATTTAGGGATGGGGATGGAGTCAGACCTTGCTCTTTTGAGTTTACATAAAGAGTCTAGACTAATTTTGCACTTAAGTCCTACCTTGACTGAGATGGTTGCTTTCCAACAAAGTGCGTACAGATAATCTTCGATTTACAAGCATTCATTTAGTGACCGTTTAAAGTTAAAACAGCACTGAAAAAAGTGACTTATCCCTGTTTTTCACACTTACGACTGTTGCAGCATTCCCCATGGTCACATGAATAATATTTGTCTGCTTGACCACTGGCTCATATTTATGATGGTTGCAGTGTCTTGGGATCATGTGATCCCCTCTTGCAACCTTCTGACAAGCAAAGTCAATCACGAAGCCGGGATTCACTTAACAACCATGTTACTAACTTAACAACTGCAGTGATTCACTTAACAATTGTGGGAAGAAAGGTTGTAAAATGGGGCAAAACTCACGTAACCACTGTTTCACGTAGCAATGGAAATTTTGGGTTCAATTGCGGTCATAGGTCAAGGACTAACTCTATGTAAGATATGCAATCTCGGTGTCTAATCCAAATGCCTTTTACAGGTAGTCCTGTAAAGTGACCGTTCAAAGTTACAGTAGCACTGGGAAAAAAAAAGGGATTTATGATCATTTCCCACGGTTACTATGGTTGTAGCATCATCCTTGTCATGTGATCAAAATTCAGAAGCTTGGCAACTGGTTCATATTTGTGACAGTTGGTCTGTTCCAAAATCACGTGATCACCTTTCATGCCCTTCTGACAAGCAAAGTCAATGGAGAAGCCATATTCATTTAACAAACACGTTACTAACTTAACAACATAGTGATTCATTTAACAGCAGCAGCAAGAAAGGTCGGAAAATGGAAGGGGGAGAAACTCAACAACTGTCTCCTAGCAACAAAGGAGACAGAAAACAGAAAATTTTGGCTCAATTGTGGTCATAAGGCAAGGACTACCCATATTCATAAATGTCCAGTTGGAGAAAAATGTGTGGAAAACTGTGCATGGTAAGAAAACTGCTAATGGATGGAGAGATTTATGATATAAACTGAACCTGACTACATTTACATTCATTCATATATTACTAGCCTGGCTCAGAATTGTGGCACCTATGCTTGCTATTACCTTCGCTTGTTTATGGAGCCCAGGGAAGAAAAGTCTGCCTTTAAAAATCTGTTGATAATGAATTCAAGGGCAGACTTAAAATTCATTTAATAAATGGACAATAGAAGGCTATGAAATTAGAAGGGGAGGCTTAGATTAAGTGAACTGAACTGGAGGAGGAAAGAAAGAAAAATGCTCCAACATTCGTTCTTCCAAAAGATGAATGCGGCTGGTTATAAAGTCAAATGGGTTAAGCATTTAGAGGAAATGTTTTGTCCTTGCTCCCTATTTGGAAAGGAAAATATGAACTTCTCTGTTCTTCATGAAGTGAAATTACTTTAGGCTAAAGCCGGAGTGTGTTGGCAAATCAATGATAATCTCTTTTCACCTTTTAGAACCATTTGTGACAAAGGAGCACTTCCCATTTACACATTTGAATCAGACTTGGATTCAGACAATGGGATTATCACTGCAGAGCTGAACCAAAGTCTCCTAGCCTGCACAGGCTTTACATTGGTTTAGCAGTCCTTCAAAAGAGGGAGGAAGGAGGAAATGCCAGTATCAGGCAATCAATAATATAGTTTGTTTAAAAAAAATACCATAATTTATTTTAAATACCCAATTATGATTGGGAGGATAAACTTTGCACAGGAAGGAAAAAAGAGATACTGTAAGTACAGGCAATATGAAACTGGGAACTGAAACTTAGAGCATATACAGCAGTGATTAAATTAGTGCCCGCTCTCTCTCCCTCCCTCTCCCCTCTCTTCCCCTTCCCTCTCCCTCTCTCCTATGTGCATGTCTGTCTGCGTGTGTAGACACATACAAACTACACAAATACTACCACCCCACAAACCTGTATACTGACACAGAAACAGACCCATACAGACAGAGACACACACACACATGCACATTATATATATACATTTAAAGTAAATTTAAGCAAGAGTGGCTTCCAAATACAGTATATTGCATATATGCAGCAAAGTAAATACAAAGATTTAGAGAATGGTTTTTAAAGCCTATGCCAATAGTCACAGCAAATCAGTTGAATAGAAAAAAATGGAATTAAATATTTGCTTATATTTTTTTTAGGTTTGTTTTTTCCTTTATAAGCAATAATATAATGAAGATTTGGGGGTTAAATTCAAATTTTCATTTTTTTAATGAAAACTATTTAATATATTCTGCTTGGAACTTAATGTCATATTGAACAATAATTGTGAAACCACAATAATTATCTGTTTATTCATAGATAATCTTGTATTATCTATTTATTATTATAAAATAAACGAAGAATAATACTTAGCGAAGCACATGTATGGTTAATATAGGGAAATATGTATCTATATTTGTATATCAGTATACTCTCTATCATTGTTATATCTAGATTTTTTTAAAGAAAATGGGAAAAAATATATTTATACTTAATAGAATATATATTAATGATGAAAAATAATATCAAAACTACCATGTATGGGTAATGTAAGTGAAATGAAGCATAGCAAAGAATATTAAGAATACCCCACAACTTTTAAAAGGACGGGTAGCACTCATCACTTAAAAAATGTTTTAGAAACAATTCTTGACACCTCATGTGCCATTACCATATACCATTATTCATTAAAGCAATCTGACATTTTAGGGTACAACCCAAACCTCAAAAGAATTTTGGCTTTTAGAGTCACATTAACTTAAATTGTATTATGTTTCTAATACATAAGATATAAAGCAGGGATGGCCTTCTGTGGGTTTGCAGCTAGCTAAGATTCTGTGCAGTTCGGAGAACATCTAAATCCCACCCCTGGCTTGTCCTGCCCACACCATCCTGTCCCCTCCCAGGAGTCCCCACATGGTCCATTTTGGATGCAGATAAGTACAGGGCATACATGCTCAGGGAGGGCAAAAAATGGGCCTCCCAGAAGTTTGAAAAGGCCCGGAAATGGGCCCATTTCTGGCTTTCAGAGAGCCTCTGGACCCCCGGGAGGCCATTTTTGCCCTCCCAGAAGCTCAAGGAAAGCCTCTGGAGTCTGGGGAGGGCAAAAACTCCCCCCTGCTATGGTGTAGGAGGCCAATTAGGCCATGCCCACCATGGCCACACCCACCCAGCAACCAGGCAGAGAACCCTTTGCTAAAAATTTTGAAGCCCACCCCGATGTAAAATACTCATGAATCATTTTCAAAATGTGTTATTCCTCTACTCTGTACTGCATGTGTTGCTGATTCTCAATAATGATGCAGTAAATGTCTAGTTATTCATCTTTTTGTCCATCTTCTATCAAATTTAGACATTGTTTTTATCCAGAAGGAGTTGGTAGATACATTACTAACCATAAAATTATATAATAAAAACTAAACAGATAATAACAGTAAAATATTTCGGTGTTCCACTTCAACCCAATCCTAGTGAGCTGTTGGACAAGTTAATTTTAAAAGAAGAAGGAGGAGGAGGAGGAGGGGATGCTATATATCCCAAGTGTTTTTTTTTTAAGTGCTTAATTGTGGTGTTACTTCTAGAAGGTCACCACAGGTGAGACCTGAAGCAGAATCTCTTCAGACAATCTTAGCACACACTGGTACCTGTTTCAAAGGGATTTATTTATGATCTTATAATGAAGGCAACTGAATGCTGGAAAAAAATAATTGAGGGGAAGCTAAAATGAACTTTCCTGCAAAACTGATCTGATGGATAGTTAAGGTTATTTTCTTAGAAACTCTGGGGGGAAATAAATAGCTCAACTACTGCACTTCTGCAGGGTTCTACAGTTATATTATAAGGAATGTTTTTTAATGGTTAGTTAGCTTATTGTTTTATCCTGTCACAAGACAGACACCTTGACCTGTCTGGAAGAAAGAAGGCTCATAAAGCTTTTTAATAAATGAATCATAGGTTCTAGGAACCTCCCAACAGAAATGTATTTAGTGTTTGTTTTTTTAAGTGGAGAGTCTGGAAATGAACTAAGAAGACTGGATAACAAAAAAAAGTGACCCCCCCCCAATAATCATAGAGTAAAACTTAATACTATAATTGCACTTATATTTGCTGCAGAGGAAATTGGAATCTTCCTTCTATTTCTTTTGGATATCTTTTTCTTTTTTTCTTTCTTTCTTTCTTTCTTTCTTTCTTTCTTTCTTTCTTTCTTTCTTTCTTTCTTTCTTTCTTTCTTTCTTCCTTCCTTCCTTCCTTCCTTCCTTCCTTCCTTCCTTCTTTTCTTTCTTTCTTTCCTTATTCCCTTCTTTCTTTCCCTCCCTCCCTACCTACCTACCTTAGTTTATATGTCCTTTGAAAAACTTTAAATAAATGTTACATACAAAAATATTTAAATATCTGGAAATGAAACGATCTTTTCATGTGGTATCAAACTAGATTACTCAAATAAGGAAGCAAGCTGCTTAGTTAAAGGGGTATTCTTTTCTCTGTTAGTATCTCAAGGGGAAAAAATTCTGCTACATTCAGAGGCCTAGAAATAGCTTTAGGGTATCTGTATGTGTAGTCTAATCTTTAGCAATGTTTTACTTTGAATTCTGTATATAGCTGAAAGAGAAAAAACCAATCTGCATATATGAACAGCCTTAACTCTTCAAGCAGTGCTTAGAAAGATTTGGGACAAGGCTAAATTCCACAGCTGAGGTTTATCTCCAGAAAGCTGACTTGAGGGAATATTGCTATTCAGAGCATAGCTGCTAGTTTTGCTTAGGTGTCAGCTTCAGTTTTTTGCTATTATCACATTACAATTGAGAAAAAAAGACTTTGAAAAGCTTGCAATTTATAGATATAAAAAGGTTTTACAAAGGTCTAGTCAGCAATATGAACATCTTCCAAATTTTAGATGAGCATACATTAATAAACTAACAAAAATTCTATCCATGTTTTGTAAAATACTTACAAAATGTTTTGTAAGAGTTATATGTGTAGGGTTGAATGCAGAGAATCCCCAAATGTAAATTGGAATAATCTTGAATTTTCTTGAGTAGTTAGTTGATTCCCTATGAGTACAGGCTGGTGGATAAATGGGCTCAGAGCTCAATTCAGCAGCCTTTGTGTCCCCTGTGTTAAGACAGTTTAAAGTTCCACCTGCACTTTACAAACAACCATCAACATTTTCAGGAGATGATTAATACAGATGAGATGGCAGTCATAGGATTGTCACAGAAGCCCTGCCCCCTTTTACATGTATGTGATCTGATGCATGGGTGACACAGGCAGAACATTAATCACAGTGCTACAAGTGCTGTTTGTTTGATTTTTCCCCTGCAGTTGTTGCTGAAAGCAACAATCATGGGAGGGAAACAATACTAATTCACTGAGTAAGAAAACTATAACTGAAGTTTTCTCACTATAACATATTTTCCTCATCTATATGGAAAGTAATGGTGTAACATTTCCCCATCCACTTACTTCCCTGCAGCCTGAGGAGGAAGTAAGTGAGGAGGTTCCATGGAATAGGGCCTGTGTGGCTTTTTGAAATTATTCTCCACTTCAAATTCTTGGATAATTTTTTCAGGCTCAAGCCCAAAGACAACACAATGTAACCCATCCAAGTCCAACTCTTTATTTTTTAAATTTATTAATTTGATTTGTCAATCACTTACAAGATAATAGATATAAGTATAAACATGAGTAAGAATACAGGAAATAGGTACGGATAAATGGGGACAATAGGACAGGGACAATAGGCATGAGTGTGCACTTATGCACGCCCCTTACAGACCTCTTAGGAATGGGGCGAAGTCAATAATGGATAGTTTAAGGTTAAAGGAGTGGGGGTTAGAGGATGTAACAACAGAATCGGGTAGTGCATTCCAGGCATTGACCATTCTGTTGCTGAAGTCATACTTTCTGCAATCAAGTTTGGAGTGGTTTACATTGAGTTTGTATCTGTTGTGTGCCTTTGTATTGTTACAGTTGAAGCTGAAGTAGTCATTGACTGATAGGACATTGTGGCAGATAATTTTGTATACTACGCTTAAGATCAACCATAGCCGGAGTAGTTCATGGTTGTCCAAGATATTTGCTTATATCTAATGGACAGAATCTTGCCAGCCTAAAGCTACAACCTTCATACCTAATATATATAGCCTGAGAAAAAAAAATCTAAAATCTGGTACTCTAACCCTCTTCCCTTCTTCCCATCCAGTTTGGAACTGGGCAGTCTCTTAATTTGGTCCCTCTGGAATGTGCTTTCTCCTCCTTGGGCAATCATGGTGCTGCTGAGGTCTCCCCCCAATTCATCCCACAGGTGCTTTTCCAAAAGACAACTGGACTTTCTTGATTTTTTCCCCTTGAAAACATTTTGCTTCTTAACCAAGAAGCTTCTTCAGTTCTGAGCTTCTTGGGTGAGAAATAAAATGTTTTCAAAGAAAGAAAATTCAGATGCCTTCTGAAAAAGCACCTTTGGGAGAACCATGACCTAGATGACAGAATCTACATAGACAACTCCCTCATCCACTATTTAAGGTTCCCCAAAATTCCTTAAAGGTGGGACATCACTGCTGCTATTGAAAACGTCCCTTAGAGAGAATTCCTTCATGATGACCTCTCTTAGTATTTGATGGCACATGGGAAGGCAGTGAAGCTGCAGCCCACTGGAGAGATGACTGAATAATAAAAGACAGGGCACTTGCAACTCACTTTGTAATCAATTAGCATAGGAACGACCACATTTCCTGAGCATCTTCAAAATAGACTTCCTGATGGAAAGAATTTGTAATTTCCAATACTGGAAACAAGTTGGAGAAAACTTCCATCCAATTTATCTACTCAAATTGAATTAAGAATTTGAAAGGCCATTTCAAAAAGCCCTTTATGTCCTTTTTATTATTAGCATGACTATTAGCCTTGGTCTGGGAATGAATAGGGAAGGGACGTTTGAATATGTTCTGTAGCTTGGATTTCAGAGTGGAGCTTAGTTATTCTACTCACAGTCCATTTCTGAATCTCCCAATTTCAAAATTCAGTGCTGCTTCTATTTCAGCACTCAAGGAGACAATTTGACCTCAAGTCATACTGTTCAGGGTAATTCTACTCACACATTTTGGCTTATATGATTCTTTTCTTTGTTTTTGTTTCAGGGCCCAAGAAGTTCATGATGAAAATGAGCACAGAATTAGGTAGAAGAGGGCCCTTCCATATAACATTACTCCACAAATTCTTAATTTATGATAAGAGTTACTACATGCATATACTACTTGTTAAAGTTGTAGATGAAAATGTCATCAACCATGACATAAAGCCAGGGTGATTGGCAACTTAATTGTGAGTGAAGAGTTACTGGGCAATTTATGGTGGAGTGACAGAGACTGGAAATAGCCATAAGCAAACAGAATGATTCATTTGTGAGTTTAGAATAACCCATCTACTTTGCAGTTGTTGAGCTAGGCCATTTGGAGCTGATAGTGACTTAATGTATTATCAATACTGAAGGCAGAGATAGAAAGATCGGTCATCTGAAAAAAATGGATATGTTGTGATCAATGGGAATGCCATTGATCATAGTAAACAGGCGGATACGTTAGACATAATGCTCGGGCCTTTCTAGGGGAGTATTACTCAGGCACGCCACCATATCTCATCATTAGAAAACAAATTAGCTTTGTAGAATATATATTCACCAGTCTACAGAAAGAACATATTCAACAATTTTGGCAGTAGAAGATGCTAAAGTGAAGTATAAGAGTGAGCAAAGACGAGAGAAAAAGGCATGGATTTTATTTGTTCGTATACTGTATGAATTATAGAGGAATGTATATATAACCTTGAAATGTCTCCCATGAATATGTGTATATGTGTGTGGGCCATGTGTGCACCCATATGTGAATTATTGTAATATGTGACATTAGTTAATGGGACTATTCAGTTAAGGATTTTTTCACTGGACACTGGCATTTTCATCAAAATTAAAACATGTGCTGTGTTCATCTCTATAATGGAGAGTCAGCTGCCATCAAACAGCTGAATGATCATTTGGGCCTCATAATACATCAAGTCACATATCTGCACATTTTACTTGTCACTGTGCTAGCATATTATATAAATAACATTATGTTGTTTACTCTTGTATATGTAAATGGTCTCTCCAAACTGGAAAAGGAAACCGCTTAAGACAAATGAGGTATCATCAAAAGATGATTGCCTGAATTGGGAATTTATAGCATTATGTTATCTGGCTCGGTTAAATACCTCATCTCTCGGTGCCTCCAAGAAAAACTTTTTCAGCTTCTGAAATTAATCAGCCCCTAAAGCCAAATGAATATGCCAGTTCCGATTCCTCTCCTATCAAATTGATTCCAGTCAGATTTTCATTTAATGGGTTGGACAAATGAAAGAAAAAGTTCTCCAGACAATGAGTATTAATCATATCTTTGACAAATTTAACCTTTGGAATGGTCAGTTTGACTCCAGAGCTGTAGGAATTTTTTTTCCTGTATCCCTTTTACTCTACTTTTGGCATAATATAGCTACCCATTATATAGCTACATTAAGAGCTCACTTTTCTCTCATATTTGAGTGAGAAAGAAAGAGATGGAAAGAGAGAAAGTTGTACTGGAAAGATGCATTTGCATAATGTTGTGCTTTGTTCTGATATTTTGCACTGTATAAAGTAGTGTTCCACTTCATGCGTAGTTTCAGAGGTTCAGGTAATAGCTTTGATATAGGGGTGTGACCCAGCAACTTTATTTTATTTATGTAGAATAGAATAGAATAGAATAGAATAGAATAGAATAGAATAGAATAGAATTCTTTATTGGCCCAGTGTGATTGCACACACAAGGAATTTGTCTTGGTGCAAATGGTCTCGGTGCACATAAAAGAAAAGATACATTAGTCAAGAGTCAAGAATGTATACATTTATGGCTCTCTTTCTCAGGTGTTAAATATATTCCCTGCCATCCAATGATTGCATCCTCTTCCATTATAAAAGTTACTACTAGGGTGATTTTTTTCGTGCATATTAACTAAAGGAGTCCAAGATGTATATCAAACAAAAACAAATTTTATTTCCAAGATATAATTTTATTTGGTCTCTCCCCTACCCTCTCTGCCCTGATTTTTTTTAACATTTTCACTTTGACAAAGTTGATGGCCATTAAAAAAAAAATCTAAATAATTGTCTCAGTGTTGCAAGGAGCAGGGTTAACATGATATGCTTGACTGCATGTCCAGAAAAACCATGGGGTTGTTTATACACTTATGAGTAAAGTTAAACCCTTTTCACAGAGGTGACTGAGTCTAGGAGTTCACTCTAACTTGCTCATGGTCTTATTAACTGTTTTAAACACATTTCGTGACTTATTATTATTCGGCTAATGTGGCATCTGGAAAGGCAGATCTCGCTACACTTGTCTATGATGCCAATATGATCAGTTTCCATTCATAAATTGGATTTGGTAAGGGGGAATATTATCATATTATTTTCATCAGCTGATGAAAACACTCACAGCAAGCTGAATTAACCTGAGTGGTGACAGGAGGAAGAATCAGTCTGGAGTTTGTGGCCCAGTCAATCCAAACTGTTTATATTCATCAGTCATATTTCAGAAATAGTATGTCTGGTGATCAGAGAGTTCTTTATGCAGCTATGCTGATTTCTTTTGGGATCTCTTTTTTTCCTTTTTCATTGGTATAGTGCTAGACTGGGCTTTTATGATCTCATTTTTTCAGTTTCCCAAGCTTCCTAGGTTGTTTTTCTCTGAAGGATTTCTATCCATGGAATCCTTCCCAAGCTCCTTCTAAATTTGTTGAATCATAAAGTCCAAGTTACTAGTTTGACTTTTTTTCTATTGATTGTATTTGCATTATGTTGAATTCCAATAACACATGGTCACTCTCCCACAAATTCCTGTAACTTCAACCCTTTCTATCATGTCATCTCTGTTTGTCAGAATTAAATCCATTCCATCTCACCTGCTGGTTCCTTTCTCTACCTTTTGGGAGACAAGAGTTATCTGCTTGGTTCATCAGGAACCTGTTTGATCTTCCACTAGGTAAAGAATTTATCTCCCAATTCATGTTAGGGTTGTTAAAGTCCCTGTTGAGGCAATTCCCCATTAGGAGAATGAGCACACACAGGGAGACATAGTGAGAGTAATGTTGAATAACACACACACAGCACGCAGATACCTTGTACAGTAAATGTAGGTTTTTACTTCCAATAAATGTTGAAGCAAATTCTAAGATAAGCAGTCCAAGTCATTCACAGGTAAAGCAGTCAGTGTTCAGTTCAGGGATAATCCAAATATCAAAGTCCAATATCAAAAAAACAGTTTAGTAACAGACTTACATCAACGATCAGTAACAGTCATTAGGAGGAATGGTAACTCTCTCCAACAGAAGAAATAGAGACTCACTGAGACTCTCTTCTGAGACTAAACAACCCATGTTTCTGGCTCCATCTTATGGCCATTTGCGGAACCCCACCCAATTACAGATTTAGTATTCTTTTCAAGGCATAGTATTAAAATGTCTATCCTAGTTTATATATTTCCAACCCAAATAACTGTTAGGTGACTTACATTCCTAACAGTCCCCCATGATTATTATGGTGTGATTCTTGCACACCTTAGCCAATTGTTTAGCAATAGAATAGAACAGAACAGAACAAAATAGAATAGAATAAACAGAGTTGGAAGGGACCTTGGAGGTCTTTTAATCCAACCCTCTGCTTAGGCAGGAAACCCTACACCACTTTAGACAAATGGTTATCCAATTTCTTCTTTAAAATTTCCAATATTGAAGCATTTATAACTTCTGGAGGCAAGTTGTTCCACAATTAATTGTTCTAACAGTCAGGAAATTTCTCCTAAGTTGCTTCTCTCCTTGATTAGTTACCACCGATTGCTTCTTGTCCTACCCTCAAGTACTTTGGAGAATAGCTTGACTCCCTCTTCTTTGTGGCAGCCCCTGAGATATTGGAACACTGCTATCGTGTCACCCCTAGTCCTTCTTTTCATCAGACTAGACATACCCAGTTCAAGCAACTGTACTTTATATGGTTCATCTATTTCCTGTGTAGTTGGGTGATCTGTAGTATACACCTATTACAATATCATTTCTTTTTCCTTTTATATTGACCCAAATGCATTCAAGAACATTTTCATCATTGTTCCATTGCATTTCTGTAGAGGTGTAATTATTTCTTATATATAGTGCAATTCCACCTCCTCTTCTATTAGTTTTGTTTCTTTTGGTTAATTTGAATCCTTCAAGCTGTACATTCCAGTATTAATAAATTGTTAGTATATTAATGATTATTTAATAATGTGTAATAAATGTGAACCACGCATATCTAAAGCACTTGGGATATGCTTCTTAATATTCATGTTCCTTGAAGATATAGTGTAGATAACTTATCAACACAATAAACCATGTAGTTGGTCAAGAAGTTTATGAAATTGCAATGTTAGTTCTGTCTTATATTATTAACTGTGACAGGTCATGCCCAAAATCTGGTTGACCTAAAGCAATCGATTTCAAGAAAGAATATAATTTTATTACTATGCCACCAATAAAACAGTGTACAATGAGCTAGCAGCAAAGCATTGACAGCTTGTTAGGTAGTCCTGATCCAAGGCAGAAATGAACTTATGTATCCTTGGCCTACACTAAAGGTAAGACAAAGAGAAAGGCAGACAGAGTAGATGTTACCGCATGGAGTTGGAAAGTTTTTGATAAGGCCATCTGGGTGATCTTATTAATCAATGGAATGGCTTGCCTTTGGAAGACATGGGTGTTCCACCCCTGGACGTTTTTAAGAAGAGATTGGACAACCATTTGTCTAGAATGGCATATGGTTTCCTGTTTGAGCAGGAGGTTGGATAGGAGACCTCCAATGTCCCTTCCAGTTCTGTTATTTTGTTTTTATTCTGTTATTATTCATATATTGAAAACATTTATACATACATATGTCTTAAACCAAATTCTGGGCAGTTCCTAATGCCAAACCGAAGAGATTACCTATTAGTTTTTTGATGGAAAAATACCTGCCAACATTTTAAACATTGGCTTTCATCACTTAAGATATTACAGACAGCCATGCCCATTTTTATTCATAGCTGACTGGTGTATGTTCAAGACTACTGGAACAATCATGTACTGAGTTTTTCATAATTAATTTGAAATTATTGTACATGTATTAAATTACTTTGTTCGTTTGATTGGCAATCCAGCAAGCTTCTTTTGAATTCTGCTTTTTATCAAGTATTTGCTGCCGATCCCAAGATTCTTGGCATTTCCCTATTAAATTATTCAAGTCATTAATAAATTAGAGACTGTTAAATAAGAATACATCCAAGAATGACCTTCTCAAGCATCACATGTTTTGCCTTTACAAATTAACAAGGATCGGTTAGTAATAATAGCTCTGGAGTGAAGCCTTACAGCTAATTATTTCCTCACTTTAGAACTCAGCCTATTTATTTCTAAATAGAGAAGTATGAATTGATCATCCAGCTATGAAGAAAATAATAGAAGAGAAACATTAGGTACCAAAACGTCTCCTTTAGAAAATAAATATAGATTAATTAAAGTAGCTTTCAGAAATGTTTTCCTTTACCATTATCTATTTGATTTCTATAGCCACCTCATCTCAACAAGTGACTCTGGGCAGCATACATCATAAAACATCAAAACAAATAAAAAAACAATTAAAACAAGACTAAATAAATACATATGGTTAGTGAGTAGAACTAATGCAATAAGAATCTATGGAGATTCTCAGTCATCTAAGTCATGGTTGTCCCAAGGATGCTTTTTCAAGAGACAACTGGATTTTCTGATTTTTCTTTGAAGATGTTTTGCTTCTTATCCAAGAAGCTTCTTAAGAGCTGAAGAAGCTTCTAGGATGGGAAGCGAAACGTCTTCAGTGAAAAATCAGAAAGTCCAGTTGCCTCTTGAAAAAGCACCTTTGGATGGTTTAAGCAACCGGTTTACATTTATGACCATTGCTGTGTTCCAAGGTCATGTGATCACCTTTCACAACCATCCGACAAGCAAAGTCAATGGGGAAGCCAGATTCACTTAACAAACCTGTTACTAATGGAACAACTACAGTGATTCACTTAACAGCTATGACAGGAAAGGTTGTAAAATGGGGGGGGGGGGACTTAAGAAATGTCTCACTTAGTAACAGAAATTTGGGGCTCAATTGAGGTCATAGGTCAAGGACTACTTGTATTTGTTTATTTTTCATTTTTTAGATTCAAGATTATAGACTGGTGTTTTTTTGGATGAGAAACAAAATGTCTTCAAAGAAAAACCAGAAAGTCCAGTTGTGTCTTGAAAAAGCACCTTTGGAATGATAATGATGACAATGCCATAGGTGTTAATACAGCCAAGAAACAGGGCATTTAACACATTCGGGGGCAGGGGGCAGGCCTGGATACTAAGCTAGTCTTCATGGCCTTAGGAAATTGGGCTTCACTCTGAAGGAGAAATGTTCCAGAGGTCAGGGGATACAGTAGAGCAAGGATTTCTCCTGGTCCTCTTCCAGCTGACATTCCTTGGCTAATGGGACCTGTAACATGCTCAGATTGGTGGATCAAAATGGATGGGTATAAATCAGTAGTGAAAGTTTGGTCCAGTTCAGCCCAACCAGTAGTAAAAAAAGTTCTGACGACCAGCTGAGAGGAGAAAGAAGAGAAAAGTGCAAGATCATCCCTTCCACCTGCTCCTGTGCTTTTCTGTTCTTTATCCTCTCAGATGATTAGTGTGGCAGAGCTTCAGCTGGTGTTTGAAAAGCTGCATGCACTTGTTAGGTGCGCACATGTGCACACATGAAGTGCGCAATCACCAAACCAGTAGAAAAACTGGTAGAATTCTACCACTGGTAGAAACAACTGAGAGTAGAAGGTATCTTGGATAACCTGATGCTAAATTGTGAAGGGCTTTAAAAGTGACAACCAGCACCTTGAATGGCATATAGAAACACTCTGGCAGCCAATGCAGCTCACATAGCAGTGGTGTTATATTTATTGAACATCTGCTACCATTTATTATTCGAGGAACTCCATTCTGCACCAGTTGAAGCTTACGAGGGCTCTCCAACGGTAGCCTCGTACAGAGCATGTTGCAGTAATTCATATGGGAGATCAGAAGGGCATGAATGATTATGAGAATGGTCCATGGGTCAAAATTATATAAAGCCCAAAATTACGCAGCTTCTATTCTGTAAAAGATGAATACAACTTTAAAATGCATTTTGATGAAAAACACAACAATCTATAATTGTGTCTAAGCATTGGCTTTTGGTTAACTTCTGGGTGAACTTTAAGTTTAAAGTAATATACACAAGGGGGTAACATTTGGAAAAAAAACATCTGTTTCTCCATGTACTGTACATGCACTAAATTTAGGCAATGTGATTCAGTAACTTTAATAATTGGGAGGGAAATATATATATAATCTCAAAACCAAATGTAAATAATATCTTAGGACATTAAACTTACAACATCTTTTCCAAATAAATACTGTTGTTTATGCAGCTTACTATCTGAGTTTTTATCTAACTTTGCTGAATATGCTTCCTTTTACACAGCTTTTCAACAAAAAAACTTTTTAAGAGATTAATCTCCTTCCTTCCTTCCTTCCTTCCTTCCTTCCTTCCTTCCTTCCTTCCTTCCTTCCTTCCTTCCTTCCTTCTTTCCTTTGCAAACATGCCCTCCCATCTTGATATGAGTTTCTATTTATTTACTCTATCCATGTAAATAAATGTAATTTCAATACCTAAGCTTCTCAGGTTTCAATGATTTTTCTTTCTTCTTCACCAAGTTTTCTAAAATAACTTTGTTCCATTCACAATTCATTTTTCACAGGATTAAATGCTCTTAATATATGATGTATCTTTAAAAAAGCTTTGAAAGTTAACCAGTTCTCCCTATACTATTATTAGCTCTTACTGTTGGATACAAGAAAATCGACATCAAATTACTCACAGGCCAATTGAAATATTTGAAGTATTATATAATATTAGATTATTTTATAAATAAAATGCCTTTGGGTAAAGTAGATGGGAAGTCCTAGTGGCTTGTCTTATTTGTGAGATGGTGGCTGTTTTTTTTTCTCCAAATGTTACTTTATGAATTGTGTGGATTGCATTATTTTAAATTTCATATGTTGTATACTGCTCAGAATCACCACAGAATTGTAAGACCTATAAATGTAATTAAATTAAAAAATAAAATGGCATACTAGCTTATATAATTGCACAATACTTTAGTTATATAATTGATCCTTCAGCAATCCACTTGTGTTAAATTAAACCGCTTTGGACATCTAGTTTAAACACATCAATGTAATTTCATTAGGTGATATATGGTATAAAGGCTTTGGACAAATACTAAAGACCTTTTCATTATTATCTCATATGCTCAGTTTTAAAAATATACTTTACTGTTTTAATACCCTAGGCACTTTTCAGTCCTAGTTTCATATTCTTCTTAACTTTAATTTGATTTTAACCTTACATTTTGTAGGTTTGCATTTCCGTTATTTCTTTCTGCAGCACAACTTTTTTAAAAAATAGGCCATGTCAACTATTGTAAAGAAATACATTTGTATGGATGGTGAAAATAAAACTTGTTTGTTTAAGAAGAACATTTTTATTGTTTTACTAATTACTAATTATACAATTTTTACAATGACTATTTCAGCCTTTAAACTGAATAAAGATAAATGAGCTCACCATGTATTGGTTAATGCCTGTATTCATAAAAACATATACACATTGATGCACAAAATGAATCAAAACATCTGGTCTGTATACATACATATTAATTCATTTGCATACAGGTATACAGGAACACAATATTTGCTATAACTTCTTGTATCTGTTAAAGAAGTCCATTGCACACAGAAAATATTGACACTATTGAAAATTTACTGTTTAATCTGTGGAAAACACCAATAGGCGCAAGAGGAGGAGGAGGAGGAGGCTTGCTAGATTTAGATAGATCTGAGCCAAATATGACAAGAGAAATGTTACTTGGGGTGAAAGAATGAGCAGTTTCCTCTATTTGTAGCGTTCAAGATCCAGCAACATTGAAACAAACTTCACTGATACATCCATCATTCACCCATGTTTTGGTCCCACCCTTGTTCTTTAAGTTTGGCTGAAAGGAGGTTTAGTAGTAATAGGTTTGGACAGATCTTGATCCCAGAGCTATAGAGTAGCTTGTGAGGATGGAATGGCAAACTATTTCATCTGGTTGCCAAGAAAAAAGCACAGACAGATTCAAGTTAATGCTAGGGGATGAGGATGATTTTGCTTTTGTTAAAGGCCAGTCAAAATGGACTTATGGACAGACCTTATGGACTTATGGACTAAAGCTATAATCAAGTATATTAAAGTATTGGGGGATTATCTTTAAAAAACCCATACTCATCACAGCACCTTTCCTGTGCCTTAGGATCTGTGCTCAAGTAATAATGAAGAGGCCAAAGAAGCTCTATTGAGAATGTATTCTTTGGCCTCATAGGGATAAGGCAGATAGCAGTTAAGAGCTCAGAGAAGTAAAACTGTGATTTGTCATATTGATCAGACAGGTACTTTTGACATCCATTGGAAAGTGGAATAAACTGTGGGATTGGTATGCTGCAAATTACAGAAGTAAACAGATCCATTATAGGAAGCACACCCACATATGCAAAAAGCTGTAGAAAATAAGCTGCAGAAACTGACCAGAGTGACAGTCCATATTAATTTATCTCATCCACATAGACCAAAAGTTAAGGGAAGCTGATGCATCATAGAGAACTTGGCTATCAAAGTAGCTAGTTTTAAAAATAGACAGGTAATCATTGCCAAGACTGTCAGATGGTGCCTCGACTTTCAAATGATCAGTTTCCTGCCTTTCGTCTCGCGTCTTTCAAGAGATGTTGCCTTTCATCACCACGGCAAACTACTTACTGTTTTATGACCTGTACCCTTATTCCTGGATAGAATAGCTTTTGAGATTACTTAAAAAAAAAAATCATGGGGGCTGGATGCTGACAAAGATGTTCTTAGACATTTTTTATAAAAACTGTTAGAAATGCATCTTGATGTTTATTTTGTAGGTGACCTGACCTTACAAACCATACTGCGTCTTAAACAACAGCAACAGAAAGTCAGAATAGTAGATGAGACAGTTTTCATTTGAAAGAGAAAATATAGTTGTTTCATACAACTACTGATGATCAACCAAAACAACCAATGTTTTATTTTATTTTATTTTAAAAAGGAAATTGTGTGGCATCTGTGGAATAATACATCTAAAATGTCCCACAGTGAGTTTCTATTTGCATAAGAATTTATTCTGATGGTAATAGTAGCAAAAAATGTTTCCCAGTATCAAGAAATGAAGCGAAGGCTTCCAGCTTTTGGTTGCCACTCTGAAACTTTGTGGCTTCTTCCTCCACTAAATTGTTTGGAACGAGACCAGTTTGACAAACTGTTGTCCTCCATTTGCTTCCTGGCCAAGAGTGGGATTCAATTTTTTTTACTACCGGTTCTATGGGCTTCGCTTGGTGGGCATGGCTGGGAAGGATACCGTAAGATCTCCATTCCCTCCCCATTCCTGGGAGAAGGTTACTGCAAAATCTCATTCCCTCCCCAGCTCTGTTCTCCTGTCCAGGGCAACAAAAGAAGATCCAGCCAATTAGCTGGGACTCGGGAGGCAGAGAATAGATAGGGGTGAGGCCAGTCAGAAGTGGTATTTGCCGATTCTCCGAACTACTCAAAATTTCCACTAATGGTTTTCCAGAACTAGTCAGAACCTGCCTCTTTCCCTGGGCCATTTTTATTGTTCAATCACTAAGTCATGTCCAAGTCTTCACAATCCCACGGACCATAGTATATCAGGCCCTCCTGTTGTCCACTGTCTCCTAGAGTCTGCTTAAACTCAAGTTCATTGTGTTGATGACATTATCTAACCTTGTCTTCAGTCTTTCCCAACATCTTTTTTAATGCGTCCTCTCTTCTCATTTGATGGCCAAAGTAATTAAGCTTCAGCTTCACCTGTCCTTCCAAAGAACAGTCAGGAATGATTTCCTTTAGGATTGACTGATTTGATCTGCTTGCAGTGCAATTCTGGCTCATACGCAGGCTGAATTTATCTCAAATAAGGCAGTTTTCTAATTCTGCTGTCTTACCAAGGGTTTGATCCTCACCAGTTGACTCAGCCTTCCATCCTTCTGAGGTCAGTAAAATGAGGACACAAATTTTGGGGGAACAACATGATGATTCTGTAAACCACTTCGAGAGGGCTGTAAAGCACTATGAAGTGGTATATAAATGAGTATTACTGCTACTGGGATGTGTATCAGGTTTTTAATTATGTGTTTAAGACTTAAGCAGGTCCTCTCAAGAGACTGATTAAATTTCCTATCTATAACATGTTTTGTTGTTTAAAATATACGCTTTAACAATTAAAAACCTCAATGTCAATATTTTTAGCATTTTTTTACCTTTCAAAGCTTATCTCTAAAATAAATAATTTCTTTGAAAAAGCTATGTTTCCAAAAAAACACTTGGAAATAATATTGTATCCACCACATCCCATAACAGCTCTCTCCCAGAAAAGATGGAAACTTATGGTATAAATTAATGACATGCATTTTGTATCTTAAAGGCCTCTCGTAAAACATCTTCCTCTCTTACCACAGACCCTTTCTGACACACCTCAGAGATAGAAACAAGCCAACCAAATTAGCCTAATCATCAACCCATAAAGAACCATTAAAACTGTTCTAAATTGCTCAGAAACAATTGCTTTGCTATCCATTTCCACTTTGCTGGCTTGTATTGCTTGCTTGTCTAGTGAATAAACATACGAGCTACAAGATTGAGTTCAAAGTTGTTAACAAATTTATTTAAAAGACTGGCTATTAATCATACATTAAGCTGTAATGTCTCAACCAACTTCAGTAGATCTTTATTTTATTTCCCATTTCACTTGTTTTCTGAGAGTTGACAGCTATTTCTCTGGCTTCTTCTTGGATGCACTCAGATGGGTCCATTAGTATTACTTTATTCCTGAGGAATATTCTTACAAATCATTTCTGTGCATAAAATTATAGGCTGGGAAAGATTTATACACAAGAATTAGACAAGAAAATAGGTTACCAAGTGTCCTGCTCTCTGCAGATCCATATCTGACTGTATGTATGGATGGATGGATGGATGTAGGTAGGTAGGAAGGAAGGTATATATACACATACATCATTAGTTTCAATATTTTTACACAGGAATGAGTAACTGTTCTTAAAAAAACAAGAAGGAAAATGGGACATCTTAAAACCATTCTTCAAATAACATCTCATCCCACAAATCTAGGTAGTCCTCGATTTATGACCACCGTTGAGATTGGATTTCCAATTGTAAGTTGAGACACCCATGTGTCACTTTTTTTGCAATGGTCACTAACCAGATCTGCAATTGTTAAGGGAATACCATGATAGGTACAAACCTATTTTTTTTAGATATGTGTTTCTAAGAAACAATTGCTGGAAATTGACAAAAAACATTGCAAATCACAATTAAAATGATAATGGGATGCTGCAACTGGTCATAAAAGTGAGGTTGCCAAGTACCCAAAATGTGGTCATATGATTGCAGGGGGGACTGGCATAACATTTTATAAGAGCCAGAAGTGCTTTATGGGCCATAAAGCACCTGCTGTAATTTCAAACAGTTGCTAAGCAACTGTTTGTAAGTTGAGAACTACCTATACTTACTTGAAAGTCAATTTTAAACTCAGTGGAGCTTATTTTAAAGCAACAATCTCTGTATTTTCTGTCAGCTATTACATAGAAACTACTATTATTTTTCAGCAATCGCTCACAATTCCTCATCACATTTTTTCTCTCCTTTCTGTCTACAAAATATAGTATCCTTTTCCCCCCATCTCAGTGCATGTTTATATCCTGGTTCCACATCCCTCTCTAAGTCTTCAATCTTTTTTTAGTTTCTCTTTTCTCTCTTCCCTTTTGGGGTTTATGGATAACCATGTCATGGGCATTTATTCTGTCAGAAATGTTCCTCAGACTTGGTAGAGATGGTAGACATCATCAGTTTTATTTTATTTTATTTTTATTTTTTTAATTTTTAATTCTTAAGGACATTTCACCTTATTCCAATTCCATTTGTTACTTTGGCCTTAAAATTCAGAATGCTTTTCTTTCATGTAGCTACCTTTGAGAGGACTGAAAAGAAATGGATGCACTACATAAATAATTCTCAAACACAAATAGATAGTTTCTCTTTTTTTTCAAAATGTCTATTAGTTTATTAAAATATAATAGAAATACAAAATATCAGAGAAAATAATGGGAAGATATGGGAGGAAAAGGGGAAGAGAAAAGTATGGGCAAAAGGGGAAAAGAAGGCGGTGGGGGGGATTGACTTCCAACTTATTTTGATAAGGTAGAATAAGATAATAGCATCAAACTACAACTTTTTACTTTTATTTAATTATATAAGCTAGCCATTTCTATAACCACAAACCTATCTATTTGGCAAGACCCAAAATCAATGTTTCATTTTCCCCCCACCTCAAGCACAAAGTCCAGAAGCAGTTTCCAAGTAGAAACAAAAGTAATTGTGTTCTTTTCTTTAATCAGAGCAATCAGTTTGGCTATCTCTTCTAACTCCATTAACTTTTCCAGCCATTCATCCATTATGGGAATCAATGTATCCTTCCATTTTGCTGCCATCAATATATGTATCATCAAAGTCTTTTTCCATTAAACTGAAAACAGAAGTCTCTGGTTTTATCTTTATATTCACTTTAAGAATCACAAATAGGTAGTTTTCCCTGGGTGAGAGGATGTTCTCTGCTACATCCTCTTCCATGGATTTCTGTAGTCTTCGTCCATTAGAAAGTAATGAGAATATTTTCTGATTTATCAGACCAGGAAGATAAATAATTCAGAGGCACCAGGAAGATTATGAGTCCATCAGATTCAATCCTATTCTCTCCCTTTAATGTCCTTCTAAAATTCAAGCTGCTCTATTGAAATGATTTTGAACTGATTATCTCTGCAGTCATGCAGTTTTTAAGGGCAGCATTAAGAAAGAGGTTGTCATCAACTTTTTTTCCTGGAATTATTTGGGAGAAGGTTTTTTTAAATTGTTATTTAATGTCCACTCTTTCCTATTGTTACCTATGGATTCTCAGACAGCATCCCATATGGGGACAATTAAACCATATGAGGCTTATATAAATCATATCATATGGAGAGAAACAACCTAGAGCTAAAGAGAAATTTCCTAATGATGAAAGCAATCAAGCAATGGAACAATTTTCCTTCAGAAGTTGTGGTGTTCCATGATTGGAAGCGTTCAAAAAGAGACTGGACAATCATTTATCTGAAATGGCATAGGGTCTTCTGATTGAACAGGGAGTTGGACTAGATGATTCCAAGGTCCCTTTCAACTCTATTATTCTGTGTTCCATATTCTATTTCCTTTTTGAGACCAACCAATGTGAGCTAAGTGCTTCTTGTTGCAGTAATTTTATTAGTAAGTAAGATTTGTGTTTTGGCATCAGTCTTGGGTCCTGTATTGGAGTTTATTGTTTTGTGGTTTTCTGTTGTGTTTTGCATTGCATTTCATTATTTTTGTTTATGATGTACACTGCCCAAATCTGCATTGTGGTAGAATGGAAACTACAACTGACTCTAGGACCAGCAGTAATACGGTTATGTTAAAGAAGAGCTCTTATCTTGGATGTATAGGATGATTTTCAAATTATGAGACTTCTCCATCCCCTCCAGTATTCTAGTTTTATAGTGCATTTGCTTATCTGTTAAGAGAAGATGTCATGTTACAGTCATCTGTGAGAGTCCTTAGAGTAATATTAGAAGTGTTCTCCATGGCAACATCATTTCAGAGATGATGAGACCAATCCTATAGAGAGGCTGCCTCAGGGCACTTCCATTTTAAGATGATAGCATGCTTAGTACTTATTAGCAGATGGGGAACACATTTCTGGTGTCATCTGACTTCAGCTGAATTTGTAAAAAGGGGTAGGAACCCTGCCATAAGGATCTAAAGGAAATTTCAGAATCATAAAGCAAAGGTTTTTTTTTTTTTTTGGAGACACTATAAATAACAAAGTCAGATGTCTGTACTTTTCTTCCACTCTCCAAAGTTTTGTTAAAATAGTTTTTCAGAATGACACAGTAGATGAAAAGGAATTGTTCATTTTGATAACAATGAAATGTTGTAAGTTACAGCATGATAAATCAGTCATATTCCCATTATTAAGCATAGAACTCTGTGATTTGAATGCATGTGTCTTTAGGACTGAATCACAATGTTCTTATAGAATACTGTCATTGTTCAGGTAGTAAAGTTATAATATCTCCTCATTTGAAAGTCTCATTGTATAGAAAAGAGTAGATGTTTGCCAACATCCTACTCAGGAACAGAGACTTAAATTTGCCAATTTCAACATGGCTGCAATCATGCACCTATGCATGGGCTGTCTAAAACAAACACTGATATTGGTAACTGAAGTGGGTAAGAAGGCAGAGCCCCCTTTCCTCCTCTTCCTTTTTGACCTTTGTCAATTTCCATTCTGTCCTTAATTCAGGAATGTACACATGTGTGAGATGTGTTATCATGTGGAAATATTTTTTTTCTTTTTCCTTGGCTTTTTATTGGATACTGTTATTCATCCTTTCCCTGCCACTTTTTCAGATCTGCTTTAAAGCTTGTTGTTATGGGGAGAGTCTCCTGCATCAATTTATTTCCATTAGCTAACAGTAGAATCCATTTGTATTAGTCAAGGTTAACTTAATTTGGGCTTCCACTTAGGTTAGCTGCCTTTTGGTTGTAAAGGCGAGAGTGGCAACAGCCACAGTGATGAAATATGCAAGCTGTTGAGTCAGGAAAACCAGATCTGCCTTGAGAGTGGTGCTCTTGGAAATGTTTCAATACATTAGAACCCTGTAACATAAATAGTGTAAAAACCCAAAAAGAACCATGTTTTCTAAGCTAGCTTCTACAAATTTAGTTAGCTTTCTTTGAATCACAGTGTAACATTCTCTAAACAGACAGACAGAACATCATCTCAATTATTAAAATTCATTGTGGCAGGTGAGAGGAGGTTGATAAGCGGAGTGGACCAAAAGTGGTAATTACAGGTGTTTAAGCTCTATGAAACCCTGGAAGAGGAAAACATATTATATGACTGAACTGTATTATTACATCACAGAGAAGGAGAGAAGGAGGGAGGAAGAGAGGGAGGGAGGGACAGAGAGAGTGGGGGGGAGAGGGAGAGAATTTTTCTCTGACCACCTCTTTGCAGATTATGCAATTTTGAATGATTTACTAAGGCCATGAGAGAGCTCATAGTTTAATTAGCTATCCAGTAATAGTTTATTCTGGTCACTAACTAGAATTCTGCAAGTTAACAAAATGATTAAAGAGTTCCTGTTTCAAATAAAATGCAAACATCAAATTACAACTAGATCATCAAAGTAATGATTAAGCTTTTACAGACCTTATAACATTTTTCCCACTTTCAAGGAAACAGAATTGTGCTTGTCTGGCAGGTAATTAATAGTACATTAATTAAATCAGAATTGTCTGGGTACCTCACCAAATAGGGCATTATGAAAAGTGCCCTTATAGAAGATGCAATATGGTCAATTTTGGACAAGGCATTAGAGTAGATGATTGCCAATGTGCTTTTCAATGCTATGATTCTCTGATACTTAAGCTCATAAAGAAAGTTTAAATATTTTCCCTTGAAAACAGCTTTGGGGGAGACTGTTAAATGTGCTAATCATAGTGCTCTTTTGAAGATGGGAACAGTTCTTTGTCTATGGAGATTCTCAGTCATCCAGGTCACGGCTGTCCCAAAGGTGGTTTTTTCAAGAGGCAACTGTACTTTCTGTTTTTTTCTTTGAAGCCGAAGATAATGGAGGAGGAGGAGGAGGAGGAGGAGGAGGAGAGCTAAAGAAACTTCTTGGATGAGAAGTGAGACATCTTCAAAGAAAAACCCCAGAAAGTCCAGTTTCCTCTTGTAAAAGCACATTTGGGTGAACAGTTCTTGACTTACCACTTAAACGAAAAGTACTTGATTACTCAAAAATATATTCCTGGCAGTGATGGATTCAATTTTTTTTTACTACCAGTTTTGTGGGCGTGGCTTGGTGGGCATAGCAGGGGAAGAATACTGTAAAATCTCCAGACAGAGGTGGTATTTGCCAGTATTCTGAACTACTCAAAATTTCTGCTACCGGTTCTCCAGAACTGATCAGAATCTGCTGAATACCACCTCTTATTCCTGGGTTATTTTGTTTGTTTGATTTGAACTTAAGTCAGAAGCACTGAGGTGCTTTGGGGTTGAAAAGATTAGCTGGTGACATGATCACCATTGTCCTGGATTGGCCAGTCCTCAGCAAAAGCTGGAGTGAATGATGAGATTTTGGTTTGGCTTATATTTAGCAGAACCATGAAGAAGAAGAGCCCATCTAATTTAAAAAAATTAACTTGCTCTGTTGTCTGATCATTTAACCACCAAAAGATAATTCTAGGTCATTTTATAAACACTGGGAGCTTGGTTTTAATATAGCTAATCTCAAATGCCCCCTTATAACACTACAGTAAGTGGTTAAGACACTCAACTGTTTTAATCCAGTTGGTATCTATAGTAGGAGCACCATATCATCTGCATACAAGAATTTTCATTAATTCAGATCCTTAATCACTCTGGAGACTTACAAATACAAAGAATACATATACAACCAACTAACTAATACAGCAAAGCACCAATTAAAAGCCTCCCCACCCATAGCAGAAAAGAGCTCTAAAATAACTCTCTCCCAATTGCCAAGAAGAATATAATTATTCAACTATTTTAAAACAATGCAAAGGTGGAAACTAATGTTGCACCCATAAGCCTTATAGTATGTTTATTAGCCAATGGCCATAGTCAGTAATTTAGAGAAGATGTTCTATACATACCTTCCTAGAACTAAGAACCAAGAACTGAAAGAGAAATTTCTTGACAGTGAGAACAATTAACCAGTGGAACAACCCTCTGGAATTTGTAGGTGCTCCATCACTGGAGGTTTCTAAGAAGAGATTGGACAAACCTTTGTCAACTAGAAGACCTCCAAAGTCTTTTCCAACTCTGTTATTCTATTCTGTTGCTTTTCCACTAGAGATTTGTTCTGTTCTGTTGTTCTGTCAATAGAGAGTTGATGTGGACAACATAGAGTTAAGTTGCAACCTACTTGTACTTTTTTTTGAGTAGTGGTTTCTTTAGTGCAGCGGCCTTTCATACTATCTTGAATCTTTATTCAGAGCAGAGCAGAGCAGAAGAGCAAGTAGATGTCAGAAAAAACCATGGTAATTGCCAAGAAATGTAAGGAAACCAAAGGCAAAAATCTTAGAAAGAAACTTGACAAATAGTTTTAGAGAGATTTTAGAAGAAACAAGAAGCAGTATTACAACAACACTTATAAACAACAACAATATTCTACTGAAGATGGAAACAGATATGGAAAACAAGAATTTTTTTTTCAAAAGAATATGTCAATGTAGAAGAGAGTTCCAACACCAAACTGGTATGCTAAAGGATGCCAATGGAGAGATAGTGACCAATTCAAAGGAGATCAAAGGGGTATATTGAAGCACTGAATAGTAAAGTTCCAATGTTCAAAATACCTTAGAAGGTATTCCCTATTGCAGGGGTCGCCAACCTTTTCAACCTCGGGGACCACCAAACTCATAATTTTAAATCCCGAGGACCATTAATACTATTTTATTAAAAAAGATATATATTTAATATAAAAAAATATTTTATATATTAAATATAAATTTAATATTAAAATTTTTATTATACACACACACACACACACACACACACACACAAATGCTTAATCATAACTGTGGGGCAGAATAAAGGGAAAGGAGGGGCCTCTCTCATCTTTTGGGGCAGGGAAAGAGGGAGGATTTAAGAAGCCACATGGTGCCTGGAGGCTGGAAAGATCTGGACAGGGAAAAACCGGCTCCCCCTAAAACAGAAAAAAAGCAGAGCCATCATCTTATATCTCCTCCAAGCCAGAAGAAACCTCTCCGTCCTTTGCCAGGTGTGGCTGCCTGGAGTTAGTTGGGGGAGGGAAGGAGGGCTAGGCTGAAATCGCCGACGGGCTCCTAATAACCAGGCAACACCCCCCCTTCAGCCTCCACATAAGAACAGGATGCCCCGAGGCTAAGCTCCAGGTTTCTCCTGTTGCTTCCAAGCAGAAAAGGATCCCTCCCTGTGTGGAGGCTGAAGGGGGAGGTGTCAAGTCCAGAAGAGCTGGAGCTCTCGCCTGCACAAACAGGCTGGTTATTAGGAGCCCACCTTCCTCAGTGCTTTTTTGGTCTGGGCATTTGGTCTCTCCCCCACCCCCCACCCCATGCCAAAGGAAAGCCAGCCGGGCTTTTCCTTCCCTTCCCCCCCACTCAATTTTACTTCGGAACAGATGAGAGTGCACTGGAAATGTGTGTTGGCTTTTCCAACATGCCTTTCTCTGGCGCTTGTTCGCAATTCTTCACGTTCCTCCAGGTCTGACTTGCTGAGGGATGAGAGTATCCCTGATATCTCTGTTCGCCCCCCCAGGAAAAGAAAGCAAGCAGAAACAGCTCTTGCTGGGGCGAAAGAGCAGAGATCAGAAGGCACAGGCAACAGAAAGTGGCACTTTTCAAAGGCAGCAGCTTCCTTCTTCTCTTGCCTGTGCCTTCCTTGACCTCAGTTCTTTTGCCCCAGTGAGAGCTGTTTCTGCTTACTTTTCCTGTGCTTTCCCTGGACAGCAATGGCTTGGGCTGTGGGAGGTGGTGGCAGCAAAGCAGAACACCAAGAGGGACGAGGAAACTGGGGCCAACCCTGATGCCCCATTTTGGACCTCTGAACTGGATGGTGAGCACAGACTTGTCCATTCCACCCCTTCCCACCACCACCAGCCAGTACATTTTCTGCCCTGGGCTGTCCCTACAACCTGCAACCATTGAGGAAGAGCCTAGGCCAGGAGAGGCAAACTGGAAGGTATGGGAGTGCCACGCGAATGCAAGTAGCACGGCACTCCTGCACCTTCTGGCCATCTCCATTGCCACTTCAGCCTGCCTGTGTCACCAGCTCCCTCTTGCTGCAACAGCGTCATTATCTCGTCCTGCCCAGCGAGGGCTGCACTGTTTTTTGCAGGTTTGTACTCAACCGAAGGGTGGGAGCCAGCGGGTGGGTGGGCTTTGGGGACATTTCTCTGTGGCCCACCAAAATTTTCTCATGGCCCACCAGTGGAAACCACTGCCCTATTGTATCTTGTGATATATGAATGTAACTATGATGTATGATCTGTGACCTATCACTTTGTTGTGTGTATGTACAGTGAGAACTTACGCACTGGAGACAAATTTCTTGTGTGTCCATTCACACTTGGCCAATAAAGAATTCTATTCTATTCTATTCTATTCTATTCTATTCTATTCTATTCTATTCTATTCTGTTCTATTCTATTCTTTTTTATAAGAACATCATGTTGAATCAGGCTTTGGAAAAATTCTAGATCCAACTAAGTTAAAATTATAGTAGAGATCCTTTAATACTTTCTCTGTTGGGGTGCATAACCTGAGGTCAATTGTACCTAGCTATAACTTCATGAACTAGTCCCAAATAATTTCTGGATTCCAAATACTAGGATATGGAATTACTGAATCTGTAGAAAGTACTAATATACTGTATTTACTGTAATTAATTTGATGTTTCTAGTTCAGTTTCAGCTAAAACTAGTCACTTCCCTTTACTTCCTGAACCCTAAATGCTTCCCAATGTTTAATGTGTGTGGCTAAAGTTGATTATGGCCTTTAACCCCCAGTTTATGTTAGCCAGCAAAGTTCAGGTTCTCAGCTGGCATTAGTTCCATTCTAATTCCATTCTGAGGATTCTCTTTTAATTTTGGAGTTATCAGCTCAAAGTTCATAAGTTACATTTTCCACTCTATGAAATACACAACTATTATTGAATTTATTGTAAAACTTTCTATTAGCTTATTATCAGTAGGTGGATTCTCAATGAGAGAAGGAGTTATATTTATCTACAATATGCAAACTAGGCTTAAAAGTGATATCTCTTTCAACTCTCTATTTCAAATTTCTTGAAATGATGGTCCAACTTCTTGGGAATTTTGATTGTGCTTTTCTGCATATCAGTAAAATATGTATATGGTGCCAAACCAGAAATTGAATGACTTAGTTTGAAACAGAACCTTCTGACCTTAGTTCAAATCATTGGTCCGTTTTGCTCCTTAATTTTACTAACTGAGCCACAGTAGTGCAGTGGTTAGAGTGCAGTACTGCAAGCTATTTCTGCTGCCTGCAATTTGGCAGTTCAAATCTCACCAGGATCAAGATTGACTCAGCCTTTTATCCTTCCGAGGTGGGTAAAATGAGGACCCAGATTACTGGGGGCAAGATGATGACTCTGTAAACCACTTAGAGAGGGCTGTAAAGCACCGTGAAGCTGTATATAAGTCTAAGCTCTATTGCTGTTGCTAATGGCAGGGGTGCTTTCATGACCTAGCTAGAGATATTGCCTTACTGTGCCAGAATCTGTCTCACCAATCCTGAAATCAAAAACATTTATGTGAAGAGGAACTAATGGAAGTAACAGTGAAAATGGAGGTTAATGCCAAATATTCCAGAGTCTCCTGGAGTTAGATGTTCTCTACACTTCGAAGGTCCTTGAGCAAAATTCAGAAGCAGCTAAAGTGGGATAGTAATAGTAGTTTTTAATCATTCAGTTGTGTCTGGCTCTTAGTGAGTTTATAGGCAAGTGGTCTCCATGCTATTGTGCAAAGCACATCTTCATTCAATTGTTGGTTGTTCATCTTTGAATCAGCTTTGATGGTATCAAGCCAGAAAATTATTTGCTTACCCCTTCTTCTGGTTCCACTAACCATTCCTAGCACACAAACCCCTATTCCATGCACAAAACCTTTTAGTTTAAATGAAGAAAAAGGGAACAGATTCGTATATTGTCATCTTTGCATATCAGCTCAGTATTTGTTACATTATATGTAATATGGGAGCAATATTACATATAATATTGTAAACCACTTACAGGGGCCTGGAAAGCACTGTGAAGTGGTATATAAGAGCTGTATTGGTGCAGTGGTTAGAATGCAGTACTGCAGGCTACTTCTGCTGACTGCTGGCTGCCTGCAAGTTGGCAGTTCGGGTTTCACCAGGCTCAAGGTTGACTCAGCCTTCCAGCCTTCTGAGGTGGGTAAAACGAGGACCCAATTGTTGGGGGCAATAGGCTGACTCTGTAAACCACTTAGAGAGAGCTGTAAAGCACTGTGAAGCAGTATTTAAGTCTTAGTGCTATTGCTATTAGCATGAAGCTCATGACAGACATTCCTGTACGCTCTTATGAAGATATTGAGAATGAATGATTAAATACTTTTTAAATAAATTACAATAGTTATTATATGCTATTATATGTTCATATGAGGACTGGCTTTGACTACTAACATTCACACACATTTGGTGAACAAATGCCGTACTGAATTTAAAACGACAGCAATGTAAGCCAGATGAATGTATTGTTGAGTGGAGATTTTCAAGAATCTCCCAAAGAAGTCCAAGAGTTCTATAGAAATCGTATAACTGATTCAGGATCATTTATTGTAGGTGGTTGTCATCTCTACACTAGGAACTATCTGAACAATCATCCCACAAATGCTTGGCATATGCATAACTGTTCTTTTTAACTTAATGGACACTTTCATTAACATCAACCTTTTACACAATGAATTTCTTGGTGACATTTCTACCGGCATGCCTCTTCATTTGCCATTATTAGTTTAGCTCAGTCGTGTTTCTTTCTACTGTTATGGCACTTGATAAAAGATGGAAACCTGCATAAAGATAAAAGGTTAATATAATCATCTCTAGACAGCTGCCCTTTAACACTCGGGGGAAGAAATGTATTTTTGAAATAGTGCTAGGTATTAACAGCTTCCCCGTGTTTTATGCTTTATACCCAGTGAAGCAAACATTCTGCTTCTTTAAACAGTTCTCGGGAAGCTAAACTCTTAATATATCAAGTTTCAAATAGAGTTTCCTTAATGCATAAGTAAGTATTTCTGAGACAAAATGCTATCTGTCTCTCGATTTTCTCCATATGTGTACTAGTGAGCAAGACTGAATCGATCTCCCTCCTGTATTGAAACCATTCACTCTAGCTTAATTCCTTTTGATGCACAATAAGCATACACAAAACTCTGAAGGAATGTTTCATTTTAATAGCAATAGCACTTAGACTTATATACCGCTTATATACCACTTTCGTGGCCAAAACCTGGTTTGCTTAAAGCAGTGAATCATTTTGAAGATGAATCATTTTGAAGATGAAACATAAATTTATTAGCATGCGAACAAAAAAAGAGTGTACACTGGTCTCTAAGCAAAGCATTGGCACCGGCATTGCTGGGCAACCCTAAGCAAAAGCAGAATCAGAATGGACATTAGGCCACTCTATTACGAAGACAAGAAAACGGCAGACACAGAGTACATTACACATGATATTGCATTTTATTTTAATTTTTTAAACACATCCGGGTGACTTTCTCATTATTTATCCCTTCGTGCTAGAATGGCATAGAAAAATGCAAAGAAATAGTGCAAGATCGGACAATGTGGAGAGACCTGGCCCATAAATATGCCAAAAATCAGACTCGACTGAATGGATAACAACAACATCATCATCATCATCATCATGTCTGCATGCTAGCTATAATATATCTAAGATAGCAATAGCAATAGCACTTAGACTTATATGCCACTTTATGGTGCTTTACAGCCCTCTCTAAGGGGTTTACACAGTCAGGATATTGTCCCCAACAATCTGAGTCCTCATTTTACCCACCTCAGAAGGAGAGAAGGCTGAGTCAACCTTGAGCCTGATTTGAACTGCCAACTTGCAGGCAGCCAGCAGGCAGCAGAAGTAGCCTGCAGTAGTGCATTCTAACCACTGTGCCACCATGGCTCATAATGAACTTTAGTATGAGAAATCCCTTCATAGTTGCTTTACAAAGGTTGCAAAGTTCTAATAATAAAATACAGGTAGTCATCAATTTAGAACAGTTCATTTAATGATTGTTCAAAGTTACAATGGCTTCAAAAAAAGTGATTCATGACCATTTTTCACACTTATGGCCATTGCAACATCCCTATGAGATTAAAATTTAGACCCTTGGCAACTGACTCATATTTTGACCATTGCGGTGACCTGGGGATCTTGTAATCACCTTTTGCAACCTTCTGACAAGCAAAGTTAAAGGGGAAATCAGATTCACTTAACAAATGGGTTACTGACTTAACAACTGCAGTGATTCACTTAACAACTATGGCAAAAATTGGTGATAAAATGGGGCAAAACTCATTTAACACATGCCTCCCTTCACAACAAAAATGTTGGACTCAGTTGTGATTATAAGTCGAGGACTACCTATAGGGTGTTTCAACTTGTTTCCAAGCTTTCTGTGTGATGCATGCTCATAAGCTTCTTTGGGTCAATAGGCAGACTTGGAGGAGACTTTGAGATCATGTAAAGGGCCTTGGTGAAATAAATAATAAAGGCTATGTACTTGAGAAAACTTTAAAGAGATCAAAACAAAAATGTTGAAAGCAATGCATTAATTAGTATGAGTCAGAATGGATTTGTTAAGAACATGTCTTGATAATTTGATATCTTCTTGGATATCCTCTCTTCCTTCATACGTTGGAGGTATTCTGTAGACATAACATGCCTAGAGTTTGGCATTTGACAAGGAAATTGGCAAATATCTTATCATATGCTAATTAGCAAGCTAGTTAAGATCAAAGTGGGTGGCATTACAATTACATGGATACTGCCAGCTCTTCAAATAGACCAGACTAGGAAACCAAAGTCATTAATGTCAATACTTTTTTTTATTATATGTTAAGAGTATATTGAAAATTTGCAAATCGGAATGTGTTTCCCCATTTTCTTTATGGGAATTAGAGAGGATCTAGTCTGAGATGCTTATTGAGATTACTCTTCTGATCTGAACTCATATTTCTTTTATCGGACTGTTGTCTTGTTAGCAACTTTTCTTTCTTAAATGAATTTCTTCTGCCCATTACAGATATACAGCTAGCTCAAAAATCATACTCAAAAGAGTGCTTCTACATGGTTCATTATCAAAATGACAAGAGGTATCATTTCAAATGGCACAACAGTCAGTCCTAACTCTCTCCTCTTTTATATCTTTATTAATGAATTGGATCAGGAATGTTCAAAGTTGCAGATATTTATTGCTAACAAATTTGACAGATTGGAAATAAGGGTTGAAAGCATTGAAATGAAAGTGAACATGTATAAAGTTATGTATTTAGGAGATAAAAACCAAATGCACAAGTAACCAAATGGGTTGTTTCCTTGGTAACAGTCCTTCTGAGAAAGGTCTTGGAATCATAGCTGGCTGAATATGCACCAGCAATGGCTGAAAGGAAAATCAATGCAATTTTAGTTTGCATCTGTTGAAATAGTACTTCAAATCTTGGGAAATAAAACCTTGTTTTAGTTTACTTTGGTCAGAAAATATATTTAAAATACTGGTTCCAAGACATGGAAGGGTAAGACATATCATGTTCCAGAATTGGAACATATTCCCAAAAGAGCAACAAAGATGATCAGGAAACTAGAAACCAAGTCCTTTAAAAAAGATGGAAAGACATTTTTATCCTTAAAAAATGGTGACTTGCTCTCTTGCTCTTGTGTCAGAAGCACCAAGAGGACGAGTCACCAAGGTGCTTCTGGGATGAAGAAATAGCTGATGGCATCCATGTTGCCAGTCAAGTGCTCCTTTCACATCCCCATTAAGTTGCCAACCAAAGTGGTACCCATCTATCTACTCACAATTGCTTGCTTTTGAACTGCTGTGTCGGTAACAGCTGGAGCAAATGGCAGGAGCTCACTGTATCATGCAGCAGCACTCGGGTCTCAAACATGGGCTGGTTGTCAACCTAGCATCCTAATCAGATGAGCCACTGTGCACTGACTGATAAGATTTCTTCAAACACTAAAAAAAATGTCAAGAGCCCTTTTTTTTATTCCAAAGTTCAGGACAACAAATAATGGGTTTTAATTGCAAGAAAGCAAATTCCAATTAAATTTGGAATTAACAAACATAAGGTGGTCAAATTATTTTCTAAAGCACCAAAAGGCAAGATGAGAAACAATGGATGGAAACTAACCAAGGAGAGAAGCAACCTAGAACTAAGGAGAAAATTCAATCAACCAATCAAATAGGTTGCCTTCAGTGTAGTTGCTCCATCACTGGAGGTTTCAAAAAGAGAATGGACAACCTCTTTTCTGAAATAGTATAGGGACTCCTACCTGTGCAGGAGGTTGGATTAGAAGATCTCCAGGGTCCCTTCCAACTTTATTATTCTGTGTTCCAAATAAAATTTCTATCGGGAAAAGCACTTTGACTGTGGAATCAATTATTGGGTGATGTGGTCAGATGTTGTTTGTAGGATTTGTTCAAGCAGAGGACAGACTGTCATCTGTTTGGGATTCTAATGAGCAGAAGGACTAGGATGAAGAGCCACTACTGAAACAAGGCTTAGGTAAAAGAAAAAGAAACCTGAATCCTGGGCAGACGTGGAATTTGAAAAGGCATTATAGACATCAACAGTGGTGTGATTCGGCCATTTGCACTGGTTCAGCCGAACCAGTAGCTAACTTTTTCTGCAGTTTAGCGAACTGGCTGATCCCACCACTGGCAGGCCCCACCCTGGCCCTTGCCCCTCCCTGCCTCTCCTTGCTTGGCCTGAGAAGGTAAAGCCAACAGCGGGGGAGGGAGACCTGCTGCGGGCCTGCTGTGCTCCGGAGTCAGTGTGTTGGCTGCAGTTGCTTACAGGGTTTTGGGCTGGAACTGTGTGGGCGAGGGGAGGGGAGTCTTCCCTTTGTGTCTGCAGGAACATTTCCCTTCATTGGTCTTTGGGAGTGGAGAAGCAGCACATCAAGTTGGCCATGCCCACCCAGCCATGCCTACCCAGTCAATCATTCGGGCAGAGAACCGGTTGTTAAATTATTTGAATCCCACCAGTGGACATGACCCTCCTGAGTTCTCATAAAGATAAAGGAAGAGAGGGGGAAACAGGCTTGCAAGATGTTATGTCTTCAGGGTAGACCAGACTAGAAAACCAGAGTTATGAATAACAACACTACCTTTATTATAAAATTAAAGTAACAGAATCTTGCTAGTCTGAATGCACTTTTATCTTCATAAGAACTAGGGAGGGTCACGTCTCAGATGCTCCTTCTGCCCATTACAAGGAGACTAATAATTTGAATTCCAGCCCTGAGCAGGGGCTGGTTGGCTTCCAGTTTTATGATAGCATAATTCAGTTTTAAATCTTTCCTCTGATAGTTTTAAACAGCCAGAAAAGTCTTTATGAGAAATTCTTCTAGATATAGATGTTAAATTGGTACTCATTAGGAATAAATGGATTAGTCTACATCTATATCTTTCAAATATGGAGATACTTAATGATACATGTGTTCATCTAATCCTAAGATTTGTTTTAAAGTATTTGTAATAAAAATTTCAAGTATTATTATATGTGAATTTTCTTTTCCTATAAAATGTATACCTTTTTGTAATATACAGATTTACAGATATACACTAGACAACCTGTGACCCATTTGGTCATTGTTTCAAAAATATATATATTCTTACCTAAGCAAAGAAACAAAATGACTTCCTCCCCCTTCCTTCTCAAAGTTCATCTCCATAGCCCTGATGATGTTCTTACTTCCTGTTTTTAAAATAGAATTGAACACTACTTCCTCTAAATGTATCTGTTTATCCATCTCAGAAACAATAGAAACAAAATAAACGTTTTGATTAGGATAGCCTAACAGGAACACAAGAGGTCACCATGCCTCTAAATATTCCTTCTCCAGATGGCTTAGGAGGTTTGATTTGCTCTTATTTTACCTGGTGAATAGTGAAACTGTTTTCCAACTTGTTTCCTTCTGAACCATCTTGATAGCAAGACCACTTAGCAAAACATATATAGAGATGAATAGTACTCTGCAGCACTCTATGAGTGGTTTAGAGATTGTCCCCAACAATCGGGGTCCTGGTTTCCCGACCTCAGAAAGATGGAAGCCTGAGTCACCCTTGAGCTGGTTAGGATTGAACTGCTGACAGTGGCAGAATCAGCCTATTATGTTGCATTCTAACCACTGTGCCACCTGAGTTTACAATCCACCTTCAGACTGGTGAGTGACAGTGAGATGGAGACTCTGCTTCGAAGGCTATGTGGATGAGTCAATGAAAGCCTCTTCCAACAACTGGAGAGTTATTTGGCTTTCATGTTCTTGACACACTTCAAAAAACAAAGTGAGTTGAAAAGCACGGAGTTCTTTTATACATATACAGCATTTAAGTGTTGTGAGAATACTTGAGAAAAAATAAATACTTTTTTAGCTATGCTTTTTCTCATGTGGATTTCTGGAAAAAGTTTATATGCTCTGTTCATACATTGTCCACAAGGCATCAACTCAACATTATTTCTGAAAGGAGGGAGAAAGAAATTTCATTCTTTCCTTTTTTTCTCTTAGCAACTAGTAACAAAACATGAAGTGGATTTTAAAAGAATTAGATAGATGTGGTTTGGATCTTAGCTATTTGGAGAAGAGATCTGCTTATAAAATTGCAAGTTCTCTTCCCCTTCCCCTTCTCCTAACCCCTTCCCACTCTCCTTCTGCCTCTCTTTCATAAACAGTCTATTAAGAAGGAAAGATAGACTAGCTTCACAATGCTTTTTGATGAATAGATCTAGGAGCTGTCTAGCTGGAAGTATATGACAATTGCTCATTTTAAAATAGTCTCTATGACTGAAAACTGTACTAATCCCAGGTGATGCTTAGTTACATTTTCAGTAGCTCTAATAAATTTTTTTGGCTCTGACTGAAAAGACACATACACACATACATACACACACACACACACACACACACACACACAGGCCCCTGTAAAATAAAGTTAAGCAAATTAAACAAGGGTACAAATAATTCCTTCCTTTTTTTTCCCTCCCTTCTTTCTTGTTTTACATGCCGAAGACTGATCTTTTCAGGCTCCAGGGAAGTGTGCGGTTCCTGACTCAGCACACAGCACAGAGCCAATCTTGAAAGCCAGGCAGCTAAAGAGGCTGTTCAGTGACACTGAGCAAATGCTTATGCAGAGTCTTTCTGCAATTTGTCAGCATAATCTTTTTTTTCCCCAGTCTTTTTCTCAGCATGGGCAAAAATGGACAGGCTGTTGCCGGTCATGTGAGTTGGCGAGATCTTGTACCATTTACGCAAGATAAGGCTGCACAACTTCAGGCCTAGAGGTCCAAACAACCTTTTATATGCGTTGCTGTGACCTAACAAATGTTGCAGGTTTTAATATCATATCATTCATTCCACATTATTATTAAATTTGTTTACTGCTTTTAGTTTTTATGACATATAGGTAAAATGAAAACAAGAGTAGCCTTCGTCCATTCCTTTTGGGTGTATGGTGCCCATCACAGTAAGTGCAAACCTTTATTCAGAAAAAAAAAATCCATGATCTATGTGCACAGATTTCTTCAGATTCTTGGGAGCAACATAATCACAATAGCACTTAGACTTATATACTGTTTTATAGTGCTTTACAGCCCTCTCTAAGTGGTTTTACAGAGTCAGCATATTTCCCCTAACAATCAGGGTCCTAATTTTACTGACCTTGGAATGATGGAAGGCTGAGTCAACCTTGAGCTGGTGAGAATCAAACTCCTAGCAGTGAGCAGTGAGTTAGCCTGCAACATTGCATTCTAACCACTATGCCACCACAACTCTTATAACATAACATAACTCACAGGTTCTGAGTTTATCTACTCTTCATAAGTTCTCTATCATACTGGGAATGATCAGCAGATAGAGAAGAGGCTGACCTTGTACTTGCTGGCTGGGCACTAAAAAGGATGATGGGATCACCATGGCGGATCTGAAAGAGGCAGTGCAAGACAGACGGGCATGGAGAGTGCTGATCCATAGTGTGGCTGAGGGCCAGACATGACTGAATAGCTGATGATGACAATGCCATCAGTTCTCCAGAAAGTCAGTGCTAATGTTTAGTCAATGGTCCACAGTCCTTTTTTTCAAAAAAAATGGGACCAAGGATTCCAAATTGGCAAATCTAAATAAAGTCCTATGTAAATGATGACCCTATTGTAAACTGATCAAGAAAAGGTAAAATGAAAGCCCTGGATTACTCCATTATTTTTTTAAAGATATAAATACACTGAAAATATAGCCCATTTCACTGAAACTGAATTTCTACAAGGGCTGGCTTAGGAAGAGCTTTTGTTCTCTATGATTAGGAAACTGAATGCCTTTCAAAATATTCTTCCTAAACCTGATCTTACACCTTTCACAAATTCTGGGCTAGTTTGCAATTTGGTTTTGCTCCTGACTGGCACTTTGGAAGACAGCCTAGATCCACTCAGAAAAAAAAAAAAGAGGCTTCAGATTCCTTCTGATGCATGACAAAATGCCACGTTTCGTGATTTCCATTGCTTTGTGATGGAACTGTCCTTCAGAAGGCTACCTCCACAGGTTGAACCCACAAATAAAAGTGCAGAAGAAAAGCACAATATAAATCTCACCACCCATTTCCCAAAGCTGTGAAATTAAAAAGCCCTATGATCAGAAGACAGGGGGTCAATAATTAAAGGAAAAGTAGGTCATAAAACCAATGAATGTCTTTTTTTCCTCTGCACTCCAAACTGCTAGAGCACAAACAGCAAAGTCTTGTCATTGACACAACTATTCCGTTTAGAAACTTTACATGCTTTACTTCAGGAAGCCCTAGAATTGTTCCAAAAGGATCCAATTTGGCTATCACCAGCTCTAAAACATAATGTCTGTCGTGCAGGATCAAATGACCCATGTGATCATATTAAAAGCAGCTGCATCCTCTTTGCCAATGACATAAAATTATTTTACACTACTGACAATGCTGCTGCCCTACAAAGCGACCTTGACTATGTGTCAGAATGGTCACCTAACTGGCAACTCCAAATTTCAACTAATAAATGCTCTGTCCTACATTTTGGCAATAAAAAAGCAGAACACCAAATACAAGTTGGGTGGAAATGATCTCATAGACAACCCTCACTCTGTCAAGGACCTAGGAGTACTCATCTCAAACAATCTAAGCCCCAGAACTCACTGTAACAGCATTGCCAAATAGGCTTTAAGAGTTGTTAAGCTTATTTTGCGAAGTTTCTTCTCCGGTAACATTGAATTGCTAACCAAGGCATATAAAACCTTTGCCAAATCAATTCTCAAATACAGCTCATCCTCCTGGAACCTACACTGTATATTGGACATTAAAATGATTGAGCAGGTTCAAAGGTATTTCTCGAGAAGAGTATTCTACTCCTCTACTCACAATCGTATTCTCTATGCCTCCAGGCTTGAAATTCTGGGCTTGGACAATCTTGAACTGCACCACCTGTGATCTGATCTAAGCATCGTTCACAAAATTGACTGCTATAACATCTTGCCCATCAATGACTTCTTCAGCTTTAATCACAATAAATACACAGTTAAACAACTGATACAAATTTAAGGTAAACCGCTCCAAACTCGATTGCAGAAATTACAACTTCAGCAACAGAGTGGTCAACACCTGGAACACCCTACCCAACTCCATTGTTAGAGCCTCAACCCCTCACAGCTTCAACCTCAAACTGTCTACTGTGGACCTCACCCCATTCTTAAGAGGTCCTTAAAGGGGGCATGCATAAGCACACCAGCATGCCTACCATTCCTGCCTTACTGTCCCCATTTATCTGTATTTACTTCCTTTGTTCATGTTTATGTTCATACCGATACTTGTTATCTTGTACATGTTTGACAAATAAATAAATAAATAAATAAAATAAAAGTATTTCTATAAATAAATAAACAAACAAACAAACAAATAAATAAATGCCTGAGAAGCGACACTATCTCATGACATTCTGTTATATAATTGTATGGGGAAAAAATGTCCCATGTATCTTGTTTTTCTATACAATATCCTTTCAAAGTTACTAGGGAATGAGCATGGGGGGAAAAATGCAACTTCTTAAAATTCACAGGGCAGGCTTAGTTTTTTTCTGTGTATTTATGTTATTCTGAAAAAGTCAGTAAATCATGTTGCGGGCATTTTTAGAACAATGTTTAGTCCACATAAAAAATGCGGCATTCTGAAACTGCTGCAATCTGTCTAAAATTGCTTAAGAAGAATAGAGGGGAAGATAGAGACCCCGGGCATTCTGTCGGTATATATGTATATGTATGTATCTTTGCATATGTATACAATAGGCCCCAAGTTTGCTCACCTTTGCAAATGTCTTAGGACTTATCTTTTATCTCAAGTCTTAGAGACCAGTTGAGTGAAGAGTTCCCCTTTGGTTGTTCTCTTATGTTGTGTGGTTGCCATTTTATATTTATATATTGTATATGTTTAATGTTGTAAGGATGTTTTTTTTAAAAAAAATATTTTAATTCTATGTGTTACAGAGGATCACCCATTTGATTTGGGCAGCTTGTACTAGAGGTTTTATAGAAGATAATGAATGGAAAGTAAAAAATAGATAGATAGATAGATAGATAGATAGATAGATAGATAGATAGATAGATAGATAGATAGATATAGATAGATAGATAGATAGATAGATAGATAGATAGATAGATAGATAGAGATAGATAATCGATAGTTCAATGATGATGGTAGATCGATGATGATGATAGATCAATAGATCGATTGATCAATAGATGGATCAATAAATAGGTAGGTCGGTAGGTAGGCAGGCAGGCAGATAGACAGGCAGGCAGGCAGGGCTGCTTACCCAATAAAAAGAAAGAACAAGATGGAAGAATAAAGTTCTGCTTCCCATGCAATACCTAAAGGGGTCTTTTAGCCAGCCTAGTCAAAGGCCTGGGGAAAGATCCAGGTTTTCAAGGTTTTTGTAAAAGACAGTTTGAATCTTCAGAAAGAGATGCTGCTCCCAGGGCCAGGTGCTGCAACAGAGAAAACATGCTTTCTGGGTTTGTCTAGATACAGTAAGGGACCTAAAATATATTGACTGTGCCGACCTGTACAGGATGGGGAGAAATTGTCACTGTATTCTGGATCTATTGCAACTTCTAAAGGGTCTTCAAGGGCAGCCATTTTATATTTATATATTGTAGAACATATTGCAGTAGTCAACATATGAAGTGACCAAGCATATGTGACTGTAAGAAGGCCCGCTTGGTTGAAGGACAAGTATGACTGGTATACAAGATACAGGTGAAACTCGAAAAATTAGAATATTGTGCAAAAGTTCATTTATTTCAGTAATGCAACTTAAATGGTGAACCTAATATATGAGATAGACTCATTACATGCAAAGCAAGATAGTTCAAGCCGTGATGTGTCATAATTGAGATGATTATGTCTTATAGTTCATGAAAACCCCAAATCCACAATCTCAGAAAATTAGAATATTGTGAAAAGATTCAATATTCTAGGCTCAAACTGTCCCACTCTAATCAGCTAATTAAGCCATAACCCTGCAAAGGGTTCCTGAGCCTTTAAATAGTCTCTCAGCCAGGTTCAGTAGAAATCACAATCATGGGAAAGACTGCTGACCTGACAGTTGTGCAGAAAACCATCAATGACACCCTCTCTAAGGAGGGAAAGCCTCAAAAGGTAACTGCAAAAGAAGTTGGATGTTCCCAAAGTGCTGTATCAAAGCACATTAATAGAAAGTTATGTGGAAGGGAAAAATGTGGAAGAAAAAGATGCACAAGCAGCAGGGATGACCGCAGCCTGGAGAGGATTGTCAGGAATAGGCCATTCAAAAGTGCTGGGAACTTTCACAAGAAGTGGACTGAGGGTGGAGTCAGTGCATCAAGAGCCACCACACAGAGACGGATCCTGGACATGGGCTTCAAATGTTGTATTCTTCTTGTCAAGCCGCTCCTGAAGAACAAACAACATCAGAAGCATCTAACCTGGGCTAAAGAAAAACAGAAGTGGTCTGTTGCTCAGTGGTCCAAATTCCTCTTTTCTGATGAGAGCAACATGCATCTCATTTGGAAACCAAGAACCCAGAGTCTGGAGGAAGAATGGAGAGGCACACATTGCAAGATGCCTGAAGTCCAGTGTGAAGTTTCCACAGTCTGTGTTGATTTGGGGAGCCATATCATCTGCTGGTGTTGGTCCACTGTGCTTCATTAAGTCCAGGGTCAATGCAGCTGTCTACCAGGAGATTTTGGAGCACTTCATGCTTCCTTCTTCAGACAAGCTTTATGGGGATGCTGACTTCATTTTCCAGCAGGACTTGGCACCTGCCCACACTGCCAAAAGCACCAAAACATGGTTCAATGACTGTGGGATTACTGTGCTTGATTGGCTGGCAAACTTGCCTGACCTGAACCCCATAGAGAATCTAGGGGGCATTGCCAAGAGGAAGATGAGAGACATGTGACCGAACAATGCAGAAGAGCTGAAGGCTGCTATTGAAGCATCCTAGTCTTCCATAACACCTCACCAGTGCCACAGGCTGATAGCTTCCATGCCACTCCATGTTGAGGCAATAATTGCTGCAAAAGGGGCCCAAACCAAGTACTGAGTACATATGCATGCTTCTACTTTTCAGAGGTCTGATATTGTTCTATGTACAATCCTTGTTTTATTGATTGCATGTAATATTCTAATTTTCTGAGATTGTGGATTTGGGGTTTTCATGAGCTGTAAACCATAATCATCACAATTATGACAAATCACGGCTTGAACTATCTTACTTTGCATGTAATGAGTCTATCTCATATATTAGTTTCACCTTTTAAGTTGCGTTACTGAAATAAATGAACTTTGGCACGATATTCTAATTTTTCGAGTTTCACCTGTAGTTAACCTGCCTAGTCATAGCAATTATCTCTTTTTCAAGCAGGATCTGGGAGTCCAGGAAGATCCTCAGATTGTAAACCAGCCTCAAAAGGGGATGTGCATCCCCATCCTCATTCTGACCAAGCAGAGAGACCAAGCAGCCATAGCTAATCAGTCTTACTAAAACTAAAATTAAGCCAAGCTTCCTACACCTCCAGCCACTGGCAACATTCTGACATCATTGCTTGGCATGATCAAAGGCAGCTTCAAGTGGTCCTTCCTTTGGCCCTTTCCTTGCCTCTCCATCAAGGAATGAATCACTCCATAAGAGCTGCTGGTTGGCAGCAGAGTGAGTTATGTCTTAAAAATCTGTGAATGCCATAAGAGTGGAGTGGTTTTTTTCTGCAGAAATGGAAGGATTGCTTAAATCTCATTTCTTTTATTTTTTTTCCCAGCATTGTTCTGATAATATGCTATAATTCCTGAATCCTGATTTGTTATAGTGTTTTTAATCATTGTCATCATCATCATCATCATCATCATCATCATCATCGCCACCACCATCATGGTGGCACAATAGTTAGAGCGCAGTATTGCAGACCAACTGCCCACAGCCAAGTGTTTGATCCTGATTGGCTCAAGGTTGATGCAGCCTTCCATCCTTCCAAGGTTGGTAAAATGAGGACCCAGATTGCTGGGGATAATATGCTCACTCTGTAAACCACCTAGAGAGGCTGTAAAGCACTGTGAAGCTGTATATGAGTCTAAGTGTTATTGCTCTCATCATCAACAACAACATCTCCTGTGTTTTTATTGGAATGTGCTTCTCATTCTCTTTTATTATTCTCATTTTGTTCTTTCTAACTCCAATATGCAAATTGCTTAGCGTGATTGTGATGGCAAACAAGTGAGTGTGTGTGTATATAATGATAAATATTCACAATTTGATGCAATGTTCAGGCTGTGCACTGTAGGCAATCTTTCCCTTTCCACTCTGTTATCTATGCTCCCATGCAGATTTATAATACTTCAAAGAAGCAATCAACGGAGGTGTGGGGCTTGCCTGCAATCTGTCTCCATCAGGTCCTGAGTTTTGCAGAGATATAATACTTCATCTTGATGCCAGATTATAGACCTCATGAAGGCAGTACTCTCCCTTTATAAGAGCTGAGGTGGGATTGATCCACCCAAACTGGCTGTTCCACTTTGCTAACAGGAGCTTTTCATCTGTGCATATGCAGATATTAGTTTCATCAAGTGAAGTCAAGTGTAGGGGAGCTTCATTTCATAAAAGATAGTTTGATTGAGGCCTTTATGGAGCATTAGTGTTCCTTTAAAAAGCTGCATTGTTTCAATAGCCAGTATGCCTAGTTGAATCAAGTGTGTATGTGTGAGAGTGTTTGTCAATCTTTGTCTGTTATGTACATTTCTACACATGTAGATATCACAGAGTAGAATTATTATTGGCACAGAGGTGGAGATCTTGTCTCAAAAATCAACAAGACGTGGGTTTAATCCTAGGTAGTGGCAGATATTTCACTCTTTGGGCGCAAAGAGACAATATCTGTTGTGAGAACTGTGTAGGCGTTAGGAAGGTTATCTGGCCAGTAAATGCTCAGCTCCGTTCAGTTGCCCAGACCCCACCCCAATAAAAGAGATTACAAGGCCATTAAAAGAAAAAAATATGTTTACATGTCCACATATTCATGGGGATCATGATCCAGAGAAGTTAGTTGGTAAAACTTTTTAGTCTCAAGGTAATTAGTAATCCTTTAACCTTATGCTTGGTGAGCCATATCTTACAGATGACAATAATGTATTCTTCATAGCTCATTGAATATGAGTGTTATAACAAAGGTATAAAAGCTGTAATGTGAAAAGTGGTACTATATCATATAATTGGAAATCCACATAATTACATATCAGTGAAACAATTATGGGCCAGGGTTGAATTTTTGTGGGGTTTTTTTGTTTGTCTTTTTTTAAAAAAAATATTATGGAAAGTCATTGTTGAAACCAATCAATCAAATTTAGAACTTTTAAATAGTATATTCCAGATCAATAACTTTTTTTCTTTCCCCAGATTTTGAAATAGAAAAATCTACTTCATTATTTCTCCAGGTTTACAAAAGTTGCCACAGCAAAAAATATAGAGAGCTATGCCTGTTTCCAAGGAAATCATTCTTATTGTTCTGGCCCAAACCCTTTTCCAATAAAACAAACATGAACCAAAGGGACCAGAAACCCTTTAATGATTTTTACAAATTCCTGGTTAAAAGGCCACTGCAAACTAATTAACTTTGATAAGCACAACCCTCACCAAAACTGTGCGAGGCTGCCAAGAATAACAGAGAAGGTTATCTAGAAATATTTTATAACATAAGAGTCTTCAAATACCAACTAAGATACTGCAATGTCCATGAGGCTCGGGTTTCAGAACATCTTTGCTTCCTGAAAAGAACATCCAATTCACAGCTGGCTTTTATCTTCTTGAAGGAGGGGCCATTACCTTGCAGCCTTACTCCTGAGTCACCCATGCTACTGCAGCTGCTCTTTCCTGCAAGCAGCCCTGTATGCATGCACACTTGGCAAAGGCTCCTCAGGAACCTCCTCATCACTGCTGCCAGCCCCCACAATCCCTGAAGGCAGCAGTCCACTCCCAAATGGTCCTGGCCCCTCATCTGAGTCCTCGACCCCCTCAGCCGTCCGCACCTGCTGCCGGCTAACCACAACACTTATTAAGACAGGATTGAGGGGGAATCACCATGAAAAGCCACATAGAGTGTCAAATCATGAGATGCCATAAACACAGATATACAAATATATTTGCAAATAAATACAGTATATCTCTGCATATATACAGGCAAACATAGATAATTGAAGATGACTTCTCTAGTGCTTCAGAAGCAAGGAATTAGCCATCTTTACCAAGATTTCACCAAAATCTGAGTCCCTCCTTTCATCCAATGCTGTTTTTTTTTCCCTTTTTCACTTCACTAGAAGCAGAGAAGAATCAGAAAGTATCAAGCTTCAAACTAGTTAACTGGACAGTATGGAAAGTTTGCTCAGGCTATGATTGGTTCTTTGAATAAGGAAACATACAATTATTGGATGTGACAATAGTTTTTCTTCAATCTGAGGAAACCAGAAAGAGAAAGGTGTAGGAGATCAGACCAAGCAAATGCTTGAAGGTAACAATATCTGTGTTGAAACAGAAATAAGTCTGTAAATTCTTTCAGGCTGAATAAAGTAATGCTGATTCATTCACATATATTACCTCTTGATAGAGAAAATGACAAGGAATTATTATTTGTGATGTACCATTTATTAGGATCATTTGTTGTTAACAAGTGACATCTTAGCTTTTCTCTCTTGATTATACCTGCAATGCCTCTGATAATGTAAGAATAATGATGTTCTTTCAACAATGGAAATGATCATTACCTTTAACTTAAAATGGGGATTTATCATCAGTTCCCGCCATATGATTTCAGAAACTTGGCTTGATTAAAAGAGAAATGTGCTCTTACAGGTAGACCTCAACTTACTATCATTCATTTAGTTATTATTCAAAGTTATTATGGCACTGGAAAAAATGACATGACCATTTTTTACACTTACAACCACTGCAGCAAACCCGTGTTCATGTAATCAAAATTCAGATGCTTGGCATAACCAACTTATATTTATGGCAGTTGTAAAGTCCTGAGGTCATGTGATCACCTTTTGTGACCTTCTGAGAAGCAAAGTCAGTGGGGAAACTAGATTCAATTAACAACCATGTTACTAATTGACCAACTGCAATGATTCCCTTAAGAACTGTGGCAAGATAGATTGTAAAATGGAGGAAAACTCACTTAAGTATGGTTTTGATTAGCAACAGAAATTGTGGGCTCAATTGCAGTCGTAAGCCAAAAACTACCTGTACTAAAATTAGAGTTAATATTTTGAAAGTAAAATGTGAAAGAAGAAAGCCTACTTTTATGGAAGAATCTGATATGTTGATAAGTAACAAGCACACTCCAGGGTTCACTTCTTCCTGCTTTTGCTAGCATTAAAAATGGATGGATTCAACATCTTTGTACATTATGTAATTTGTGCTTTCCTCCCCCCACAATGGAAAACTCAAGTAGACAAACAACTTTCAGAATCAGAACTTCACAACATGCAGTCTGACACAAATCACCATCTTTTCTTAGGATATAAACTAGTAGAGAAAGAGGAGAAAGATCTAAGGATAATAAATTATGCATTTTGCAATATAAATCTTGGGGTAAAAAAGTGAAGATTGAGTTAGATATAGTGCCTTTTGGTTGCCAAAACAGAATTTATTTTATGGAAGAGAAAAAATGGTTCCTGGAAATCATATTTTATTATATCACTTTATTATGGCCTTGAGAGAGGTGACTTTGTATTCTTAATGCAAATTGCATCACTTTTCATTAAGTTGCATTCGATTAGCTTGAAAAAGTTAGTAATTTTGAGTTCCTTGCCTTTTTAAGTCACAGTTCTATTTTTAACACATTTTAAAAACTTATTTTAATCAGTTTATCACAGAAAAAGAAAGGATAAATTCTTATCTCAAGTTTTATCAAAGGATTATAATGAATAACATTTTCTGTTTATAAGACACATATAAAGACATGTATTAATTTAGAACAAATGACTAGAAGATATTCAAGGTCCTTTCCAATTCTGGTAATCTATTATTTTGCTCTGTTATAAAATAGATATTTTTTTTAAAAAAAAATATTTTTAAAGTGGACAATGGGAACTTGGAAGCAATTCTGTTTCATAATCTTCACTATTGTAAAATCACATAAATATTTAGGAATTATGCTCCATATAGATTTTTTTCCTCTCTATTAAAACATATATTTTATGATTGAATGTCACATTTATGCCTTGTGAAGTTTTTAGCAATTTATGCTTAGTTATATCAAACTGAAACCAAAGAGGCCCTTCCTTCCTTCCTTCCTTCCTTCCTTCCTTCCTTCCTTCCTTCCTTCCTTCCTTCCTTCCTTCCTTCCTTCCTTCCTTCCTCCCTCCCTCCCTCCCTCCCTCCCTCCCTTCCTTCCTTTTGATTTATATTGTGGGTACTGCTATATCTATTCTAGTATAGCCAGGCTGTCAAATTGATAGTTGTAGATTCCCGATTCTTCATTCAGAAAGAAACACACAGTAAATTTCCTTTAGGGGGAAGACGGATAGGTTTCTGATAATACTCAGCTTAGACAAAAGAGAAATTGCAATAAATGTTTCCTATGGCTAGATGATTATTTTCATTTACTTCTATTATAATCCACCTTTTGCTAGAAGAGCTCTGAGGCAACTAAAGTAAAACCAATTAAAAGCCAGGCATTGAGAGAGAGTGAAATGCATTTAGAATATCAACAAAAGGTTTCTAAAAAGGTTTAACATCACCCTGTGAAAAATAAACACCAATACATTTTTAAAAAGTAACATTAGATTTTGGTCTCCCTTACTGATTCACATTTGTTAATCTGAGTTCATAAAAGTTTTATCAGAGTAGACTTAACAACTGCCTGAATCTCATCTTCTGCAATAGTTTTAATTCAATTTATGGAATACAAATTAAAGGACCCTTTTCCAACAGTGACCACAACATGATAGACTTTTGTCTCAACATACCTCCACACAAAAATCATCACAATGATGGAATCCCCAATTATAACTTCAAAAAAGGCAACTATGATCTTATAAACAACGATCTCTCATCCCTTGATTGGCAATTTCTATTCACTGGATGCAATACTGTTGAAGATCAATACAACAGATTTTTACTTGAAGTCAAAAGAGTCATCAAACTATATGTACCATTAACAACTCCCCAAACCAGAAAAAAAAAAAATTACCCATAACAATAAGGAAGCTTCAATCCAAAAAGAAATCACTTTGGCAGAAAAACAAATTTGGTCAGATTGCCAACTTCAAAAGCCGATACAAAAATTTATGCCACCAGATAAAAACCGAATGCATCAATTATCACATTAAACAAGAAGAAAACCTTCTCCTCACCGATTCCACTCACGCTTTGTACAATTTTGTAAACCACAAACTAAAAGACTCAAGGTCCATCTCACCCCTGAAAGGACCTAATGGGGATACAAAAAGCACTTTTTTTAAAGCATCCTATGAGACAAAAATATATATAGAAGGTGTTTGTCCCTAAAATACGTGTTTAAATGAATACTGAGTCATGGTTTGTTAAATTTGGAGATGCTTAATTTAGATTCCATTTATTAATTCAAAATCTTTATTCAAGCTCAGTAAGCATTATGTAACTGTTTCTCATATTAAAGGCAATTCAAGTTCAGCTCAAATGGAGGCAAAATTCCTTACGTTTACTGAATGGCCCAATGAAGCAAATGAGTATTTCCTGTTGGACTGCTATTTATGTACTCCCTGAGTCATGAAAAACCATCCTTTTTATTAAACATAGCATGTTTGCTCAAAGTAAAATGGCATCATTCTGCAATCCCCAGAAGAACAACTGTGAGCTGTCTACATATATAGCAACATATTCAAAGTTAATGTTGCAGAATGGAGGTTAAAAAATTATTTTACAATACCATTTTTTAAGATAATGTTTTTGTATGTGCTTTAAATTATGTCTTCAAAGGGTTTCTTTTCCTGTTTTATATTTATTGTTGTCAACCTCCTGAAATGCTCAAACCAAAGAGAAAAGTAGGTCATTATTACTATTTATTATATTACTACACTGTGCTTGTCTTTTGATGGGATTATGCTTCTCCAGAAGAAGCAGGCTCTGAATCTGGGAGTTCTCGTGGATTCATGACTGCTGCTCCAGGCCGTGGACAGGAGAACATTTGAATAAATTCTGCTTATATGCCAGCTTTGATGTTACTTAAGGATGCACGGGAGATAGTCTCTTATGCTCTCATCCTTAGGTTAGAATATGTGGAATATCTGCTTTATGTGGGGTTGTTCTTGAAGGCCACCTGGAAACTTGAACCGATCCAAAGACAGTGGCCTGCTGGCTCAGTCAGTCATGATACTGTCATGATCTACTTCCACTGAAGGATTTGCACAGGTCATAAAAAAGCTTTCAAGTGTAATTCAGTGTCATGGTTACTATAAAGTTCAATATGGCTTGGATATCTTAGGACCACCTGCCTCAACAATTTCTGCTTATGCTACCTGAACAAATACTTTCTCTAACAGTTTTTGTCTACAGGGGATAAAGTGAGAGGCATTCAGCAATGGGCATGCTCTCTAACAGCTCTCCTCAGCTAGCCCCCTAAGACAAGGAGGGTCTCACCCAATGTGGTCTTCTGAAAGGACGTAAAAACATGTTTTTTTTTCCCAGAGATTTATAACCAGTGGTGCCATGTTTAACATATATATTGTACTACTTTTAACATTAATTTGAATCTAAACTTAATTAGATTACTGTTTGAATTAATATGATTATTACACTGTTGTGATATAAAAATTGTGTAGGCTGTTCAGAGTCCTTCCAGCTTCAAGCAGTAGACAAGCTTACATAAATAATGTGGCTTCGTGTGCGTGTGTGTGTGTGTGTGTGTGTGTGTGTGTGTGTGTGTGTGAAAACTAACAATTTCAAGAGAGAACATTAAATATGCTAAATTCCAATAGTTGTTCCTTTCCTCCTTCCACATGCTGGCTCCAAGAAGTATTCTTAACTGTAATGGCAACCATCAGAAAAAAGAAAAAAGGAAGGATGGAAGGAAGGAAGGAGAGACAGAGAGGAAGAAAGGAAAGGAAATATTTGAAAACACATTTTTGAAAAGAAAAAAAAAAGAATAAAGTTGCCGGCAGACTGGAATGAGGGAACTCTGTTTTTCCTCACCACAAATATCCTCATCACTGAAAAGAATGAAAACTGTATTCCATATGCTGCAGTGTCTAAGCCGTGATGTGATTTGAAGGGGCTAAAATAATATATTCACATACTGCTGACTGAACTGACCCTCTCCAGTTTCATACTTTCAAAAAAGAAACCTCCTTGTCCTGAACACACCTTTTATTACAGTATTTTGAAGTCCTTAAATCATGCTTCTGTTCTCCTTACTTCCCATGATAATCAAGTTCACAGAGTTACCTTTCTATCTTTGCATTCTGCTTTAGGATAGAGAGAGACCCCTATTGGAGAAGAAGGAACTTTTGTTCCAAACTTCAATCTGTGTATGTTTAGGCAGCCTGAAGTTTTCAATAAGTTGAAGGAAGGAAGAGTGAGAAAACAGTTTCTTAAAAGCTTATTGTCCTTATCATTAGATTTATCACCCACAAGTTGAATGTGTCATGGAGAAAAAACTAAAAGTTCTCCTTTTTCAAGATTCCCTCATGAATAGTAACATATAATGGCTGTCATATTAGAGACCAATAGTACAAAATGGTAAAAAAAATTACTGAGCTTGGTCAATTATTAGCATAAAACCAGATGTCCACCTGGAAGCAGGTTGCCTCAAACCACAGTAGGTCACTTCACCAACTATCCTGAGGTATATTAGCACTATACTACTGTGGTCCATGGTATTTGCATCATGAAATAATAGGTCTTTGTTTCTAACAAAAGTATTTCATCCCCAAATCTAAATTTGATAATACAAATATTATGTTATATACTGGTGGAAACACTGGAATGCTCCAAGCATATACAATTACTTCTGAAATATGGAGGCATTGTACAAGAAAGCCACAGGTACATCTTTCTCTATCCGTCTACTTATCTTGCAGAATTATAATGATAGTAACAACACTAACATTCATACTATTATTCGGTTCAACTCTGAATAGAGTTGCAAGGGACCTTGGAGGTCTTCTAGTCCAACCTCCTGCTCAAACAGGAGACTCTATACCATTTCAGACAAGTGGCTGTGCAGTCTCTTCTTAAAAACCTTCAGGTTGCTCTCCTTGATTAGTTTCCATTCATTATTTCTTGTCCTGCCCTCTGGTGTTTTGGAAAATAAATCAACCTCCTCTTCTTTGTGGTGGCCCATCAAATACTGCTTCTACTACTATTACTACTACTATTACTACTGTTGTAACAGTAATAATAACCACTACCCTTCAGAGTTGCTGCAAGAATTACAGAAATTACATAGGTAGAGCCTGGTGTACATTTTGAATGGATTTCTTAAATGCTAAGTTATTCTAAGTAGCTAAAGGGAGCAGGAAAGATTTGAATATAAAACTCATACCCACAAAGCTATTCATTTTTTCTCGGCATGTAGAAGCTTTGAGGTTGGGTTTGCATGGAAGATTTTCCTAGCTTTTAGGTGATTTTTGTTTCTTCATATTTACCTCTTATAATTAGTGCAAGATTTGTTTTTTTCTCTCAAATAATACAAGTGTAGGATTGTGATATGTGACAGTCTCTTGGTTTCCAGCCTGGTACCTTAACCACTAGATCAATTGGCACAAAGAATGACAAAAACTATGCAAAGTTCTTGGCTATAAATCTAAATGCTGTTAGTAACAGGCACGTTAAAATTAATTCAGCATAAATCCTCCATGCTAGCATAAAAGTTTATGTTTTCAAATATTTCATTTACGTTGATATGCTGTTTTCATAAAGTGGCTTACAATAAATGTGATCATAAATCATGTTAAGGAAGCAATACACCTCAAAGCTACAAGGTCACCTTACATAAAATTCGACCATTGGTTTATGTATCTCAGAATTGCAAACAATGATTGCTAGGGCTGCAGCTTTTGAGTTTTCACAGAGATGGACTCCTGGACTTCCTAGAAATGCTGAGAATTGTATTGCAAACCATTTGTTTCTGATACATGTTCTGCATTGCTAACTATCAGTCCTTTAGCCAAATTCAATATTACATGAAAATAACGAAGCTGACCAGGGGTGGGATTCAACCAGTGTTAACTACCGGTTCAGTGACTACATTTTTCGCGCGCATGCATTTTTATTTCCTGCTGTAATGCATTTGTCTAATCTATAATGAGACCACCAAGAGGGGTGGTTAAGGGGAGTGATTTGTGGAAAAATGGAAAAGACAATCTATCACCTTGCAAACCAAAATGTCTGAAGACCACATGCACGTGAAAGGTATGAAAATGCGTAGTTTTTGCAAAGCGGAAGCTCTATAAGTGTCAAAGTCAGGAGTGTCTTCAGGGAGGTAAAATCAAAATAAATTAACCTGTATTGAGCCTGAAACTCTCACTCAGCTATTTATCAATAGTTTATTGTATTTTCTATAGTACAGAAAATAATATAAGGAATATTTGGAAGGTGTTGGGAAGAAATATAATTTTTATCTTTCCCATTACAGATTTACCCTCTGGGATAATCCCAGATTGAAATTGTAATTAAAGCTTTTTTGTGTTTGTCAGGGAAAAATAATGAACCAACAGATGTATTAATATTGTGGATTGTGAATATTGTGATCAAGTTTTTAAACCTTTTGAATTTAAGAGGAAATTCGATTTCTCAAAATTTTGAAATGGCAGTATATTAAATAAAGTATCTTCTGAATTCACAGGTTAATCTAAATTCATTAAAAGCATCTAAAACTTCCCTATTATGCTTAGTAGCACAATGCATTCTGGATGTTTTAAAGTCTATATTATTGTTCAAAAGAAACAGTGAAGAGATACTATTAAGATAACTTTTAAAGTTTTTTTTTTTTTGCATCCATTCAGTAATTATGAGTTGGAATATTCCTTATTAAAAATATACATGGTGGAAAGTTTCTAATGATACTAAGATAAGATTAATTTAAGAAAAAAAACTTTCATATTCACTGCAAGCCTCAGAATATGTTTTAAAGGGGTTGTGTATCAACTTCATGATGTATAAAACAGATGAAAAAATATTCATTTGAAATGATCATTCCCGATTGTTCCATTGCGGTGTAGAATCCATACATTTGTTAACGTGGCTTTACAAAAGTCAGTACTGTTTGAAAATACTAATTTACTTTTGAACTCTTATCTCCAAAGTTTAGAAATTATTATTGTGTGATGAACTATGGATTTACTAAACCTTGCATGCAGCAAAAAGCAATTACTGACTGATTTTGGAACGACAGGACAACCATGAATTTCTTGGTGTTCTAAGAATAGTAGTTAGTACAATGGAAACACCAATCACATTACTCCCTAGGCTCAAGATTTAATGATGTGTTTAAAAAGTGGGCTGAGTGACTTCTTTTAATATCCTCTGAAACTTTCTACAAAGCAGGAATTGTTCAAAAGCTCTTTTCATTTTAATAAAAAATATCAGCAAATTTCTTGTGGCCAGTTGAATTCTACTTAATTCTAGGACCGTGCATATCAATATGTAAAGAAAGAGAAGAATTGGATGATAAGGATGTAAAGATTAAACAGTTCTTATTTGACTAATAGTGTATTTGGTAATGGATTATATTTTAAACAGATCCTTTTTAAAAAATCAAGGTTGCATTATCTCTTCCATTTTTCAGTCTTGACCAAATGGAAAAAAAAATTAGATCCCAAAGCAAAACTTAAAATAAACCTTCATCCAAATTTCTGTTAGAAATTGGCCTATCATTTCCCATTTATATTAATGCACCATTTCAGTCCTTTCCCTTTCAAATTTGATTTAAGCTTCTATTCTCTACATCCTCTTTTTTAATCCAAGACTTCAGAAAGAATGCTCTCTAATGAGTCCCGAGTGAATTGAACATTGCTAGTAGAGTCATTCTAAAATATGGACATTTGGTATACTTGGACAATTTCCTACAGATGCAATTTTGAAATGTTTTCAGCTGTTTCAGGCTAGAAGTTGGTCAGGTTATACAAAATTGGCTGTGTCAGCACTTCTCAGTAACAATTAGATGTGGGTTTGTATTTACTGGAACCATAATTAGAATTGAGATGTAAAGAACTGGAAAGAGGGGAGAGGAAGAAGGGAAAATATCTTCTTCTATACACATTTCTTTCATTTTTAATAAAATGATGATGATGATGATGATGATGATGATGACGATATCATCCTATGGTGATATCTGTAACACCATCAAACATCCAGATTTGCCTATCCCAGGTCCTTGGTAAGACAGTAACTGTGAGAGGGATCTTGGAGTCTTAGTGGACAACCAGATAAATATGAGCCAGCAGTGTGCAGCAGCAGCAAAAAAGCTAATGCATTCCCAAGTTGTATTAACAGAGGGATACAATCAAGATCAAGGGAAGTACTAATACCACTCTATAAAGCCTTAGTAAGACCACACCTAGAATACTGCATCCAGTTTTGTTCATCACATTATAAAAAAGATATTGAGACTCTAGAAAAAGTACAGAGAAAACCAATCAGGATGATTAGGATACTGGAGGCTAAAACATACAATGAATGGTTGCAGGAACTGGGCTTGGCTAGTCTAGTGAAGAGAAGGAACCAGGGGAGACATGATAGCAGTCTTCCAATATTTGAGGCACTGCCACAGGGAGGAAGGGGTCAAGCTATTTTCTAAAGTGCCTGTAGGCCAGACAAGGAATAATGGATGGAAACTGAACAAGGAGAGATTTAACCTGGAAATAAGGGGAAACTTTCTGACAGTGAGAACAATCAACCAATGGAACAGCTTGCCCTCGGAAGTTGTGGGAGTGCCATCAGTTGAGACTTTCAAGAAGAGATTGGACTGTCATTTGTCAGAAATGATGTAGTGTCTCCTTCTTGGGTAGGGGGTTGGACTAGATGACCTACAAGGCCCCTTCCATCTCTCGTTATCTGTTATTTGACTCGATAGGTAGACAAAAATGCCAAACCCCAGTCTGAACATCTGGCTGACTCTACGATGAATAATAATAATGAAATATGGAAAAACATATATGAAAATAAGTTACTGATGCTTATGTTAGTGCATCCAGTCAAAATTTGTCTTTTGATCAGGGTTTTTTTTACACCTAAAATGAAAGCCTGATACCTTCATAAGGACACTCCTTTATTTATGGCTTCTTATGATGATTGTTGGAGTTTGGGAGTTTTTATTTCTTTCTTGCAAAATTTTCTACTTAATCTTGCAAAGTCAATGGGGTAATTCTGAATGGATGGGTAAGAAGAGCTGAAAATCAACAGAATGGGAGATGTTTGAAATGGGCATTTTTTCTATGGGTCCTACCATGCACATTTTTAAAGTTCCTCACATATTGGTTCTGATGAAGGATCATCTGATTCTTAAGACTGTATTCCAGGCTGGTTTGGGGATGACAGGATGCTGAAAATCCTGGCTAGCCTAGGAACTCATTAAGAAATGAATCTGGTCAAGCAGGATGATAAACCTGCTGGAAAGTGTTGCTTTAGCTATTGACTATATTTGCTGTCCTAATAATTGATGACTCTCAATAGCACCATTATGATTATGTGGCATCAAGTTGTTTTCAACTCCTGGTGACCACATTGATAGTTTTTCTCCATGATGATCTATCCTAACCTGCTCTTTCAGGTCTTCCAATGGCACCATCATCTCCTCGACACCTGAATCTTCTCTTTCCTTTCACTTTCCCCAAGATAAGAACCTTGCCCAGAAATATAGGTCTTTATAAATGATACCCAAATCAGACTGAAAACATAAATGGATAAAATAAAAATAAAACATATTAATATATATCAATATGAATAAACTGAAGGAACATTATTTCATTTATCCAAAGTCAAATTCCATAGGAAGCAACCCAATTCTCAAAGCCTGCTGTAATTGCTAGTTTTGAACCTCTTTTTGAAAATTAATAGAGTAGGAATCATTTTGATTGGGGGAATAAAAGGAGCAGGAATGGAGAAGGCTTCCTTCTGGGAACTCTATAGGGACATTACATGAACAAGGGTGCATGAAAGGAACCTGTTATATGTGGTCTTATTGGATAGATATAATATACTGGAAGTAGATGGGCTTATAAATCCGTAGATCCTGAACCATGAAAGGCTTTAAGGACAAGGCTGAAATTTTGACTTAAACCCCCTAAATCCATCAGTAGAGTTCTGCCACCAGTATAGTTCTCTAAGTAGCAATATGGGCAACTCAAGATGTGCCTATTCAAAGATGCACCATTCAGGATCAGTTATAGCTCTGTGAAGTATGCTTCAATAGTCCTAGTGCAGGGGTCTGTGACAATTCACCACGACCAGCTCATCATGGCCAACTCATCATGGTTAATTTGCCATAGCCAACTTGCTATGGCCAACTCGTTGCAGGGCAACTCACCACAGCCAACTCACCTTAGGAAAACTTTCTGTGGGACAAGAGTTACATTAGTATTAAAGAAATAGTGGAATAGAAGCATTAAAGAAAGGATGCAAAAGGAGGGACAGAATGAAATGTGAATGGCAAAAAATAAAATATTTGTTTAATTTATTCTAAATAATTAAATAGAATTGTTAAATTGTCCTTCAGTGACTTGTCCCATGGTGAGTTGGTTGTGGCGAGTTGTTCTGCAATGAGTTGACCTTGGTGAGTTAGCCATGGCAAGTTGTCCCATTCTGAAGTGAGACTATATGTGCAGAAACCATTCCCCTTTCAGACAGATTATCATTAGAAGTTCCAGGCTGGAGCTGTGCAAAGATCCTCCTAATCAAAGCTGCCACTCTTGAACAATGGTTGGCAATATCAAGGAGAGAAAAGGGGATAAACAAAGTGAGTGACAGTTCTATCTTCATTTCCCAGAAAATCTTCAGCTGCGGGGTTTTAGGGAAAGGAATCTTGACACATTTTCTCTGCTTTTGTATGTTCTCTGATCTTTCTAAATTCTGTCTCTTTTGAACAGGAACATCTGAAAACTGTGATGAATAACACAGATGAGTCCTTCAGAGTTTGGGCATTTTCCTGTTGCTATCTTTCATTAAAAGGTTAGTTTTCATTCCAAGGAGTACATAATCCTTTTATTGGATTGTCTGGCGATGACAAGCCAGAAAATTAAAATAGAGAGAGAGAAAGTTGGTGTCTTTTCAGTGTTGTCTTCTGTTCCCTCTAGCTATGCTGGGATAGGGAATGATGCTGGCTGGGATCAGCAATATTTGGTCAGGGCTGGAGAAATGGGAGTTGCAGGAACAAAAGGAACCAGTGCAAATTAAAGTTAGGTTTATGTGTATGTGTGTGTATGTGTTGTGTGTGTATTCGCACGTGCCCATGAGAGAGAGAGAGAGAATCAGGGCTTAGAATACCATCAGTTTTTCTATTCTATTCTATTCTATTCTATTCTATTCTATTCTATTCTAGGCCAGGTCATTCTATTCGAATTTCAGGGTCCTGTCTATCATTCATGGTGGACTTATAAAAATGCTAAGAATATTCTATTGTGTTCTGGTCTGGTCTAGTCACCATCTTACACATTCATGGTAATTGCTTCTCATATATAAATAAGGTTGCAATGTTATGAAAACATGTCTATTTTCCAGGTGCAAGGTCCATGAAATATCACACCTTCCTGAAGAAAATAGGTATAGCTCTGGAATACCTCAAAGGAGACCTCTGATTCAATTGACATGAATTAAGGCTGTCAAGAACCATCTTCAAGGAGATTTGGCTGAATTAATGGTTGAAAGGGTTAAGTAGGTTATGAGAATAGACTTAATTGACATTGGGCTTGACATATTTACCTGGCTCAAAGGGATGGGTTCTACTATGTTTTGTGAAGCCAGTTACTCCAGAGCACTTTCCATCTCATCTAATTTCTTAATTACTTGTTTCTATTTACACTTGGATGAGAGAGTTAATAGAAAATTAAGTCTGATTGCAAGGAACAGATGCAAAGTCCCACACAAATGGAGCCATTATAGAAATGCGGATTTTTTTTTCTTTTTTCTTATTTTATGTTTTCATCCCATATCTCACAGTCATGAGAAAAAAAGAAACAGGGTGGCAACCTTCACTCACTCTATCTATGGTAACTTTAACTAGTAAACAAGATAAGAAATGAATCAGGCAAGCTCACAAGAATCTAAAAAATTCTGGCAAGTAATCTTTCTTGGAAAAAAAAGTTATAAAATGGAAATAAAATAAATCCAACGCCGTGAGTTTGAAGAGCAAGTCCTGCATATAATATCAATGTTAAAACTTTTGGGGAGATATTTTGCCCCTTTTAACATATTGCTTGGCCTTTTCTTAGGGTAGAAAGTCCTATTTCCATTTGTCCCTTGTTTTTGCAGTGATAATATCATCAATTTTTCTCTTGCATTTTTTTTGTTCTTTCTCAGACTGGGGGAATAACTGTGGGGGCTTACACAATTAAAAACAAAAGAAGCAATACCAAACCAATCCTCAGCACTCTCCAAATCATTAAATAATAAAACTATTAAACCACAACAACATAATCTGCAGGAGAGCATCATACATTTCCTAGACATGTAACTATATAATAAGATTTCCAATAACATCAGTGGATTTCCCAGGCTTGATGTAAAAACCATGTTTTCAATTTTTTCAGAAGATCACAGGGTTGGGGCCAATCTCACTTCAGGGGGAATGATATTGTAAAGGGCAGCCAGTGTGGCCAAAACGACTCTCCTCCTGGGTTTCATTAGATGACAGCTCTTTTGTAGACAAGACCTACAACATCTATCTGCTGGACTAACAGGACAGATAGATGTAATTGGGATGAGGCGGTCTCTCAAATTATCCCAGCCCCATGCCATGTTGTGCAATTATAGCCATTATGTACCATCTTCTAAAAATCTGGATTTCTTATTTATCATGTCATTGTTAGAGGCTCTGAAGTTTCTTTGATTCTTTATGTTGAACCCAATGCCAGCTTAATTCCTCTAGTTCTAAGCTCTTGCATAAAAATGTATTTCTTGTAATCTGCACTATTAATTCATTGTCAGTTGGGCTTTTCCCGAGGAAGGTGATATATGCTTACTTTCTCTTAAGATTTCAATATTGTACAATTACTTGGCAAGGTCATACTTAATACATTAGGGATGTCATGGAGAAATATCCTCCCCCCCACCCTCCTGTGGAAGTCACAGTGCCAGTAAGACATAATCTTTCTAAAATAATGATTAATCTAAAACTCTAAATGCACTTCTAGTGGTTTTTAGTAAAGCATTCCAGATTAAACTACATTTTTCAATGGATAATTTCTTGAGAACTAGAAGAAGAAAGGGTTAGAATTGAAATAACTTATATTTTAAAACAAAAATTCAGTTGTTTTAGGACCCTTCATTAAAAATAAAATCATCCTCTTATCAAAAGATTCAGTCAGAGAACTATTTCTCTATTTTATAAAATTGTTATTGAAAATTTTGTTATCCAAGATTCAATTAATAACTTGCATGATTCATTAAGCATGAATCAGATATCTGTATTTTTTAAAAAAGAAGTCTGTTAATTAATTGCTCTGGTTTTGCCTAAGCCTGTGAAAAATACACTTTTGCATATGTAACTAATGCTTTTGAGTGTTGAAATACATTTCCCCTTTGGTCTCCTTTTCTTCTTTATTTAAACAAGTCCTTACTATACATTTCAAATGTAAAATGATCAATCATACAGATAGCTGTCATTCATTTTTGAGTAACCTTTTCCCCAGTCCTTGGAAATCTCAAACTTTATTGCAGAATAGTTTATTACAGTGATGTATTTTAGTGGGTATTTTGTTGCCACATACATTGGGTGTATGCCTGCAATGCAGTGATATCCTAATGTTTTGATTAGTTAAAACTTTTCAGTTACAGAAAACAGTTCTTCTCTATAGAATATTTGTTCCCTAAAAACATTCTTTGAAATAAAAAAAGATAATTATTTCTTTTCAGCATATTCACAGCTGAATGTGTTTTCTCACTTGTACTTTCAGAAAACGGAAAACGAAAAACTATCAGAGTGAAATACAACAGAACGTTATTTGCTTTGGGATAATAGTATGACTGCAGTTCTGTTTACCAAAAAAGATAGCATTGTACTGATGCAAAAAAAACCACCAACCCACTCTTTTTTTATAGACACTATAAAATCTTACATTACTCTGTTCCAAATTGAATCATTTAGGGAACCTGTTAGTGCTAGATCACACCAGTTTTCAGCAAAAATGTAAGCTTGGGAATATCTCTGGGTACTATTAGGGAAACAATAAAACGTACTATTGTAAGTTCAGTGAAGGTTTCAATGACTTTATTCTCATAAGCTAAAGAAGACAATCAGTATGATAATTATGGCGTGTTAATTACTCTCTCCTTTCAACAAAAGTGCAAATGATATATAGCAGGAAATTAACAGCAGTTACTGCTCAATATTGCATGACTTTTGCATTAAGCATGATATAAGAAGTTGTTAAAATAAAAGAAAATGTAGCAAGGATAATAAAAGCCCTTAATGCTTGGATCTGATGGTTGATGAGCTCATTAGGAAAGAAAATCCTAAGGACAGACTGGATGAGACATAGTTATGATATAGGGTGCAATGCTGGTGAGTACACACAAGTATTGCACGGGCAGAACAAAGCAGAGGAATCCATTTTACGTAGAGGTAGCACTATATCCATGTTGGAAGAATCCATTTGTGAAATGGTGGAGGAAAGCACTTTTTTTTTCTTTTCAAATTACAAGCTTGATAGCAATGAGTACTTTGATCATTCCTTTCCAAGATCTCACAAAAATATAGGAATACAGGTAATCTTCAACTTACAGCTATTTGTTTGGTGACTGTTTGAGATCACACAATGGTACTGAAAAAAGTGACTTATGATCCTTTTTCACACTCATGACCACTGCAGCATCCTGTGATCGTGTGATCAAAATTTGGACACTTGGCAACTGGTTCATATTTATGAAAGTTGCAGTGTCCCAGAGTCATGTGATCACCTCACCACTTGTGACCTTCTGACAAGCAAAGTCAATGGAGAAGCTAAATTCACTCAACAAGTGTGTTACTAACTTAACAACTGCAGTGATTCACTTAAGAGCTGTGACAAGAAAGATCTAAAATGGGCAAAACTCACTTAACTACTATCTTAGCAATTTTGGGCTCAGTTATGTTCATAAGTCAAGAACTGTCTGTAGAAATGAAGTAGTCAGTTGTTCTCCATCTTCCCAACTACCTTAGCTTGGGTAAGGTAGAGAACCAGACATGACTCTGTTGGCCCAATCCTCTCTGTTCTCTCTTCATTACCTTTCTTCACAGCCTTTGTCATGCCCCTGTTGGAATCTGATTCTGAGGGGAAGGTGAAGCAGCTGACAGGGAGTGGGGGTGTGGCTCCGGTGGCTGTGGAAGAAACTGGGGAAGGGCACAGTCGGCTGGGCATTCAGAGGAAGACCCAGGCCCAGCCCCTCTTCATCCTAGGGTACGCAGGGAGGAACAGAGAAGGGTGCAACATGAGTTGCATGGATTATGAAGGAGAAAAGGGCCCTGATTCCCTTCATTAGCTGCAGCTAGAAAAACAGGATTTATAAAGGACATTTGTGCACAGCACCTTGCTGGAAGCAAAGCGTGCATTATCTTTGTTTGTCAAGGCTTATCTGGGTTTTTGCGTCCTCCCAACTGTGTGTGTTTTGTTATCCTTTGAAGTCTGCAATTCCTTTTCCTGCCCTGTCCCATTTATTGCTGCAGTGTGGTTTGTGTTTATTTTTATTTATAATGTATATGTACTTCGGGTTTGGACTGAATTTCTTCCCTTTAAAGACTGTTCTTGGGAGAGTTTTTTCTCCAGCTGAAGATAACTGGATATTGGGGGTCAAGTTGGAGATATTTAGGAGATACTTTATCTCCTTTTGTGACTTTGTTGCTTTTGTGCCACGCCCTGGGTCATCACAGCCTTTCACTTGATGGAAGCAGTGATGGCATGCTACCGGTTCAGCCCAATTTGGGTGAACCTGAAGTAAAAATCACTACCTATTCGGCTGAACCAATAGTAAAAAAAAAGCTCAGTAAAAGATCAGCTGAGAGGAGGGAAAAAAGCCTCGAATGATCAGCGGAGAGGATGAACGTCTGAAAAGCACATGGGAGGGTGGGAGGGTCACTCCTGGCTTTTTTTTTCTTCATCCTCTCAGCTGATTGGCTTGTTAGGTGTGCATGCATTAGGGGTGCACACACGTGCGTGCAATAGAGGTGAATACACGCGCATGATCACCCACTGAACCGGTAGCAACCAAAGTAGGATCCCACAACTGGATGGAAGAATGATCTTTGCATCCTTTATCTGCTCTACAATATGTTCATAGGTTAGGAAGCATTAAGGCAAGCCAGTTTCTAGAAATTGGCAAATGAATCTGTTACCTGTCAATTTTGCATGTGTTTTGTCTTGTCCCCCATCAATAAGAAAGACATAAAATCTTTAATACCTTGACACATTTTCTCCATAAAATACACATTTTATTTCATTGCATGGATGTTGATACTGTCCACTGAAAACTCACTCCTGACAGTATACATAGAATCCAACCATCAAAATAAACAGGCAAATACAAATACAGATGAACACTTACACACTCAACACCTGAAACCCCCCCCCCATTTCCCAGTCATATAAAACAAGCTTATTCAGCTGGCCTAAGGCTAATAAGAAGGTGTCCAGCACATCCTTAGGACAAAATATTTCATAATATGAAGGTCACAACAGAGGAGGATTGACTACAGGCTCACATGTACATGTAGAGATAGATGTTCTGTCCTAGGCTTAGAAAACATAAAACACAATCCTAGTTCCAGCAAAACCTTTTATTTCAATGGCTGTGAATTATGTTCATTCGCAGCCTGCAAGGCTTCACAAACAGTCTTTTAGGGAATAAATATAATAACCATCTTATCACACATAAGATGCTGCCAGAAAACTAACTGCCAAATGCAGGGCATGTCCAAACTTGACACAGAGTCAAACAGAACTTTTCAAAGCTTGAATCAACCAGATGAACTAATTGCTTCCTGCAAAAGCTCATGTCCCTTTCACTCCTCTTTTATGTTCTATGGGAGGGGCCAATCATCTCCGAGGTGTGGCCTTACTCCTGAGTCACCCTGCTTTCCCAATTTTTCTTGTCTTCTGGTAGCCCTGCACATGCGCAGGCTGGAAACTGGTTCCAGAAACTCCCCCAACTCACTGCTGTCTGAGTCTGAAGGCAGCTGATGACTGCCAGCCTGCCCTGGCCCCATCCCTGCTTCTGATGCAGAGCTCTCATCCAAGACCTCAGCCTCTAAGACTGGCCCAGGTTCCATAAAGACAATTAACATCTGGACAATTCCAGTGATTAGATACACAAGTGAAGTGATGAATTGGATCACCTCAAACAATGGACCACATAACATAGTTAGCTATGGCAAAAAGATCGCACAAATAATGCATGAGAAAGTAATAATAGTGCATTGGAATATCTTCAAGAAATTCCACTTACCTGCAACAAGAACTGATGGGACCACAAAATAACCAAAGCAATAGAAAATGAAGAAGCTAAGTGCTCTAAGCAGACTTTAGAATTAAAACTATTATGTATTAAGGAATGAGAGACCAAACCAGAGCATTCACAAGTAAAGGCTTTATTCAACAGAATAAAGGGCTGTCACGTCTGCATACTAACAAGCAGACATGCTCCAGCGAACAGCGGCTGGCTCGACCTAGCAGCCAGCTTTTATAGCCGACTGTCAAAGGGAGCCAGCCAATGGGAGCTGTAAACGCCCCCGCAATATAGACGGACTTGATTGGGAACTTTGGTCAGTTCCAAGGACATAACACCCCTTCCCCCCAGATGCGAACATGAATAGTCCTTTAAATATGCAGGGGGTCTGTGCGAGCGCCCGGACCGGCGCAGTTCGGGTGAGTCACTGCGTGGACCAGAGTTCAGGGAATCAGGATTGGTGGGTGTTGGAGAGCGGGGTTGCTCTGGACCCTGATCAGGCGTCTGTGAATAGTCTCTGCCACCGGGTTGGGTTGTAGTATAGTCATTGCCCAGCAACCTGGTGGCATCGTTGGCCGGCAAGGCTGGCGTCTCTGGCGGACGGTCCTGGTCTACCGTCCGTTCCCCTCGCTCGGTCTGTGGTGACAGGCCACTCAGATGGTCCCCGATCGGATTCTGGTGTGGCGACTGGAGATCTACAGGAGTCCATGGTTCAGCATTGGCATGCCCACTCTGGCGCTTCCTTATCTGGTCCAGATGTCTGCGCCAGACTCGCCCGTCCTCCAGTTGAACTTGGTACGACCTCGGACCGGTGATGGCCACGACTCTCCCGGGTACCCATAGCGGATCGCCGGCGTAGTTCCTGACAAACACTGGGTCCTGCAACACAAAATCTCTGACCCTGCTGTCAGACCCGATAGGAGTGTCAGGGCAATAATGGGGATGCAGCCTGTCTAACACCATTCTCAGGCGCCTGCCCATTAGGAGCTCGGCAGGCGACTTGTTTGTAACCGTACAGGGGGTTGTGTGTTGGCTCAAGAGAAAGCGGGAGAGCTTAGAGTGCCAGTCCTCTTGATTGAATCTGGCCAACGCCTCCTTTGTTGACCTAACGGCTCTCTCTGCCAACCCGTTGCTGGCAGGATGAAAGGGGGCCGTTAAGATGTGCCAGATGCCCAGGTTGGTGACATACCGGCTGAACTCTGTAGACGTAAATTGGGGGCCATTGTCCGAGACTAGAGTGTCAGGCAGCCCGTGTGTTACAAATAAACGGGTCAGGGCTTGGGCAACTGCTCAGGTGGTGGTCGTGGGTAGTAGGGCCACATCGATCCACTTGGAAAACGAATCCACGACCACCAAGAAGGTCTTGCCGTGCATTGGCCCGGCCAAGTCAATGTGCAGCCGTGACCACGGTGCGTTGGCACTCTCCCACTTGGTTGGGGTGGTAACTGGTGGTGCTGGCCTGGATTCCTGACAGGGTCGGCAAGAGCTTACCCATTTGGCGATCTCGTCGTCCATGCCTGGCCACCAGACGTAACTTCGAGCCAACGCCTTCATCCGGACGATGCCTGGGTGACCCTCGTGCAGCGCCTTCAGGACAGGTGTGCGCAGGGAGCTTGGAATGACGACTCTGGTTCCCCACAACAGGCAGCCCTGTAAACTGGAAAACTCTAGCTGGCGGGTTTTAAATGGTGTGAATTCGGTTGTGAAATTAGTGACCGGCCACCCCCTCCGTACCCAGTCCAGAACCTGGGCGATTGTTTTGTCTTTTTTGGAGTGGAAGGCGATGTCGCCTGAGGTGACAGGTAGTTTGAGCTCGCTGACATCGAAGATGGCGTGGACCGGAGCCGGGTCCTCTACAGGGGTTGGCAGCGGGCAGCGGCTGAGGGCGTCGGCGTGGCTTAGGTTTTTTCCCGGCCGGTGAACGAGTGTGTACGAGTAGGCCGCCAGGAATAAGGTCCACCTTGTCATCCTGGGTGACAAGACTTGGGGTGTTTGTTTGTCCCCCGACAGTAGCCCCAGAAGCGGCTTGTGATCAGTGATGAGTTCGAATTTTTTAACCGCAGCAACTGCGGCTAGAGCCTCTTTATCAATTTGGCTGTAGTTACGCTCGGTTGGTGACAAGGTTCTGGAAAAGAAAGCGATTGGCGCCTCAGAGCCGTTGGGTAGTCTGTGGCTTAAGACAGCCCCGATCCTGAAGGGGGATGCGTCTGCTGCTAAGACTAAAGGGAGGCGCTGGTCGAATTGGATTAGGACAGCGTCTGAGGTGAGCAGCGATTTGACTGCTTTAAAGGCATACTCCTCTTTGGGTCCCCAATGCCACGGTGCGTTTTTGTCTAAAAGTCTGTGTAACGGTTCAGCTACTGACGCTTTGTGGGGTAGGAACGAAGTGTAGAAATTTAATAAGCCTAGGAAAGCCTGTAATTCAGCCTTTGTGGAAGGCGTGGGTGCCTCGTGAATTGCTTTGACTTTAGATTCTACCGTGTGGATGCCAGAGGCGTCTATTCTATACCCAAGAAAGTCCACCTGTTTAGTGGCGATGGCACACTTCTCCCTTTTTAGTTTGAGGCCATGCTGTCTGAACTTGTTTAAAACCGCTCTGACTCTTTGGAAAAGTTGGGGCCTGTCCCTGGCTGAGACCAATATGTCATCAAAATAAGGAACCACGCCAGGGAGGCCTTGGAGTATACGTTCCATTAATGACTGAAAAATGCCTGGGGCAACACTAACGCCAAACTGGAGGCGCCTGCACCTGAATGCCCCTCTGTGAGTGACAATAGTTTGTAAATCGGCCATTTGACTGTCAACAGGAAACTGCTGATAAGCCTGAGACATATCCAATTTGGCGAAAATGGTGCCAGGCTCAAATGTGTGGAGTAAGTGCTGGATTACCGGGACTGGGTAAGCGCTAACCTGTAGGTAGCGGTTAATTGTGGTCTTATAATCAGAACAAATTCTTAAACTGCCATCCTTCTTAAGGGGTGTGACAATTGGGGTTTCCCATTTAGCAAAATCCGTGGGCTCAATCACCCCCTGTTTAAGTAATTTGTCCAGTTCCGCGTCCAGTTTAGGGCGTAGCGCAAATGGTACTCTACGCGGTTTTAAACGGATGGGAACTGCTTGGGGGTCCACTGAAAAAGAAATGGGTGTGCCATTGTAACACCCTAATTCGTTGCTGAACACATCAGCGTAGTCTGCAAATAGGGAGTCGATGTCTGAAGTTGAGACAGCATGGACTCCTGTTAAGCTAAGACCGAGATAGGGGAACCAATCCAACCCCAACAGACTAGGGAGGGCACCGTCAACAACCACTAAAGGCAGATGGCCTTTAAAGGATTTGAATTTAGCGAGGAACTTGCCTTTTCCGAGTACTGGAATATTCTTCCCTTGATAGTCCCTCAAGGTGAGGCGGCTCTTCTGGAGTTGGTTCCTAGACAGGCTGGGCCGGATTTTCTTAAGAGTGTTCCACGAGATGATCGAGAGCGCTGACCCGGTATCGACCTCCATGAGACAAGGTTTACCTTCTAAATGAATAGAAAGTGTGATTTTATTAGGTGTCAGGAAAGTGTGATTAGCTTGATAGCAAGTATAACAGTTTTCTACTTGCCTTGGTGGCTCCGGAGGAGAGTAAGAGGACGCAGACCTTTGTGATGCCACGTGTGCCGCCTGGCAGGCTCTGGCGATGTGACCTTTTTTGTTGCAGTTGTTGCAGGTAGCGTTTCTGAACCTGCACGCCGTCCGGCATGGGGACCCCGCAGGACAGGCATAACAGGATGTGCTTTGGTGCGATGCTGTTCCCGTGCCTAGCCCCTACCTGTGATTTCCTCAAGGGTTTGAGACGATGAACTTCCGAATGTTCAATGGGGTCTTCTTCACTCACCGCTTCCTCGGAGTGAACAGTGGCAGAGCTGGGTTTGGGGGTAGTCCCTTGGATTTCAGCGGCTGACTGGGTTGCTAGTTCTGCTGCTAAGGCTTCTTCAACCGCTTGGGAGAGGTTGAGATCTTTTCTGGCTAGCAAACGCCTCTGTAGTTTTAAGTCTTTGACTCCACATACGAGTTGATCGAGTAACATGTCGTCCAGGTAATTTTTGAACTCGCAGTGGAGAGCTGCTGTCCTCAGGGCGGCCAAGTATTGATTTATGGATTCCCCATCTGCTTGCTTCCTCATCCGGAAGGCAAAACACCTCGCGATCTGCGAAGGTTTAGGGGAGTAATGATTTGAGAGCGTTTCCAGCAGCTCTGGCCATGGTACGCTCTTGATTTCTCATGGAGCAAGGAGGGCTGTTGCGGTATCAAAGACTGCAGCTCCGCAGTAGCTGAGGAAATATGACTTAATTCGGTGTTCCGCTGCGTCAGCCAGGCCGATGGCATCAATATAGTGATTGAACCGGCTTCTGTAAGAGTCCCACTTCTCTTCATCCGGTTTAAAAGGCGGAAATGCTGGGTTAGCGTTCATATTGGCGCCTCAGACCAGGGTAGACTGCCCTCTCTCTCTGGGTATACGAGGCCCAATACGTGCTCACGTGAGTGCAGGCAGCTGTGGCTGCAGCGGTTCACCTGGCTCAATGACTTCAGCTCTTTGCTAGTGAGCGTTAGAGGCTCTAGCTGTAACGCTGTGACTATCAGCAATCTTTTTTGAATCTCGCGCTCCCGGAAAGCGTTGGCGGATGCACTGACAGAGATCAAATTTCGCACTCTCTGGGCGCGTAGGCGGCTGCGGACACAGCGCCGGGCTTCGCTTTGGTTTCGAATTCAAACGACAGCAGTTTGAATTCCGCGCTCTTTTCCGAGCAGGGTGGCTGTAGCTTCAGCGCCTGACTTCACTCTCTCTCTGTAGCTTTCAGTGCGAGCGGCTACAGACGCTTCACTTTCACTTAGCTAACTACCGAACTGACCGAGCTCTCTGCTTCGCGGCTGCGGTTCAGTTGCTATCGTGATTTCAGCTCAATGGAATGCTTCTGGTTAGTCGGATCCCATCCTCGTCGCCAGTATTATGTATTAAGGAATGAGAGACCAAACCAGAGCATTCACAAGTAAAGGCTTTATTCAACAGAATAAAGGGCTGTCGCGTTTGCATACTAACAAGCAGACATGCTCCAGCGAACAGCGGCTGGCTCGACCTAGCAGCCGGCTTTTATAGCCGACTGTCGAAGGGAGCCAGCCAATGGGAGCTGTAAACGCCCCCGCAATATAGACGGACTTGATTGGGAACTTTGGTCAGTTCCAAGGACATAACAAAAACAGAGAAGCACCTACCACATAACACCCCAGACTTAACAACTGTTGACAAACAAAACAAAAAAGCCTAGATCAGGAGTGTCAAACTGGATTTCTTCCAGGGCCAGATCAGCATTGTACTTCTCCTCCACAGGCCGGCCTGGTAGGGAGACAGGGAGATGGGATGGATACCTCCTGCAGCACCCTGCTGTCTAAAATGGGTCATGGGGAGAAAGAGTGCCCCCCTGCGGCCCATTCTTGGTCTGGGTGGCTTCCTGCAGGACCGTGCCAGCTAAAACAGGCCCTGGGGGCAGGATGCTGATCTGTTTTGGGTGGCAGGATGCTGCAGGAAGTCATCCAGGCCAAATATGGGCCATAGGCAGGTGCATGCAGTCCCCCCCAGTGCCCCATTTTGGCTGCCCGAGGCACCTTGGGCTGGTCCTTTGCTATTTCCAGGCCAGCCCCACAGGCCAGATTTAAGCATCTGAGGGCCAGATTTGGCCTGCAGGCCTTGATAGTAGATCTGTTCTAGATAGTAGACATTGCAGTACCTGGAAACAACAGAATAGAAGAGAAAGAACTGGAGAAAATCACAAAATGCAAAGATCTGCAAAAACAGGTAGCATGATTGTGACAAAAAAAGAAAGCAAAGATAATACTGTTGCTAATAAACACCATGAGTACAATTCCGACCTTTATTTGATTATCATTAGCATTGATATAATCACCATTAGTCAATTTCAAAAAACAGCTTTAGTTGGAATCAAATAACATCTCCTTATCCCAGGTCCTTGAGAAGGATGATTGTTGAACAAAAATGCCAAGTTCAGTCTAAACATCTGACTGATTATGCCAGATGTGTGATCAATTATACACTGCATCAAAGCTCAATATTAAGCAATGTTTTAAAGCTGTAACAGGAAAAGTGACCTTTGCTGGTATTATAAGATACTATCTCATTCAACTGATGAAGCAGAGAAGACCAGGAACCAGTTGGTTTTTTTTCCTTTTCACTGAAGTGATAATTTTATAGGCTAAAGGACTGAAGTAGCTTAGTTAAAATTTCATTCAGAGCTAGCAACTTTGAAGCACTTATTTGCAAGCTAAATAATTTAAAGCAGCTGAAGATATTCTCAAGTCATCAGAAGTCAGTACCCAGATGGTTACTAATAGGCCCTTGTCCTCAGGATTACCCTGATGCTTAGGCTCCAAGCTTTTAACACAAAAAGTTTCCCTAAGCTTGTAATGAAATATAAATGGTTTTTCTGTTCTTTCCCTAGTATTCTTGAGTGATGCTGCTTCATCTCTTTTTTAAACACCTCCTGTAGTGATACTACAAATTGTATGGTTGATTTATTGTAACATTTTTTTAAAGTGAAAAGAAAGAGCACCTGCAAAATTAAGCAAATTTGTAATGCTTAAATAGTAAGTTATATTGCAACACATAGTACAGTACAGCCAGTGAATATATATTTCTACAAAAACCAGAGTCATGTGTTTCATAACAGCAAATACAGATTTTAATTCAGTTACTATGGCTCCTTGAAGTGTGACTTGAGTGTATGCTATGAAATGGTTTATTATATGATTCTTCCACTTTCTGGTTTGCAGTCATTTTAACAAGATTGCAACAAACTAAGCTATCATTAAACAAGCAAACAAATATTTCTTTGAATTAGCCATTTTTCTAATGAAAATAATGTCACCAAGGTGCCAGCCTCCTCTTCTTCTTGGTTGCATGATTTTTATAATAGGCTATAAGAGGAGAGAATAAAAAATTGTCCACATACTGTAAGTCAAGCACTATGAAAATTACTTCACTTGGGGGAATTCATGATGCATATCAAAATATTTTAAACTCTGCACACCTTATTCTGAGCTCAGTAGCATAAATTATAGCTCTGTGTAATGTAACATAAGTAAGTCAGTTAACTGAAAATATGAAAAGAGCTGTGACATGAGGTTGGCCTTGACCAAAAGAGGATTGACCACAACTGCAGAAGACCCATCTTTCAGAAAGCTTGCATCTGCATTCAGCAAACAAATACCTTTTGATCAAGCAAATCTACCATGGGGTCTAAGGTGGCATTTTGGAATTAGTTTTTTTTTCACTTGTTTTATACTGAGTGCCTCATTGGCCAACTCTTACTACTGAAGGTAAGTGGGACAGTAAAAAAACTTATTTCCTTCCCAAAGTTACAACCACACTTTATTTCATTTAGAAGAAGACCACTTAGGTGACCAATTTTTATTCTTCTGAACTTCATGGCTAATTATTACAGATGATGTTGATAATGATGTAGTTGTTGATGATGATGATGATGATGATGATGATGAGGAGGAGGAGGAGGAGGAGGAGGAGGAGGAGGAGGAGGAGGATATAAAATTTCTATAAAAACTCTTTTAAGGTGCAGTTATTATACTTATACCCAAACAAGTACTTACCTACTGTATACATTTGGCACTATTATTAAGACTTACAGCACATTAGTTAGAGGTGAGAGAAGCCAAATAAACAGAGAGAGATATTCAAATAGATATACTTGAAAATGTTAGGATAAAAAAAAAGGAAAACATTATTTCTACTGTTTCTACACAGCAGACTATAATCTGATCCCTAAGGTATTGCTGCTCTGCTTTTGAATCTTTTGGGCCTGTATATTTGTCTATGAAGAATATATGGTTATATTTTTCCCATGTAGACTTTTCTTCTATTACAATATCAAACTAATAAACAAAGCACATACTCTTTATTATTATAATTTATAAATATAGAGAGAGATAAAGAACCAGTAGTTAGGCTGCTACACTAGGAATTGCGAGATCCAATTTCTAATCAATCCTTATTCATGAAAGTTGACAAAATGACTTTGGATAAGTCACACTCTTTCAATCACAGACTAGGAAGCAAAACCATCTTTCTATCTATTATCTATCTATCTATCTATCTATCTATCTATCTATCTATCTATCTATCTATCTATCTATCTCCACTATCATTATCTATCCCTCCACAATAAATAGTGGACTCAGATAGTAGATGATGGATTAAGGAGACCATAATTTTCAAGGAAAAGGCCTTCATTCTGTGCTGGATAAATTAATAATAATATCTACCCAGATTTAATAACCACAATTATAATTATTTTTTCCAATATGTATAGTCTCCTAAACATCATAGTGAAGACTTTGAAAGTAACAAAAATGCATGGATAAAAGAGAGAGAATAAAAAATAATAGAATTCATAGGCAAACAATGTTAGCAAAATTACTTAAATGGGGCAAAGACTTTGTAATATTATGCTCCATAAAAAAAAGAAATAAAATTCAGAGGGGATAATTATATTTATCATTTCAAAAGACCACAAGCCTATATTCATTCTTCAGTAATCTTTTTCATATTTATTTATTTGACTTGAAAAGCACAGTGTTAGTGACCCATAGCACTGTATTTATTCATCTGATACAATGCTTTGGTCACCAACACTATTATGCATTCTGGGACGCTATTCTAATATTAAGGCTAAAACGATAGAGAAGATTTCTCCAATGAGATGCAAAGGTTCCTATCAATAATTCTGTGGTTGGTGAGGTTTTTAAAGCAGACTATTCCAGGCAGAGATTATGTTTGTCTGTTTATTTACTTTTTCTTTAATTGCATGCTGCCCATTCCTGAAGGCTCTGGGTAGCTTACAACCAAAATCCTTTCATTTCACAGATGAAAAAGATCCTCAAAAATAATGCATATAACCACATACAATATAAACAAAACAATACCAACACACACACACACACACACACACACACACACACACACACACTAATGTATATAATACTTTGGTATACTGCATTGTCCTGTATTCTTTAGATGAAAAACATAGATGTACATGATAAAAGGGAGGAAAGTTTTGCATATTTCATTTGTGTCTCGCCTCCAAATCTGGGGAAATCCTTGCATATAAATAGCAATAGCAATAGCACTTAGACTTATATACCATTTCATAGTGTTTTACAGCCCTCTCTAAGCAGTTTACAGAGTCAGTATATTTCCTCCAATAATCTGGGTCCTCATTTTACCAACCATGGAAGGATGGAAGGCTGAGTCAATCTTGAACCTTGAAGGCTAAACTGCTGACAGCCCGTGATCAGCAGAAGTAGCCTGCTATACTGCATTCTAACCACTGCATCACCACTGTTAAAGAATGCAAAGTCAGAATATAGCCTAGCAAATGCCCATTGGTGGGTTGGATTCTAATGGAAATATTTTTTTTTCTCTCTGGAAGAAGAGAGGAGACCAGGATATTATGAAGTAGGCTAGGGAGTGGACAGAAGACCAGCATATACACTAACTGAGAAACATTAATTACTCATAGCTTCAACATATTGAGTAATCAACTTGGGCTGTGAGTCCTAACCTGGGAGACTGGCTCCAACAGATCCCAGGAACCACATTTCAACTCTGTCTAGAAGAGTGCAATTGTTAGGAACAGCTAAGATACTATGCAGAACCCTCAAACTCCCAGTAGAGGATCTGAGATTGGCAAAGAAACATACTAACCATAAGGGTTATTTATTTATATACACGTATATTCACACCACACCCATATCAGTACTCTCACACCACCACACAGCTTATCTCTTGGCCCAATTTTCACTGCAGTTTGTTGGAGAAAAGAAAATTAGTCCTTGACTGTATGTCCTTTTCACTGCAGTGTTATGGTATTATACCTTAATACCCTCCCTCTCCTTCTCCTTCTCCCTCCCTCTCCCCCTCCCTACTTCCCTTCCCTCTCCCCTTTCCCTCCCCCTTTCCCCTGTGTATTCCCATGGTTAACAAGCCCAGAAAAACAGTCACTCGCTATTTTTACTAGTGAGTGACTGTTTTTCTGAACTTGTTAATCCACAGGAATTTTTAATCTTCTTGCAATGGGTTGGCATTGACACTGAACATAATCTTTATGATTAAACATCAGCTTGGCCTTTGCACTCTATTCATTAAAGTTGAACAAGTGTTTACTTAAGCCTTCTTCACTTAGAGTTACTAAAAGCATATCAGAGATGTTAGATATTTTCCTAGTAATTTTCATTCCAAGTACTGTTTCTTTCAGTCTAACATTTCTCAGGGTATGTTGTACATTGACGCAAAATAAATCAGGTGACATTTCAAATTCTTTCCCAAAGTTGAACCACTGAGTTGCTTTCCAAAGCACCAAAAAAGCAAGATGAGAAACAATTAATGAAAACTAACCAAGGAGAGAAGCAACCTAGAACTAAGAAGAAATATCCTAATGGTGAGAGCAATCGATCAATGGAACAACTTGCCTTGTGGGTGCTCCATCACTGGAGGCTTTCAAAGAGAAACTGGACAATTATTTATCTGAAATGTCATAGGGCCTCCTCAAGCAGGACTAGAAGACAATTTATTCAATAGTTCAATCATTCTTGAGCATTGCATTTTTGAGATGGAATGTAGACTGATCTTTTCCAGTTCTCTAACTGCCTCTGTTTTCCACACTGCTTAGAAACTGTGAGCAGCTTTTTAACACCATCCGCATACAAGTTTTTAAACACTTCTGTTGCCATAACATCAACTGCTACATCCTTGATGGAGGCCAAATTTTACAAGGCCCATTTAGCTACATTTTTCAAAATGTCTGGCTCTAGCTAAGTAATTATCTCTTATGAATCAGAAATATTGCAGTCTTAAAAAAAATATTCTTCCTGTATTCACATCATCTCTTCTCTTTTCTTTTTCTCCATTAGAGTTTAGCTTCTTTTGTTGTACTTATCTTCACACAAAAAGTTTCCCTTTTGATTTCTGTAATTTGCAAACACACAAATCTTCTTTTCTTTCTCCTTTGATTGCTGACCGCAATATCTTTGCAGTGCTCATTTAAATATATTTCCTTTTCTTGTCTTGCTATCCTCTGAAATCTGACTTTTATTTGAGTAAATTTTCCACTGCTAGTATTAGTTTGTGCTTTTTTCTACTATTTTCAGTGTACTGGTAGACAGTCATTTCACTCAACTTGCTTTTTAGAATATGAAATGTTTTATCTTGCTGAATCTTTAACAATAATCACAATTTTGGATCCAGAGTACTTTGCAAACTTTCTTTATAAAACATAGGAGGCTTTCTTTATGTTTACCACATGATCATAAGAAATGATGCTAAGATTGTATCTCATTGGGTTGATAGTTTTCTATGCTTTCTTAAGTTTAAATTGGAATTTTGCACAGAATTTCAAGCTCTGGGCTTGAGGTTTTAGTTTGATTGACTGCAAGTGGCCGTCCATCTCTGCTTGTAAACATATATATACTAGACAACACATAGCAACAGTAAGGACCTTCAAATTTCTAGGTTCTATAATATCTCAAGACTTAGAATGGACATCTAATATCAAATACATCATCAAAACAGCACAACAAAGAATGTTCTTCCTGTGCCAACTCAGAAAGCTCGGGCTGCCCAAAGAGCTGCTGATTCAATTCTACAGAAGAATTATTGAGTCTGTCATCTGCACCTCTATAACGGTCTGGATTGGTACTGCAACCAATCAAGACAAGCATAGACTCCAATGGATAATTAGAACTGCAGAAAAAAACAATTGCTACCAGCCTGCTTTCTCTTGAGGACCTATACACTGCATGAGACAAAAAAAGGGCTGTGAAAATATCTACAGACCCCGGGACACAAACAGTTTCAATGTCTACCCTGAAAACAATGCTATAGGGCATTGCATGTCAGAAAAATTAGACACAAGGACAGTTTTTCCCCCATGCCATCACTCTGCTAAACAAGCAATTCCCATAACACTGTCAAACTATCTGGAAAGGCAGTATTACCACCATTATTCCCATCTTCCCTATTACTTATCTCCTTATCTTCTTATGATTACAACTTTGTTGCTTGCATCTTAAAATTTATATTATTTATTTAGTATCCTGGTATGATTTATGTTGATTGCTTATTTAGTATCCATGATTATCACTGTCATATTTAATGTTTTATAATGATTGTATTTTTACAATGACTATGATAGTGATCTATCACTATTGTTGTATGTACACTGAGAGCTTATGCATCAGAGACAAATTCCTTGTGTGTCTAATCACAAGTGGCCAATAAAGAATTCTATTCTATTCTATAAAATCAATTTGATTTTGATGTTGCCCATTTGGCAATGCCTATAAGCTGTATTTCAGGTGGTTGAAAAAAAAAATTATTTGCTATAAGGCCAAACTCACTGGAGTTTAAATTCAGCTCCTGTGATTCAGGGTGAGTTTTTTAATTCATTAGGCTCTTTGTGAGTAAGTTTTTGTTAAAACTCTTTAGGTGTCCTGGGGTATAAGTAATTATGGCTATTGTTGTCTCTTTCTGTTTTCCTTTAAACTGGAATTCACAATGTGATTCACAACCATGGTCTAATATGCAATCAGTTCTAAATAAATTGTTTTTCTTTCCTACTTCCCACTTCATTCCTTCCTATTGTTTTCACGTAATACTTCAGAGCCAAAATCTTTGCATAGCTGCGTGCTGCATATACTTTTAGTTTCTTTTTTGGGTTACATTTGGATGCAGTTTGCTCTGTGTTTATTTCCTAGTCATCACATATTTCAGTTAAAATGGCAAGAGAAAAAAATTAATGAGGGTTATAGGTACATTAGAGGTTCTGCAAATATATACAGTTCAAAGAAAAGATTCTACTAGACTTAACCAGAAGTCAGTAATGCGAATTGACGCAGAAGCTAATGTCTCTATGTACAGTGAATCAACAGCACTCAATGAAAAAGGGCAAAGGGTGCAGGCAAAACACATACATACATACGTGCACATATATATCTTGTAATGCAGCACCTGAGCTGAATAGAAATGTGAGAAATAAAAGCAAGCCAACAAACAGCAACTAAGACTATAATGAGGAAGCATGCCTCTAGTCTATTCTCCCTACCTTCAGAGCCAAAATCCAAACACATCTACAGATGAAATTGCTTCTCAGCCTTGTTGTTCATTGACTAATATCTGTCCAGAGAAAGGATAAAACCCAGAAATCTGAGGGGAAGAAGGAGCAAAATAAAATTAGAATGTTTAATATGTGGCCCGTGAGTTCACTGTTCTATATTGCTTAATCAGCACAGATGATGATGATGATGATGATGATGATGATGATGATGATGATGATTCATGTCCAACTTTTGGCAATTCTATGGGCCAGGTCTCTTTACATCTTCTGATCTTGAAGTACTTCTTTGAGTTGTTCTTCTACGCTCTGGCTGGTGTCAGCTTTGATGGTGTCCAGTCATTGTGTTCATTGGGTGGCCTGGTTTCTTTTTACCATTAACTCTTCCAAACATAATTGCTTTCACCAGTGAATTCTACTGCATGACATGCCCGAAAAAGTGAGACACAGTTTCATGATTTTGCAGCATAATTGACTGGGGCTAATTCTAATCTTCAGGTCAAGAGGGGATGAGTAGCCCATAAATCTTAACTGCACAAAGGAAGATTCATATATCTCAATTCTGCCAAATTAAGATCTCATAAGTGATTGAATCTTGAGTAAATAGATATCATCACTTGTCCAACTTCACATCACTCCTATGTCACACATTTAGAAGGAACAGCCAATGTAGAAGAAGAACAACTTTATTGTCATTGTACAAGTATAACGAAACTGTGGATGCACCCCAGCAACTGTTCGCAATACAATAAAACCAGAGCACTTAAAGATGAAGATAAAAAATAGAGTACCTATATCTCCATTTGCAATTAGAGAGTACAATATCTACGAATATACACAAAAAATACACACAACACTGACTGTGACACTTTGCCGAGTGTAATACATAAGAGATGGACTGTACTGTAATATGTTATTATACATCTGAATGAGGTATTGCGATTTCACATCTTTTCAAATCTTAATAAGGTAGTGACTATATGTATTAAACATTCTCTCATCTTATCACAACCAAAATTCCCTTTGATGGCTTATATTGTATAAGAAAACTTATACAACAGATCTCTAAACTTTAGATCATACCACCAAGATTCAATATAACTCTTCCTACGATGTGGTCCTAGTCCATGATTATTATTTAACAATGTGGTTGCTGTTTAAACAAAGCAGGGCATGCTATGCTCAGTTTTATCCTTTCTTCATGTGTAGTCTTGGAAAACTATATCTGGAAAATAACCAAACAAATAGAAGAAAAACTTCCTAGTTATCAGGATCTAATTTCATTGCATCCATTTAAAAAAGAGAGAGAGAAAATCCCCATCAGGGAATTGTGGGCCTTAGTATGAGCAGAGACCTATTTGAATCTCTGCTTTCAAAGAAAAAACACTTAATGGGATCTCCACATCAGACTAATGCAGAATATTTGATGAAATGCACAAACTTATTTGTTTTAGAGCAAACAAACGTCTCCTTCTCCTTTGTAAATGCACTATTAATAATGCATCTGGCTCTTTTAGCTCCTGCGTATACTATAGATTATATCATAGGTCTAAATGCAATAGACATGGACATTATATTCCTCAACACATCTGAAAAAAATGTTTCTTATTTTCCTCCCACCCTCCAATGAAGAGAGAATCATTAGTTTCTTGAAGATTCATTGATCACAAGGACATCCCATCAAAGCAATGTATAAAATGGAGGTTATGATGTTGTTCTCTCTTTTTAGCAAAGCACTTTTCTCACAAAAGTCCAATCACATATGCCATTATTTCTGATGGCTGTGGTCTTGATTGCATCCAATGCTTTCAATGCCAGCAGGGAATCAGATAACTGAAGGAGTTTCTTTAGCCCCTGAGCAAAACAATAGCTCAGCCACAAAAGCTGCAAGTCAAATACTTCAACAAAGGTCTAAGTCCAATAATATAAGAGAAGAAAACTACCTCACATCAGTTCAACATAAGTTATATCTTTGTATAGTGTTCAAGCTAAAATATGATCCTTGGTTAAGGAAAGACAGTCTAGAAGCCAGGTGTTCTGGGTTCTAACTGCATACACACACACACACACAACTATCAGATTATGAACTCAAGCTATTTAGTAAAAATGTCAGTCTGTCACCAAAATAACAGTGCAAACTAAATATTTTCTCCCCGGAAAGCAGGCAAATTAATCTCTCTGGAGTTTAGCAAAACTTCAGAGAGATGAATACCAGATTCAGAAAAATCCAAGAAGAGTTCATTTCTAGTCAAAGGGCTCCAAATAATCCCACAATTACATGAAGGATGAGCCATAGATAAAAAATTCAAACATCATTTGATACCCAAAAACAGTTATGAAAGCCATCACTTTTATGTAGCTGAGGTTATCTGCTTGCCTAATTGACTGTGTCTTTCTTTCAAATGGAAGACTTGATTTCGCTTTACCTTTTCTCTTAATTTACAATTCATTTCTCCTTTTCATTTCTATCTAGGTTTTGTCATCTTCACCATCTTTCATTCTTTTGTACTTGTCTATTTCTGTTGTTTGTTCTTAACGTTTCTTTTTTACTTTTGAAACATTCACATTCGTTAAGATGTGAGGGAGGCAGCTCAGAGGATTGTGGGGATAAAATATATACCACTTTGAACTTCCAAAGAAAAGGGAAGAATGAATGTAAAAAATAAATATTAATTATTCTACCTGAAGTCTCCAGAAAAAAAACTTCAGTGGATTGATTTTGAAAGATAGTTCCTTCAGATTTTTTTTTTATCCCAGAACTTGAAATTCTTAAGTTTTACTTAGAAATCTAGAATGATTGTGTGTGAGGGAAAACAATCTATCTGACTGCTTTCCTGTTTCTCCCATAGCAAAACCACAAGTCACTTCAACTTAAAAATATGTCAAGGAATATCATGACTACAGCAGATATTTTAGAGACCTATCTTTCCCAGTGAGTAGAATGCTTGCCACAACTTAATCTAGTTTCAGATGAAGTAACATTCCTGATTCTTTGCTTTGTTTTCCTTCCTCCAAGCCAAACTGACATGTGTTGCAGTCATTCTACAAGCAAAGAAACTGAGTTATTGAGCCTTGATCTTAGATAAAAGAAATTGCAAGGTCATTTCTCTCTGAAACCTGGAACAGGAGAAGTTCCTCAGTTGTTACTTTTCCTATCATTATCTCCTTTTGTGAAATCATAAATTGAAGATTATGTGAGAAGTTCTAAAATGCAAAGAGACAGAAAAGGCATTGCTGTATTTGGCCAGAAATGATACTTGAGGAGTTCAACTGCATTCGTTTAAGTAAGGACCAGATTACAGCGTCAGGTTTACTGCCAGCTCTTTTTGGAAATGAAATGAAAAGAAGGCTAAGAAAAGTAAAATCAGCACAAAAAATAACACTCTATGCTCATATACATATAATACACACTCACACATGCACTTTTCCATCTTGCAAAAAACATATGCATGATGGTTTGAAATGTGCTTAGCACCAAAATAAAGGGGTGGGTGGGAAAACCCATATCATAAAATTATCTTGCATATTGGAGAAAGTAGAAATGCCTCAAATATATTTCAAGTTCACTTAAAATATGAAACTACAAAATTTATTGCACGATATACGGTCATATCTAAAGAATTCAGTAGGTCAAGCAGATTAAGGCAACAATTCTTTGCCTAGCATTGCAAATATAGGAAAACAGTACTAATTATATTCCTACATATAGCAAACGTAGTATTATTCAAGGGAGGGGAAATAATAGCTGCATCTAGCTTCATAATGTAAAACTTATTTTATCATTTTACAGTCAAAGAGCATAAACAGGTTTCCATTCATATGGACAGTGTGGCTGCTGTAATAGAAAGGTGGGGTTAATGCTAGTAGGTATAAAAAAATACCAGATCTATTCCTAAAAAGTTAATCAAATGTCAGTCATTTATGGAATATGCAAAACCTCCATGAAAAAAAAAATAGGGACATTCTTTTGGCCCAAATTAGAATGAAACCTCTGAAAGTGAAAATCTGATCAAATTATACAGCAGTAAATTGCAGAAGTCTTGAAAAGTGGGAAGACCAGCCATTATAGAAAGCTGGTAGAATATTTTACAGGTGATCTTCGACTTATGACCACAATGGAGTCCAAAATTTATGTTGCTAAGCAAGACAGTTGTGAGGTGAAGTTTGACCCATTTTATGACTTGTCTTATCACAGTTGTTAAGTGAATGATGGCAGTTGTTAAGTTTGTAATACAATTGATAAGTAAAACTGGCTTCCCCATTGATTTTGCTTATTGGAAGGTCACAGAAGGTGATCCCATGATCCCAGACACTGCAACTGTCATAAATATGAACCAGTTGCCAAGCATGTGAATTTTGATCATGTGACCATGGGGATGTTGCAATGGTTGCAAGTGTGAAAATGGTCATAAGTCAAATTTTTCATTGCCTTGTAACTTTGGATGGCCACTAAATGAATGGTTTATTAGTTTACGAGGATTACCTGTAATTAGAACTGCTTAAAGGCAGACTCTTAGCAACATTTGATTTATTTTTTGCTCAGCAAGATTAGGATTAGACTGGAAAATTGAAAAATATTCCAGAAGGAACCACTCTAAACCAGTTATATTTTGCTGCCATGCAAGCGCTATGGTTTGTTGATTTAGATACAGCATATGAATATGTAGGAAACCAGACCATTCGAATGACCAATCAACAAGAGAACTAACCAGCTGTTCAAAATTTAAATATAGCTATATTTAAATTTTGAGCAGCTGGTTAGCTCTTCACCAATCATGTGACCAACTGACCAAATTGGCACACAAGCTAAAAAGGAATGGGACAAGAAAATCTGATGATGTTACTTCATCTGGTAACAAAATCTTCAGAAACTTCAGAATCTTAAGTCTACAAGTCTTAAGCTTGAAAGTTTGGAGATCCTTGTTCTAGATTTTCACTAGGGAGATTGAAGCTATAGGACAAGTAACAGAATGTATCTAAAGCATTATCTGAACACTAAACAGAAAAGAAAACAGTCAAGAGCTAGTTTTAAGGTTTGATATTTGGGCTGGAGGGGTGGGGTTAAAAGCTCTAATTCTTTACAAATATTATAATTGGAAACCAGTGACATATGCCTAAAATCCATCAGTGACTGATGCTAAAATAAAGGATACTCAAATTGAGCTAGATGTGTTGAAAACATGTTTACTTGTAGGTATTTTCAGTGATAATATGGCTGAAAAATTCAAGTAGAAACAGGCCACATGTTCCTTACAATATTTTCCCACAAACTGCTACACACTGAGGATTCAAAGAGAAATCCAACTTCAAACTCATGATTTGATTGTCATTTGCACACAAGGTCAGTTTATGTGAACAGAGATATACCCTTTCAGAGCTATAAACCCAATGATAAAAGGATAAAATACCACTGAGCTTCAAATGTAGTCCTACGTGGACCTGTCAAAATATTCCTCATTGAAAATAAAAAATGGAGGGAATCAAAGTGGCAACTTTGGCAACTTAACAGTGTGCTCTAAAGAAAGACGTTACTTATAGGTTGGGGAAAGGCAGTGGAAATTTTGATCTCTATGCCTGCTGCTTAAGCCTCTGAATGCAAAAGGAAGGAAGGAAGGAAGGAAGGAAGGAAGGAAGGAAGGAAGGAAGGAAGGAAGGAAGGAAGGAAGGAAGGAAGGAAGGAAGGAAGGAAAATGGAGGGAAATGATAATGTAGAATCATCTTTGCATAGCAGACCATACCTAATTTTTGAAATTGTTCTACCTGTATAATTGTTTTGATCTTTAAAAAAATAATAATTTGTATTAGGAGTTTTAATTGCAATAGTAAAAGCTAATACAAACTAAACTTAAAAAAAGAGAATGGAAAGTAAAATAATATAGTACAGATAATATAGCACAGATAATATAGTGAAAAAAAAGAAAACAAACATATGAAGAAATGACTTCCAATCTTCATCAAAATAAGTATAGATTTAAAAACCCTTTGCCCCCTAAAGTTTGAACAGATACCTCTTCATCTCATATCCCATCCATTATCTATAAACAAATCCATAAAAACATCCACTTTTCAATCTGGTGCCAGCAAAAAAGTCCATATTTAGGACTTTAGAATTACAAGAACATTGCATCTTATTTTAACTTAATCAAATAAACCTATTTTATATTTCTTTACCTCTAACAGTAAATCTGTTTTTTTATATGCTGCTTATCTCACTGATCCAATGACTGTGAGAAGCTTACAGCAAATTTTTTTAAAAAAAGATAATACAAGACAATTAAAGATTATGAAAGAATAAACAAAAACTAAAAAAAATAATAATACCAAGATGAGCTTCTCTCTACCCAGTCAGTTACCTCCAGCATATATTCCCCTATTGGGGCCCAGGCCAGTTGGCAGATTCATGTTTTGAGGCTCTTCTGGAAGAACAGGACTATGGTGGATGCCCTTACCTCCAATGGGAGACTATCTCAAAGGGCAAGTGCCACCACTGAAAAAACTCTTATATTCCACCAGCCAACATTATTTGGCAGACAAGATCAGAAGTCAGTGAGAAGGACAAGCCAATTTAATTGGGTCAACACACCTCCTCAGATATCCTGGATCCATGCCATTAATGGCTTCAAAGGTTAAATAATAAAGAATGGGATAGGATAGGATAGGATAGGATAGGATAGGATAGGATAGGATATTCTTTATTGCCCAAGTGTGATTTGACACATAAGGAATTTGTCTCCAGTGCATAAGTTCTCAACATACATCCAAAAGTGATAAATCTAAATCATAAAATTCAATCATAAATCACAAAACACAACCCAACAAAGTGATAGTCATAATATACGAATAGAAGTAGGCAATAGAAAGATGAGAAGTAATACAGAAGAAGTAATACAGCCCCACTACATGGTTAGTTATCCTTATTTTAGTTCTGAAATAACTGAATATCTTTTTAGTTTTATTTTCTGGAGTGGTGTGTGTGTGTTCAAATTAGTGTTGACTCCTTGAACTAGTCCTTGAAATTTTGATTCCTGGACTACTTCCTCTAGTTTTGCCAGATTTAAGATGTGGTTTGCTACTGCCTTCTTCCTAGGGCTGAGAGTGATCAGCCCAGGGTCACCCAGCTGATTTTGCCCCTGGTTTCTACCAACATACCTTAAACACTACACCAAACTGACTATTTAACTCTTTAATGAGTCACTTATTTTATAGTCTGTGTTAGTTATTAGTATTCATTGTTGTTTAGTAACATTTAGCATTATATATAGTTTGATATAATAGTGTACCAATTAAATAGATTTATGTAGCTGTGTTCATAATTGACTCTGCAATCCTATTCCTATTTATAATCTTAATGGTATTGGTACTGTGTTTTTACATTTATCTTAGCCTCTTCAATTTTATCTATTCTTACGGTACATAGTTTAAACTACTGGAACAATGGTTTTAATTTTAGCCTTGAATGCAAATATTATTGGACAATGACAGTACTATATAAATATGTCACTGTATCTAAAAGCAGCAGTTTTGTTAGAAGCGAGAGATGATATCACTATTAACAAACAGATTGAAACACACACACAGAGTTTACCTTGTTTATTCATTATAGGATCAAACTGTTTATTATAGGTCACATGTTAGACATTTCATGGTATTACTATAAAGTTTTAAGATGACTTACTTATCAGTTTTTTTGAGCTAAAATAATCTTTTGAATCTGTCTGTATTATCAGACTGTAAACTAATGTATACTTCCCCTGTTTTGGATTATTGAAAGGTACAAATTATAATTCATTTTATAGCATGAAAATGCATTTATAAAACCATTTATTAAATTAAAATTGAGATAACAAATATAATCTGATGGCTCTGCTTTAAAAAAAAAAAAGCTAGCCATGTGACTTATTTCAAGCCAATAATAATCTGTTGGACAGTTCTCCTAACCTAGTAGAACAAAATTCTGATGCAATTATTTCCCATGACCAAAATATAAAATCGTTTTAGAGTTACTTATTAGCAACCACAGGAGGCTTACAACTTAGTTTGTGCATTTCCCAATCATATTTGTATCCATTGTGGGGGATACACACACACATACACACACACACACACACACACACACACACACACACACAAGTATAGGTGGGAACAAGGTAACAAGATCCATAGATGATTTCATCTAACTTATAAGGAGACTTTCATGTCCTGCTTTTAACCTCTTTGTTTATATGTCGAAATATAATTATGGGACAAACAGCATTGCAGAGATGCTTTTGGAAGAATAAACCCAAGGGAAGCCCTAGGAACTCTAGAAAGTCATACATCAGAGAGACAGACTTAATAAGCAGCTGGTCTCAAGGGGCTATTAGCTATAAACTTCTATAAACCCATTGTTCTCACTAGTGCTATGCCACTTTGCTAGAGGCAGGAATCTGGTCCATAATTAGATATCAGATCTATGATACAAAAGTCAGCTGACAGGTATTCTCTTCATAGACCCCATTTATAACACAACAAGCAAGAACTTCACAAAGGTGGAAGATAAGAACCACACGGACCTAAGTATAAAGATTTTGGAGAAGGACAGCTGTGAGAGTAAAGAGTCAGTGCTCCAGAAAACAAATTGTTTAATGTTCTGATTAGGCAGAAAATCAGTTAGAGAGACTATAATTTGCATTGTTGATAGGGGATTAAACATGGATCTGAAAATGGAGCCTTCCCAAGTTTTTCAAAGGCTACAAACAATTCAGAAAGCAGGCCACACCACACCAAAACAAATGCAAATAAAAATCCAAAATAGTAAGTGACAGAGATTCCATAAGTGTAAGCGGAAGAATAATTCATAAACCCTAGGCTAATTCTATGTCTTCCCAGAAATAAAACCAGTTTACATTCAAAACAAGAATGATCGACAGTAAAACTTCTTAAATAAAAGAACATGGGCCATTTTTAAATAACTTTATTAAATTTTAAAATAAAACAATAAAGGCTAACAGAATCTAATAATCTAATAAAGAAAAATAAAACAGAAGAGAAAAATATAAAAAGAAAGAGGACTAAGATGTAACAAAAAATAAATAAAGAGGAGGGGAACTTCACATGAGAGGGATGTTTTGGTGTGGTGTGGCCTGCTTTCTGAATTGTGTGTGGCCTTTAAAAAACTTGGGAAGGCGCCATTTTCAGATCCATGTTTAATCGCGTGAATCCATGCATGCACTCACCCGCCTCTTGTGTAGCCCGGTTCTGAACAAGCCACAGCCCAGTTGTGGGCTGTGGCTTAAGGGTTGGGAACCCCTGCTCTATGGAACAACATTCCCCCTGAGATACAGTTGGACCTCACCCTGCTAATTTTCTGAAAAGCCCTAAAACATGGTTTTGTCAGCAGGCCTGGAGATCGCACATGGAAATAGAGCTGATCATGTGGCTGGTTTAATTCAGTTGTTGCTGCCAGGGTAGGTGAGTAGGTGGGATTTTGTATATTTTTAAATGTTGTGAGCTGCCTGTGTCACCTGTGTGTGAGTATATAAACCAAATAGCACTCACTCATCACGAAATCTCCAGAACCATAAAACCTACAAACTTGAAATTTGGCACACATATTCCTCTTGGCTTCTAGGTGCTCACTAAGGAAAGATTTTTTTGAAATGACCCTCAGATCATTCATATTTCTTTTACAGTAATTAACATGACTCTGATGACTCCTGTTCTACCCCCTCTCCCACTCTGTTCCAACTGCCAGTTGCATTATATTAACATGGTCTGATGCTAAGGAGTTAGACATTCTACTCCCCTTCCCCACATGAAAAGAACTCTGTTCCAACTGCCAGTTGCCTCAGTTCAAACTGGTAGATGTTCCACTCCTTCACTCAGGGGCGATCTGGGGCTCCTTACAGCACTAAATGTCCATACCTCACCAAAATGTCTATGCCTTCCACCTATGGAACTGCTTCCAGACTCAAGGCAGTGGGAGCTATATTCCCTGATGTGTTTCAATCACCAACTGCCACTGAGCCAATGGATTACGAACCGAATTTCTCCTGTATAGTCTGATCACAAAGTTTCGTCATGAAGCATGGGTATCCAGCTAGTACATATATACATACACACATTTGAGGTATGAAAAGGAGGGGTAAAACACAATAATAATTATAACAACAATAACATATTATACTCCCACAATTGAGCCAAATTTTCTATTGCTAAGTGAGGCAGGTGTTAAGTGAATTTTGCCCCATTTTATCAGCTTTGTTGCCACAGTTGTTAAGTGAATCACTGCAGTGGTTAAGTTAGTAACACGGTTGTAAAGTGAATCTGGCTTCCACATTGACTTTGCTTGTCAGAAGATCACAAAAGGGGATCACATGAATTCAGGCCACAGCAACAGTCATAAATACAGGCCAGTTGGCAAGCATCTGAATTTTGATCACATGACCATGAGGATGCTGCAAGAATAATCAGTATTGCATAGGTCACTTTTTTCAGTGACATTGTAACTTTGAACGATCACAAAATGAATGGTTGTAAGTCAAGGACTAGTGGTCCTTGAAGAGCAGATAAGGCTGAAGGATTCAAATCTCTCACAATTCCTCCTCACAGCCCAGTATCAGGAAATGGCCTGCTTCTGCTGGAGAACCCATACAACATTGTAAAAGAATTACCAAAAAAAATGAAGCTTAGACGAGTCACTAGAATATAAAACTGACATCAAACAGCTCTCCTTACTAAAAGTGATGATGTTACCTAGTTTGTAATGAAACATATGCATGAAAACAAGCAACACAGAGAGCACCAAGGACCCCAGATGAACTTTATGCCTCTTTCTTCCCTATCCTCAGTTCTGAGTAGTAGTTAAAGCTCTCCCATCCAGCCATACTTGTCTGGATTGGTATAGGGTCTCCTGCTTGAAGCAGGGGATTGGACTAGAAGTCTCCAAGGTCCCTTCCAACTCTATTATTTTATTATATTTATGTGGGGTGGGGAGAATAGGTTGATCGCTGCCATTCCTTTCTGCCATCCCTTTCACTGCTGCAGCAGAATGAGGTGTAGGGAAATTAAGAGTTGGGCACCAGATAAAAGGGTTTTCAGTCCAACTGCCTGACCTCCTCTCTTTGTTGCAGTATATTATATCTGCTGATCACAGGAATCAGCTATTAATGTGGACTTGCAAGCAGGGCTGACTGTGTTAGATTCCACCATAGTCTTTATTTTGTTTTCACTTTTCAGATAGAGAACCTGTTCCCCTTGTTACTAGACATGGCTACTATCTGCCATTTCTCTATTAAGCAACGCTAGGTACGTCATCCATTTTACCCCTCCAAACACTTTTCCACTGAAGGCAATATGTACCTGAGGGAGAGGCCTCCTGCTCCTGCCATAGTGGTTGAGGCTTCAGCAATTGATTGTATTCCTGTTGCCCTGTTTCATAGTTCAGATTTTAGGTATCATTTTCTTCTGAGGAAACAAAAAGCTATGTATGTCATTATACACCTGAGATATGACAAATCCTAGGTGTGTGTTGATTCCCTTTAAGCATGTGTAGCCATGAGGTAGATCAGAATTGACCAGGCCAGGAGTGGCTCCCAGGGATGATCCAGGGAGTTTTCCCACTGGAGGGAACTTAAAATGAAAAAAAAAAATGAAAAAAAAAACTTATTACCCTTTGAATTGCTGTGCTCTGACCCTTTATATGTTTTCTTAACATGAGAGGGGGAGAAGGGGGAAGGGGGAGAGGGGGAGAAGAGAGAGAAGAAGAGAGGAGAAGAAGGAGGAGGGGGGGAGGAGGGGGAGGAGGAGGAGAGTAGTAATCTGAATGGGAAAGGTAGTCACTTTGAAGAACCCAGATATTTCGTCCCTTTTTTTTCTTTTGCTGTTGTGATCCTCTCCACTTCCCAAATTCATCCAGTTTTTGCAAGAAATGAACAACTGATTAGTTATATATTATTGGATGTGAATATAATAGTTGGAGAATGAATAAATTTCATCAATTAATATAGGACTTCAAACCTTAAATCCTTCAATCAAGACAAAAGGAGGAAAAGTGATCATTGCTTCATGATTTCCAATCCAATAATGATTAGAAGGATGTAAAGGGGATTTATATTTCCAAACTGAGGTCTGCTTTTGGATCCCAGGGTGAATCATGGGACTCTTGACTCAATCTGACTTTGGGGTTTGGTTTTATCCTTTCAAGGGCAAACAGACCATCCAATGCAATACCTTTCTTGGAGAAAACATTAGCTGGAGTTAATTTTTAACCTGGGAAGTTTAAGGAAGACATGAATAAACTTTTGTGGGGGGACAGGAGGACAATCCTAAAATACCTTTGAACAACAGGATTTTCCCAGGTGTTGATAGCAGTACAAACCCTGAGAAAAGTCACTACATGATGGTTTCTTCCCTTACCATATCATTGAAGCTTGAGAAGATAGAAAGATGCTGTACCATGACATGACATCCTATAAACGCATATCTCTTAAATCCCTATTGAAATAAATAAATGCAAGAATACCATTTGCCACTGTGATACTCATACCTCCCCAAAGCATCCAAGTCATCATGCCTGGGGATTTGGTCAGGGTGCAGAACCTGCTGAGTGGTTATACTGATTCACACATGACTTGCCCTTGCCTACTTATTATGTTTAATGGTTTTAATCTGGTTTTATTTTTGGTTTTGATGTGATCTGCTTTGACAAAGAGAGGCAGTGGAGAAGCTGGCAGTATCATGTGATATCTCTCTTAATGACCATGGGTGATTTGCTTGACAACTGTGGCAAAAGTGAGGTCATGTGTTCATTGCAGTCATGTGATGTTTCTTGTCATGACAGCATTTCTTAGTGACAGGGTTACCAGCCCAAGTTGCAGTTGTTAAATTAACATATAATTTTATCTGAAGCTAACATATAATTTTAACAAAGTGTCTGACTGAGTTGCATTATTATTTCACATACCCTTAGAGAGTCTGGTTTTAGCTTTCTGTTTTTCAGAGTGCCCATCTTGTTTTATTCTGCAATTCATGTAGTACACTTTAATTGTAAAATTGCCAAGCACTTGCCTGGGTGTGCTAAGTCATAAATATGTTATACATTTTTAGGGTTTTGGAAAATCTAACTATCAACTGGCAAGCTTTTGGAAAATTAGAACTCGGCCTGAATAGAGGAATGAATGCATATTAAGAATGAGGATGGAGCAACAGAAGGTCAACAACAGCAGTCCATAAGTGATAAATGTTCTCTTTGATATAAAAATTTAATACCCTTTTAGCTTTAAAGAGATAGTAGTTTGTGACAGCAGAATGTTCTTATTAATTCTGGAATCTGAGTTTAAAAATCAGCCTCATTCACCATACCTGGGTCAACTTGGGTGAAGGTTTTGTAAGTATAATATGTTTCATTTTGGTATCCATTCTCCTCCATTTTAATCAGTTTTGATACTCATAATTTCAATCAGCCTATATTCAGTTCTACAGTTGCATCATTCATAGCACCTCTTGATTTATTTGACTACAAGCTCTGCATCTGTTCACTGGATGGTTTACATTCCTCCTCTGTGAATAACTTATCATGCTTTAGGCACAAACCTTGCAACAGTCTTCATCATCAACCCTCAATGATCTTCTCAACAATAAAATAAAAATGCAGGGAACACCATGGCTTTTACCTCTAAATCTCTGCATAACTCATAACTGTTAATTCTAATCACCACCAGGAAAGCAGTTTTTCAAGGAATCATTGGTCATTGAGGTGTTGCAATCCAAGAGAGGCAAAAAGAAATTCCATTTGTATAAGAACAAGACATGTAGTATTGGAGGCAAAAATGAACAATACACTGACTACAGAGCTAATATATTGCTCAACTTCAGCAGCCCATGAAATGGGTCAGGATATTTGTTTCTAATAAAGAACTTTATCTCAACTCAACTAGACCATTGCCTTGTTACAGTAATTCTCAACTTACAACTACATTTGGGACAAGAATTTCTATTCCTGAGCAAGACAACTGTTAAGTGAGTCACATCTGATTGTATAAACTTTTTTTGCTGCAGTTGTTAAGTGAATTAAGTGGTTATTAAGCAACTTCAGCTTCCACCACTGACTTTGATTGTCATAAGCTAGCTAGGAAGGTTGTAAATGGTGATCCAATGATCCTGGAGAGTGCAATACATGCTGGTTACCAAGGACCTGAATTTTGATCATATGACAAGAAGGATGGTGTGACTGTCATAAGTGTAAAGGCCAGTCATAAGTCATTTTTTTCAGGACTGCTGTAGCTTAAAACGATTGCTAAACAAATGCTTGTAAGTCAAAGAAGGCCTAAATAAATTGTCCCTAAATAAATAGTAATGGCTATCAATTAACAACCAGAAAATGATGTCATTAATTAGTCTCAGTTCACGTGGTCACTCAATTGCTGTATGAAACTGGAATGCACATGAGATTAGAACCAACGTCATTTGTTAAAAGTGGAAGACTTTGATTGCACGCTCTTGGGAATGCTCCCTTTTACATTAGGACTTGTGATAGGCAGCACGATCTACTTCTTCTTTTAACAACCCCATAATCCCTTGCAGGGTGAAGTCTGGGCAACTGAATGGAACTAGAAGAGTGTTTATTAGCCAGATACTGTTCCTGTCACCAGCACAAAGTTTTGTTTAACAGATGTATTCTCATTGTGCCCAGAGAGAGAAATATCTGCCTCTACCTAGGATTGAACTCACAGCCACCTCTAGGCCACCACACCACTCCTACAATAGGCAGGAAGATGTCAGGAGAAAAATGAAGATAATAAGAAACCAACACCAATATGGAGAAGAGTATTAGTTCTTCTTCAGCAACACAAAAGAAGATGCAATGTTCATTATTGTATTAGTTGGAACAAACTAGCCTGCAAGAAATATGCTTCTTTACATTCATAATGTTAAACTGCTTCCTTTCTGAGCTGTTCCTGCCAAGGAAACATGAAAGACATAAAAAAAGAAATTATAATTTTCCCAAGGATTCTATAGAGCAAAGCTTGTTTGGCAACAGTTCATATATGAGATTGCTTTCACGGCACTTTAGAATGTTGATTACTAATGCAAATATTGTTATTTGTGAATTGTTTCAACCTTCATTACCAAGGTGGAGTTATTTGTTGCTATTAATCAGCCACAACTACAGTAGTCCACATGCCAAATATTGTGAGACTTAAAGCACATTGTTTTTGTGATATACTTGAGTAATGTCAAACCCTCCATAACCATATTCCACATAAATGAATTAGCACAGGTGGTATCATGTTGAATTAGCATAAGCAGTATCACATAAAATTCTGTTGAATTCAAATACCAAACAGTGCAAAAGGAAAATAAAACATGGATGAAGAATATTAAAGGAGAGTTAGGTAAATATGAATAATTCACTGCCAGAGGAAGAACTTAAACATTAAACATATTCCAGACAAAAAAACACACATTTCTCCAAGTTTGATGGACTCTATTTTCAGCTTTCCTGCTTTTGGGAAACAGATGTAACAAAAAGGACCAAGCTCAAAAACAATCCCAAAGTACAATATTTCAGCATCCCTTTCCCCCCAAAAAATTGATTAAAGATTCTTGGTAAATTATTTGCTGTGACTAGACATAGAAGTGCTAGTCATAAAATATTTTTTCTCTCTTTCTACCCCAAAATATTTCTTTATATTGGGGGGGGGGGGGCAGATATTATACTCATTTTTGCAAAGATTCATATCTCTTTGTCCCCAAAACATCCTCACCTGAGACATTCAACATGCTTCAGAGAAGCCGCTTCTTAACTAGCAAATTTTCCAAGTCAGCTGAATACAATTCCTTTTGCAACTTTTCCATTAATTCAAAGCTTAGCAACCCAAAATTTAACATCCTAAGAAAAAAAAAAATCAAAGGCTACAACAACAATAATAGCAGAAATGAATGGTTGAGGGAGCTAAGTAAGTCTAGCCTATCAAAGAGAAGGATTAGAGGTATGTGATAACTATCTTCCAGTACTTGAGGGGTTGTCACAAAGAAGGGATTGATTATTCTCCAAAGAACCAGAGAACATAAAAAGTAGTAATGGGTGGAAACGTTTTGAAGAGAGAGACCCAACCCAGAAGTAAGGACACATTTTCTGTTAACAATTAATCAATGGAATAGCTTGCCTTCTAGAAGAAGTTTCTTGGAATGACAAATGAAATGCTTTCAAAGATAACACCAAGAAAGTCCAGTTGCTTTTTGAAAAAAAAAAAAAATTGGGAGAACCAAACCTGAAATCTCCATAGACATCCATCACTGGAGGGTTTCAAAAATAGACTGGACATACATTGGACCAGGATGGTATAAGGTCTCCGACCTTGAGCAGGGTTTGTACTAGAAGATCTCTGAGTTCCTTTCCAGACCTATGTTCTTTTTTGTTCCATGAATTAAATGGAAAACTAAAATTATATAACATTCCTTATTGTGCCATTATGATACATCCATTACTGTTGATTAAATTCCAATTGCTCAATGCATTAAATTTCATTATATTTTCCCCTTTTTTTCTTTTAGCAAAATAAAAACTGCCATTTCAATTAACTGGAATCCAAGGCCAACAATTGATGTAAAAATGAATAGTTTGTGTGACTTCGCATTCAGGTAACTGCAGAAGATCATGACATGTTGACAGTTTGAAAAGGGTGGCATGAATGGCAGAATAACAACAACAACAACAACAACAACAACAACAACAACCTTGCTTCAGCTCCCATTTATGTTAATGATTTTGAAACAGAAATGGATTAACATTGTGCTGTTTTCCTTCCGGATTGAGTTCTTTGTCAAAAAAGGAAACAAAGGGATGTTATAACATTTAACGTGGTATGGAATTTCTGTGAAACACTGCCCTTCTTTAATTATTGCCACTGTCCTGCCTGCTTGACTTTTTGTAGGCCATTTACTGAAGCTGTCAGGATATAGAAAAGAATCTGTCTTTGACTAGAACACAAGGATCATGTCTTTCAAGAGATATTTTACTCCGATGACCTGTCAAGCACAGCTGGGTAAAATGTGAAGCTTTTCAAACAGCGAAGTGTTCCTCCATTTCTAAATAGTCAAGGGAAGTTACTACATTACAGTTTTGTGTGGTACTTCGTGTCACTTTGGAGGTCTTTTTGGTACTTCAAGTCAAATGATCACATACAGAAACCTTTTCTGGATACTGGAAGATCTGGTCATGCTGCACCTCAAGAAGGTTGCAAAGTATCAATTCCAAAGCAGTTTACTGCGATGTAGTGCAGCCATATCAGACAGGCCTATAGAATGCTTGGGGACTTCATGGGTAACAGCAGCTCTCCAGGATTACAGGTAGTCTTTGTTTAGTGACCTTAATTGGGTCTTCATTCACAAAATCCTTATTTAGTTTAGTGACTGCATCTGGGATTGGCAATTCAGTCATTAATGAAGTGATTGCTAAGTGAACCATTATGTGATCACAACTGGGCTTCTAATTTTGTTTTAGTTTTCCTTTGCCTTACAGCATGGATGTCAAGCTCGCAACATCATGTTGTCGTCATATGTCATGTCGTGACTTTTTCTCTGTTCACTAAACTGAGAGTGGGCGTGGCCAATGCACGACACATTCGGCCCATGGGTGCAAGTTTGACGCCCTTGCTTAACAGCATCAGAAGGATGTGACCCCAAACAGGTGGGTGAGCCTAAATGATGGGAAGGTTTCTAGAAATTATAAATCAGTCTGGTAAAAAGACAAATATTATAGGTATTATATGCCCTTTGAAATGCTCACAATGGCATGGCAATAATTAGCAAGAAGAGGATTAATGCTTGTGTTTACATTTACTGGAGAGCAAGGGATTATAAGAGAGTAAACAGGCAGGCAATGGAAAATACACATTGAAAGGAATGTGCTAGTACCAGTTTACCTAGCATGCTTTCCAATGCAGTTGCCAGTCTCCTAAGGGGCTGTGACTAAGCCTTTAGTGTGAAACTGATTAGGATCTTGTTAATTTTATCCAGCAGCTGCAAGTTGGTGAAGAGTTCTAACCAGCTACTTGAGATCACAAAGATGAATTTGTTAATTTGCAGTTAGTTAGGAAACCTCTGCAGTACAGAAAAAAAAAATCCCAAGGTGAGAGAGCTTCTTTAAGCAATCTCTCCATGTGAGATGTGGAAAAAAGGGGGTCACAAATATACTTTTTCATCACTGTCACAGCTATGAAGTCTCTGTCCAAACGGTTGCTAAATGAGGACTGCCTGTACATGGACTCTCATTTTTTTTCACAGAAAATGCCATGAAAAACCACAACTCTTGTATGTGGAAAGCCTAAGTAATGCCACTGAAGTATGTTAAATATCTGAGAGTCATACTCTTTGATTGGACTATCAAATGGGAGAGTGCAACCCTTTGATCTCATTTAGCCTTGGAATACCAGAATATGGAACCCAATTACAAATAGTGGATAGGGCCAGCACAAAACCAAATTCTGTTAAATTATTACCTATTTAATTAAAATATATTAATACAATTACTAGCAATAGCACTTAGACTAAATCACTTCAGAGCACTTTATAACCCTCTCTAAGCAGTTTACAGAGTAAGCATATTACCCCCAACAATCTGGGTCCTCATTTTACCGACCTTGGAAAGATGGAATGCTGAGTGAACCTTGAACCAGTCAGGCTCGAACTCCAGGCTGTGGGTAGAGTTTGCCTGCAATACTGCATTTTAACCACTGCACCACCACAGCTATTACTATTTAGTCTATTTCTAACACAGTAAGAATCACAGTACAATAGTAACTTTAGTCCTTCCTTAGAGAAATGATACAAACTGTTTTGTGTTACCTTTGTATTCTTTCCTTGCAACAAGATGCCTAAGAAAGGATAAACTGATGTGTTTTTATTCCTTTTATTTCTTATCTTGTTAGATGAGGCTGAATGTGCATAAATAGTTGAAGAGTATTTCTTCTCACAAGCATAGGTATGTATGTGACTCTGCTGCATTAGGAATTAAGATATCAAATTCTCAAGGAATATTTCGCAGTCTATCAAGAAAATCAGGTTATATAGTTAACAGAAATTATCACCATCCTCAATGTCATAATCTGAACTAAATCATTAGACCTAAATAAATGGGTGGCATTTGTGTTTATTCCAATTGTTTACTACTCTACCTAACTCGAGATCCAAACCAATTGTTAGAAATATGCAAGTAATTTCCATCTTTGGAATATTCTGTCCAAATGACTGATAAGCCTGAATATACACAGAAAGAGATACTATTGTTTGTAGAATTACAAATCTTTGAACACAGATACATTTTGAGAATGATTGTTATCCACACAAGACATCAAATATTCTGCATAAGTGAAAAGGAAGAAGACAATGAAGTTCCTTCCTAGAATAAACAGATAAGCTACTGCTTATCACTTCCCTAGATTTCCAAAAGAATAATTGTTCTTCAATTTCTGTTTCAGTTATGATGATGCAACCTCAGTGACACAAAATCTCATGTGGGAATTCCCTCAGATCTAAAGTTAAATTTAAGAACAAAATAAGCTTTTGATGATTTCTATCAGATCAAGACTTAATTACTTCCTAATTTTATTGCTATTAATTTCAGGTCTCAGTGATGTCAGCACATTCCAAATGTACTGTTAATTTATAATTGTTTTTGCTTTTACACTTAGAATTATATCCAAAGAAGTTTAGCTCTTTGAATCTCACACATTTCTTAGAAGTGTGTGTAGTATAAAATATTTTGGAGTGATGAAAAGTCTTTCCTAATATAATCTGGATCAGAAATATAAACATGTAGCGAAAATATCTGCTTGTAAAGAATTGTTACTTGATGTTACTCCAAGCAGATTAATTCAAATTATGCCATCCAATGTTAATGTATACATTTCATGCAGGCTGATTCTGGGTGGTTTCTTACAAATACAAACCAAACATAAAACCTCATTCTCTGCTAGCTATTATTTCATTTTGCCCTTTTATTGGTTGATGTCTAGTTCTAAACTGGAGAAAATTTGAGATTTTATAACCAGAGGTAAAAAACAAATGTTTCCAAGGCAGTAAAAATAAAATAAATCTTAATAAGTATTTGTCATGTGCTGGATAATGGATTATTCTTTCAATGTGAGAAAAAGACAAGGGAACCCTTAGACCCAAGTATGACAAATAAAATTCACCTTAACAGATGCAGATTTGCTTTAATGTTATGTGTGAGGATAATAAAAAGGGCTTGTAAAATAATACAAGAGACACAATACATCTTGGATGGATGATAGCATGTCAAAAATTGTATTTAGTTAGATCAACCAAGCCTCTTAACTTGGCTGCAATTTCTCTTTATTCAAAATAATAAAACCTGAAGGTAAAATATCAATAAAATATTTTCATATTGATGGGTTGATATCATCATTAAAGAACTTATTAGCAGAGGCCAATAAATGACAAAGTTGTTAGCACTTTTATCATACCTAAAGAATCATAGAAAGTCTTTAAAGCAAAATTCAAGGTTTACATCTTATTCTAATCCTCATGAAAATGGTCCCTTTCTGCTTTATTTTTTTTTAAATAAACAAAGATGACTTGTGAGTTACTAAGTAATCTATGTTGATTCCCCCCCCCCCCATAAAGTACTTATCCATATACTATACTATATTAAATATTTTGCTGATGTAAACTGCTATGATTTGATTACATGGTGATGTAAGTTGCTACAATTTACCTGAAATTAGTATTCAGACTGTCTGTAGTTAGATCTCACCATCATGCATTCTTTCAACTCTTTGGCATAATAGCCATATAGGAACATTATGCAAATCCAGATATCCCACAGAAATGAATAATTTAAGCCTGTTTTGAAGGACACTTGTCAAATGTTCTGGCATCTTAAAAGTAAAGCCAGACAAATTTGGATGTTTGTCTGAATTTGTATGGGCTTTCTCTCTGTCATCACTCTCTTGATGGTATGCAGATGTACAGAATTGGAAACTATTATAAGACAGTGTTTTAACTTACTACCAAGGATTAAAATAGTAAAAAGCTATTTATTTATATTCATTCATTCATACACTCCTGTCCTTATGATACCAATCAGCAAACTGGCCTTTGGCAGTTAAACCAGGGCCCTTAGATTTGTAACATCTGAATTAACGGTAAATACTTGCAAAAATAGATGAAGGTTTACTTATATCCATGCATCTGCTGTTAACTATCTCTGGTCTGTTAGCTCATCTAGGCACTTTTTCACCTGTCAGAATGGACCTCGATTTCACCTGTCAGAATGGACCTCAAAATATTTCACACAAGGCAGAATGAGATAGCATAATTGCTAGGAAAGCAACCAAAACTTCAGATCCAGTCTTCCAACTTCTCAGAACCCCAGTAATAAAACAGAGGACAGAGAGTTGATTTTTAAGTCAGTATAAGAGAACATAAGAGGAGGAAGTACTGTGAGTCATACTGAGATATATCTGCCTGCCTGCCTGCCTATCTATCATCTAATCTTATCTGTCTACCTGCCTGCCTTCCTACCTCCATCCATCCATCCATCTATCTACATTAGAAATCATGTTCTACCATTAAGCACATTGAAATTAATATCTTGGGTGGGAAATGAAAGAAACAGACAGAGATGCAGAAATGCACTGAACACAGAATCAAAAATGTAAGCTGAGTCTCTGCTTGCTCTTTGTCATTACCTTCAGTGAATGGGGATGCTATTCTAGCTACCCAGCCAGCAGTTTTTTAGACAAAACTATGTCTCAATTTGCCTTGCCTTCCCGAGTTCTGACTTAGTAAGGAGGGCATCTTATAATCATTAATGAATTATTAATTAGTTCATCTATGATCATTCCTAGCAGCATTTGGACTCTCAAGCTGGTGTTAACTCCCTGGACTATTAGATTTGCAGATTTATGCTGATAAAAGAGTAGAAAAAAGCAACCTTGATTTGCTCTTCTTATATGAATTGTTGTATTACTGTGTGGTACTACATTGAGCCATGGATTCACTCCTGTACATTAATAAAACATCTGACAAAAATAATTTTGTCATAATCATAAATAATATGGTTAGTCATTTTATGCTTTTATTAACCTATGCAAACAAGTAGTCCTTGAGTTGCAATCATAATTGTCCTCCACAATTACAGTCGCAAGTCGTGACAGTCGTAAAACAGACAATCACATAACTGGACCTGATTTTACAATCTCTCTTTTTAGCAGTCATTAACCAAATGCACTGGTTATTAAGCAAATCCATAGTGCCCTATTGTCAGCTTTTTCTGGAAACTTGAAGTAAACGCTTATTTTCTGGGGAAAAAAATCATAAATCACAATCAGATTATCACGGGGCACGGCAAATGGATATAGACCTGGTCTGGCTGCTGAATGCCCAACATGCAGTCATGTGACCTTAAGGGAAGGGTCTAGGCATCAGAATTTTGGAACTTACTTGTAGGTTCCTTTTGGGGAGTTTGTCGTAACTTTGAATAATCACTAAGTAAACAGTTGTAAATTGAGGACTACCTGTGCTAACATACCAGTTGTTTCAATCTGTAAAAACATTTATAACCTAAAGTAGAGGTCTCCAAACTTGCCAACTTTAAGACTTATGGACTTCAACTCCCAGAATTCTCCAGACAGCTATGCTGGCTGGGAGTTGAGTCCACAAGTTGCCAAGTTTGGGGACCCTTGACCTAAAGGAATAGAAAATTCTAAAACAAAAATGGGCATGCACATTGCTCTTATATAACTTGGAAATTGAAAAGTCTTGGAAAAAAATGTTTTTAATCCATCGGTTTCAGTTCACAAAGAAGACTAGGTAATTAAGATCTTTGATTTAGCATTTTTTGGAGCCATTCCTGCAAAATATGCAGTTTTAAATACACAATTATGAATTGGTTTCTTCAGGAATGAATCATGGGAATCAATCTTCCTCAAGGTGGCACGCTCTCATACTATCAGTCTGACTTATATGAAACCAAACACAAGCAACATCTTAATTGCCACCCAGTTTAAATGAATTATATATTTTTAAAAGCATAGGTGGAATACATGCACGCGTCTGTATACTGAACTCAGGAAGGTGACTTTGTAAAGTCTATTAAATGGTTTTTCCATTTAACCATGCAGAATAGATGATTTATTTAGCATGCTGACTAATTTAAAAAGACCACACAAAAATTCTGCTTCTGCATTTCTGATTGGCATTCAGCAAAGGGAGGCAGCTAAGAGCTACATCTGTATGAAATGTGCGCCTGTGTGGGTGGGATAACAAGTATGACATCTGCACAGAGTGTGTGTATGAGTGTCTGTAGGAGGGTAAGTGCTGAGCATTTACTGATTAAGCAAATCACAACAACAATGCTGTCTGTGGTATTCCTTTTCCTTAACTTTAAAAATGCTGCACAATGTTCAAACTAAAAAAAAATGATCTGCCCCAATATCTTGCTGGAACCTTCCCTTCTTTCTCAAAGGATCATGCTGTCTCTTCTCTTTTTCTTTCTCTTTTTGCTCACTTGACCTGTATGTATAATATTAAATAGCTCCCTGGCTGACTCTCAAGGCTATCAGATTATATGGTAAATGGCAACACACTCCATTACACAGTAACTTTAAAATCCTAGCCCCTCAGAGGAGACTACACTGAAGACTTTAATAGGACTCAGGCAGACATTAGCCAAAATCACCACATGTCCATGAAAGATATCCAGACAGGGATCATAGGGAGGATACACACATGGTCCATGGAGAACCCCATTAATTAATTTGTAAATAAACGTGTGCAATTGCTACCAATTGAATCTTATTTCTCTTTTTTATTTCTCTTTTTCATTACTTTTACAATTGTGGTTTATTTTGTGGCGCACATGGGAAGGCAAACTCTGCTAGAAAAGACCTCTCTGGAAGGGTTTTCATTCTTGTTTGTGTAAACAGGAGGGAAGCAATGTATTTCCACAGCACTCCCAATTAGATGCCCCAAACCCATTGGCTGTTTGGGATTTCTCGGGGATTTTAATATATTTGAAGGGAGCCAGATTAGAGATGGCTGAAAATGAGTCTCGGGAAACAAGGTGTAGAGATGCTCTTTAGGGAACAGTCAGATAGGAGAGAGTGTACCCTCCAGCCCAGTGATGGCATACCTTTTTGGCACCGAGTGCCCAAAGCGCACGCACCCCAAAAATGCAATGTGAAATGTCCCGCACATGCCCCCCCCCCCGCATGCATGGCAGAGATCCAAAAGTCAACTGGCTGGAGGGAGGGGCATGCCTGCCCCACATGGGTGGCAGAGCTGAGATGGGACAATGGTGTGCATGCCCACAGAGAGGACTCAGCATGTCACCTGTGGCACGTGTGCCATAGGTTCACCACCACTTATCTAGCCTCTAGCTGAATAGTGGAGATGGCAAGATGCTCAGAAAGAAAAACCCTTAGTTTTTCAGGCTATAAAGAAAATGACAGGGGCATTGCACTTTCAGACCGGCAACATTCTGTTGATGTAGGTTTACAATAAAGTAGTATTACCTACTTTTCCGTGTATCATACAACACTTTTTCTTCAAAACATTTACCTAAAAATAGAGGGGCACCTTATACATCAAGGATGAGAGGAAAACCGTAGTTGCGAAACTGCCAATACCTTATCTCTGCAAACTAACTTACTAGCAAAACTTCCGATTGCTTAAAATATTGATTTCCAAATTTGGGGTAAAAAAGTGGTGGTGGGTGTTCTATACATGGGGACATCTTATAGATGGAAAAAAATGGTTGCTTACCTAGTTGTGTTTTTTGTCTTCTCTACCTGATAAGGCTGACATCAAACTTGCAAGTTGAAAAATACAATTCTCCTGCCCTTTCTCATTTTTTGCTTTTTTTAAAAAAATAATTGACAATGCAAAGAACAGAATCAGGAAGCTGGTGACTTCTCTATCCAGAGAATGATGCTCCAGTAGTTTGGAACATTATTTGTGTGAAAATTATTGTACCAAGTCTACCTCTTAATTTGGAAGGTCTGTCTCCCAAATATGCTTTCTGTACCAATGTCATGATTAGGCCTTGGCATCTCCAGCTTGCATTAACAGCTCAAGCCAGATTGAGTTGAAAACCTGCTGCTCCTCCTTGTCATTTAGTGTAAGATTAGAGGGATTGAAACTCTACTTTGCTATAAAGCATACTTTATTTCTACAACTGAGCAATTAACTCCCAGGTTTTATTGTATTCGGGTACCATAAGCAAAATAAAAATATTGCAGATATTTTTTAATAATATTTTTTTATTGAATTGCAGTTAACCAGAGATTTTTGATATTGTAAATACAGTATGCAATTGGGCAAATGCCAGGTTTTGCATTGTATTCTTCTGGAATTATAAACAGGGTATAACTCTTTATTTTAAATGTACCATACAAAAACCAGAGTAAGGAAACTATTCTTTCTGAGTTGAAAAAGGTTCACAAGTTCAGCCAACAGGATGAAGTACACAATTCATCATAGCAAAATTTCTTCTGAAGAAAACATTAGTTTGTTATATTGCAGCTCAGTATATCTTCAGGTTGGATAGGTCATTGTGAAGCATAGATAGAATAACAATTTGGCCCCATAATAATTAATATGGATATACATGCCATTTTATATATCATTCTTTGCCACACAATTAATATTACTTTCTTGTAATTGGTTTTAATCTCAATTGATGATTCTAGTTTAGAATAGAAAAAGTAGTAGTTCATATGTTTAGCAAGAAAGAATTTGAGCAAAAGATATAGTTTATATGTCTAAATTCATCTTTGTAGTTAGAAGAGCTATGAACTGCTTTTAAAAAAATAAAAGATTGGAAGCATATGCAGACTACCAATTAATGTTAGCAGTGTGAATCAAAACAATGTCTGAACTCTAATGAATTTAGCAGCCACCCTATATTTGTTCTTGTTTTTTTAAAAAGAAAAACAAGTTGCAAATTAATCCTAAAATTATATATCCTTTCATGATCAGTGTCTACTAAAGGATATCTGTTCAAACTCAGTGCCTTTAAATGTTGGAAGAGAACCAATTTAATGGTAAATACCTCCATTAATCAAAAAATACAAACATACAGATTGCATGGCTTAACCTGAATAAGAATTAAGGTTATTAAGACCAATACTAATCTGAGGATCATTTATTATCTTCCTTGAGGTGCGAATTGAGTTCATCAATTATTTTATTTCATCCAATAAGTATGTTAGAAAGGGTTTTCAGAAAAGTCAAAAATACCTTCCCGAGATTTATTTTTTCTCCATTGTTGTTTTCACATCCTATTTCAAAACTGATTGACAGTCTGGTGGAATCATCTCTTCTATTCATGCTTTCTGGTATTTTTTCAATCTCTATGGCTTCTCTGATGATTCTGTGGCTGGGGTTTTCTATAGTGGCTAGGGTTTTGGTGCCATTGAAGTTGATGCTATAACCTGTGGCTTCCATGTGTTTGACTAGTGAGGAAGTGTGTTCCACTTCCTTTTTGACTGCATTTTTGTGTTCATCCAGGTGGGTACTTATTCTTCCATTGGTCTGTCCAACGTATGTGGCTGGGCAGACCAGACTGTCTGGTCTGTCCAATGTATGTGGCCGGGCACACCAGACTGTAAATCATTTGGAATCCTGCACTCACAAACAAAAGAATCTCCAAACCACAAGCCAGGCAAACACCTGGGCACAAACAGATCCCCCCCCATACCTCCAGCTCAAACACACCCCAACCAGGCACCCAGATGAAACCTAGCTTCCTAACTAATGATAGCCGTTCATTTACCGGGAACCAAGCTGCACTAAAGGCCTCAATAAAGTAACACAATGTTGCCAGCCAATCAAGATACAAAAAGAGCCAAAAAACAGACAGAAGATATTAGAAACATCAATCAAGCAGAACACAGCAAACTCCAAGACCAATAAACACCGACCAAGACTCCCAACCAATCAGGATGAAGAAAAAACCATTCTGGCACAGCAATAGGCTGCCCCAAATTTAAATCTGAAACCACTGTAAAAGCCTGACTCACAGATGAACACTATACAGAAGCCTGATGATGGCAGATGAGATTCTGCCGAAACGTTGCTACAACTTTAAAAGCACAACTACAATGACGTGTAAGATTGAGAGTATCTTGGTGTATATATATTCAAGGGAATCCAGTGGAATTTATCTTTTTCCAGGTCAAAATTACAACTCAGAAGAAAAAGGATCTGTGAGGGATTTGAGTAAAAAATAATGCATAACTGTTGAAGTTCTAGCAAAAATTGATACACTGATTTCTTTTCAAGTGCACTGAGATTTTTTTTTTTTAAAGGCAAAACTTCAGGAAAAAATAAATAAAGAACACCACCAGAGAAGTTTGCGTTGCAAAAGGTTTCCCAGGGAATGTAGAATATCTGCTAATGTAGACTGTGTATATAGGAGGGGTAGGAAAGAGACCTATTGGTGGGAAACTATTCTCAAGTATGCATGGTTCGTCTATTTAAAACTTCTGACAAAAACAAAAAAATATGAAGCTCTTACCATGAGCCAAAAGCTCTGTGGCATGTTCTAACCTATTAATATGCAATCAGCCCAATCTTAAACACAAGAATAGATGTTCCTCTGAAAACTGAAAAATTATGATTGTTTGTATTGTTTTAAGTCAGCTTTTCCTCAAATGTCTTTCAGATCTTTTCAGACCACAACTCTCACTGGACTCCAGACTGGGGAAGATTATTGAACTGAGTATGTAAAATAATTGCTCTTCAAAATATTGTTTTGTTTAAACAAGGATATTTCAGTAAAAGCACTTTTATGATTACTAAGTTGCAAAACTGATAACATTTACATCTCTCTCTCTTTTTTTTTTTTAAAAAAGCAATTTAATCAAGCACTTACATTTTTAAAAAATGTAACAATATTGCTTTTTGCAGTTTTTTTAATAATGTTTTTAAAAGATAATTATGCATTATGCTTGAGTTTATATTGCTGTTTAAGTCACATTTTTTTTTCTCAGCTTTGACTTCGCAAAAAATAGGAGGGAGGGAAAGAAAGAGAGAAGAGAAAGAGAGAGCAGGATTTATTCTGTTTGGAACAGACTGCAGAATATGGTGTCTGGAACTGGTGGCTGTGCAGAGCACAGGGTTTTCATGAGGATAAACACAGCTGTTTAAAAGAAGTTCCACAAATGAAATGATTGGATGGCAAATTAAGCTAGCAAAGCTGTTCATTCCTCATGGTCATGCTTTCCTAATTGACCTAGTTCCAGAATGTTTCTGTTTCAGAGGGGGTGGGGGGAAATCCAAGTGATATTTTTAAAAAAGTAAAATGTGGGTTGAGTTAATTTAATTTCTTAAAATAAAGTCATTGGCTTGCAATACCTAAACAGTGAAAACCTGAACTTGTAAGACTTTCTATTAAATTCATCTGGATTGTTTCATGGGTCGCCCTAGTAACTATTAGTAAAAGTGCCTAGCTTTCATTCAGTTACAACCCTGTTAGGTATTTCAATTCATCAGGAACATTTATTTGAATATATGCTTCTGAACATAAACAATGATAAGGAATAAAAGGAATAAACAGAGGATAAGGAATTATTGAAGGAGCAAGATACCCTATGGAAATAACATCAGGTGTTATTTGTATATTATATTGTAGACAATCACTACAAATAACTTGCCAGTTTTCAAATTGGCAACATCAAACTGAGTCAAGAAGGCTAGAAGTGAATACACCATGAGACTAAAGAAGATCTTAAACTCAGTGGAAGAAATATTATGAAAGCAATTAACACCTGGGCAATTCCAGCCATTAGATACCCCACTGTTCAGACTTCGCAATTGTTGATTAGAAAGACCAAAATGTCTGGATAGTAGCTGTGGTAGCAATACCTCAAGATCATCTCAAAGGTGTTTTTTTTTTTCCAAAAGTCATCCCGACTTTCTTTTTTTCCTTGAGGAAGATGTTTTGCTTCTCATCTAAAAAGAATGAAGAAGCTTCTTGGATGAGAACCAAAATGTCTTCCTCAAGGAAAAAAAAAACCCAAATTGCCTTTTGAAAAGCACCTTTAGGACAATCATCACTTGGATGACTGGAACGCTACATAGACCAGGTGTGTCAAACTGGCAGCCCATGGGCCAGATGTGTCATGTGCACATACCTGGCTCCGCAAAGGTAAAAAATGTCATGATACATCACAATAAGTCACTTGACATGATCGAGTTTGACACCTGTGCCATAGACAATACTACCAGACATCAGAATAGTAGGAAATTACAAAATAAAAGACCTGCAAATAGAAATAGAACAGCTGTGGCAAAAGAACACAAAGATAGTAGCAATCGGTGCAAAAATATGGAACACCAGTTGAACATCACTGATATTGACAAAAATCACTATCAGTCAATTACAACAGGCAGCTTTAACTTAGAAGAGCTTACATCATGTGATGATACCTTTATTACCATCACTAACATCTGTCTTCCCAGATCTTTGTGATGACTCAATAGCAAAAGCTGGATAAAAATAGGTGGTTAAAAATGCCAGATCCAGTCTAAACATCTGGCTATCTGACCAACATTTGACTATATGGGCACCCCAAATATTAATAATAATATGTTCATGATAGCATTGTATCATTCCCTTAGGTGGAGAATTTGGGATTAGTTTAGCTGTCAGTAAATGCTAAGAGATATTTATTATATTTGAAATAAAGACTAGATTTAGTGAAAAATGTGTTGATGACAGAAAAGCCTAATTTCTATCTAAGCTAAAATACCCAGAAAAAATTCCTTTTGCCTCCTGAGCATGGAGATTCAAATAACAATAGACCAGGTGAGAAGGAAAGGAGATTTCCTAGGTAGATCTTACCCTTTATTCATCTTTCCTTTTTATCCCAGAGATTAAAAATGTTCATAGATGCAAAGAGATAATCCAGGTCCATGTTTTTGTCCCTGCTTGTCTTTTCAGTGGTACATGAAAAATGATTTGCAAAATCAGAACATTATGAGTTACAATTAAACACTTCAAAGTCACATTTGCAGCTACAGAATAACAAATTATAGTAGAGAAGGACACATTACATATACACAATATATATATATATATATATATATATATATATATATATATATATATATATATATATATATATATATATATATATATATATATATATATATTCAGCTTTGTTGGATATTTTCCCATGTTATTATAGTTGTGCTTTTAAAGTTGTAGCAATGTTTCGGCAAAATCTCATCTGCTATCATCAGGCTTCTGTATTGTGTTCATCTGTGAGTCAGACTTTTACAGTTGTTTCAGTTTTAAATTTGGGGCTAGACTACTGCTGTGCCAGAATGGTTTTTTCTTTATCCTGATTGGTTGGGAGTCTTGGTCTGTGTTTAATGGTCTTGGAGTTTGCTGTATTCTGCTTGATTGGTGTTTCTGTTTTGTGGCTTTTTTTGTCTTGGTTGGCTGGCAACATTGTGTTCCTGTATTGGAGGCTTTTAGTGCAGCTTGGCTCTGAGTAAATGGATGGCTATCATTTGTTAGGAAGCTAGGTTTCATTTGGGTGCCTGGTTGGGGTGTGTTTGAGCTGGAGGTATCAGGGGGGATTTGTGCCCAGGTGTTTGCCTGGCTTGTGGTGTGGAGATTTTTTTGTTTGTGAGTGCAGGCTTCCAAATAATTGATAGTCTGGTGGAATCATCTCTTCTATTCATGCTTTCATGTCTTTTTTCAATCTCTATGGCTTCTCTGATAATTCTGTAGCTGGGATTTTCTATAGTGGCTAGGGTTTTGGTGCCATTGAAGTTGATGCTATGACCTGTGGCTTTCATGTGTTGGACTAGTGAGGAAGTGTGTTCTAGCAATTTTACTGCATTTTTGTGTTTATCCAGGTGGGTACTTATTCTTCTATTGGTCTGTCCAATGTATGTGGCCGGGCATGATGTACAGGGGACTTCATATATGCCTTGGTTTTCCAGGTCAATTTTATCTTTGGGGTTTCTTAGGATGGCTGCTATTTTTCTGTCTGTTTTGAAGGCAGTCTTGATGTGATGCCTGTGTAGTATCTTACTGATTTTGTCTGTAGTACCTCTTATGTAGGGAAGGACAGCTGTTCCATAGGTCTGTTCATCTTCTAGGTCTCCATTATGTCTCAGTGTGTTTTTGTGGATCAAGTGATATGTGTATGTGTGTGTGTGTGTGTGTGTGTGTGTGTGTGTGTGGTATTCAGCTTTGTTCGGGTATTTTCCCAAGTCATTGTGCTTTTAAAGTTGTAGCAACTTTTCAGCAGAATCTCATCTGCCATCATCAGGCTAAACAAATATTTATATTATATTATATTATATTATATTATATTATATTATATTATATTATATTATATTATATTATATTATATTATATTATATTATATTATATTATATTATAAAATAAAATCCATGTATCAGAGTTCTACTCCAAAAGGGGGATAAAAAACAGCCAGAAAGCAGCATTGTAATTCTTTCAGCTAATGGGAATCTATTTGGAGTTGACAATCTATCCTTACTATCTTGCCATTGTCTCACCTTTGTTGAAGTACAATTCCCAGAGGTATAGTCAATAGTTAGGAAGTTGGGGGAATGCTGGGACTTGTAGTTTAATAACTTCTTCAAACCATGCTGTTTGCTCCAACTTGCCTTTTTCTTGTTGCTGTTTGTTTTTGAAAAAATGGCACTGAAACAGCAACATAAACTGAGCTGAATAAGAGCCAACTCTGGCTCCTTCCTAGTTTTTTATTTTCTTTGCCAACAAAGATATCATAGGTTGATTGGGACTTCTGAAAAAAACGACGTCTGTACGGATTGCATAATTTAAGACTTGAGCACTGTTTCAAAGACCATGCCTGTACAATTAATTTTTTCCAGCCCAATTGAAGTATACAGCAGCAAATGCTAGCAAAGATGTACAGTACATACATAGTTGCTTTCATTCTGAATAAGCTTCTGGTAGTATTCCACTGGAAGAAAGAACCATCTTGCAGGTTCCTTCTACAGGTAGTCTTTGACTTATGACTACAATTGACCCAAAATTTCCATTGCTAAGTGAGACAATCATTAAGTGAGCTTGGTCCCATTTTACAACCTTCTTTGCCACAACTGTTAAGTCAATCACTGCAGATGTTCAGTTAGTAACACTATTGTTAAGTGAATCTGGCTTCCCCATTGACTTTGCTCATCAGAAGTTCACAAAAGTTGATAATGTGACCCCAGGACATGACAACCATCATAAATATGAACCAGTTTACCAAGCATCTGAATTTTGTTCACCATGGGGATGCTGCAACAGTCATAAGTGTAAAAAAATGGTCGTAAGTCAAGGCCTTAACTTTGAACGATGACTACAAGAACCATTGTAAGTCAAGGACTACCTGTACAACACCCATCCATTTTATTATGGAAAGAAGAGTTTGCAGAGGATGATAGGAACATAGGATTCCAGGGGAGGACATCAGAGAATCAGAACCTCTCACTCAAAGCGGTGCAATCAAATGTGTGTCAACTCTGAAGTGAACCTGGGAGAAGCCATCTTGTGTTGCCTCATAGTTGCCATGAAACCAGAAAGGGGGAAGAGAGAGGGGGAGTAGATAGTCAGGCTCCAGTCAAAACAAAATGATTTCTTGTGGGAACCGAGGTCAGTGAAAAAGGTGATCATTGAAAATGGAGAAAAGCCTGCCTTCCATCTTCATTGGACAATGTGACTGGTGACACTTGGGAGAGGTCAGTTTGATTCTTTTAATTAGATGAAACCATGAGAACTGTCAGAGTTGGTTTTCACCAGCTATGCCAATATGATATATCCAATAAATATACCATTTGAGGAATCTACTTGCCTTGGAGTTACGTTTTCAATGAGTAATTAGTCAGAACTCTGACAATGTGATGACTGGTGTGATTTTTTTTTTAAATGCATCTTTCATCAAAATGGAATGTCTTTTACAGTGCCTCTGATGAGAAGTCATGATGACCATCTGTGAAGGAGTGACAATAACTCTAATTCAAATGTTGACCAATAACTAATGTGAATATGACCCCTAATATCTATCCTTTCTATGCTGTATAAGAATTCGTAAGACCATTCTCTATGTACAAAATGTCCCAAGTCTTGATATCTTGATAGATTCCATATTCCTGGGCTATAGCCAAGTAGAACATATGAATTCTTAATTCCCAGTGATTGCTCTGAAGTCATGGTTTTATGTGATAATAGTAGGGTAAGACAATGCTGTATGAGTTAAGGTTTCAGCTTCTGAATTACATCTCTTAAAGCAAGGTGACTGCAATTAAACATTATTAAGCATTCTCAGAGATGTTCAATATACATTAAATGGGATTTTCAGTTTTACAGCCTTATTTTAAGATGAAAACGAGTTTCATATTTGTAAGGGAGACTTCTACAGGTTTATAGAGACAGGATATTCAAGGTCATAGCCAATATTATTTCCATCAGCTTCCTTCAGTCTCTTATAAAAATATAGGCTTTAGGAACTCAACTCCGTATCAGTTTTTATAGAATGACCACCTGAAATGGCAAATCATTAAATAGAATGCTTCCATAGATATAGAAGCTCTGTTACGCAGATGGTTGTGTTTGGAGAGTAACTGAGATATCAAAATTCATGAACTTGCCTCTGCTTTGTCTGAACAGGGACAGATTGCCATTGCTTCATATTACATTATCTAAATTCCTTGTCATGAACAAGGCACTTCAATTAATGGTTCATTTCGACAGCCTAACTATCCCCTAATATTGCATACAGATTTCACTCATTAATAGAAATGCAGACTGCTCTATTTTTGGATAAAGTTCACCTGTGTTTATCCAGTAGTCAATTGTAGCCTTATTTTTGCATCATTCTGTAAATAACAGAATAACAGAGCTAGGAGGGACCTTAGGAGGTCTTCTAGTCCAAATCCTTTGCTCAAGCAGGAAACCCTATGACAGACAAATGGCTGTCCAATCCCTTTTTAAAAACTTCCAGCGTTGGGGCCTCCACAACTTGGATGTGCCACAACAAGGCAAGCTGTACCACTGATTAATGGTTCTGTCAGGAAATTTCTCCTTAGTTCTAGGTTGGTTATAATTAAAAGAACAAAAGGAAAATAAACCATAGCACATAAGCATACAGATATATAATTGGATGGAGAAAGACTTACTTCCATATGAATGTTGGCTGGATTCAACCACACCACACCACTATACCATGGTTTGTTTCACCATAATTTGGAGAATAAATTGGCTGTGTTTGTACTTCTCATTAAAATATCAATCAAGGATGGCCAATGTTTTTTGGGCTTACTGCAACATCTAAAAATGTGGCTAGGGCAGAAGAAATATTAAGATGATTAAAAATAAGTATCATGACTTCCTGGCCATGTAATTATTTAAATATGCCACAATTTTTCATGGCAAGTTTTTGAGTCTCTTTGGGCCATAGGTTGATTGTGGACATTCGGGTTCATAAAACTTGACAAGATCAAAACTATATAAATTGGTTTTGAGCCTCCATTTTGTGCTATTAGCCTTTTTTTTATCATGGAGGAATATCCTGGGTAAACCTCCTCAATGATTTCAGCAGCCTTTTTAATCTTGCTTTTTTCCATACAAGCAAATGCTCACGTACTTGAAATTACTTTGCTTAGTAAAGCATGTGATTTACAGTATTTTAGTACAGTTAAAATAGAAGATAGTACAATATATATGGCAACACTGAAACCCTTTGACCAATATTTTATTCCAAATAATTAAACTGCTTGAGCCTTTTAATATCATGTACCAAAGGTTTCCAATGACTGGACAACGCATAAGAAATTGGTAGCTAATTTTCAGCTCATTAGTAATACTGAAAACTGTTTGAAGGAGAAATTATTTCCTGCTAGTGACTCAATCTGGAATTATACTAGTTTATTCAGGCTTGGTGTTGTCAGACAGGAGATATATGTGCACTCTAATCCTAACCACATTATCTAGCAAATAAATCCAAAGAAATTCAGAGGCTTACAATCAATAGTTACAATCCAGTTACAATCCAGAAATAATGCTAAATCTGCAGAATAGAGGGGGAAATAAAGACTAACTCAGAGTTAAATTTGATCTTTGTGTGTTTCACATTTATTGTTGTTATAGTTGCTGTGGTTTTGCTTGAATAGGTACAAATCTCATTATCAGAAGGACATGCTGGTTAAGAATTTTGAAGTTGTCTCAGCTCTTCTGGAGGTTGAAAAACACAATCTTTCCATTACAATGAATTTCAAAGTAATTATTATTTCCCAGACTGAACTTTTCTCTGGTAGTGACCAGAGCCACTACTACTATACTTTGATAAGGACAAAATATTTGTCATGACCTCAATGGATCCATGTATGGAGGAGTTGGAACCAAGATTGATGCTGTCCCAGGCCCCTCAGGCATTGTGGAAGGTTGTCAATGGGATGAGGAGCTGCCTGCCCACACAGACATGGGGGAAGATTGGCAGCAGATTGGCAGTGGTGTCGAGAGGTAGCAGATCCCCTCTGATGAGGAACAGCTGTCTCCCCCACTTGATCTGAAGGCAAGAGTGGAGTGGAGGCAAGCTCAAATAAGGTCTACAAGTCTACCTGGGAGAAGGCTACCCAACCCCTCCTCACAAGGAACACCTGGCTTGGATTGACTTAAAGCAGAGGTCAAGGGAGGGTGTGTTCAGAGTTCCAACTAATATATCTTCAAACAAAAGAACTCCAAGGCATGAGGTCTCCTCAAATAACATTTTATTAGAGCATGTCATATTGTCATGATGCTGATGAAAACCAGATCTAAAAGTTCCCTCCAGTTTTCCCCCTAATTAAAAGTAAAAGTTTTTTACTTCCCCAAGGGTATCAGTCACATGGTCCAATCAGCACACAGTCCAGACGTGGGCTGACCTTAGTCTCCACCTCCCAACCACCTGCACGCATGACCTTGGTTCCCAGGGGAAAGAATGTTGTTTTGGTTATAGCACTCCAACTATCTCTACACACACCCCTCCCTATCCTTCATCTCTAGTCTGTGTCAAGACTGAAGCTTTGAAGAAAGGAAAAACCTCAGTAGAATAGTAAGATGGCTACCAGCCATCCAACTTCAGGGTTGACAGGTGTCTTTGTCCAGAACAATTGTTTTGCTTTGGCATGTGCTTCCACAGCCTTCTAAAACTCTGCTTTGAATCGTTTTTCTGCCTGTGGACTTCAACTCTTGCTTGTGGACTTTAGACCTTGCCTTGTGGACCCTGAATTTGAAGTGGAGCTTTACTGGCCATTGTAGGGGCATTTTTTCTGGAATTAGCAGAGCAATAAAGGACTCTATTGAAGCCTGCATCTGCCTAGGCAACCTGGGTCATGACAACATTATTTGCAGAATGTTATCACACACAAACATACACAAGCAAATATGTATCCTTAAATATTTGTGTTCCTACAGCTCACATGTTGTAGGTCATAGCATTTGTATGAACATCATACACATACCATTCGCAAGGAGTCATTGATAGTCAAATTGTACTCCTTGTTCAGAACAGGAGTTGAAATTAAAGCAACACATAAAAAAAAATGATTGTCCATCCTCAGTTAAATTACAATGGGAAAAAAAAATCTGAACTAAAGCTGATGGGGCCATATACTAAGTTGACAGAAGATGGGAGAAAGAAGACAATGTTGCAGAAGAAATGGGTGGACACTTACATTCAACTTCCAGATGGCTACTTAATGGCAGCACAATGAGAAGGAAGAAAGCTCTAAATCTTTGCTACCATCTAAAAATCAAATGGATTTTTACAATCTAGTTACAGTAGTCCTAATTATAATGATACAGCATTACTGAAATCCTGGATTAGTATAAATGGACTCTAACCTATGAAGGGGAAGCCCTCCTTTAGATGACCTCCAAGATGCTGTCCCAGTGATGATTGATTCGAAATTTACATTGATTAATGGAATAGTTTTAGACAATGATCACAGCAAGTAATATAAATTTCAGAATTGATTGATCAATAATAAATAACTTACTTCTGAATATAAAAAGCAGCTTTGTTTTATTATCTTAGGGGAAAAACATTCTTTCTGTATGGACTGAAGAGAAAATGCCTACCCTAAGATGATGCCTGACACTCAGAAAAAATCCTTGAATTAAATACAGTTAGATTCTATTTAAAAAAAACACTGAGCCACTTTTTATTTGAAAAGTTTTGAATCAATTCATCTAACTGAGCAGTGATTGACAAAATATAGCTTCATATAGAATAACACATAATAATAAGTTATGAGTGGTATGATGGAGCATCTACGATAAGCTTAACCACAAATCAAGAAAAGTTAAACTTGATGCCAAAGTATATATATATAAAGCAGGTAAAAAAATATCCTCCTGGATGTTAGAGTTAAAAAAAAATAAGAACAATAGTGAGGAAGTAGCTGATCAGGTGAAAAGAGATGAGTTGAAGTCAAGAATGAGAAACAGGTTTCTGTGGTTGAAGGGATAAAGATTTAGTGTTAAAGTTATGGACAGCTACTACATCAACAGACTGAAAGTATGCAGATAAATAAATAATGCTTGCACCCAATTCCCCCAGATTCTTAAATCTTCAATCTGTGAGCTCTACAATTTTCCTTTAAAATGACACAACCTTTCTCTGAATATGAAGAAATAATTTAAGGGTGAGCCTGGAAGAACAATCTATACTAGATTTCAACTGTTTCCAGCTTCCAGTTTTTAGGCCAAATATAAACACTGTGTGAATGAGGATTGTGGTGATGGTGGCTGTGATCTTGTTGATTTAGCACAGTTATATTCCACTATCTTTTCTCCAAGAGCTCAAGGCAGCTTACATAGGGGGTCCACTTTAGTTTGATATATGTTACCATCAATGTGTGAAATTTAGACATTTTATAAGAATGCCTAGGAAATCTGTTGAATGCCAAAAATGGGATGACAAAGTATGAAATGTTTAATATTTCACACAATTCCTAGGCATTCTGTACAATGCCAGAAAGGCAAAGTATAAAATACACCTGCTAAAATGCCATTCTTGCAACAAGTAGGTAAATAATGGTCTTTTTCTCTTGTTTTTTTTTTCAATAAGTCCTGCACTTTATTTTGCATTTCTTCTTTCATTTCCATATACGTCTTTTCAACCCTAACCTTAACCCTAGCCCTTTTCAGGATTTTTTTCATGCTGTGCCTAAATAGTTCTTGCCATTCTGAATAATGCCTAGGTTTGATATACAATGACTAGGGAAAGCATATAGCATATTAAAATAACACAGACATTTCATACTTTGCCTAAAAATGTCGGGCATTGTGTTGACTGTCAGCTTTACACACATTACCGATAACAGATAAACAACATTTCTGCGGAATTGGTTTGGTATGATAGGTAATAATTGCAGAAAAATCACCTCATGAGTTTTTATGACTAAGGGTATACCTGAACCTGTATCAGTTTTAGTTTAATGATTTAACACACTCTGACGGTCCACACTGATATGCTGTTGGTTATAAAGACACTTGTACTTATCCAGACATTAAAGAAATATAGAATGAAATGCATTTTTACAATTTCTGCATTTCATTTTTAGGCAAGATCTTTACTCAAAGTCAATGAAAATTCTCAGTCATCCAGGGAGACTTGTCTGGGAGTTGAATCATGGTAATTGGATTTCTTTTTGAACAGAAATTCAGTTGCCATGACTCAACTTCCAGACTTTTATTTAAAATGTTTTGCTTCCATATTACTGTGCTGAATATTTTTGATATTAAGTCTCTGTATATCCCTATTGTGTGTCAGTCATCAAACTATTCTTCCTATTTCAATTACTTGGGCCTCATTCTACACATGCTGCTACATCTATATCTGACTCATAATAAACTGGATGACAATGAGAAAACAAATAACATTTAGAAAAGTTGATATTCTTCTGCTGCTCTCTCATTGGTCTTCCGGTTGTCAGCCAAGATTTCAACACATGTTACATACATGGGAAGCTACACATTTTCCATTTTGCTTAAAGAGCAAAACATCTTAAGGCAGCCATATCTTCATAGACTTTCACAAAGATTTGGAATACAAACACAGATTATAAAGGGTTCTGTATTGCAAAATGTACTGAGTGCGAGCATGTATGTGTACATTTCAGATTCTGATGTGCAAAATATATATCAGTGTAACAGAAAGTATTATGCACAATCTGCTTCATGTCTTTGTGTGACATAAAAATATATTGAATTTTTCTTACTCCTTTCTTACATTTTATAGTGTAATAATTTTCAGGCAATTTACATCCAGCAGAACAACAAAAAATGTAATATACGCATTTGCAACATAATATAATACTGCAAACATAATTTGCAGTCTTTTATCTTTTTTTGCTTTATAATATATAGAAACATAAAACTGATTTTTTTTTAAAAAAATGGCAAATAATTTTCTTATGAATGTTATAATATTGATAATTCCAGTAAAGGCTAGGCATTGTGGGTTTAGGCTAGAAATAAGCTGTTGAAGCATTCTTGAAAAGGGAAGCAAATACAGTTTCCATGCAAATGGTCTTTATTATAAATATTCTTTATATAAAAAAGGAGCAAGTAAAGGAAAACACATACACACACACACACATATGTGTATGTGTGTGTGTTTTCAAAGTCACATGTTCTTTAAGTAAGCTACAATACAGTGATTTATACAGATATTGCACAGCCCAATACAATTATTGATCAGCAAGGCATGTGCATTACAAAAATTAATGCATTAATTGGCCCAATAAGGTATTGCTTATGTTCAAAATCTGACTTTGAGCAGCAAGAGAGATCCAGAACAGAAATTATCTTCTGTAATTAAGATCTTGTCTTATGCTTCAAGTTCTTTTTTGAAGATGGTTTCAAAATGATCAGTGATCAGTTGATCCCTGTGAATAATTCCCAAGTCAACAACAATAACAATAAGAGCAAAATCAGTCATGGAAGCTTATTTAAGAAAACATTTTCTGCCTGGTGAGTTTCACTGCCCACGTAGCTAAATGTGGCATACTTTCATTGTCATCAGCTCTCTGGGGTTTGGGGCATCGTATTAACATGGCCCTTTTAAATGGTAATGATAGTATGTCTTATTGTTTTTTAATCAACTGAATTATATTTATTGTTCTGTGATCATTTTATCATGCAGTAATTTTATAGATGTGAAGTGCAGGTCATGGATGGATGGATTGAATCTAGGAATTTTGGTGTCAAAATTATATGCATTGCCACTTAGCTGTGCTCCCTTCCTACTGAGGCAGCTATTTTTAGCAGTATTCATGAGTGCCAGGTCTTCCAGGTAAATCAACAGAAAACACAACTAGATGAACTAATGCTACTTTTTTGTAAGGCTACACTAATAGAAGCCTGCGAGTCTGAAATGATGAAGTTTCCACCACCACTTGATCCATTAGAGCAGGCCCTTCTGAATTTTCTTTCTCTGGCCATTAAGCCATGGATGCTCCCACCTCTCCTATCGGATGTTTCTCCCAGGGTATATCTCTTCCCCTCATTCCTCAAGGTCATCAGAAAATTACATGAGTGCTATTTTTCTTGCTGTATCTGACCAGTGACTTTCGTGAGCTCTGGATCATCCATATCACAATACATTTTAGGAAATGTATAAGTGCATGGAAGCTCCCAAAAAGCAACAGGAAGGACCCTCTGCAATTACTGTTGAAGAGCCAAAGGTACCTAGAATGATTGAGAAGATGGGAAGACGTACCTTTCTCAATATATTCTTCCAAATAAAATATGTCCATATAGTACATAGATATGACACAAATACCCATGGAACAGCCCATTGTTTTGCAACGAATGCTGATTTGAAGTGGTATGAATTGTATAGTTCTTTGGCATAGAAGAGGGGCAAAAGGAACTTGAAAGCCTTTGGAAACTTGAACATATCTATTTTATAATCTGCAACAGACCCTCACCCTCTCTAATAAAAATAAATCATAGCTTTCAGCCAAAAGACATGCACAGTTTGATGCAGTAAATGGTAATCTTCATCTCACGTTACTGGAAAGGCTTGAAGAAATGCAGAGAAAAAATCTGATTTCCAAAAAATCATATTTTTTTGTTTTTAATTGTACACTGTGCAGAATCAGCCTCTGAGATGGACAGTCTCTAAATTTAATGGATAAATAAATAAGAAATATGAGTATTCAAGGAGTATCCCGCTAAGGAGAATTTATTCCTCTTAGAATTTTGAGAGCCTCACAGACCCATGAACACTGCAATCATAATACTATATTGATTTTCTCTGTACTGTAATGCATAGCAAAACATGTGGCTAAATATATTTTCTATCAGTGGTATAGTTAGCTCCTGAGAGGATATTGAAAGATTATATTCTATGTATTTCAGTTGTTAACAGAAGCAGCCATGTGGACTCTAGGTACCTGTTTAACACTGTGGCACACAGTGTGCTAAACTATCAAAAAGAACTTCATTCCCAAAAAGAGTGGTTGGTAAAAATGCAGCTTGCAACTCTGGAAGACCTTTGCTATAGTTACAATGCTATACAATTTGGTTACTTCCTTGAAGAGCTGTGAAATGTCCCCTTTTCCTTGACCATAACTCTACAGAAAGAAGTGAATAAGTGACATGCTAAAGATAATTTCTGGCCCTTTTGAATGGGATGCTTGGCCATGCTAATTTGAACATTTGATACAAGCTACATTTTCATGGGTACCAGTAATTAAATCAATAAAGCATACTATTTCTTAAAATGCTTTGCAAGGAGCCATGATAGTACGGTGGTTAAAATGTAGTATTGTAGGCTAATTCTGCTGACTGGCAGCAGTTCAGTTCTCACTGGCTCAAGGTTGACTCAGCCTTCCATCCTTCCAAGATCAGTAAAATGAGGACCCAGATTGTTGGGGGTGATATGCTGACTCTGTAAATTTCTTAGAGAGGCCTGTAAAGCACTGTGAAGCAGTATGTTAAGTCTGTGCTATTGCTAAGTCTAATTTATGAAAGATTGCTGGAAGATTAGAATTAGAATTAAATTCACCATGGGCAAATAGACAGCAATATAAATTAAACAAACAACCTAACAAATAAATAAATAAATAGGATAGCCACAATACCTGTGAGCTACAGGAAAACTTCAGATTAGTACATTATGGTCTCCTCTGAAATATGCATGACATAATCCCCTTGTAATATTTGCATTACAGTTTCTTGATAATGAAATGGATAATCATATAACTTTGGTATAAAATGAAAGTTTCCCAAAGTTGCTTGATGGGTGGCATATAGAAAGCAGGAGACTGTGACTTCAAGTTCTGCCTTAACCAGGAAAGCCAGCTGGGTGACCTTGGTCCAATCACTCTCTCTCAGCCAAACCTACTTCACAGGGTTGTTGTGGGGAAAACTGGAGGAGGAAGATGTGCTGGATATGTTCACTGCCTTGAGTTATTTGCAACAATAACAAAGGCAGGATATAAATAAATTAGATAGATAGATAGATAGATAGATAGATAGATAGATAGATAGATAGATATGGATATAGATATAGATATAGATATAGATATAGATATAGATATAGATATAGATATAGATACTCCTCGAGTTACAAACGTTCATTTAGTGACTGTTCAAAGTTACAATGGCACTGAAAAAAGTGATGTATGATTATTTTTCACACTTACAATGTCAGGTTTCCAAGTGATGAAATCCATTTAAAAAGACAAGAACAAAGCCCATCTCCCAAGACAAATTCTTTTATTTAGGAAAGCATCAAATTAACAAAGTCCATGGTAATTCCGGATCCGACACAACCCAGAATTACCCCACAATATTACAAGTTAGAAACAACTCCCCAAAAGTCACATTCCTCAATAGAAGTAATTCAACATTGCTTGATGTCATAAATCTCCACCCCAAGGGGCCCGAGCATGGACAGTTCGTTTCCTATGGGAAGAAGAATCACCTAGCCAAAACACTCTCTTTATCTCCACTCCTCCCCCCTTAGGAATGTGGCAAACCTGAAACCCTTCCCCCCATGACTGCCACAGAGAAAGTAAGAAAAATAATATATACTAAACCTAACTAAAATGGCTATACATATGTCAATTTCAGGCTTGACATACAACTGTTGCAGCATCCCCATGGTCACATGACCAAAATTTGATCGCTTGGCAATTGACTCGTGTTTTTGATGGTTACAGTGTCCTGGGATCATGCGATCACCTTTTGCAATCTTCTGACAAGCAAAGTCAATGGAGAAGCCAGATTCATGTAACAACCATGTTATTAACTTAACCATTTCAATGATTCACTTAACAACTGTGGCAAGAAAGGTCGTAAAATGGGGCAAAATTAACTTAACATATGAATTCGCTTAGCAAAGAAGTGTTGGGCTCAAAAGTTGAGGACTACCTGTAAAATGTTATTGCATAACCATTTTCAAGCAATTCCTATCCATCAGATAACAAAACTACAAGAAAAAAGAAATTATCTAAAAGAACAACCATAGAAACCAGAGGCAAGGAATAATCCTAAATAAAATGAGCAGCTTCAATTCAATGTAGCAGGACTAAAACCTTGGACAAATAAAGAATTTAGGAATCCAGTGAGAGGAATGTTCTGGGGATATAAATGCCAGCATTTTAAGGCTGCCACAGAAAAGCTGTTATTCCCCATTGTGATTTGTTATGTTTCAGATATGGGGAGAGTAGAAATCATTTTTCATAATAACCTGTTGTGACTCGGAGGTTTGAGCCTGCTCTGTTAGAAGACATAGACTTGAGCCATGAGGAAGAGGAGGATTTGGCTCTGAAGTTTGAGCCTGCTTTGCTGGAGGATTTGGAATTGCCTTCCTCCCCAGGACCTTCCTCCCTGGTTGTGCCTCAGGTGTCGGCAGATAATCAGGAGAGCGTAGCGGAGCCTCTGGCTGAGGATCAAACTAAGGAATGTTGGTTTGATGCGAGGCAAAGACGCAGGCATAGGCGTGAGATGCAATGTAGAAGGAAAGGACAAATCAGGGACTGAGATGAGAGACTGACACGCCCCCTCAGGGAATAAAAGTGGGCGTGTTAGCTCTGGATTCTCATTCGGGACAATTTGTTAATTTGGGATAGACGCTTCACCAAATTCTGTGTGTGGCGTTTGCCTGTGATTTATGTTCTTGCTTTATTATCGGACTTGGCAGGCAGCTTGTGGGAGACTGCCAAGGACTTCTCCAGCCAAAGGAATTTAACCCTGTCATTACTGGTCTTGTCTGCTTGTTTATATTCCTTTGGAAACTTGGACTCTCACCTCGTGGGCACAGGTGAGACATAACAATAACCTCTCTCCCCCTGCCCATTTTTTTAAAAATGTTACATCAGAATAAATCATATTCACATGCATATTCTAGAAGAAATAGTGACAAATTCATTTGGTGTTGTTGCCAAATAAAGTCCCTGAGAGTTGAACTTTTGTTTGAAGGAGATTTTTAAGACATAGTAGGGATTTAAACTTCCAAGACAAAATGAACCAATGGCATTAAGTTCTGTCTGATTAGAGCCAGGTGTCTCTTCCTAAAATATGTACTCTGTGAACATTGAATAAAAATAGAAGTTACCTAGAATACAAGGATGGCTGCTTGCCCAAGCATGCATTTTTTTAAGTCTCTCTGTCCTCCCCCTTGTTAAGCTAAGAAAAAGACAAAGGACAAATCTTCAACCTCAGAATTTTATGAAGATTCAGCATTTTTCTTGATCAATCATTTAATGAGACTGAGAAGTTTCATAATTTATAAAGCACGTTTTATTTTTTCCTTTCTTCTTTCTCCATAGGTATTTTAAGACCTTACTGAATAAATATTAAATGTGATTTCCTGGAAGATGTTTAATAAAAGGCTAAAATATAACAGCTAGAAAGAAATAACAAGAATGAATAGATGGCCATTTTTAAAAATTACCTTATATTCTACATTATTATCATTCTTTCTACCACAAGAAAAGCATCCAAATGTATGAATGTGGACTTTGTAAATAACTCTGAGCATTACAAATAAGTGTGATACACCTCAGAAGGCTTAGACAAACATTCTGAGGTTCATCTAACTTCAGCTAAAGGCACAGAACATATCACAATTCCTATCATAATTGTGGCTGAATAGTCCCCTTCTGGAGTGGGATATGCTTCTCCTGTTTCAGGTTTGAAACTGTCTCATACACAGTTGCTAGATGAAAATAGCAATTTACTCAGGGTAGTAGGCATGAGCTAAAATGGACTCCAAAAGATGGTAGAGGACAGGAAGACCTGGAGGAGCATTGTCCATGGGGTCTCAATGGGTTGGACATGACTTTGCAACTAACAGCAACAACAAGGTAGAAAATTGAGTAGAAAATTAGTATTGTTTTTGTTTAACAGAATCTCCAGGGAAGAAAGCTTGTATGGATAGTTTTGCTTTCAGAAGGAATGCACAGAAGTCCAAATCCAATCCAAACTTCAGAGAGCCAAGTCAGGTTCATCAGCCTGTACAAATGTCAGAATTTTAGGATATGAGCAAACTTTATATAAGCAACAGAGAAACACACATTGGGGGTGCCTCTTACATCAGGTTTCAGCCAGCTATCTTTAATTTTAATTACATTACTTACTATCCATGCAAGCTTTCTTTCCTCGAGATTCTGTTAAAAGTCTCATCGAGACTTTCAACAGAATCTTTTACCAAAGTCTCATTGAGCATCTTTGTTCTGCTCTCTGCTCTTCTATTGAGTTCAAGGGCTTGGAAGCCATACACCATCATCTGACTTTTCCAGCTGTTCTGATGGTGCCTGTATTTGGCTTCAGATGGTTCCTGGCTTGGTATCTCTTGAGTTTGACATTCCAACTTCATCTCAGTCCTGGGTCATGATGACACCTAAAAATTGTAATTCAAATCAATGAATGAATATAGCACATTTATTAAAACAATCTTTCTCCCATGTAATATCTTCACACTTAACCCTATTTACAAATGATATAATTTCCAGCCCTTTTGTCATCCTCAGCTCCTTCAACATATCAAGTGCAGCCACCAATCACCAAAAAGTTAGCCACCTATAATATAAAAACATTCATCTCTTTTTATCCATGAACAGTTGCTTATTATGTTATTATTCTTTGATGAAATAATAAAATAATAACTTTGCAGTATGCAGATACAGCCATTTTGTTTTTATTTCTCAGATATTTAGCATCTTGGTTTCATTCTAATTCTTCAGTCTTCTTAAAGAACCTGAAAACCTTTAATTTGAATAACAATATTGAAAAACAGATTATTGTGGGGTACAGCTACAAATATCCCTTACATGCAGGGGGGAAATGCAGTGTTGCAATAAAAATAAAATACAATTGAGATGTTATACATCACCATGGAGAATGAAGTTTTGTTACATGTATTCTTCTAATCCAATCTTAGGATGTATGTAGGCAATTTGCACTTCATACTTGCTATCAGGATAGGATAGCTTACCGTTTATTTACCTCAAACATTTTTTTAAATTACTGTCTTGCCAATAGAAAAGGTTTGCCAGGATACTGTAAAAAAAATCAAAAATAAAATGTACTGAACTCACAACACTGTACAACTCACTACCAGAATAAATTAAAATCACACTTGAAACAGGCAAGGCTAACAGTAGTTTCAATCAGAAAATCTAAGAATATTACAAGGATAAACATACATGATAATAGAAATGTAAAAGGATGAAAAAACTGAGAGTCCAGAGAAAAAAGAGTCACTGTGTGATGATAGATAGATAGAGATAGAGGATAGATAGAGGATAGATAGAGGATATAGAGAGGATAGATAGATAGATAGATAGATAGATAGATAGATAGATAGATAGATAGATAGATAGATAGATAGATAGATAGATAGATAGAATTACATCAATGGCTATTTATTGAATACATCTGTAGGGAGGCTTTCAGAGATGGTATTCCGGAGGTTCTGACCAGTTCTGAAGAACCAGTAGCAGAAATTTTGAGTAGTTCGGAGAACTACTCAAATATCACCTCTGACTGGAGCTTTTACAGTATCTTTTCCCTGCCATGCCCACCAAGCAATGCCCACAGAACCCGTAGTAAAAAAAAATGAATTCCACCACTGGAGGGTTTTCTTGTTTGATTAGAATTCTCCAGAAAATATTTTCCAAAGCTACACTTGAAAGAAACTGAGATATGGCCTCTGATAAATGCATAGTCCAGGAATGAATGTAAACAAAAGCATAATGTCGATCTAAATTGTAAAAATGTTTATATATTTCAAACCAGGATTGCAAATTTGGCCCCACATTAGGAACCACTAATGTGGGGATATGGTACATTACTTTCTCACAAAAATTATAATTCCTAGCTCTGTTTCCCTAAAATAGCTATTCTACTTTATGCAGACATTTCTAACTTTCTTTAAAAGAAGTCTCCCTTGTGGTAAATTAGATTGGAAAGCCAGAAACATCCCAGAAAAAGATAATGCTGTTTTCTTCTCTGCTGTTGCAAAAGAAAAAAACTACATGGTTTTGACCATGAAATTACTTTTATGTTTGCAATACATATGGGCAACCAATTACAATAATCTGTGGATGTGGGTCCCCAAAATCAGCCTATTTGTATGCAACTATAGCTTTACAAATCTGACTTATTGGCCATATCATTAATCAGGAACATTTGCTGTACTATAGATAAAAGTTCTTTTTTAATGCCTCCCATGTCTGCAAAATGTATACCAATTTATATATGTGATCTTCAGTTTATCTAGTATATTCTGACATTTTCCAAACAAATATTTAACCTTCTGGTGAGAACAACCGCTCTCTGTCATTCAAGCATGTTGTCCAGAAGCTCTTGATAGTTATCGCTTTTATAGGAAATATTTTCCATTTTGTGTATTACCTTTTTTTTATTCTCAAGGATTGATGAAATGTTATCTGCTTTTATGATAGATTAGTAGGATCATAAATAATATTTTTTATACTGACCCCATTAGAAGATTGCAGACCTTGACTGCTGGAAGAAAAAAAAAACCACAGACAGTATAGAACAGGAAGTGTGCATATCACAGCACTCAAAGCAGTTTTTATAAGACCATATTCACAGAATGCATGATTGGCAAAAGAACATTTTTTGGCTACATGCAGTACATGGGGCAATAGGTCTATATATAGAACCTTTTGGATAAGGAAATGGACCCAGATTCATTTGTAAAGATAAATAGTCTACACTGTCTTTTTAGAAATTGGAGATTTACGTAGCATTTTAGAAAGAATGGAAAGTCTTTCAATTTGGACTTTCTGCTGACTAGCTCACACTACATAAAAGTTATGATCACCAAAGGATAAAAATTAATGAATTAATTCAACCATTTCAACCATTAAGCCCTAAATATAATCAGGGACCAGGTCTACTTTGAAGAAATATGTGTTATGGTGAGCAATGTAATTTGGAAAGGTTTCCTTGGGTGTGGAAATTGTGTCTCAAATTGTCATTAAGAAAATGATTCTAGTTTAATTAAAGAAATAGACCCAGTTTCATTGGGACTGAGTGCAAATTTCATTCCGCTCATATTGCAAACTCCCTCATAAATAAGCAGGAAAGAGCATGAGATGAAAGACATTCTAAACTGGAAGAACTCTGTGTATGGATAAACTGATACATTTATCCATACATAGAAATGATGCTGACTGATTCAGATACAATATACTTAGGTTTGATTTTTCTAAGGTGCAGAATTAGGCTGCCTCTGATTTGCTTTCTGATTCACTCCCCAAACACTTGCATCATACATGGGAAGAGTTATACTGATATAGGCTGATTGGAATATCATCTATTTAATATTTTGCATATTACTTGCAGAAAACAATACTCTACTCCAGAATTCCTCAACGTTTCCTAATTTGCAGACTGAGGGGGTGGGAGGGGATTGTTTTGTGTGAGCAGCTGGCAACTGCACCACAACTCTATTTGTGTGAGTGGTGTGCACGCATGGAGTATGTACTTATGGGCTCTTCCACTGCCCATGCAAGTGACAATATGGGCTCCTTGGTGCTCTCTGAGCTTGCTTGTTTTCTTGCAGACTGTTCATTACCCTAACTGGGTAACATCATCCGTGCTTCTAAGGAATGTTGTTTGCTGTCAATTTACATTCTGGCATCTTGCCTATCTGTGTGGGTGGAGGCGGTCTTAGGGATTCTTTGGTTGGGCTGTTTACTTATGGCTCTTTGGCAGTTTCTTGATTGGAGTATGAATCAATACTCCAATCAAGAAACTGCCAAAGAGAGGTGCTGGAGTCTTTTTCTCTTTTGAGCTGGTCTCTTTTGCACAGTCTATAGATGTTGTTAATGTCTATATGTCTATTGATAGCTGATTTGTCAGAGTATCAAGTGAGGATGTGCATGCATGCGTGCTTGCTGGCCATTTCCATAGCCTGGTTATAATCTCATCCCTGCTTTACTCAAGGAACTACTGAGAAAGAAATGATACACCCCACTCACACTGGTAGGGCAAATTACTGCATGTAACAGGGACAAAACCAGTGGTGGGAATCAAATAATTTAACAACCAGTTCACTCAGGGTCAGGTTGGCTGCCATAGGAGGAAAGGCCCATCCCTGCCCCAGCTCCACTGCATATGCGAGATGAGCCTCCCACAATGGCCAACCTGAACCTGGGCAAACCGGTTGTTGAATTACCCACCGTCGCTATCAAAGTGGATCCTGGGTGCTGCATTGCACTGCAATGGAGAAATGGGCAATGAAGCATCTGGCATGAGGGAAGGAGGAGAGAAAGTGGCCTTCTCCTTACCTCATGCTGACCGCTCCATTGCCCATTTCTCTATTGCAGTGCAGCAGCACCCCAGGATCCACTTTGATAGCAGGGGTATGTGATTTAACAACCAGTTCACCTGAACCAGTGCAAATCAGCTGAATTCCACCATTAGACAAAATCCCATACTCATTAGCACTGATTATGTTACTTAGCTGGATAATATTTGTAAGCAAACAAGAAAGCTCAGAGACCACCATGGACTCCACAGATATAGAACTGATTCGACTGCCCATTATGGAAAAAAAGATAGTGACACATAATGTTTTAAAATAGGAAGTTATGATGTTTGTGTTAACTAGACCTGAAAGAAAGAGTCATAAAAATATTACACATTAACTTAAAAGATCATATAGCAACATAAATTAATCTTGGAATATAGCCTTGTATCTATTTATCAAGGCTGCAACAGAGTGTGGCAAACAGAATTTCAGAAAAACAATCTTGCTCAAGCAGAAATATATTCTTCCTTTCTTAAAATAGGTTTGGAAGTATTATATCATGATTTTTTTCCAGTGTAATTCTTAACCTAAATATCTTTTAAGGAAGAGAAGCAAGATTATGATATTAAATTAGGATCAGTAATATTGTGCAAACAAAACTAAAAGATGTGGAAATTATACACCCCCCAAAAATATTTAAATGAATGTTATGACTATCCTAAAAACAATGTAAAAATTCATCTTGAAAAAACAACTCTTTTTCTACAATCAGAGAGTGAGTCTACATAGGACCTCCAGAGCTATGAGCTTTATTGCACCAGTACTTATTTTACTCTGAAGAAATCCATGTCTCAAGCTGGTGTTTTCTAATTAGATTATAGCAATTGTGCATTTCTTCAGAGGAAATGTTCTAGCAATTTATAATAACCTAAGACCCCTAACATTATTATAATCTATGAAATGAAGAATAAATTTTGTACCTGCAAAAGAGAGAAAGATGGTAGGAAAATGGGGAGGAAAAGATCAGAAAGAAAAAGTTTTCTGTGTTGGAGGAAGTATGCTGCTTAGTTCTACTGAATGAAAAGGGAGAAGTATATTGTAGCATTTTACCTAGAATCCAAGGGCAATTTGCAGTAGAAACAGTACTTGTTAGTTAGAATAGGCAAAATACTAAAGCAAAAGACTTCATTTAATTTGGAATGTTTGGATGGTTAATGATTAATTTAGAAATCCCTGAGTGGCTATCATGACTTCTCCGAAAACAGTTTTTGTTGCCAAATATCCAAACTAACCCTTGGAAACGCGATGCCATTAGAATAATGTTGCAGTGCACTGCAGGCTTGCAATCTAAAGGAAATTGATTTGGATGCGCTGAATGATGAGAGGGTTCGCTGGTAAGTATCTAGACCAAAGAGGAATGGAATTTCAAGCTATTCAACAGACTTCATTAAAGTACATGAAGGGTCCTACAATTTTTTAGACCATACAGCAGCATCCACAGAGAATGTGGTTTTTTTCGGTAGTGAACACAGTTTGGAGTAATAAGAGAAACAAGCTGGCAGTAGACACTGTGTAAAGAGAACTCCAGATTTATATCCACAACTCAGAAGAGTATAAAAACATGTTAAGAATGTTTGCTAGACAGCAGAAAACTCCTTTAAAAAGTGAACATTCTAATCTGGGTATGGCGAGAACACATTAAACATCACTTGTCTATATATATATTTGTTGGAGATTGCTTAGTTGTTTACATTTAAAAATAAATTACTCCTCCATGCTGTTCTCCTTTTTTTGGCTGCCTTTCTTAAGGTCTCGTTCCTCGGGGTATTTTAATGATAACCACATAAACAGTTATTTTGGCAGGTTATTCTTTGGATGCAACAATATCTAGTTATTATAACTAGGCTGATTTATAAATAAATAAAGCTAACATTTCTTCACTATGTTTCTCCTGATGAAATACCTGAGATAATTGTGTTCTAAAATTAACAGCTTTGAGATGTGAGAACAAATGGAATCATAAATGTGCTTTGTCAAAAGAAAACTGGACTTAGTTTTTCCACGAAAAAAGGAATGGAAAAAAATGGAAAAAAGGAAAAACAAAGTCCAATTGCCTTTTGAAAAAGCACATATGAGACAACCATGACCTGGGTGATTGAGAATTTCCTTAGACAAATGGAATCATAGAACTATAGAGTTGGAGGTCTTTTCAATACTTTTTTCTTTCATGTTGAAGTAAATAATAATTATTAATAGAATAACAGAGTTGGAAGAGATCTTGACAATCTTTAAATCCAACCCACTGCTCAATCAGGAGACCTGGTTGTCCAATCTTTTTTTTTAAAAAAAACTGCAATGTTGGAATACCTACAACTTCTGAAGGCAAACCATTACATCGGTTAATTGTTCTTGCTGTCAGGAAAGTTTTCCTTAGTTCTAAGGTTGGTTCTTTCCTCGATTAGTTTCCATCCATTGCTTCTTGTTCTTCCTTCAGTTGCTTTGGACAACAGGCTGACAACCCCCCCCCCCTTCTTTGTGGCAGCCCTTAGATATTGCTATCATGTAATCCTCGGTCCTTCTTTTCATTAAACTAGACATACCCAATTCCTGCAGCCATTTTTCTGCCCCCTAATCAACTTTATTGCTCTTTTCTGTAATCTTTTAGAGTCTCAACATCTTTTTTGGCAACCAAAACTGGATGCCAAATTCTAAGTGTGTCTTACCAGAGCATTATAAAGTGGTACTAACACTTCAGGTGATCTTGATTCTATCTGGCTGTTAATGCAGCCCAAGACTGCATTGGCTTTTTTGGCAGCTGCAACACACTGCTGGCTCATATTTAAGTGACTAGGACTCCTAGATCTCTCTCACAGTTACCACTATTAAGCCAGATACCACTTGTTCCATACCTGTGCATTTGGTTTTCTTCCCTAAATGTAGACGCTTATGTTTCTCACCATTGAATTTCATTTTGTTAGATAAGGCCCAGTGTTCAAGTCCGTTGAAACTTCTCCTCAAGCCAACCTTTGGACTGTTGGCTATTCCAGTCAGCTTAGTGTTGTCTATAAATTTGATAAATTCGCCTTCTATCCTTTTGTATGAATTGTTTATGAAGATATTGAAGAATACTGGGCCTAAGACAGAGCCCTGAAGTATTCCACTCCATACTTCCCTCCATGTAGATATGAATTGTTTTTCGTTCTTATACAAATACAACAGGTAAGTTTGTAATTTTATACTTTACATCAACATGCAGACATCTAATCATGGCCTCCTATATGAATCTCTACCTATATCTGAATTAATGAATGCATACAAGCATATATTATTATTAATAATATTATAGTTGGTTGCCCATTCAGCAAGATGTTTAGACTTGATTTTTTATTATTTTTATGATCTGTTCACAACAGTATGAAGTTACATCTGAAGTTCTTAGTCAATGTTGGCCTTCATACACATCATGTTCCTTCTAAGCACTAAGGATGGTGTAATATGTCAGTGTCATATATGTACAGATACAAGCAGTGTGGTCTTTTGTAATGGACAGATGGAAAATTTGACAAGTGTAAATTTTCTAAGTTCTGTCCAATATTTTTTTGGTATGACACCCGATATGCTAATAACCACTAGAACAACCATGGGCATGTTAAACCGGTTGCAGCCCACCTCTGATCAAATCCTTCTCAAGGAACCAGGATATGCAAATGTTGTTGCTTGATACTGTTAAAAGATATTACCTACTGTTATGCTAACCAAAGAAATTTATATAAGCTTTGGTCAGGTCCAGACCACAAATGACATAGAACAATGTAGCCTGTTCTTTAATTGCACAATAGACACAATCTTGCCAGACTCAATTCTTACTACTTGCATCTTTCCATGGGGAATTCTAGGGATTTTCTACCATAACTTTCTTCCTCTGTGTCCTATCCAGTTCCAGGTGTGGTTTCCCCTTGCCTCATCTCCTTCCTTGGAATGTGCTCATTCCTTCCTGGGAAACTGCCAGTTCACTGTAGTCCATCACAGTATTAGACTAAGATCAAGAACATCCATGTTTAAGCCTTCCTTCAGCCGTCAATGCTCACTAGATTACTTTGGCCAGTCGCTTTACTAAGCCTAATCAATCCTGCTAGGTTTTATTGGGGGAAAATTGATGGAAAGATTGCTATGTATACTGCCATGAGCTCCTGGGAAAAGAGGAGCTATAAATCTAATGAATTATAATGAAAACCTGGGGAAATGTCCCCAGCTGCTATAAATAAGGCAGATCTACATGGTGCAGCCCTACAAAGAGATTCTTACATTCCCAAATCAGGTACATTTAAATACCAAATAACATTGTGTTAAATGGGAAAAAATTTTAAAAAAAAATTGTCCATATTTGGGGAAGGGATTTTCCCAGTAGAGCTCTAATCTCAGTAAGGATATATTGACTCAGTCCCATGCCAGTAACTAGTGTTTTAAAAAGTTCCCACTGGTTCTTGCATGTGTATGTGTGTGTGTGTGTGTGTTTATGTGAGTCTGTATGTTTATTGGCGAAGATGGAATTGTAGCAAAGCAATATAGATTTCCACATCCCCATATACTCTCTTCTATAGACAGCTGCTTTGCCTTTTTTCAAAGAAAAAGAAACCACTCAGACAGAACTACATGATTGTATATCACCTAATGTGCCATTTGGCCTTGAATTCTATTGATTTCTCTGGAAAAGCTGTACACATGTATTGGATTCTTTTTCATAGTTTAACAAAGGTGGGCTAGATGGCAAAATGTATGTTAAATACAAATGTGGCTTCATGCCCTCAAGAACTTTTATGGTAAATATCAGATTGCATTGCATTTTATAAGTTGATATGGTGATTTCCCCCCACCCCAGGATTCACTTCCTAATTACTTTCAGTAATTAAATTTGATGGTATTAAAACAAAAAGTGGGCTGGTAAGCTAAAAAAAATGTAATTAAATCATTTATATAGTTATTACATTTCTATTAGTTTGAAAATGTAGAGAGGGCAATGTGTAGGGAGACCTGGTTTCCAATCCTTTCTGCATCAGGTCACTCAGTAGATGCCTAGAGTCAGGCACTATCACAACCCAACAGCTCTATAAGTTTGCTGCAGTGATAAAATGGGTGAAGACCAGCGGTGGCCAGTTCAGACAGGTTCGGCCGAACTGTAATAAAAAAAGCCTCCAACAATCAGCTGAGAGGAGGGGGGAAAAAAGCCTCAGACAATCAGCCGAAAGGAGAAAGAAGAGAAAAGTGTAGGGGCCTACTGAATCGGTGATAAAACAATTTGAATCCCACCACTGGTGAAGACATCCCCTCATATGCATTGCCTTTCACCCCCAGAGCAAAGCAGTATATAAATGTACCACAGCGTTATGAATATATGCAGTATATGTGCAATAAGGATTTAAAAAGCTATTGGAACATCAAAAGCATTTGATGAATCACTGACTTTGTAAGGAGAAATTTCAATCTTAAAACACACATTACAGATATATTTCATCTGCCAAGGTACTGCATGAAAGAAGATTGTGAAGATTTCCTCTGGGAGACTTTTAATATTTAATTTTATTTGTCTGCTTGACATAAAGCAGCACTTCAGAACAGCAGGTTTAATTTAGTTGTGATCGGTCTGATTTGGAAATAAATAGTGGGGAATTTTAAACCTCTGAATGGATTGAAATAATTTGCTTAGATTAGGAGGCAGACAGTCCTCACTTAATGAACATTCATTCAGTGACCATTTGAAGTTGCTGCATAAATGATAGCTGTGACAGGGCCTTGAAGTTACGGCTGTTGCAGCAGCCTTTGGTCATGTGATCAAAATCCAGCAACTTGGGCATTTATGCATGTGCTTCGACTCCCCCTGCTCCCATATCTGCCTTTTTGGCTATCCTGCACTCCTCCACTGCTGCCTACCCCTTGTTACTCCCCAATGCTTCCAGATGACCTCTGCTTTCTTCTTCTTCACACTGCAGATGAGACACTTGCTATCCCTTCCTGAGGCCAGCAGAAGGAAGAAGATTGTCAGGATTAGGCAATGGTGGAACAGCCAAAAGGGCAGAGATGGGGGATGAAGCAAAGTGTAGCAGTCCTGGAGAAACATGAAGTCCTTGCCTAACAAAGACATAATCCTTGACTAATGACCGCAACTGGGACTATCAGAACTGCCATTGCTAAGAAGTGTGGTCCTGTGATGTTTTACCTAACAATGATTTTGCTTTGTGATGGCAATTCTGGTCCCAATTAGAATTGTTAGGTGAGGCCTACCTGTCATCCCAAGGCAAAATACTGTAGCAGAAATTAATGAAAACATGGTTTTAAATGGTTTAAAAGAAATTATATAACATTCGGTCTAAGTTGGACTCCGGCCTTGGCACGGAGCCTATGAAGGCTACTGGGGCCAGGTCTGGCTTGGTTATTTGGAAAGAATCAGATCTTCTCAATAGACAGAGTCCTCAGAGCTTTTAGCTCAGCCACTTGTGTATTAGATCCATGCTCTCCAGGCTGGTCAATTTTACTTGTGAAGGGATGTCTGGTTGGGTTCTGGTGACAACTAATTCCTCTTTGAGTGGTCCCATCATCATTTAAGAAGGAAGTAGTTCGCCTTCTCCTTAAAAGGCCATTGCTTGACTCCATGGTCTTGGACAATTCCCTTCCATGTTCCATCCTTCCTTTTTAGGTGGGTTGTGCTCCCACTTCAGAGGGCCCTGGAAGAAGCTGATTATTAGGATGTCTTTTGGGTCAGAGTTCATTCTCAGAAATGTGATTTAAATGACATTGATCACACTCTTGGATGGCCTTTGGTGGGAGCAGGGTGGCTATAGTGGATCTACCCTTGCCCTTCTTGACTTCTCAGCAGTTTTCAATATCATCAGTCATTGTATTCTTTTGGGGCTAGGCAGCATAATATTGTTCTGATTCTTCTCTTTCCTTCCAGTTCTGGTTGGTGTTGATGGGAAGGGGAGAAGTCCAGTTCAGGCCCAGACTGTGGCAGGGCTTGCTACTTTCTCCCCTCATTTTAAAATCTACATGAAGGTGCTGGATCTCACAATTTGGGGTGAGATATCATCAATTCTGCTGATGATACACAGCATGATGTCTCTATCCCAGGCTGTTTGAGTGATATCTTAGAGGTTCTGTCTCACTGGCTGGATGCTTTGGGGGATCAGATAAGATGCAACAGGCTTTAGCTCACTCCAAACAATACCACTTGAGGTTGTGAACTTCCTTGTTCTAATAACACTCCATTCTTGGTTCTAGATGAAGTGACACTGCCCCAGATAGACCAAGTTTGCAATATGGGGTTCTTCCTGGATTCTGCTTGAGGACTAGATGGCAGACATGGCCAAGAGGACCTTTGCAACTTTGGCTCATGCATCAATTGCTCCCATTCTAGTCCAAATATTTCTGCCTATGATCACTCATTTCTTGTGACCTCCAGATTGAACTGTTGCAATGTACTGTACCTGAGGTTGCCCTTGAAATGAACTCAGAAGTTTCAACTGGTGCAGAATGCAATAGTGTGGGCAATTAATGTTGTTGATATTCTGGTCCATGTGATACCATTGTGCCACAAATTGCATTGGCTTCCAGTGTGCTTCTGGGTACAATTCAAGCTGCTGGTAATTAACTTTAAAACTCTTCATTAAGACTAGGTTATTTATGGGACCAGCTCTCTCCAATTGTTTCTATCCATCCTCCCCAATTCAGCAGGAGCCCCTTTTCTGTTATGGTGCTTGCCCTGCCTTTGAGGTTAGGAAAGCCCTGACCCTATTGATAGCCTTTGGCAATGCCCTAAAACTTGGTTTTATGCCATGATCTGGGATGCCAGGAATGTACTTTAGAGTCTACCATTTGGTTTTGTTGTTGGTCATTTTATGAACTTTAGCTGCCATGTGTTTTGATTTTATATTGTGGATTGCATTCATTTTATCTATTTTATTGTAAGCTGTCCAAGTCAAATATGTAAAATGGGTGCTATATAAAATAAATAGATTAATAAAGCTTTTAGGAGTGCCAACAAGAGAAAGTAAACATGGAACATATGCTTTACATGCACATAAAAAAGAAGAAAAAAGCTTTAGTCACTGAGTTGTGCCCACCATTTTAATATCATTGTCTCTGAGGATTCCTCCTATCTCATTCATTAATGTTAAAGTACCCAGTGCCAAAGTAAATACATTCCATATGTGACTTTATGTAAAAAAAAATGCTTATCAAATATCTGCTTCCATAAATACAACCCTTTTATTCTCCAAGTAGATGATCAGGCTGAGACCAAGAGTGGGTCGAATGTGCCATCTGTTTGGAGTCGCTATGCTCCCACAAGAGACCAAATTCCAGTGCCCCGTGAATTCTGTGTAACTCCTAGTTAGTGCCAATTTGCCTTCACCATTTTTTTTACCCTTGAATTCACTTTTATTGTATTCTTTTGACTTACAATTCTCTCTGAGACATTTGAAATAACAACTTTAACTTCTCATTATAAAAATAATTTTTCAGTGGACTGTAATCTCTCAAAGCACTGAGATGAAATAGGAAGAGATTCTCTAGCCTTTTCTGGAATAATTTTTCCTTCTTCATAAAATATTACAGTCTTAATGGAGGACAGCAATCTTGGGCTCAAGCTTTGTAAGTCTAAACAGCTGTAGATTGTGAGGCCTCCTGGGTTCAGGGACTTTCCATCTTTGGTTCTGGGTGGAGTTGCATTGTACCAAATAGATAGAGATCTGAGATTCACAGTCTCCCGATCAAATAACAAGTGGCAGTCCTAGCTCAGAGGCCTTTATATGGCATCATGTTGAACCTCATGTTGAACCTGCTCCTGGATCAGTTGAGGGGAGGGCTTTCTCATGATCACTTATACCTTAGTTGCCTCCAGTTTGGTTTACTACAATGTGTTCTACATGGGATGGCTCTTGGTGACCATTCAGAAGTTTCATCTGGTCCAAAATGCAGCAGACTGATTTTGCTAAATGCAAATAATACTTCTACTTTGTAAGTTGCATTGGTTACCAGTGTGCTGCTGGATGCCATTGAAGATCCCTTTGTTGTACCATGCCAGGTTAGTTTAGGACCATTTATCTCCAATTACATCTGCCCACATGATAAAATCTAACATGCCTGACATGCGTTGGGTCTTGTTGCTCAGACATTGTCATCTGTCAGGGACCAGGAAGAGAACCTTCTCTATTGCTGTTCCCATTCTTGAAATGATAGTTCCTGCTGAGATTTTCCTTAGCTCCAAGCTTTCCCACCTTTTGGAAGGCATTACTGGTGATTTTCCCCCTTGGAATTGGGTCTGGGAGTGGTATGATTTTGGATGATTTTTTGGATGATTCCTCTCCCCACGGCACTTATGTATTTGTACATTGCTGTTTTGGATTGTGTGTGGGTTTTTTTTTTAAATAAATTTTATTGATTTTACAATTAAAACAAACCAACAACACATACATAAATGAAAGAGTGAAAAAGAAGAAAGGGAGAAGAAAATAGAAAGAAAAAAATAGAAAACAATTAAAAACAGTCTCATCTTCTACAGTTTGTAAGACTTCTTTTTTATCCTTATTTTATGCCATATACACATACCTAATTCTTACATATATCTGTGTATCACTACTATGGGTTTATCCTATCCTCTTTTGCCTTTTAGTGTGAAGTCTATCTTTGGTCTATCCATTTGTACCAGCAGTTCCAGCTATTGAAGTGTCTTTATTTTTTAATGCCAAAGTTAATTTGTCCATTTCTACACAACTTGAAATTTTTTGAATGATCATCTCCTCTGATAGAACATGAGGCTGCTTCCAACATTGTGCAAAAGCCAATCTGGCCACTGTCAAAATGTGTAATATTATATATTTCACTTTTTTTGATATTTGTTTATCAAAGGTCCCTAACAAAAAGGACTCTGGTTTGAATTCAATCTGTTCTCTTGTAATTTCTTCCAGCCAATTTCTAATTTTCTGCCAATATTTTTGAGCTTCTGTATAGGACCACCACATATGGAAAAAAGTTCCCTCTTTTTTTTTTTTTTTTTTGCATTTCCAGCAGTTCGGACTCATATTGGGGTGCATCTTCGCTAATCTCGAAGGAGGAAGGTGCCATCTATAAAACATTTTATAGGCATTTTCTTTGTATGCTACCGATTTTGTAATTTTATTATTTCTACCCCAGACTTTTTCCCATTCTGTTATGGTGATGCTACGTCCTATATTCCTACTCCAGGCCATCATGTTCCCTTTTACAATTTCTTCTTCTAATTCTACTTCTAATAAATAATTATAAAATTTTGTTATATTTTTTTTTGCCTGATCCTAATAAAATTTTATCTAATAAAGTTAAGTTTATTGTTAATTCCAAATTCTTTCTTGTCCTGTTTATATCTACTTTGAATTTGAAGATATGCCCACTGATCAATTTTTAGTCCCCGCTCTTGAAGTTCTTGCCGCGATTTCAAATTTCCTTGTGTATCCAGTAGGTCCTTATATTTAATCATTTTAGTGATATCCAGATTATTTGGGTGAATCATCGCCTCCATTGTTGAAATCCAAATTGGTATTTTTAAATAGTGTTTTTTCTGTATTTTCTTCCAATTAGTTAATAATGAGTCTCTGATTAGGTATCTGTGAAAATATTTCTGGCTAGTTTTCCCTACATCCCATAAAAAAGCATGCCACTCCCTCTGCAAGTCATGGCCTTCTAAGAATAATATTCTCTTATTGGTTAAATTCACCCATTCCTTCAACCATACTAAAGAGGCTGCACTATAATAGAACTCCCACTTTGGAAGTGCCAGCCCTCCCCTGCTCTTCATATCCTGCATTGCCTTTAAATTTATTCTAGGTTTTTTCCCTTGCCAGATAAATTTTATAGTTATTTTATCAAGTTCTTCAAAAAAAAAATTTGTGAACTTTGATTGGGATCGTCTGAAATATATAGGAATTTTGGAAGAATATTCATTTTAATAGCAGCAATCCTGCCTAATAATGAAAGTTGCAGTTTGCCCCATATTTCTAAATCCTTCTTTACCTGTTGTATCAATTTATCATAATTATTTTCCTTAAGTGTCTTACAATGTGCTGTCAACCATATTCCTAAGTATTTAACTTTCTTTATCACTTGTACTCCCATAACTTCTTCTAGTTCTATTTTCTGTTTTTCTGTTAAATTTTTAGTCATTAATTTTGTTTTCTTCCTATTAATTTTAAGTCCTGCTACTTCTCCAAATTGTTTTAATTCATTCATCAATTTTTGTCCTCTTTCTATTGGTTCCTCAGTGAAAAAAATTATATCATCCGCAAACACTTGCAACTTATATTCTTCTTTCTTAACCTTTAATCCTTTTATGTCTGGGTTCTGTCTAATTCGCATTAGTAATACTTCTAATGATAATATGAAGAGCAGGGGTGAGAGTGGACAGCCCTGTCTGACTCCTTTTTCTATTTTTATTGGGCGGGTATATTCCCTGTTTATTATAATATTAGCCTGTTATGTATCATAAATGGTTGTTATAATATTTTCAAATTTGGTGCCTAAATTCATATTATAATTTTTTTGGATTAAAAATTGCCAATTTAAATTATCAAAGGCCTTCTCTGTATCTAAAAACATAAGTGCAATTTTCTTTTTCAGGGTGGGCTTCATAAAATTCTAAGACATCTAGTATTATTCTTAAGTTGTTCCTGATTTGTCTGGTCGGGAGAAATCCATTTTGATCTTCATATATATGCTCATTTAACATTCTTTTTAGTCTACTTGCTATAATAGAAGTGAATATTTTGTAATCAGTGTTTAACAGTGAAATCGGCCTATAATTATGTATATATCGGGGATCCAAATCCTCCTTCAGGATCAGCAAAATCAATGCCCCACTCCATGAGTCCGGCATCCTGGCTGCCAATAAGACATCATTTAAACCTTCCACCATAAGAGGTCCTATTTGTTCTGCTATTGCCTTATACAGCTCCCCTGGAATCCCATCTGGTCCCGGAGATTTATTGCTTTTCTGGTTCTCTATTGCTGATTTCAATTCAAACCAAGTAATATCTTTGTTTAATAATTCTTCCATTTCTTCCCCAATTGCTTTATTCTTCACTTCATCTAAATAGTTTCTTATTCTATCTTCGTTAACTTCTTCCCTTTTATATAACTCTTCAAAATACTTACGGGCAATTTCTTTTTTCCGTTCTATCTCCTGTTGTATATCCCCCTTTCCATCTATTAGCTGGTATATCAATCTCTTTTCTTTCCTTTTTTTTAGTCTATATGATAGCCATCTCCTGGCTTATTAGCATGCTCAAAATAAGTTTGTCTAGTTGTATTCAAATCTATAATCATTCTCTCTTGTTCAATTAAATGCAATTTATGTTTAGTTATTATTATCTGATTTTGCAATTTTGAATCCTTTGGGGTACTCTGTAATTGAGTTTCTAATTCCTTAATTTTTTGTTGTAATTTGTTTTGCTGGGAGTGTTTTTCCTTATTCCTCTTGGCGTTATAAGAGATTGTTATACCTCTTATTACTGCCTTCATTGTATCCCAAATGTTTTGTTTTGTAGTTGCTCCATTATCATTTTCCTTTAAGAAATAATTTAATTCCTCCTTGAGTTTGTTGGTGTATTCTTTTTCTCTTATTAACTGAGTATTTAACGTCCATCTTTTCTTGGGTTTTCCCTACCCTTCCATATTATCTGAATTGGATTGTGATCTGCCCATTCATTAGGTAAAATTTCAATCCCTTTTATCTCATTTGCTATTTCCCCATTCATCAATGCCATATAAATTCGTGTCCATATTTGATTAGGATTTGAATAGAATGTAAATTGTTTTTTCTCGGGATGTAATCTTCTGCATATATCAATCAAATTTAACTCCTTCATCATTTCCATACATATCTTGGGAAGATCTCCCCCCGCCCCTTGTTCTTCCCCCCATTACTGTGGTCTTTTTGATAATCAGCAATAGAATTAAACTCTCCTATGATACAAATATTTCTTTTTTCCAATCCTACTATTTTTCCATAAAGTTGCTTAAAAAACTCTTTTTGATCTCCGTTCGGGGAGTAGATTACCACTAAGAGAATTGGGATGGCATTAATCCAGATCTTCAAAACCAGAGTTCTTCCCTCAGAATCTGACCATATTAAATCTGCTTTCAAATCTTCTTTAACATATACTGCAATCCTTTCTTTTTCCCCATGTCTGCTGGTGCGGTAAATAGCTTCCCTAATTTCAGACATTCTAGGTATTTTTCATCTGTTTTCTTTATATGAGTTTCTTGTAGGAATATTATATCAGCATTTTGTTTGATTAGTTTAGCTATTATTCTTTTCCTTTTTATCATCTTGTTTAGACCATTTATATTAATTGATAGTAGTTTCTTTTCTTCTTCCATTTAATTAATTCTGTTTCACTCTGTCTTGTAATGGCTCCGGTCTCTCCTTGTGCCTGAAGATGTGTCCTACTTTCTTCTCTCTCCTGATGTAAATGAGTATTTCCTTGACTTCCTAAAGTTCCATCTCTGTTCTTATGATAGCCTTGATACCCTTTCCAGTTCATTCTTACTGCTCTGGTCTTCCGGACCTACCAATCGCTCATAAAATTCCTGGGCCTTTTCCATGGAGTCTATTTTAATTTTCCTTTCATTCCAAAAAACTAACATCCCCTCTGGGATTAGCCATTTAAATACAATTCTTTTCTGATTTAGGTAAGCTGCTAAGAACTTGTAGTCTTGTCTTTGTTCTCTTACTCTTCTTGGTATTTGTTTGAGAATCAAGACTTCTTTGCCTTTATACATGATTGTTTTATGTCTTGACATCCTATATATGATATCCCGGACACTCCTTCTCGCAAATCGTATATGCCTTCACCATTAATAGTTTAGATTCTTGTGTATAAGTAGTGTAAAATAAATTCATAGAGGTTTTTTTAACCCTGGTTTCTCCTAGTTCCTGGTTTCTTGCACCTGACATAACTTCAATTAGCAATAGCAATAACACTTAGACTTATCTACCACTTCAGCCCCTCTAACCAGTTTACAGAGTCAGCCTATTACCTCCCACAATCTGGGTTCTCATTTTACCAACCTCAGAAGGATGGAAGGCTGGGTTAACTCTGAGTTAGTGAGAATCAAACTGCTGAACTGCTGGAAGCCAGCAGTCAGCAAAATTAACTGCAGTACTCCATTCTAATCACTGCGCCACCATGGCTCTTTAAGTTGAAATGTACATTAAAATTTGAGATTTTTTTTTCTATTTCTTTTTTGAAGTCAAAAAGCAGAACTCAAGTCCACTACTTTTTTTACATCTGCCAAATGCTATGAAGATGTGTCGAGAGGAATTAAGGGACAATTACACATCTGCCTATTGATTTGTGTTTTCTTTATGAGACAATCAGTAGTGCCTTACCTGCAATTTTATCTATGAAGAATATCATGCTTCAGATGAAGTTAGGAGTACTTTGTTAAACTATCTCAGTTTAATTGTATCTAGAGCATTTAATTAAGACACCATTTCAAAATGCTTCCCTGCTCCCTGGCTCTAGATATGTGTGTTCTGCCTTCTGAGGTATTCATGGCTCTTACCTGCTTTGAGCTGATGATTTTGGATGCCCACAATTGTCTGCCTGCAAAGCACATTTACCAATGATTTACATGTCCTGCTGCACAAATGCTTCCAAAACCTGTATAGGATCTGCCAATATGTCAACTGAAAATTGCTCAAGGAGATATTCCCATTTTTAATTGATGATAATTACCAAAAGCAACCTCTTCAAAACTACCAAACTGGAATGAATGAAGTATTAAGAAATAATGGGGCTTATAGAAACTCTACACTAAATTCTCTTTCCTGCTTGCCCCATTTTCAATCTACAGAAGGGTTTTAATCACAATTGCAATTATTCTGGTATGCTAGCAAATCTGCTGGTCTAGAATCAAGAAATTGTGAGCTTTAATCTTCCATTAGGCATTGGGCCAGTGACTCTTTCTCAGCTCAATTCAGAAAGAACTGAGGTTCCTTAGCTTTTTTTTTTTTAAAAAAGAATAAAAATACCATTGCACTCTTCAAATCTATAAAAGAATGTGGCACAAAAGATCAAGACCTGTTCCTAGAATACAAAGAGAGATTGAGGGAACAGTGAATGTTTAGCCTTGAAGAAAGACAATTGAGGGGAGATATTTCCAGCTACCTAAAGGACTGCCACGTAGCAAAAAGATGTGTTTGTTACTGTCTTGGTGTACATGAAACATGTTCTGAACACACAAGAAATCCAATTTCAGCTAAGCGTTAGGAAAAAAAGTTTTGTAGGAAAAAAAGTTTTGTAAGTTCAACAGTGGGATAGATTATTAGAATTATGTCAACTTCCAAGGGGTCCTTTTCTTTAATGAAGATTGGTCAAAACAGACTTTTAAAGCGATCTGACAAAAAACCAGCATACACACACACACACACACACACACACACACACAAAACTGTCTGAACACTGGGAGAACTGGCCATATCTCTTTCTTTTTTTCTAAAAACATTAACTGCTTTGCTTGTGAACAAGTTCCATTTTTGATGTAACCCACACCTGACCACTCAGTAGACCTATCAGCAGATCCTCACCTGACCTGTCCACACCTGACCCAACATAAGAATCATCACTAGACCCATCACAGGACCCTCACCTGATGTGACCCTCCCATCACAAGACCTACTGACCACATAAAACTCTTATAAGCAGAAGAACATCAACACTGACATTCCCTCAATTCCACTGAAGATGATACCTAGCCTGGTAATGAAATGTTGGGAAACCAACCTACAAACTCGGAGAATGAACCTCCACTCTCACACACTGCCCATTCAGCTTAATGTAATCAGCTCTTGAATTATTTAAAAATTATTGATAGATTTATAAATCCCATTTTCATTTAAGCATACATAGAATTTCAGGCTTTAGTAGGACAATGGCTCTTATTAAACCATCCTACCCTAAAGTACACTTTAAATAGAGGCCATTCCATCCTTTTTTCCTCCAAATAAGTGCAGATACAATAATGTTTTTTACAGACACATCAATTAGCATTTGAACTGAAAAGCAGAATGTATTTTTTTAAATTTAAATATAATTAAAAAACGGGTATCCTAAAATTATGAAATTTAAAAGGAAATAAAGACAAAGCAAAAGACATGCAAAAAAGGTTTGTTTTTAAAGTAAAATAAATGGATACTTCCAATTTTATGTGTTGGTATTTGGTTTTGAATGAGATACAAACTTCCTCCCTCCCTCCCTTTTTACTACCTTTCTACCTCTCTTATTTGGTTCTGTTCTTTTATTCAAAGATGTGACACTTTTCCCCATCTCCACTAGCTATGTCTCCACTTTTTAGTCATTTAAATTGCTGGCATTGCCTCACTCATTCCACTGCTCCCTAATTCAGCAGATCCAATTTAACATTAAAATAAAAATCATAGTCTGGCCACTTCTGTAGCATGGTAAATAATTTGTTTCCTTTGTTCTGTTTTATTCTGAACTAGGGAAAATACAGGCTGAATTAGAAATGCCAGGCAAGATAAAAAAAGCAATCTATATAAATACATTTAAATTCAAGCCTTCAAGCTTTTGTGTCAATCTCTCATATGTTGACAGAGTAATATGCATAGCATTCCTGTCTCCCTTGCCTTAAAAAATGATCTTTTATTTATCTATCCCAATTGGGGAGACCATGCCAATCAATAAGACATAGTTATGGAAATATAGCTCTTCTAGATACTGTCCATGGCAGCTTCCATTAACTACCAAAGCCCATGACTGGCATGAAGTAACATAAAAGGAAAGTGAGTCGCAGTCAGTCAAATTCACTTCCTAAGAACCACTAGCTTCAAGCTCCTTTTGTAATCACCTATCTTAAATCAACCTGTCTTCCTGTAAAATTGAATCTATCTGTATTTAACAGTCAAAGACAGATGTAAAACTAAAGGACTTGACTGAAAAGCGGGAAGCATTTTGTGGCAAACTGTGTGTAGGACAGAAAATGATACACAAGACTTTAATATTTGGGGTTAGTGGGTGAAGAGGTGAGTGAGATTGAGAAACTTGAGGGAAACGGTTTAGTTGATAGCAAATGTATACTCCTTTCCTTTCCTTTCCTTTCCTAAAATGCATTTACCATAATTTTTTCAGTTACTACAAATTAAAGGAAAGCAAAATAGTCCTTCTTTTTGTAAGGAATTTATAAGGGATCATTATTTAGTTATTATCAAACCAAGATGATCAACAAATGTGTTTCAATTAGATAAAAGGAGCAGCACAGCAAGAAATAATTGTTAGGAAAAAATATTTATCTGACATGCTTTCTTAAATTTCTGAGCACACTTAGGGGTCTTTTGGGGGGGATGAGAATTGTGGAATTAGTCACATTCTAGAAAAAAATATTTCATTAGAGATATGCAGACCTCATGACTCTTCCTTGATGCTTTTATCATCTTTTTCCTATCAGACTTAATGGCTTTTCTTCATAATACAATATTGAAAACAGTCATTTCTAGAGACGTTTCTCTTTTCTACTTCATTTTCATCATACTTGGACCTTTTTAAAAATTTTCTTTGGCTGGCTTTCTGGAATGCATTCCTTTGTTTTGTGTCATACATTATCTCTCCATGGTCCTGCAATTTTCTGTCTGAAAAAAAAAAAAAAACACAAGTCAGGTTATAGAGAAACACCAACATCTTCTTTAAGATGAAATTGTATTACATCTTACTGAAGACAGTTTTCATCTTTTCTTCCACTGTGTTGGTCTAGTATAGGCCAGAGATGTTTTCCCACATTGTAGGCCATCTCATCCATCAAGATGTGAGATCAGCCATCTCACAGTGTCGTCCAATGGAGTAAATCAAGATAAGAAACTTAGGAGATTTCAGACTGCTTATAATAAGGATCAAAACACCTCTACCTGTTTTTCAGTTGCTTCACAACTAAGTTAATTAAAAGAATCCTGCACACCAGGGGTTGCCAACCTTTTGGACTTGAGGGACCACCAAACTCATAATTTTAAATCCCATGTACCACTAATATGAATTTTGACTGAGAATGGCTTGCTGATGTTTTCCCAGGGTCTCTGCAGAAAGCAGCAGAGACCCTGAGAAAATCCCCCAAAAAGTCTGCAGGAAAATCCCCCACCCTGTTTTCCTACTGATCAATTGTTCTTTATTTGGAATCTCAGGATACCGTCTCCAGCTCCGTTCTCAGGGAGAGGGAGAGAGAAAGAGAGGAGAGACTTTTGGCTTCATGCAAGGAAAGCAGCAGAAGCAGCAGAAGTCTTTCTTTCTCTCCCCCAAACTTCACCAGAAATGAGTCTTTGCCAGTAGTGAGCCTTTGCCAGCACTGCCTCTTGAAGCAGGAGGCCTTGCAGAGTCCCAAAGACTCATTTCTGGCCGAGTTTGGGGGAGAGAAAGAAAGACTTTTGCTGCTTTCCTTGTGTGCAGGCAAAAGCAGAAGAAGAAGAAGTGGAAGTAAGCAGCCTGGTGGCCAAGCCAGGCGTGTGGGGCAAGTGAGGCGAATTCCCCACTCTGCCCTTTCCCCCCTACTCTCACTACCTCATGCTGTTTGCAGTGCAAGTGACACAAGCCTTGTGTTCCCGTGGGCCATGTGGGTGGCGCAGCCTTGTGTTCCTTCGCAGCCTGGATTAATTGCTTTGGGGAGGTGCATTTCTCTGCGGACCACCCAAATTTTCTTGTGGACCACCAGTGGTCCCTGGCCCACTGGTCCCTGGCCCACTGGTTGGTGACCACTGCTGTATGCTATCCACAAGCATTTCTGCTATGATGAGAGAAGAGGAGAGGAGAAATGAAAGGGGAAAGGAAAAAAATGTCCTTAAATAAATAAAAACAGCAGTCTTTGTGTTACCCATTCATATAAAATGTAATGCTTCTGTGAGTGTGAAGGAGGAAAGGGGAAAGGAAATTTCCCCTTTCCTCCTTCACACTTACAGAAGCATTACATTTTATATGAGTGGGTAACATAAAGACTGCCGTTTTTATATATTTAAGGACAATTTCCCCCATAGTTTATGAAGGAGATTTGGAACTAGCTGGTGATGTCACTATCAAAAAGCATTTGTAGCATAATCACTGTGATGAGGCAGGATGGATTCCACTGGTCGGAGGTCACCTTTCCTTTAAAGAACTGAAGCAGTTTTAGTGTTGAGTCACAGCAGTCCATGGGTATGAGCCCAATTTTTCAAACAGCTTGTAATAGCATCTGTGTCAAAGGCTCTCACGAAGAAAGAAAATTAGTGTTGAGAGAAGGATTAATTTTAGTGGAGATGCCATGAATGATTGTCACCCTAATGATGAGTCTCAAGAGTGCCAAATAATCTAACTGCAACTGAAAACTCACAGTAGCGGTAGCTATTGTTTGTGCCAAAATATAGGGTCACTTTTCCACAAGCCACCAGCAGTTCAATTTGCACCACAACATCCATTTGTATAATTAAAGAACCATCTGAAACCTAACAGAGTCTCTTGGAAAAGCTTCTTGTATTATTATCACAATAATGTGAAATCACAGCTGCCAGTTCTTTAGCTGGTGTTGGCCTTCATAGCATTTCCCAAGAACCTAGGATGCCATAATGTATTGGCATAGGACATGTGCAGATCCAAGCAGTGTGGCCTTTTGTATTTAACAAATGGAAGCTTTTGTCACTGTGCTGATTTTCTAAGAGTAGCCCAAGATTTTTTGGCACTCAGTGTGCTGATAACCATTGGGACCACCATGGCCAGTTTATGCCAGAATTGTTTATCTTTGATGTTCATATCTTCTTTCAAGTTATTATTAATCTTTCTGTTTCTATAATGTGCTCCATTACCAGAATCCTTGTTTTCACCCAAAACAAGTGCTTTATTATGGAGTTTTTCTAGTTTCTTCTTCTTGACCCAAGGGTGTTTTATCAGGCTGGCCAAGCATGTGAGCTGCCAAATAAGAGGCTTAATTCTGGATCAGACCAAGAGCCTCTGTCATCCAACGTTCAATAGCAACCAGGTACATTTTGGAAACAGTGGGAGGGATTGTCATTCCTCAACAGATGGTATTTAAGGCATAATTCCTGTATTTGAGGAGTTACTCTATATAGCCATCAAGACAATAGCAACTGATAGCCTAATTTTCTCTTAATTTATCTGAAAATATGACTATAGCCCAGAACTCATCTTGAAAGGTGACAAAACATGAAGAGTATAATTCTTTTTTTTTTTTTACTCTAGGCTTTAATTCCCACAAAACTCTTTTCTTATTTAAGAGCAAGTTTTACTGGGAATGAGTTGGAATATTTTCTCCTATTGAACTTGCTGGAACACAGATATGAACATCTCATAAGGCCTGATGATCACTTTTCCCAAAGAAAAAAGAAGGAGAAAAACCTGAAACAAACAATGGTAGTGAAATTCCTATAAATGTAAGGATTGCTTGAATCTAATAAATTTTCATTTAAAAAGCTGTATTAGGGAAATTAACATGTCAAAGGACAAACACAAAATGATTAGCATTAAAAGGGGCTTTGGGCAAATTATATTATTACATAACTTAAAGTGCAAAAATTTCTATTGAAGCAAACCTATTAAATTGAAACTAACTTATAAATGTAAGAGGAATAAAACCAAGTCAAGCTATGTTCAGGCCAAGATTTTTTTACTTTATGATAACTGATTTACATTTCAGATAATATTCCATTTGTCAAGGACTGGAGCCAATGGACCTATCATTTCCTTTTCTTGCATAGAAGAAAGCATGTTCCTATCCTACACTATCATTATTATTATTTTTAATTTCAACTTTCCACTTTCTTTCTTTCAATTCTTATTGTGCAGACATCCTTCTTCTCACCCCTCTCTTATCTTTCTGGAAGAAAGGCCTTTAAGCAAGTGAAATATGCAATTTTGGTGTATGTGCAAAACAATTATTTATTTTTTGGAAAAATTCTAAATTATCTGCATTTTCTCTGTGTTTTTTTTAATGTGCTAATAAGGCTTTGGAGGGGGGATGCCAGGAAGTTTCTGAGAAATTTCCACTTCCAGTCAGAGCTCAGGAGTGGAGAGGCCAGGTACTATATACATTGCAAGGGTTGCTGGAGGAGCAACTGGATAAATACCTAGCTGTTAAGGCAAAAAGGAGAGAGACAGCTGCAGTGGGAGAGTTCAGAGACCCAGTTGGAACTGCAGCTGTAGCCGGTCAGTGGAGATGTGGTGGAATTGCCACATCCATGGATGTGCAGAGCAGAATAGAGGCTATCATGGCCCTGTCAGAGCTCAGGTCTGAGGAGGAGGAGGAGACAGAGTTAGGACTGATGGAGGAATGACTGGAGGATTAGGAAAAAAACAGTCCCAGGTCCCTCTGGCTTGGGAAGAGTTGCCAGTGAAGAAGAGAGGGAGCAGGATGACCAAGCAAAGGGCAGGCAGTGAAGCAGAGGAGCAATGGAGCTTCAGTGATGACCAATTATCTCCCCCCTGATGCCCGAGCATGGAGAATGGAGAGGAGGCGGCATCAGTGCAGGGCAACCCAACTTGGGAGGAAGGCGCTCTGCCCCTCTTCACCAGGATCACCTGGGAAATGTGATTGATGCTGTTGAGAGGGGCCAGGAACAACCATTGCCTTTTCCAGTCTCACGTGCTGTTCCCCACATCTGGGTACTTTGCTTGCCTTGCTCTGTTTGTCTTGCCTTGCCCTGCTTGCCTTCCTTGCCTGGCCTGGTTATGTGCAAGTTCGCAGCAACACAGTTGCTTTCAACCTGCCTTCCATCAAGGACCTGTATATTGCACGAGTCAAAAAGAGGGCTATGAAAATATTTACAGACCCCTCACATCCCAGACACAACCTGTTTCAACTCCTTCCCTCAAAACGATGCTATAGAGCACTGCACACCAGAACAACTAGACACAAGAACAGTTTTTTCCAGAAAGCCATCCCTCTGCTAAACAAATAATTCCCTCAACCCTGTTCAATTATTACAAAGTCTGCACTACTATCACTGTTAATCTTGTCATCATTCTTTATCACCCATCCCCTCCCATTTGTGACTGTATGACTGTAATTTTCTCGCTTGTATACTTACAATTTATATTGCCTGTTTCCTAGTATGATTGGTTGCTTATTGCACCCTATGACTATCGTTAAGTGTTGTACCTTATGATTCTCAACTCCTGATGAATGTATCTTTTCTTTTATGTATACTGAGAGTATTTACACCAAGACAAATTCCTTGTGTGTCCAATCACGCTTGGACGATAAAGTATTCTATTGTGCTCTGGGTTGTGCTGCAGTCCCAGTGAACTCTTCCTGTAATGAGGACTTCTTGGAACCAAATTCCCTGAACTGTGGCTGCTCTCAGAATTATGCTGTTCCTCTGGACTAGTCGCAGCCAGGAACTATTGGAGGTGCATGTTGACAGCTTTAGTCCCTGGACTTGCAGTCAATGGTGGGACCTTTGGGGGAAAGTTGGAGCAATAAAGAGTTAAGCCTTCAGGGAAATCAGGAGATTCAGGCAATTCACAATGTCCATAAAGATGTATTGCAAGCTTAAGCTCTGTACAAGAATCTGAGCTACTAATGGTCAGGAAATGAGTGGGAGTTAAGAAAGACATTCAAGGTGGGCTAGACTCAGATCTCTTGCGGATGCACAGGGACTCATGACTTATGATGCATTTGACCTCTCCCTCAAGTTCAGCCTGATCATCTCCTACAACTACTCATGAGGAGGTAGCTTCACCCCTCCGAATAATATACACCAGTGAACACCTATTTACTTCTTATTGAACTATCTACTCAACTCTTGTGAATGAAGCAGAGGCTTGATGGAAACAACCACTCATTCTCCGGAAATGCTTATAGCAATAGCACTAAGACTTATATATTGCTTCACAGCGCTTACAGCCCTCTCTAAACAGTTTACAGAGTCAGCATATTGCTCCCAACAGCCCTACCAACAGTCCTCATTTTACCAACCTCAGAGGGATGAAAGTCTGAGTCAATTTTGAGCCAGTCAGGATCAAAATGCCAAACTGTTGGCAGTTGGCAGTCAACAGAATTAACCTGCACTACTGCATTCTAACCACTGTGCCACCACAGTTCTTGATATATATTTAGACTTCACCTTTGTAATTTTGGCTTCCTGGACTGGTGCTGTGTTCAACTGTATACCTGGACCTCCAACATGTTTCTTGGATGCCTACCTTGAATAGTTAGTATGTGTAGATTTTAGATTGGGCTTGGATTCCCACTGAACTCACTAATCATGTGCCTAGACCAAGCAGTGCTATACTCAAAAGGGTTTTGCACTGGATATAAGCAGGAAATCTGGGGAATAACCAGGAGTGGGATTCTACAGGTTTGCATAAATTTGCTAGAACCGGTTGTTAACATTCTAAGCAGTTCGGAGAACCGGTTGTTAGAAGAAATTACTGGCCTAATCCTGTAAGGAAGGCAGGAAGGAAACATTCTGGTGTTGCTTACAGAAATTGCCTCTCCGTTAACCCTTATTCCATTCTTGGCAGGACTAGACTTCCTGTCTCAGGAACATCTCTGGAGTTTTTTCCCCCTCCTTTGCTGATAATTTGCTTGTGTGGAGTGACCATTCAAAGTTACAATGGCACTGAAAAAAGTGAGTTATGACTGTTTTTCACACTTACGACTATTACAGCATCCCCACAGTCACGAGAAGCCAGGTGAGGAGATGCGTGCCTCGATGTGAGTGATGTTGAGTTGGCCACACCCAGCCAATCACATGACCACCAAGCCACGCCCACCAACTAAGCTACGCCCACAGAACCAGTTGTTAAAAAATGTGAATCCCACCCCTAGGAATAACATTAAGATTTGGACTGCTAATAAAGTCCTTAACAACCCTGTGTGTGTTGTGCTTGTGGACAGAAACAGGACACTGCAAGAGGTTTATGATTGACACCCCCTCCTCTCAAATTCCATAGGCTCTTATCTGCTTATTCCCAAGAGAAGGCAAATAGTCTGCAGAGCATCTTGTGTTATAGGTAGAAAATAATAAAGTATTCAACTTGAACCTAAGCATATAAATATAATTGGGGTAACACATCCTGAACAAGCATGGGATCCAGTTCTTCACACTTATTGTCTAGATTCTAAAACATAGTTCCACTAAGGGGTGGGATTCTACCAGTTTGCACCGATTCGCTTAGAACTGGTTGTTAACATTCTAAGCAAGTCAAAGAACTGGTTGTTAGAAGAAATTACTGGCCTAATCCTGTAAGGAAGGCAGGAAGGAAACATTCTGGTGTTGCTTACAGAAACTGCCTCTCCGTTAACCCTTATTCCATTCTTGGCAGGACTAGACTTCCTGTCTCAGGAACTTCTTTGGAGTTTTTTTTTCTTCCTTTGCTGGTACTTTGTTTGTGTGGAGTGACCATTCAAAGTTACAATGGCACTGAAAAAAGTGAGTTATGACTGTTTTTCACACTTACAACTGTTGCAACATCCCCACTGTCATGAGAGGCCAGGCGAGGAGATGCGTGCCTCAGTGTGAGTGATGTTGAGTTAGCCACACCCAGCCAGTCACATGACCACCAAGCCACACCCACCAACTAAGCCACACCCACAGAACCAGTTGTTAAAAAAATTGAATCCCACCCCTGGTTCCAGTTATACATTTATGACAATTATTTGTTTAATAATCAACACATGAACCTAGTTACAGTTAGCAAAAAAATGTGTGTCTTTTTTTGTTTAAGAAAGTCAAAAACTCAGAAAATTCATCTTGAGGCAAGTGAATGTGGCCTGGCTAATTAGTGAAAATCCTCCTTCCATCATTACAAACACACACACACAGTTTCATTATAAAAAGTAGCCCCTCTTGCTAATTAATGAAAACATTCTTTTTGAAGAGAATTGTTGCCAATCACTTTTCATACCGGCGTACCAGCTATTGTTATAAACTTTGAGTACAATTATATTTTTAGAGAATGAATCCATTAGAATCTGTCATCTACATCACAATGATAAAAAGTTTATTTCTAATCTATGCTCTTCCCCAGCTGAACAGGCTTTCTTCTGAAGAACAGAAAGAAACAAATTGTTCTGCAGTGTTCAGAATGAATATGATCTGCTTGCATGTATGTCACCTTTGGCTCCTTGTCTAAGCTGATGTTCCAATTTCCCTGTGCAATATAAGCACAGTATAAGAGCTGAGTCATATTCATATATCAAGTATTCTTAAATATATAACAGGAGCCATTTGTTATTTCCGTTAACTTCCATCATTTTTGATGTTTTAAGTAATCCACTTTGTTACATCAGTCTTCATGTGAAGTGCTCTGCTTTTTAGTAATTTCTAAATGACAGATTAACATGTTTTGTAGGATGCTAATGAGAACTCTGTAACTAAAAAAAATTCCCAGGTCTTAATTGTCCTAAATATCTGTGAGAAGTACATAAAAACGAATCAACAGGTTTTTGATACTCTGATCCATAGGATGCTTTATTAGGGAAAATACTGCAGTATAGACCCCTCTATTCCAGAAAAAAACATTTTCTAGGAGGAAGGAGATACTCCCATTTAGTGAATACAGCTTATATAAGTTTATCAAATCACATGGTTACATAACACTTCCAGTTTCCCATATATGGATGTTATACGTTTTCATAAAAAGTTCCAACCTTTCATGGACAACTTCCAACATTCTCATTATAGTCAGATTTCCTGTTATTCAAATATCAGAAGATTATAAGAAAACCATTAATATCTCTTAATGTGATTTATAATGTCAGAGCGCCCCAGTGCATACCTCTAACTTATGCCAAGTACATAGTTTTGCAAGCTGGTATAATTGTCCAGCAAAAACACATTTCATAACTGTTCTGAGCTTTAAAAGTTCAGACTGTGAACACAAAATGGCTTCAGTTCGGCTCTTTATATTCTCAGGTGTATCAACCAAATTTTTACTCATAACAATATCTTAACATCTTTATTTTCTTATCTCTTTAAAGAAAAGAAGAAGCATCTTAAACTTGTGCATCCATTAAGATCATGCAAAAAAACAACAACACCCTTGTAGAGTATTACATAAAATGAAATGGTTTCTATTACAAACTCTAGGTGATAAGTCTTTATTATTATTATTATTCCAGGATTGAAGTACAATACATTTTCTGAAGTAATGAGCAATGTGATCATGGAGAAGGTTCTCAAGTGGGAAATTAAATAAAAACAACCAGCAGGCTACTTAAATTGATAAGCAATGGCAGATAAAAGCTCTAACAGAGTAAGAATTGCAATGATACTTTAAGAGGGAGTTGCAAATCTGAACAATTTATCAATTTATCAATTTATTTAACAATTTATCACCATCTTTTAAAATACAATCAATCATTTCTTCAACCCATATCCTACCTCGTTCTCTAGAAACAGTCTGTAAAGTCTCATCATTCCATTTTCATTAGTAAAAGTCCATTAAGTTTTATCAAAAACAATTATGTAACAATTACAAACTATGTTTGATAAACCCACTTTAAATTCTTGCTTTTACATATATACTGTATCTCAATTTCTAATTAAAGATATATCTGTCATTTTAGATAAACAAAATTTTTAAAACATTGGCATCTGATTCTAGTCAATGCAAATGCATTAAACATAGCCAGAAATAACAACCCATTCTACTTTAACTTTGATCATATAATTCAGCTTTATATTTCCCCCCTTTTCTCACAACAGTCTTTAGCACAGGGTGGTTGAAGCAGTTTGTGTTCCATAGCTAGTTCTGAAGTGAATTGGATCTAGAGCAGGGGGGTCAATGGCGGCCCTTGGACCGGATATGTCACACTCAGGCCACACCCACCCCAGCTTCACAAGTAGGAAAAACATCGCAAACTGTCATATGATGGCAATGTGATGCCGTGAGTTTGATACCCATGATCTACAGAATCAATTTCATCCAAAGGGGCCTCGAATTGATCAGCCAGCACCAGTTGAAGCCCCTAACCTAGGAAAAGAAAAAAAAATACATTATGGTCCTGGAAGAAAGACATGGCTGTTTTAATGTGCTGCAGAAGGGAGTTGCAGTTAGATGTTGCTGATGGGTATTTTAAACCACGTCTTTCCAACTGAATTGGAGGCACTGCATAATGCTGTCATTTATATTCTGCTTATCAATTTGTGAATAAAATATAAAATATAATACTACAAAAATCCTGTCTTCATTTCTCTCATCAGAGAAATTAAAGGAAAATAATCTTCTGCTGTTCATGGGCTTCAGTTTATCAGGAAGTTACATTTTATCTACAGAAAAATCATTAAGGTGATCTGTACAGTAAATTATGCCCTGAGATTTTCTTTTACTTATTTCTAAATGATTGCTGGTAGAGAATAAATTAACATTCCCAATGCTCCTACATTAATCTACATGGCAACATAAATACATAGTCATGAACTATTTGAGCAGTTTTTGTTATAGGTACAGTCTTGGACCATGCCTATTTAAATGTTGCATTGTCAACAAATCTTGTAAAAGAAATTAACCAAAATTACACATGAAAATTGATGGGATCTCAAGGGTGAGACTGAAAAGTTTCAATTTCTTCCTGTGATGGTAGATACAACTGGCTAATCACAAGGGATATGATTAATGAACAATCATATATGTATCTCGTTAAGAAGATTATACTTTACCTGGAAGTTCCATTTAATATTTTCAAAATAAGATGTGATTAGTCGAAGATGACTTCAGTTTGCATATTGGAGATGCTGATGAATCTACAATTGTCATTGGAGAGATAGATAGTACTGCTATATGACAAGAGGCATATGCTTAAATTCTTTTATATGTCTTTCAGCTGCCTCTTGCTACATTTCCCTCCAAGCATTGACTTCTGGAATAACCATTTAAAAATTTAGCATTTCCTCAGAATGGATAAATCACATTTCAACCTGTAGTTATCTGGCAGAATCTACTTGCCATGGATGGATAGAATGGATGGATGGATAATTTTACTTGGATTCCAAGCTATACATTTCGCTAAGATTTCTGTAAGATTTGAAAATATCAGGTTTCCAGTGTGACTTTCAGTCTTGAATTACCAAGCTACCTGCTAAGTGTTGATTTCTTCACCCCATGATTACTGCTGAATTTCCCAGGTTGTGTCTAAAATACATAACTCCCTGGTGTTCTGTTTACAAAGGAAACTGTCCCTGTGTAAACATCAATGCAGTGATTACAATTAGGTCCTTAATGATTACAGGCAGTATCTATGTCCCACAAGCTAACAGGGATTTCCCAGGGAGAATCCACACGATAATACTTTGTGTTTTGTTTTTTTGAGGATAAACATTGACTACAGAAAAATCAAAGAGGTTTCTATCCCCAAGAACAGAAATCACCTTAAAAAATTGCAAACTTGAAAATCCTTAGATGCAGAGTTTCCTGCAAGAAACCGATGAGCCTATTTTCCATGGAAGAAAATTATATTGGGACAAAGGGTATAATCAATCTACCATATTTTCCTCAGTTCATCTAGGATGGAAGTGTCTAGGTTGGCTACTGATTGAATAGCTGTAAGAGATCTTCTCAGCAGGATCATAACTACAGATTTCAGAATAAAGCTTGGGTACAATTTATGCTTAAAAGGTAAAGGTTCTCCTCGCACATACGTGCTAGTTGTTATCAGCTCTAGGAGACAGTGCTCATCTACATTACAAAGCTGAGGAGCCAGTTTTGTATGTCCAAAGACATCTCCATGTTCATGTGGCCGGCATGACTAAACAGCGAAGGTGCAAGGAATGCTGTTCCCTTTTATGCTTACAATTGTTTAATGCAATGCTTGTAGGAATGAGATGTATGTGCTCTTCCTTATTTCTCCAGAGACAAAAGAAAAAGATTATTGATTTTATGGATTGAAAGTAAACATTTAGGGAGGAGTTTGAAAAAGCTGCATGTGTTATGATTCACTGGTACATTATTCTTAGTATATAATATTTCTTTTCCTCACATAGCAATAGCATTGGCACTAGCAGTTAGACTTATAGTATATACCATTCCATAGTGCTTTACAGCAGTGATCCCCAACTATTCCATCATGGCAGACTGGCAGGTGTGAAGAGGGGATGATTCCATGCGAGCGGCCCGTCTCTCGCACAAATGGAGCTTTGCATGCAAGCACAACAGCTGGCCAGTCATGCAAGTGGAACTATTCACATGCTTGCCTGGTTCCAAATGGGACATGGCATGGTAGTGACCTGTAGTCACATGGTAGTGACTTGGAGGGTTGGAGACCCCTGCTTTACAGCATTCTCTAGGTGATTTGCAGAGCCAGCATATTTCCCCCAAAATAATCTAGGTCATCATTTTACGATCTCAGAAAGATGGAAGTTGAGCTGAGTCAACTTTGAACCAGTCAAGTTCCCAGCAGTAGGCAGAGTGAGCCTGCAATACTGCATTCTAACCACTGTGTCATCACAGCTCTTATTATCTTCATCATCAATGCTACCTTTTGTGCAGTGTAAAGTTAAGTATAGGTGTAGATAAGTAAGAAATATGAAGCTTATACTATGTGGTCAACTAAAGCATGCCAAAAAGAAGGATTTATATTGACAAGTTCTATTTTATGCAGCGCTGGACAAATACCAGAATAAATGGTTCTAGAATGATCTCACAAAAAAAGATGGTTTCCATGTGAACATAGATGAAAAAATATGAAGCATGAAAGGAATAACTACTTTGGCCTGGTTAGTTTTTATTGAACATTATAAAATTTGACAAGAACTGTACCTGTCATTTAGAATGAGGTATCATGCACCCCAGAGGTGGTATTCAGCAGGTTCTGACCAGTTCTGGAGAATTGATAACAGAAATTTTGAGTAGTTCAGAGAACCGGCAAATGCCACCTCTGACTGGAGATTTTACAGTATCCTTCCCCTGCCACGCCCACCAAGCCACACCCACAGAACCGGGAATAAAAAGAATTGAATCCCACCACTGATGCACCCAAATTCTTCTGAAACTCAAAGATAGCGTGATTTGGAGAGTTTGTCTTGTGTAAGTGAACAACGTTTTTCATTGAGAAATTGGGCAATACACATGTCTGTGATTCCATGTCTTCAAAGTCTGAATAAAAAAGAAAAATAGTACTAGAGTTATTATAAGGTTATAACTGTTAATGTGATACATGAAAATCAAATCTTCCAACCTCTCAGGCTGCAAATGAAGTAATCTCATTGCCAGGTATAATCATAAATGTGACATAACTCGTTTGTCCAATCATGTTTAGATAGTCCTCATTTAATGACCACAATTGGGATTTTGCAACTTCCAGTACTTGAGGGGCTGCCACAAAGAAGTGGGGGTCAAATTATTCTACAAAGCGCCAAAGGGCAGGACAAGAAACAATGGTTGGAAACTAACCAAAGAGAGAACCACCTGGAATTAAGAAGCAACTTCCTAACAATCAGGACAATTAACCAGTGTAACAGCTTGCCTTCAGAAATCAAGGGTGCTCTGTCAATGGAGGTTTTTAAGAAGAAACTACACAGCCATTCATCTGAAATAATATAGGTTTTTCTGATTGAGCAGGGGGCTGGACTAGAAGACTTTCAAAGTCCCTTTCAATTGTGTTCTGTTCTGTTCTATTTGTTCTATGCTATCCTATTCTGCAGTTGCAGAGGAGATCCCGTGACTGTGAAGCACTTATGCCATAACTTCCCATTTGGTTGTTAAGCAAATCACTGCAGTCATTCATGAGATATCACAAGATGGATGTCTTACAATTTTATTTCCTTCTTCTCTATTGCTTATCAGAAGTCAGTTCGAAAGCTCCCAAATGGTGATCACATAACAAAAAGATGCCGTGACGTCATAAATGCGAGATTTGACCACAAAGCTATTTATTTTTTACATTGTCATAACTTTGAACAGTTGCTAAACAAGGCAGTTGGTAAGCAAGGACTAACTGTATGTTTTTATGAACACTTTCCCTGGCACATTTTCCTTTTATTTCATTGGATGGATACAATTCTCTACATCAATCCTTCATAAAAAAGAAGAAACCCTACCAATTAAATTATGTATAATCTGCAAACAAAATTAATTTAGGAGTCCAGTAGCACTTTTTCTGGCTTAACAGTTTCCATCAGTTAGAACTTACTCCATTTATTCACTTATAAATTTTAATAAAAGCAGTAAAGGTGATACCAGATTCCTTCTAATGTTTAGCTACTGTGGATTAACATGACTCTCTTCCTACAAGGGTCTTTTTTTAAATTGCTCATAATGCTTCCAATTGGCCTCTGCTGTATTAGAAATGCTGTGACAGAGCTGCTAAACATGGCCAGTCCCTGTATTACCGTCATCTCTCATTTTACACAGGGAGAGACTGTATTATTTTGAGTACACAAAGTACGAGCACTTTGTTAACCTTTGCATTTGCTGCTGTACTACAGCATTACCCAGAAGACTAAATTAAATTTAGATCAAATTGCCCTCAATTAAAACAAATGAAAAAGTAAGATGCCACCACGGAATGAAATTTCTATTACACTGTGGTAGGGATTGGATGTCGTTAATGACCTTTTTTATGGGGGGTACACTTGCCTGATATAATTGCCAAATTGTCAAAAAGAATTAGATTACCCCTCCCCCTCCCTCCTGATGTTTGATATTGCAAATCAGACTGTGGTGTCATAACAAAATAGGCATTGGTGCTTTCTTTTGTAAATAAGTTGCTCTTCCTTTCTAAGTAAATTACATTTCTCCCCTTTGGAATAAGCAATGCATATCTGGAAAAGAGCAGATTCAGAGTTTAATTTATGCCAGGGCCTGGCTTTATAACCTGCAGGTCTGATAACTAGATTAAAAAAATAAACCTTTCATTTAGTTCAAAGTGAATTTCATTTTCATACTGGGATTAGATCATAATTCTAAGCGCATATTGGAGGGTGGTGGGAGAAACACAGCATTTAATTTATATTTGAGAAATCTGAATGAAATATGACTGGGCTGCTTTCACTGTTGGGCTCCTTTAGATAAATCGAATACATGTCCTATATATATTTATGCATTATTTATCTTTTTAAGATATCCAGAGCCTCAAAATGACCAAAAAATAAAGTGTAAAACATACAGAAGCAGATAGAAAGCCAGCATGATAAACTTAAACTTCAGATAGTTTTCGACGTACAACAGTTCATTTAGTGACTATTCAAAGTTACTGTTGTGGTTCATCGGCGGCCAGTGCAGACGGCAAAGGTATCCAAGAGTGAGGATGAAAGGGAACCAGTCAGGGACTTGGATGAGAGTCCTGCATCTGATGCAGGGATGGGGCCAGGACCATCTGAGGTGCTGCCTTTGGAGCCTTTGGAGTCTGGCAGCAGCGAAGCAGAGGACCCCGGGGAGCCTCTTCCGAGTGCGTGTGTGTGCAGGGCTGCTAGAAGGAGAAAGCAGCTGAAGCAGCAGGAGTGACTCAGAAATAATCAGAGGTGATTGCCCTTCCCATAAGGGATAAAAGCCAGCCCTCGGGATGTGCTCTTTGCAGGAAGCAAAGAAGTTCATTAGATTCTGATTCCTCATTGAAGCCCTGCAAAATCTGGTTTGTCTTTGCTGGAATTTCTGTCAGTTTATATTCTAGTAATTGGACTTCTTTTTTTTTGGGGGTAGCCTTTTACAACTCTGAAAGGCATGAGCTTATCTCAGAGAATTGTGTTTAATGAGTTTTGGCTGGGAATGCAAGAAATTCCAAGTGTCGCATTAACATAGGTTTGATTTTATACTCAGTTTGTGTTTCCTTATTTTGGACTAAGCCTGGGTCAGAACAGTTACAATGGCACTCAAAAAAGTGACTTATGACTGTTTTCACACTTACAACCATTTCAGCATCCCCATGGTCCTGTAATTTATGTTCGGATCCTTGACAATTGACTCACATTTATGATGATTGCAGTTCCCCAAAACATGGGATCCCCTTTTGTGACCTTCTGATAAGCAAAGTCAGTGGGGAAGTCAGATTCACTTAACAACCACGTTACTAATTTAACAACTGTGGTGATTCACTTTAAAAATGTGGCAAAAAAAATAGTCAAATGGGGCAAAACTCATTTAACAAATTTCTCATTTAGCACGTAAATTTTGGGACTCGGTTGTGGTTGTAACTTGAGACTACCTGTATAAAGGCAATCTAAAAGAAAAGTTAAACCAAGCAAGATGACAGGCTTTAACATAAAACAGTTATAAAAGGACAAAATTCAAGGCCTTTAAAAATATTTTGCCCTAGTAATGGAAAAAATATATATAATGTTAGTGTCAGACAAATTTTCCTAAGAAGAGCATTTCATGACCCTCCAGCTTGAGAAGGAACTTGTGAGCTTACACCATTTGTAGGGGTCTCTTCTGTGGAATCTAACTTTCCGTAGCATTTATGATTAGTATGGGTAGAGAATGACAGGTCCACCTGTGACTTCCATATGTTTACCCAGAAGGTCTACCATGGGAATATAAAAACAAAACAAAACAAAACTATAGCATTTTCTGCATGAGCTCTAGAATTATGTTCAGCTAAATGTCATTATATTTCCCCTGCAGACCTTCTGGGTAAGCATCTGGAGGCTGTTACTGTGACAGCTGGTCCTCCAGGTTTATAGGGAACACTAGAAAGGAGATAAGTTTCATAAGGGAGGAGATAAACAACACTCAATTATATAAATCTTGCTTCTCTAACCACCCAGAATGGGCACAACGTTAAATCAGCTTTATTCATCTTGGGCATGGGACTGTCAGTCTAATCCCTCCCCATCCTTGGATAAATTTCATTCTATGTCCTTCACTTGGATAAGGTAAATGCTTTCCAAAGGTGTAGTGCTTCAACTATTAATGCTATTTTTTTAATTGTCCTAATCTAATTTAATTTCATGAATTTGGGCCAAGAAGAGTGTGAAGAGGGTGCTTCAACATCTTGTGATGGTAAGCGTTCACTTCAATCATTCTCATTGGTTTAATTGGTAGAGAGTCAACCGTGGCATGGTTTGGCACCATTGATGCCAAATTATTCGTCTACTGGTCATCTGTGGTTTCTGTTCAACAAATAGACCATTTATTTGCACCAAATAAGAAACAAAGAAGACCAATTATGTGCCACTCCAACTCTGATGTCATTTTTAATCACAAAATGGTTGACGTAGTTATGGAGGAATAGATGGATGTTCTTAAATGATTGATCTAGAAAGTATCATAGTATCCACAAACACCATTTGTTCTGATCTCTTTTTTTTTAACTGACAACCAGAAATGTTTAATTCATTTATTCCATTTCTTCGTTTTCCTATATCTGCCTAAGAAAATGGAAGAAGAGATATCAGTGCGCACTATACTGTTTGAGAAGTAAGATAAGATTTTCAGGAGATGGTTGAGTAATTTGTACTTTTTTCCTGAATCAGTCCTGACAACTTTAAAAAAAATAATATTAAAAAAAACCTCTTCTAATGCAACTCCTTGGCAAAATAAATAAATAAATAAAGCTGGATTATTGCCTTTTTTTTCTGGGTTTCATGGAAGTAATTCAGTCAATCATTATAGGCAAGCATATTGTGTTTACTATTAATTAGTGTTGTGCCTTTGTATAACAAACAACATTGCTATGTTTATCTTTTACAATGCCAAGATCATTAAAGTGCAAGGTTAAGTCATAACATCAAAGCATATATAGGTAGCCCTCGACTTACAAATGATTATTTAATGACTAATCAAAGTTACAAAGCTACTTATGACCCATCCTTAAATCTGCAGTCACATGATGATAATTTTTGAGTTAGTAATTTATTTATTGCCATTGTTCCCATATAAACAGCAAAAAAACACCTATTGGGTATGCTAGATTTGCTTAGTAACCACATGGTTTGCTTAATGACCCTGATGACTTGCTTTATAACTGTTGTAAAAACAATTGCAAAATCAAGTCTGGTCACATGGTGCCTTAACTTATGAGCATAATGACTTACAACCAAAATCTGACCTCTGCCGTGATCATAAATTGAGGATTACCTCTAAGATAAAATGGGGAAAATGTTTGTGTTTATATTAGAGGTGGAGACCCTCTGAGAACTGTATGAAACTGTAATTTCATTTTAATGTATACCAATTAGTGTACATTCAAAGTGACAATAAAGCATTCTATTCTGTTCTATTCTATTCTATTCTATTCTGTTCTGTTCTGTTCTATTCTATTAAGAGAGAAAAGCTGAAATGCATTTTGCCTTTCCTGTGGGAACGTTAATCACTCTGTGTTTAGTATGAACGTATTCTTCATACAGTCTTCCTATTTACCTTTCTCTCCAGAGTCAAGCGTAAGACAACAGTGTTATTTTTATGTCAATTACACTGATTTTGGTTCAAAAAAATTGCACAGTGCATCATTAAAAATGGAGTTCCAAAATCTGGCAGCCACGCAAGTCAGGGAAATAGAGCCACTTGGACCCAGGGAGAGGGGGACAATGTTCTGCACAAATGGGATTTCTGATTGTTGAGGACTTTTTATTTCCTTGAGACAGAGATGTCTAAAAAGTGTCAGAATTGTCAAGGCAGCTCAAGCAGAAAACCAAAACCTTGAGTACTAACACTACCTTTATTGTAGGCTTACAGTAACAAGAACTTGCAAGTCTGAAAGTGCTCTACCCCTCCCCTGCCTTTATCTCCTCCCGTTTCCCCAAAGAAGTAGAAAGGGTTCCTCAGGTGTCTCTTCCACCCCTCCTTTACTTCTCTGGATTGAGATTTTGTCTCTCAGACTGTTGTCTAGGTTGCAACTTCTCTCTTCTCTCCCAAGGTTATTCTCACAGCCCACTACCAAAAGTCCTTTTTCAGTCATAATGAGCAATCTATAATGACCCCTGCCTATTCCATAGGGAGCTTTGAAAATACAGTGATAAACTTTATGTATTCAAACATTCAAACATTATGTAGACCCTGATGTCTTTCCAAAGACAGAATTTTTTGTCAAATGGACCAATTGCTCCTATTATTATTTAGTGTATGGCATAGCGTATGTATGGACTGCCAATATGTATTAACATTTCATTTGGTTAGTAAAACACAGCAGCATATAAATGTTAAAAAGATCTATGTTCAAATACCAATGTTTAGGCCATCTTGCCATTGAAGAGCGGCATCATTTACATATATATAAAAAATCAGATACTGGACCAGTATAGGTGTTCAGCTCATAGCCCAGTGGTGTTATTCTGCTGGTTCAGGCCAGTTTGGGTGAACCGGTAGTGATAAAACAGCTACCAGTTTGACTGAACTGATATTTCTATTTTTTTCTTCCTGATGATCAGCTGTTCCAATGATCAACTGTGCCGGGATTCTCTTCGCTGTCTTACTGCTTCACCCAGGAGGCTTCCCTGAGGTCCAAAAGGGAAACAAACAGAGCATGGGGAGGGGGTACTGCATGCTCCCCACGCTCCATTTTTTGCCTCTTGGGCCTCATGGAAGCCTTCTGGGAGCAAAAACGGCCTCCCAGGAGGCTTCCCTAAGGCCTAAGAGGCCAAAATTGGAGTGTGGGGTGGTGTTGCAAAAAGAAGAAGGAGGGGGAGGAGGAGGAGGAGGAACCACACCCACCTAGTCACATGGCCACACCCACCTAGCCACACCCACAGAACCAGTAGTAAAAATATTTGCATCCCACCTGTTACAGCCAGTCACAATGTGAACCTCAGTTTGATGTGGGATTCCACAGTCACATAGGGGAAAGGATACCAGGGGTGGGATTCTACCTGGTTGGACCTGGTTGTTATGACTCTGCCCAGTTCAGAGAACTGGCAAATCAAACCTCTGGCTGGCCCCACCCCTCCCCTTCCCACCCACTCACTCCTTACCTGGCAAACTTGCCTGCTAAGTTGCTATTTTTCCTCCCCCTACACACAACCATCATTGGATTTCTTGCTTTCTAGCTGATCTAAAAGCAGAGCTGGATTTTCCTTAGGACTGAAGCTTCTATTTTTCAGTGCAAACTTAGGTAGTAGATTGCAGAATGGTAGATCTGTGAGTGAACCTGTGATTCTGTGAGAAACTCAATCTGTCTGCCTGCTTTGCCTGAATTTTGGTAAAACTTGTTTTTTTAAAAAAAATAAATCAATATTTACATACATGGTATGTTGTGAGTTAATTTTGTGAGTTTGCTTGCAAGCAAATTTTATGTGACAGATTCAGGTAGCAGATTGAAGAAACACAGATCTCTAAGTGAATTCTGTGAGCAACTCAATCTGCCTACCTGCTTTGCCTGATTTTGGGTAAAAGTTGCTTTTTTAATAAAAAAAATTCAATATTTACATAAATATTTACAATATTTACATACAAGCCATGCCCAGCCAGTCATGTGACCATCAAGCCACACCCAGTCAGCAAGCCATGCCCACCCAGTCACATGACCATCGAGCCACACCCACAAGTTAGGCCACACCTACAGAACCGGTTGTTAAGACATTTGAATCCCACCGCTGAAAGATACCAGTTTTCCCTAATTTCATATCTTAACCAGATTAAGGTTCTTTACCCCAGCAACACTGCTTTGATGTTTCAAAGCTTCTTCATTCTGGTAACTATCTGACAAAAAAGTAGAGAGCTATTGTACTGTTTGACACACCACAGTACAAGTGACCATTCAAAGTTACACCTTCACTGGAAACAGTGACTTATGACCATTTTTCACACCGACAACTGTTGCAGCATTCCCACGCTCACATGATCAAAATTTAGAAGCTTGACAACCATCCCTTATTTATGGGGGTTGCAACATCCTGGGGTCATGTGATACCCTTTTGCCACCTTCTGATGAGCAAAGTCAATGGGGAAGCCAGATTCACAGAAGAATTGCATTACTAACCCAATGACCTCAGTGATTCACTTAACAAGTGTGGCAAGAAAACTCGCTCAACAACTGCCTTGCCTAGCAACATAGACTTTATGCTCAATTGTGGTCATAAGTTGAGGACCCCTGTAGTGTGAACAGGCAAAAACTGGTGATGCTTAAGTGACACCATAGTTGGGAGCTACAGGACTGGATCTCTGAAGAAGAATTTGGAAGCATTAAGTTTTTCTTTTGGCAATGGGCAAGCTCAACATGATAGCAGTATTCCAGTGTTTGAGGAGCCACCACAAAGAATAAGGGGTCAACTTATTTAACAAAGGACCTGAAGGCAAGACAAGAAACAATGGATGGAAGCTAATCAAGGAGAGAAGCAATCTGGAATTAAAGAGAAACTTTCTAACAGTGAGGACAATTAACCAGTGGAACTTGTTGCCTTCAGAAGTTGTGGATACTTCTTCACTGGAGTTTTTTAAGAAAAGACTGGATAGCCACCTATCTGAAATGGTATAAGGTCTCCTGCTTAAGCAAGGAGTTGGACTAGAAGACCTCCAAGGTCCCTTCCAGCTCTATTCTGATTGGTTGATTGATTGAAGTTGGACATTTGCAAGCAATATGTGTCTCTGATTTTTATAGCTGAGAGTCCTCCAGTTTAGCATTTGGAATATCCTGTTGAACAATTTGCAAATAGGTGTTTAAAAGCCTAAACATCATAAAGCACAGCAACAAAATTGAATAGAAGTGAAACAGATTACACTGTCCCTAATAACTGTCAGGAATCATCACCATAAAGCCTTAAAGGTAGTTATGGATATTTCCTAATGCAATCCTCCCGTCCCCCAATGTATTGCTCATATTGGTTGTAAAATATTTCTTCAATTGTATTGTGTAAGTATATCTTGTGATGTAATTTGAAATGTTGACTTTTGGGAGTTTGGGGGGAAGCCGTGAATAAGCTTCTGGAGAGAATGCTTGTAGCACTTCATAAATTTATTATTCTGGCTATAGATCCTTATGTAAAATAGCAAGCTGTCAGGACTTAACCAATCGGTGGAAGTTCTACAAATATTTTATGACTAAATCACTATATTTTTCACTCATGCTATTAATAGATGTCACCCAAAGCACACTTTATTACAGAAATGTCAAAAATATATTTCCTTGTATGCCTCGAGGAGATTAATCATTATCTCATTAACCATTGCCAAAAGGAAACATCCGTGCATGTTGTAATATACCTAATTTGGAGGAAGAGACATCAATTTTTAGAAACAGGAACCCAAGAGAAGAGTTGTTACAGTTAATTCTCATTATTACAAAACACAATATGTCATACCTGCTTTCAGGCCATTGAGAGATGGAACAAGATCCTTGGAAATCACCACTTCATTCTACAAGGCAAGCATTTGTGGTTTGTCAAGTTTTTCCAGAAATGACAGCTGCCTCTTGTATCCTTACCTTTTTTAACAACTCGAAATAGATGTGGAAAGGGGGTTGTGAAAATTATTTTTAGACATTTCTTTGATTGCTTTTAGGACCTGTGTTATTCTAGCTTGCCCCAAAGAAGACACAATATTTGGTGGGTGTTTTTTCTTCTTCTTCTCTCTACTACATTGCCTAGTTCAATAATATTTTTAAGCCTCAATGATTGTAGTACTTGACTTATGAACGGTTGTTAAGTTGACATGTAGTGACCGTTCAAAGTTACAGTGGAACAGGAAAAAGTGACTTATGACTGTTTTTCCACTAACAACCTTTGCACATCACATGATCAAAATTTGGGGACTTGGCAACCGACTTATATTTATTTATTTATTTATTTATTTATTTATTTTGCTAAAGTTTTATTCAATTTTCACATATTAGAGAAAGGAAAAAAATATTTTTTTTCAGTGAACAGCATGATTCCAGGTTAACACATTTCCATTACAAACTTGACTTACATTTCATATTAATCTTTCACATTTGATAACTTATCTTATCTTAAACTTACTTTATATATTTTCTTTAATTTTAATCATCAAGCTTTTCCCATCTTATTTTATAATTTTTCGAATACATTGCTTGTTCTATTTCTTTAAGTTCTTAATGCATCATTATATATCTTCATATTCATTATATTTTATCTTCTTATTGTGTCAGGTCTGCAATTTACTCATTATTAATTCATGATTCCAGCAATTCACACATTTTCATCATCATCATCATCATCATCATCATCATCATCATCATCATCATAAATAACTACAACAATACAACTCCCCTATTTGCCAATTCCAAGGTGCCATCCCTGTGGTTAGACATATCACATAATTAATCCCCACTGAGATTCCCATAATTTAACTTTGAGTTAACACTTTAAAAAAGAAGAAAAAGACACAATAATAATTTTCTAGAAATTACTACATTACGTATATCTCTTTTAAATCTGGGTCTGCAAGTTCCCTTTCTCATTATTTTAAGAATATATCTAGATTAAGAAAAATATACATAAAACAAACATAATTAATCCCATCATTTCATAAGAACTAATATTGTTTTCCCTTTGTCATTACTCCTGCTCTGTTTACCACAACTTATTAATTCACTTAGTATTATACTGACTTATATTTATGGTGGTTGCAATGTCTCTGGGTTGTGTGATCACTTTTTGTGACCTTCCAACAAACAAAGTAAATGGAGAAGACAGATTCTCTGAACAACCCCCGTTACTAATTTAACAACTGCAGTGATTTGCTTAACAAGTGTGGCAAGAAAGGTCGTAAAATGAGGCAAAATTCCCTTAAAAATTGTCTTGCTGAGCAACAGAAATTTTGGGCGCCAATTGCAGTCGTAAGTGACCTGTATGTCATATGGAGTCTGAAGATATTTAGCAAGATCTCTCGCTATACCACATTCCTGGGGCTCCGAGTGGATTTGTCTTTTACATTGTTCCCAATATTCCAGCTTAAGGAATGGCAGCAAACACCATCCTCTTTATTCGGTTTTAAGGATGCACATCAAAGCTTAAATTGGCATTGGATTGGTAGATGCTGATCGTATTATTAGTTTTATGATTACTATCCATGCTGTTCTGGTTATTAAACGTTTCTAGCATATAGTACTATATTAGCTTGAGAATTAAGTAGCTCCATTTTATGCATGAATATTTTCTTTTCCTTCTCAGGATTTGCAGTATACAAGATACACTGATATGGTTATGTTTCATTAAAGTCGCACTCTCTGATTGATTATATTATAGTAAACTTTGATTAACCTTCATGTTGCATCAAATAAAAAGGCAGAGTTAAAGCAATGTACTGTTGTCTGAGTAGTAAGAGGAAGAATACCAGTCGTGGTATTCAATTTTTTTTTATTACTGGTTCTGTGGGTGTGGTTTGGTGGGCGTGGCTTGGTAGGCGTGGCAGGGGAAGGATACTGCAAAATCTCCATTTTCACCTCACTCCTGGGGGAAGGTTACTGCAAAATCCCCATTCCCTCCCCATCCCACTAACCTGCTTTTCAGCTCCATTGTCCTGTGCAGGGCAATAAAAGAAGATCCAGTGGTCAGCTGGGACTTGGAAGGCAGCAAATAGATGGGGGCAGGGCCAACCAGAGGTGATATTCACCGGTTCTCTGAACTGCTCAAAATTTCCACTACCAGTTCTCCAGAACCTGTCAGAACTGGCTGAATAACACCTCTGAAGGATACATTGTTAGAGGTAGTCCTTGACTTACAACAGTTTAGTGATCATTGGAAGTTACCATGGCATGGAAAAAAGGAACTTATCAATGTTTTTCACACTGATGACTGTTGCAGCATCCCCATGGTCACATGATCAAAATTTGGATGGCGACTCATATTTATGATGGTTGCAATGTCCTGGAATCATGTGATCTCTTTTTGTGACCTTCTGACCAGCAAAGTCAATGGGAAAACCCGATTCACTTAACAACGGTGTTACTGATTTAACAAATGCAACAATTCGCTTAACAATGGTAGCAAGAAAGGGTGTAAAATGGGACAAAATTCACAACAAATGTCTCACTTATCAACCAAAATTTGGGGTTCCATTGTGGTCATAAGGCGAGGACTACCTGTATTAGGTGGGAATCCTCGGACACATACTCAGATAATAGTTTCGACAATAGTTTTGATAAACATGGTTGCAGTTTCATGCAATACAGGCAGGGGTGGAATTCAAACGGCTTTACTACTGGTTCAATTATTACATTTTGCACACGTGTATAAATTAACCTTAGGCTGTGCCTCCCAGACAACTGAAAAGCGCTCTGCGTGGGTGTACAGTGTTTGAAAAGCCTCTTTTTTCCTGCCTTTTCAACCTCACCTGTGCTGTGCAAAGCAGCTGAGGTTTAAAAAGCAGGAAATAAAGGTCAGGTAAGAGCCCGGGCAGGTGGGTGGGCCAAACAGCAGCAAACACAGAACCAGTTCTATGTCTGCTGCTCTTCAGAACTACCGGTTCTATAGAGCCAGGCAGAACTAGTAGCATCCCACACCTGAATACAGGTAGTCTTCAACTTATGACCACAACTGAGCCCAAAATTTATTTTGTTAAGTAAGACAGGAATTGTGTAATTTGGGGGATGCAGGGGAAAGGCCAGTGTAGGCAAATGGGTTGGGGTATGCTGTTGAAGAAGAGAAAAAGTGGGAACAACTTATCAGAGTATTTACACTTCCCTGCCAGCTTCTCCGTTAATGTTTCTTGTGGGAAGCCAGCAGAGAAGTTCAGAAATGTTGATCATACAACGATGGCTTTCTACAACAACCTACAGTAATCATGAGCTAGTTTTTGTGCGGTTATAGTAACTGTTCAGTACCAAGAACAGCAGCAAACAGACTGAGGCTCGGCTGGGAAAGTAAACACTAGCAGTTTATTTCTCTAACAGAGTTTGTTAACCATGGCTTCTTAACTCACAACAAAAGCACCTCTTCAGCCCATCTGACAGCTCTTTTATACTTGGCTATCAGAGACATTAGCCAATCAGAACACTTCTTCATTTCTGCTAGGGGAACAGACCAGATTGAGATCAGAACACAACAATAACAGTGGTGTCTTTTAGTCTACCCCACGGATGTAAAACTCTATTTCATTGGGGGCCGCATCAGGGTTGTGTTTGACTTTGGGGAGCTGAGGTGGGTGTGGCTGGGATGGACATAGCCAGCTCGACATCACTCATATTGGCAACATCACTCACGTTGGGAGATCCTTCCTTCCTTCCTTCCTTCCTTCCTTCCTTCCTTCCTTCCTTCCTTCCTTCCTTCCTTCCTTTTTCTTCCCTATCTTTCTCCTTTCTTCTTCCTTCCTCTCTTTCCTTCTTATTCCTTCCTTGCTCTCTTCCCATCTTTCCTTCTTTTTCTTTCTTTTTCCTCTTTCCCTTTCTCCTTTCCTGTTCCTTTTTGGATGCACAAATGCAAAAGGAGAAACATTTCTCCTTTTGTTTTATTTTGTTTTTAGTTTCTTTTGCTAACCTTCTGCCAGCAAAAATGGGGCCCACTGGGCAGGAGGCCATCATGGCCAAAAATGGGTTCTGTTTTCACTGGCAGAGCCATCATGGGCCAGTTCTTCACTGTTTTCAGGGTGGCCGTGTGGGCCAGACTTAAGCACTACATGGGCCGAATCTGGCCCACGGGCCTTGAGTTTGACATTCCTGGTCTAGCCCTTTCCAGTCACTTTCCAAACGTCTGTCATCTCAACTATCTGTACATCCTGCATAGGGCCTTGTCTTGCCATGGCATTTCCTCTGCTTCCACATTTGCTGTGGCATTCATTCAACAACTTATCTCTAGATACCATCCTTTTGAACACTACCTGTTTTGTCCTCTTTCTGGCTGGTTTACAGTCTCTGGGGTGTTGGACTTGGGATGCAAACCTCCATACACTGTGACAAATTTCCAGATGTTCACATGGGCAGCTTCCATGTCCTTCTTTGGCCAGATGACTATACTTATACCTGACGATTGTCAGGGCATAAGTGTTGATAGTCTGGTATTGGTTAATCTGGGCAATGTTTGAATTGGCATGACTCTCTTGGTTTGTGTCATTCTCATATTTGATGTAGGCAAGTGAAGGGTTAGGGGGTCTTTGCCAAAGGACTTGTAGTATCATTAAGATTACCAGCTGGGATTCAAACCCTGATCTCCCATGTCAAACGATGGCCCTCTAACCATTATGCTATCTAGCAGCTGTACACACATACATACATCCTGACTGTTGCATTTTTAATGGCTGGAATTCCTCTGAGCTTCCCCTTTACTTCATCTCCCCAACTATTTATTCAACTGTTTTGGCCCCAAAGTGTCATCTCTTTCTTTTGGGAGTACTTTGCCTCCTTTTCTTACAGTACAGACTTTCTATGAGAGGGTTAGCCATTTGTAGAAAGGAGGATTTGATATAACATAATCCTTTGCTAGATGACAGGCAAGAAATTTAAGCAATAAATAAGCTTAGTTCAAAATACAAAATGCTTGTACTAATGTACTCTATGCGCTTGGAAAGGCCTTCCAAGGGATAAGCTGCAGCATACATTTGCCCTGAAAAGATGCTGCACATTAAATGGGAAAAGTTTGCTGTTGTGTCTAACAAGGATGAGGGTCCCAGGAGCAGCAGGAATGTGAAATTTGGTTCTGCATTCACATTCCTTTATCAGATGAGGCTGTTTCTTATTTTACTGCCTTGTCTGGATTTTTCATCTATATTCTCCTTTGGCTTTTAAAAGTTTATTTTTTTTTAATTTGTTTTATTCAATGATTTGGCTGTTTCATATATGAATTCTAATTTATATGTCTGTTTATTGCCTATGCCCAAAGAGGAAAGTTTTCAATCAGTATGTGCTCTGTGCTTTAACATATGCCGGTAAAACATGTACATTAACCTCATAATTGATACAACAGCTACAAGTGGTGCAAAGAGGCATGGAAAATTACATGCTCGGCATCACAAGACAAGATAGAAGGATCTGCACATGGATTAGAGAACACACTAAAGTATGGGATACCATCAAAAGAGTAAAAGAATGGAAATGGAAATAGGCTGGTCACATAACAAGAAGAACTGATGGCAGATGGACCAAGGCAGTCATAGAGTGGATCCCACTTGATAAAAAGCATCCACCAAAGAGACCTAAAATAAGATGGAGTGACAACATCAGCAAGTATTGTGGGACCAATTGGCAAAAGAAAGCTCAAGATAGTATTGGTTAGAAATAAGCCGAAGAGGTCTTCCTTTTGCAATGGATAAACAATGGCTGGAATGATGATGATGATGATTGCCTTCAAAAGCACATATTTGCTGGGCATACTTTACGATAGCAAAACATGCATCATATGTTGTTGCTTTGTATAATGAACACTACAGCCCATGTTCATAAGGAGTGGATCCCTTAGAACTCCAGTTTGTACTGGAAATTTATACTTGAAATCTGTACCAATGGTTAACAAGCTTTTTTTTTAAAGGAAATGTCCAAATAGGAAGTTTCTTTCTAGGTCAGTGATGTTGATCAATCACTGTCCAAAGTGAATTCATAAATGGAGAAAGTTCAAGGAGGCTTAACAGGCTGTTCTACTTGATATAGCATACACGACCATTGAAGATTATGATCTGTTGACATTTTTTGTATTAGGGAATATCACCCCGTCATTCGAATTTATAGTAACTCCTCCATTGAAGAAAGACATTCAAAAATTCTGTTATCAGGCAGTGTTGATAGTTTTCTTGCTTATTATTTCACGTTGGAAATTATGTCCAGCAATGTACTGTATTTGACATCTGAATTACATTTTTTCTGTATCTGTATTACATTTTTCCATCTATTGAAATCAAATAATGTACTTCATTAACAATAAGCATGTAACACTGAACATTAAAACAAAGGAACAATATTATGGATTAAAATATTTCTTTTTTATTTCAGCTCTGCTTTTTAAGAAAGCACTACATGTGTGGGCATGCTTCTAATTGTAAGAAATTAATATGGTACACACACACGCGCACGCACACACACACACACACACATATATATATTTATCTCATCTGCCATCATCAGGCTTCTGTATTGTCGAACACAATACAGAAGCCTGATGATGGCAGATGAGATTCTGCAGAAATGTTGCTACAACTTTAAAAGCACAACTACAATCACGTGGAAAATACCTGAACAAAGCTGAATACTATATATATATATATATATATATATATATATATATATATATATATATATATATATATATATATTGTGATTGGAAGGACCAATCCTATTAGGAACTTTGAATCTGATGACTGTTAGATCGTGATTGACGCCAGAACCAGGAAACGTTAATCTGATGGGCAAGCCAGTTAATTAGCACGTTGCTTATGGGTATAAAAGGACACAGCTGAGCTAGTGCCTTTTGCCAGGAACAAAATAACTGTTTGAATTTCAAAGGGGAGTCCTAACAGTTTTGCTTGCAGTTTTGAATGAGGACGTTACTGCAAAGAGCTCTCTGTCTGTTTGAATTTCAAAGGGAGTCCTAACAGTTTTGCCTGCAGTTTTGAATGAGGACGTTACTGCAAAGAGCTCTGTCTGTTTGAAGTTCGAAGAGGAGTCCTAACAGTTCCTGTCAGCAGTTATAATAAATATTTTGAATGAGGACGTTCTCCCTTCAGTTTGATTTGATTGTGAAATGGCTGCTTTCCGTTTGTTCGTTTGAATTTCCAAGAGGGGACATAACATTATTGTTCCTGGCCAACAAACAAACCATCTTTCAGGTAAGATGGACTTATAAATCATCTGCTGTGTGTGACCAGTGGAGAGGAATACGTTTGCAGCGTCTTTGTGAGACCAGATAATTTCTGTTTAGCCTGATAAGAGTCCGGGAAGTCTGCCAAAAGACTGGACAACTGTGCTAATTTATTTCTTTTGAATTCGGTTTTGTTTACACTGAATATTTTGAGTTTTGAAACTTCATCTGCTCATCTGAGCTTATAAGTGAGACATTACATTTTTTGCTTTCAAGCCTGAAAAACAAATCATCTTTAAATCAAGATGGATACAAAACAATTGCAGAACCTGGTGGATCAGCAGCAGCAATAGATAAATCAGCTGTTACAAAGTAACCAGACTCTCCAAAATCAGGTAACCCAGTTGCTGAGTCATATTACAAGCTTGCAAACTTCTGCTGCTCCTTCAGCCCCTCCCTTGAGGAAAAGCCCGGTATCTATGCCGGAGAAGTTTTCAGGACAAATGGACATGTTTCTGGCATTTCTTGGGCAGTGTCAATTATTTATGTCCTTGAGGCCTGAAGACTTTCCAAATGACCGGGCCAGGACGGGATTCATTCTCAGCCTTTTATCTGGGCAGGCTGCTAAATGGGCTACTCCCTTGTTAATTCAAGATAGCCCATTACTGGATAACTTTCAGGGTTTTCTGCAACAAATAAGGGTTATGTTTGAAAACCCAATTAAAAGTCAAACTGTGACCAGACGTTTATGGGATATTAGTCAGGGGAAACGTTCCCTTCAGGAATATGTTGCGGAATTTCGGTTGCTGTGTTTGGACTCTAATTGGAATGAACCGCTCATATGGCTGCATTCCAGGAAGGTTTGTCTGATGCCATCAAAGATGAGCTGGTCCATGCAGAGCGGGCTTTAACCCTGGATGCATTAGTAATTCAGTGCTTATGTATTGAAGCCCGTTTACAACAGCGCGGAAGCAGACGGCCCGCTGTGGAACCACCTTCTCTCTTTCGCTCACAAGCTACAGTTAAGATGGAGGAGCCGATGGAGTTGGGAGCACTCCGCCCTCGCTTAACGGCGCGAGAACGTCGAGAAGGTTTCAGGAAGGCTTGTGCCTTTATTGCGGGGTCTGGGACATTTTGTTAATTCCTGCAAACGGAGAGGGACCCGCAGACCCGCACCAAACCACTCTTGGCTCATCAGGAAAACAGGGTAAATCTGACCTTAAGGAGGTCCTAGGTCTGGCACGTTTCACATCTAGGCCCAACACTGAACCTGTTACAGATACTACAGTGGTTGGAATTTATGATTCACGATGGAAAAAGGGACGATTCCAGTACTTTGTGGGAAGATTAGAAAATGAAACAGAGATTCGTTATTGGCAGGATGTGGCCAAGGTACATGCCCCAGACCTTATTCGAAGATATCATGCACAATTCCCTTCAAAACCACATCCTGATCGTTAGACTCGGGGGAAGGGCCCTGAGGTGGGGGATAGTGTTGTGATTGGAAGGACCAATCCTGTTAGGAACTTTGAATCTGATGACTGTTAGATCGTGGATTGACATCAGAACCAGGAAACGTTAATCTGATGGGCAAGCCAGTTAATTAGCACGTTGCCTTAATGGGTATAAAAGGACACAGCTGAGCTAGTGCCTTTTGCCAGGAACAAAATAACTGTTTGAATTTCAAAGGGGAGTCCTAACAGTTTTGCTTGCAGTTTTGAATGAGGACATTACTGCAAAGAGCTCTGTCTGTTTGAATTTCAAAGGGGAGTCCTAACAGTTTTGCCTGCAGTTTTGAATGAGGACGTTACTGCAAAGAGCTCTGTCTGTTTGAAGTTCGAAGAGGAGTCCTAACAGTTCCTGTCAGCAGTTATAATAAATATTTTGAATGAGGACGTTCTCCCTTCAGTTTGATTTGATTGTGAAATGGTTGCTTTCCATTTGTTAGTTTGAATTTCCAAGAGGGGACATAACACACACACACACACACACACACACACACACATATATATATATATATATATATATATATATATATATATATATATATATATATATATATATATTGGCATGTTCTGGTTTTTTCCTGTGTAAGATTGAGAGTATCTTGGCGATGTTTCGGTGACGTCCTCCTTCAACCTCGCCGAAACATTGCCAAGATACTCTCAATCTTACATGGGAAAAGACCCAAACATGATATAGTTAACCAGATGATGGTGACTATAATTGTATGATTGCTCTAGAGATTACCAAACATATATAACATGTTTTTTCTGGATATGTTTTTATTATTTTCTTGGCAGTCATATGGAATTGTTTTGCCATTTTTTTTTCCCAAGCTATCTTTAAGATTTCTCAGACTAGCCTGCAGCCCTAAAATTTCTTGAAAGTTTCTCATGAAATTACTAAAATAAAAAGAAAAGACAATTGTTTTCTTGGATGTGAAGAGTATCTTCTTCCAAGATACCTAGATTGAAAAAAGTGAACCCAACAAATAAAAATCCATTAGAAGCAAATCAAACTAACTTCAAGAAGAAGCACTACTTATTCATGCTTTCTTCCTCAAGACATTTATGGAACATCAAAACTTAGATGTGATCAAAATTCAACAGGTTGGCAAATGGCATGTATTTTATGATGGTTGCAGTGTCCCGGGGTCCTTTTGAAAACTTCTGACATGAGGGAAGCCAGATTCATCCCTAAATGTGCTGCTATAGTAACATAACAACCAAAGTGATTTACTTAACAATTGTGGCAAGAAAGTTAGTAAAATGGGCAGGGGTGGGTTTCTACCAGTTCTGTCCACCTCTGTAGAACTGGTAGCTCTGAAGAGCAGCAGACATAGAACTGGTACTATGTCTGCTGATGTTTTTGCCCACCCGCCCACCTGGGCTCTTACCTGACCTTTATTTCCTGATTTTTTCAACTTCAGCTACCGTGCGAGGCATAGCTGCAGTTAAAAAAGCAGGGGAAAGGGGGCTTTTTGAAAGGCTGCTTCTCTGCATGCAGCATGCTGATGACGATTTACAGGCGCACTCTGGCAGAGTGCAGGGAAGCACATCATAAATCACCGAACCTCGTAAATCACCAAACTAATAGTTAACCCTGTCAGATCCCACCCCTGAAAATGGGGCAAAACTCAACAACTGTCTGAAAATGGGAATTTTGGATTCAGTTGTGGTTGTAAATCAAGGATGACCTTAGTCTGGTGTTGCAGCTGTGGAAAATAGACAACGTGAGAATGGCTGTAATGAGAGGGTAGCTCTCTTTTGAAAAATGAACATTTACAACATTATTAACTGTAATCATCTAAAGGAAAGGAATCTGAAGCAAATCCTTAAATTCTCTTTCTCCAAAGGCAAAGAGATAAGGCTAACTCTAATTACTTTTCATTAATTCATTTTGTTTTGGAATCTTTTAGCACACCCTGATTTTCCCATATACTTCTGAAACGTTTTCCTTAAATGACACTTTCAGGGGAGTCACAATTGGTTTTGTAAATTGCCTTTCAAGGGAAGTTAATGATCCAAGGCTATCCTGAGATATTTGAATATACTGGCACTTAAACAAAAAGTTACCCAAGATGCGATCATTTCAGCCAGTCCGGATGCAGGATGTTATGGATTTATCAAAGCATGTCTAAATATTCCCTCCTTCACACAGTTTCTTGTCATTTGGTAGGTTGTTTGCAATTTGATTAGCATAATCTTCCTAATATTATTCTGCTCCCAGGGCCCTCACTTCCTTTCTTAGCAGCCAACTATTTTTCTTTTCCACTGCAACAAATATATGTTCTTTGCTGGGAAACGCTAAGAAACTCTCAACATTCAGGAATCTAAATGCATCTTCTTAGAGTTTGCTTTAAAAATGGAAATAAGTCAATGTTTTCACAAGTGAATCTTATTTTCCAAAGCAAAGCTAAGAACCCTTCTGAGGAATATTATTTTAAGATGAAGGGCAAGGAGGGAAGAAAGGTATTATTCACAATTTCATAAGCCGAAGGAGAAATTTGTGTGTTTTGCTCTCACAGTGAAAAATGCTAGTCAGTAATTTCGTCCATCAATGAATTTATTATGCAGCAACGCAAGGAAAATTTAATTCAGAGTAAACAAAAGGACAGTTAAACCTGCTCACCTGGAATTCTCCAATATATTAATAGTTATATATTAATCTCCAGATACTAATAGTTTATTTACTTAGGAAGCTGCTTCTATTCAAAACAGAATGAAAGTCCTGCCAACAATTACAATTAAATCTGATCAATGCAGGATGCAAAATGATGGGTTTAGGTTAGAGAAAACTAGATTCTTAATGAAACATACTAACAGCAAGAGCAGATTGAAAATAGAATCATTGCTCTCCTTGGTGATAAATTTCTCTTCATTGGATGTGTTCAAGCAGAAGTATAGACAGCAATCTCTACCCAGAAAGAGATACTTTAAGCTGAGCTGAACTCCCAAGCTAACCTATAATAATAATATAAACATATCTCAAAGGTCCTTTTTCAAGAGGCAAGTGAACTTTCTGGTTTTTCTCCGAAGACATTTCGCTTCTCATCCAAGAAGCTTCTTCAGAGCTGAAGAAGCTTCTTGGATGAGAAATGTCTTCAAAAATAAACTCCAATTGCCTCTTGAAAAAGCAGCTTTGGGACACCCATGACCTGAATGGCTAAAAATCTTCATAGTCAATGTAAACATATAATTGTCATCAAAAGATATATCATTCACTCATAATAATAGAATCAGTATTTTCTAATCACTAATCATAGCATAGCCTGTATTAATCTTTTTTTTTTTTTTATTGGTTTTTAAAACAAACATAAACAAACAAAACATAAAAACATCAAGTCAACTTCCATATATATATACATACAGTGCTGGCTGGTTTACAAATTGTTTTGTGCTTCCATTTCATAGTCTTCAATTACAATTACATTGTATATAATCTCGTATTTTTAATCAAATATTAAATACATTAATATCATTATTAATCAATCATTTGACTATACTTTTATTCATTCATGTTTTATGAAATAATCATATTTTACTTAATTTGTTTTATGACAGTTCATATTATCATCCCAAATCTATTCTAGAATCATTTTGTAGATATAATAAAGAATACATCTTTAAATATTTATTATTTTCTAAAAATCTACATATTTCATTACTATATTTTATTGTCTAACCATTGATAGAATAGATCCCAAATTTTATAAAATTGTTTATCATCTTGTTCTCTAATTTCAAATGTCAATCTACTTATTTCAGCACATTCCAATATTCTCTTAATGATTTCCTCTTGTGATGGTATTTTCTCATTTTTCCAGTTTTTAGCAAATACAATCCTAGCCACTGTTAATACATTTACAATTAAGTATTTCAAGTCTTTACTATAATTTCAGGTAAAATTCCCAATAAAAATATCTCTGGTTTCAAATCTATATGTTTTTTTGTCATTTTTATCAACCATGTGTGGATTTTAGTCCAGTATTTTTTAGCATCTGCACAAGTCCACCACATATGGTAATATGAGCCAGGTGTCTGATGACATTTCCAACATTTTCCGGATTTATTCTTGAACATTCTTGCTATTCTTGTCAGGGAAAAATGCCACCTGTAAAACAACTTATACAAATTTTCTTTATATGCTGTTGATATTGTCATTTTATAATTTTGAGACCACAATTTTTGCCATTTCTCTAAATCAATCCCATATCCAAAATTCTTCCCCCAAGCAATCATAGTTCTTTAACCTGTTCTTCTTCTAATTTCTAATAAGTATCCAAGTATAAATTTTGTTCTTCTTCTTAATTTCTAATAAGTATCCATACAAGTATAAGTATCCATATATTTCAACACAAGTTTATTTAAATCTTCAAAGTAGTCTTTTCCAAGCCTAATTGGAATTGTTTGGAACAAATATAAAATTCTGGGTAATATATTCATCTTGATTGTTGATATTCTCCCTATTAATGACAGTTGTAAATTTTCCATTTCACCAAATCTAGCGCTATCTGCTGTTTAAGTTTGATATAATTATTCTCTTTTAGTATACTGCATCTTGCTGTCAAGTATAAACTCAAGTACTTGATCTTATTTGTAACTTGAATTTTCAATAGGTCTGCCAGTTCTTCCTTTTGTCTTGATAGCATATTCTTTGTCAAGATCTTTGTCTTATCTATTTATTTTCAAACCAGCCACCTTTCCATATGTCTCTATCTTTTCTATCAATTTTGATGCTGTTTCTAGTGGGTCTTCTAAGATGAAAACCAGATCATCTGCAAATGCTTGCAACTTAAATTCTTCCTTTTTAATTTTCAACCCTTTTATATTCTTTTCAACTCTAATGTTTCTATTTAGCACTTCCAAAGTTAACACAAACAACAGAGGTGATAGTGGGCACCTTTGTCTTGTTCGTTTTCTTATGTCAATAGAGTCTGTCAGTTCTCCCTCTATCATTACCTTTGCCGTTTGCTTATGATATATAGCTTCTATTGCTTGAATAAATTTTCTAGAAAAGCCCATCTGTTCCAGCAGTACTAACATGAATCACCAATTCACATTATCAAATGCCTTCTGTGTATCTAGAAATGTCAGAGCCATTTGTTTTTCAGGATGTGCCTCGTAGTATTCCAAAGTGTCCAAGATTACTCTCATATTGTCTTTAATTTGTCTCTTTGGCAGAAATCCATTTTGATCAGGATGGATAAAATTATTTAAATATATTTTTAAGTCTTTCTGACAATATTGAAGCAAAAATTTTATAATCTGCGTTTAGTAGGGGAATAGGTCTATAGTTCTTGATTTGTAATGGATTGGTCTCCTCTTTTGGAACATCCTTTTGATATAAGCTTCTGACCATGATTTAGGTATCCTCTTCTTTAACATAACTTCATTCATCACTTCTAACAATGGAAGCTTCAATGATTCTTATAATGTTTTGTAAAATTCTGCCGGAAGTCCACCTGGGCCTGGTGCCTTTCCATTATTTTGCTTCTTAGGTGCTTCAGTTAACTCCATCATTGTTATATTGCTTTCTAACATTGTTTCAATCTCTTTAGGTATCTGGGGTAAATTAGTATTCTGTAAGTACTGTTTAACTCTTTCCTCATCAATATTCTCTTGTGTGTATAGTTTCCCATAATATTCTCTAATGATTTCCTTCTTCTTTTTACTACCATAGGAAACTTGCCCTTGGTCATCTATTAATTGCAATATTTTCCTTGATTCTTTCTCCTTTCTCAATTTATATGTTAGCCATCTACCTGGTTTATTTGCATCTTCAAAGTAGTTCTGTTTAGCACCTCTGATTTTCTGTGCTAATTCTTCTTTTTCTATTAGACCCATTTTATGTATGGTTATATCCGTTTTTATCTTAATGCCCTTTTTCTATGGCATTTTCTGTAGCTCTTTTTGAAGTCCTTTATGCTCATCCTCTAATGCCTTAGAGGCAAATCTTTTCATGGTATTTCTTTTCCTTGTATAGTCTACTATCAAGCCTCTGGCATATGCCTTCATTGTATCCCATACATTCTGGATTGATGTATCTTCCTTTTTGTTTTCTCTAAAGAAAAAAGGCAGTTCTTTCTGCATCCACTGTGTGAAGTCTTTTTCCTTTAAAATAGTATTATTTAATGTCCATCTAGATCTTCTTCTTTGTCCTTTCCATTTAATTGTCATTGGATTGTGATCTGCCCAAGTACTTGTTTCAATATTTATTTCTTGAATATTAGTTAACAGTTCTGTTGACATCCATATCATATCTATTCTGGACCATGATAAGTGTCTATTTGAATAGAAGGTGTATTGTTTAGTTTTAGCATTTCTTTCTCTCCATGTATCTTTTAAGTTTATTTCATCTACCATATTAAAAAAAGATTTAGGGAGAGTCTTTCTGTTTTGCTTTATTGTTTTCTGTGCTATATAGTCCAGTTTATTGTCTACAATTCCATTAAAATCTCCCATCATAACTATATTAGCATAGTCCAGTTCAATTATTTTCATATGCAATTTTTTATAAAATTCTTCTTGATTGTCATTTGGGGCATAGATTGCAATCAGGAGTGTTTTCATATTATTTTCCATTATTTCCACCATTAGTATTCTTCTGTCATCATCAGTATAAATCAATTTCACTGGGATGGTCTCTTTATATATAAAAGCATACCTCTTTTCTTACATTGTGTCAAGGAAGTAAATGTTTTCCCTAATTTTGGCTGTATCAACAATTGTTCATATTGTTTTTTATATGTACTTCTTGTAGGCAGATTATATCAAATTTTAATTTCTCTAATTTATGGAAGGTTTTCCTTCTTTTAACAGCTAAATTAAGTCCATTTATATTAATTGTAATCATTTTTTTCTCTTCCATGATTAGGTTTGACAGCTCTCGTGGATCTTGGTTCATGTTGTTCTTTGGCTTCCTCCTTTCCACCTACTGCACCTTCTTTTTCAGTCGTCATTTGGCAGTCCTCTTCGAATTCAATTAGTGAAATTTCTTTTTCTGTCTCTTCCTCTTTCCCTCTGAAAAATTCTGTGTAAAATGATTCGGCTTTCTCAATTGAGTCAATTCTATATCTCTGTTCTTGCCAATTGAACATTAAACCTTCTGGAATCAGCCATCTATAATTCACCTCTTTTTTACATAGCATTTTGGACAGGAATCGGTATTCTCTTCTCATCTCTCTCACTCTTCTGGGTACTTGTTTCAAGACCACAATCTCCTTGTCTTTGTATTTCAATGTTTTCTCTCTTGCCACTCACAATATTTGCGTTTTAATGGCTTCCTTTGTAAATCTGATGTGAACTTCTCTTGGTAAGCTATTTCTTATTGCATATCTTGTGAAGACTTGATAGATCTCATCTATTCCATCCATCATCTTCTCTTCAGTTATTTCCAAAACTTCAGCCAATATTTGTATGATTATCTCAGCTAGATTTTGTCCTTTTTCTTCCTCTATGTTTTGGAATCTAAGATAAAATTCTGATCTGTCCATCTCCCATCTCAGCATACCACTTTTATCTTGTTCAACCACAGTTAATCTGTAATTGATGTCTCCAAACTTCTTGTCTCTTTGTTTATCTTCTTCAATTTTTTGGAGTCTCTCATCATACTTCATCATCATTTGTTGGATGTTCTCCACTTTTTCATTGGTTTTCCCTATTCTTTGTTCAATGTTCTCTATTCTCGTTTCAATATTTTCTTATCTTGTTTGAATATTTTGAATTCCTTGCATAATCATCTGCAGGGTCACTTTTTCTTGTTCTTTTTCTTGCCTTAACATTGTCTGTATTGAATGTTGTCCTCCAGATGAGGGAGAGGAAGAAGTAGAAGTTGAGGAACCAGGAGCTGTTAATTTCTGACTCATTTTGAGCAATTCAAAGTCTCCAGGTTCTTCTAGACCTTAATCCAATTGTGAAATAACCAATTGCAGTTCCAAATAAAAATAGTAGGAAAAAAGAAGCCAAAAAGAATAATAATAAAAAAAGAAAAAAAATTCTTCAGGTTCTTGTATACCTTAATCCAATCGATTGGTTAGATAACAGTAAAAATTCAAAAATGAAGGAAAAGACCATAAACACACACAAAAAAGAAGAAGTTGTAAAATCCTAAAAAAGGTGGAAAAGTGAAGAATAAAAAGCTAAAAAAAGAAAGGAAAAATTCTTCAGGTTCTTCAACACTTTAATCCAATTAATAGGTCTCAAATATAAAAGGATGCATAAGAGAAAAAAAAGGTCAGAAAAAAAACTAAAAAAAGCCCAAAACACCCCAATATGGAAGGTAGATGGAAAGACAAAAATACCAGGAAGGGAAAGAGAAGAAAAAGGCTACTCCCTTAAAAAGAAAAGGAAGGGAATCATTAATACTAAAGCTTTTCCTTTAAAATAAAAAGCAAGCATAAAAATTTAACTTCCAAAGACAAGAAAAAAAACCACAAAGACAAGTTCCAAAGAGCCAAAAATCCAAACAGCTATTTCAAAAAGTAAACTGATGAGGATGGGGTAGCACAGCTTAGAAGAAATAAAAAGAGCACACTGCACTTTGTTTAATTATCCAAGGCTCTTGTTATAACTCTCTTCTCCAGAGACTTATAACCTTTTCTTTTCCTATAAGCTTCAACACCAGACTCCAGCTGTTGATAGAAACCCAGAAGAGCACCTGCAATAATACTCTCCCATGCTCTCCCCTCTATCTTATCAAACAGGCAATGTTCTTGAAAAGAAGTCTCAGTTCTTTCTCAGCTTTGTCTGGTCAAAAGAGAAATAGAATATTTCCAAGCCTCTAGTTGGCAGTGTTACGAAGTTTCTTTTGCTTTCACTTTCCCCCTCCTTTTCCAAGCAAAGTATAATAAGAATTAATTAAAAAAAGAAAAAGATATTTTAAAAAAATAACTAAAAGGGAGTCTCTAGCCTAAAATATTATAAAGTCAAAAAGGAAAAAAAGAATAGATGAAAGAAAAAAACCAGTCCTGTTTCAAAATATAAGATCATGTGTAGAAAATCCAGCAATGAGAAAAAAAATATGTTACTTTGACATTCCTGTTTAAAATTGCTGCTTAATCACTTCTGTCAAAACTTTTACAGATTCTTTCTTTGCCTTAGGGTGTCCTTTCAAATCTTAAAATAAAGAAAAAGTTCTCACCAAACCAGCACACTGTCTCTTTCTGTTCTCTTTCATTTTGGAGCTGTCCCAACTTCAGCAGCTTTAAAGGCTGCCTCTTTGCCGCTGACAAAAAGAGCTTCTCCTGGATCTACCAGGGACTTGGCGGTATCCCTGGGATCAACAGGATGCGCTCTTTACATTCACTATCTCTTCGGGATGGTTTAGATCCACTTGGACCATCCAGGAGCAAAGATATCAGCAGCGATCTCAGACCTCCAAGTTCGCATGCCATATCGTCGCGATGCCAACTCCACCCTCCCAGCCTGTGTTAATCTTAATGCCCTCAAGTATCCCAGGTAAATCAACCAACCCTAAATTGTTTTTTAAATAACCCAGTTTACACAAATTTTCTACATATCAAAAGTGAGAGTATAAATAAATTTGTGGAGCTTATTACAATAATTATTAAAGTAATAATATTTGAAAAAGAAGAGGAGGTCAGTCTATCCTCCAAAGCACCTGAGAGCAAGATTAAAAAGTAGCAGATGGAAACTTATTAAGGAAAAGTCCAACCTAAAATTAATATTTCCTGTCAGTGAAGACAATTAATCAATAGAATGACTTGTCTCCAGAGGTTGTGGTTGCTCCATCGGTAGAAGGTATTAAAAGATATTGGAAGGGATCTTGGAAGCCTTCTAACCTCCTGCACAAGCAGGAAACCCTATACCATTCCACACAAAAGATATTGGACGTCCATTTGTGTGGAATGGTATAGGGTTTCCTGCTTGTGCAGGTTAGAAGGCCTCCAGGATCCCTTCCAATTCTATTGTTCTGTATTCTCTATTCTATTCTTTATGGCAAAATGACCTTCTGTAGGAAGGGAGATCCTGCAGAAAATGCTTACCTTCCCATTTCTGCTGTAAGCACTCTTTCTAACTGGTACATTCCAACTGGTGCACGTGTTCTCACAGATGTAGGACTGAGACTGTTGCAAACAATGTCATGAGAGGCATGTTATGTTAGTGACTTTATAATCAGAAATATTTTTGTAAAATGTTGAATGATGATTAAATTTCAACATTTGGGAGCTAAACCTGAGTTGTTTAAATGACGAAGCAACTGTATATTGTCCCTCATAGACTCATTTCTAATTTTTTCCCCCTTTGGTACCTTTGAATTAGTCATGGCTCTTGGTGGCTGTTGGAAATATTCCTGTGATTTTCAGTAGTGGTTGACCCTCCATACCTAAGGTTAGGGCTATAATTCATAGTCTCCCAGTTTCTAGCATGGTGGCTTAACAACTACATCAAACTGGCCCTCAGTTGACCAACATACATACAAACACACAAAAAGAAAAACATGACTGAAAATAATAAACCGAAGCTTCAGAGTGATAAAATATATTCCAAGCTCTCATCTAATGTTTGTCAGATGAAAATAGTAATGTACACTTATAATAAATTGTTGCTATATTTCACCATTGTATACTATCTAAATTTTTATGCTCATCAGTATGTCAGATTAATTTATTCCTTGGTCCCCCTTCTTCATTGCTTCTGAAGCAACTGGTTTAGTAAAGCTAAACATAACAATTTCCTGTAGGAAAGAACAAGGATGCTAATAGATAGTTCAATCTTGCCCTGTACTAACTTTACTTATTACTGAATAGTAATTCAAGCACATGTTCAAAGCACGTACTAACTGTATAAACCCTGAAGGGTTGGGCAGGAGAAACTAGTATATTCTTGAATTCCTACTAGGATTTTTTTAGAGTCCTTCCCCAATAGGAAACAAGAAAAACAATCAAGTCTCCAACATCTTTGCCTTCAGGCAAGAATCAGTTTGATGAGTTCAAGCCCAGGGTATTGCTTGAGATGGTTTGTGTAACACTTGCTTTGCATTATTCTCTTTCTGTCATGCAGCTGGAAGTAAGAACATCAACACATTGGTGCTGATTGTACAAAAGTGAAAAGTGTGAAACTCTTAGTCTTCTTATCCATATTGGTAAGCCACTACCATTTGAACAATGTTGAACCATCAAATTTCCCCCAACATTTTTCTTCAAATGTCAAAGAATGGCCACTCACAATTTTTTGTCAGATATTGGGGCCAGTTTAAGTCACTCTAGCCCTTATATGGGTGGATGTATTTCAATTTAGTTAAAATGCAGATCAATATGTAAGTTGAAAGAAGAATAATTAGTAGCCTAAATGAAGTTTCAAAAGGATCTTTGCCTTTATATGATGCCCCATAATGTTTTCTCTCTATTGCCTGTTACTCCCTTGAATCAAGGTTGCTTTGCACTGATGATAATTTTGACCCTAAATTGTTCACTAAGCTTTTGTTAGCCTCTGCTAACATCATCAGAATGTAAAACTACTGTTAAGGAGATATGTGCCTTTATATAACATTAACCAATGGCCATTGTGCGCATGACTTTGACAGCATTCTCTCTAGTTCCCTCCCTCACCCCAATGGACTTTCATCTTAAAGGCTCCTTGTTTTGTCCACTAGATTCATTTGTTGCTTTGCTCGTGAAGGGAAGCAGTCTCTGCTCTTTTTGCAGGATCTTTCTTGGTGCCTCAATGCTTGGTAGGCTAGTAGCAGTTCGATATGTCTATTGCTCAAGGCATAAGGTTTATGTTTCCTCATGGTACTGAGAAAACAGCTGCATATGGACCTCATTTCAAAAATTCAAATATATATGGTGATGCATATATGCATTTCTCTGTATATGAGATTCAAGCACAACAAGTAATGGGTTATTAAAAATAATAAAGAGATTCTGAAAATTTTGCGAGTCTTTGATTAAAAATAAACTTAGGCCTATTCTGAAGAAGCTACTTCTCACATACTTCTCCTTTTTCTCCAAGTATGGGGATTTATAGTAAAGCTAAAGTTTGTTTATCCAACTTTTGCTTATCCATGCTCTAATTAACTAGCCTTAAAACTATGAGGAGCTAAAGCAAAAGAGTTACCCTAGAATAAGGAATGAGTCCAGTGAAAGAGGCTGTGATCATGGGAATATCTCCACAGAGACCATTTTACAGAAACTGTTGAATTTTCATATGCATTCTTGTGAATAATTTATATGTTTTGAAAAGCTGTATTTATTATTCTATAAGTACAGTCATATTTATCCATGATGATCTGATGAAGTTAAAATTAAAGATGCATTTTTCATGCATAATTATTTAAAGGAAGACAGGTTGGTGGGTATTTTTCCATGTTCACATCTTGTCAATGGTTTCAAAATAAAATAAAAAAGTAATTAAACTGATAAAACTTTGGGAATTTTAAAAGCAACACTTTGTTGTACTTAGAGAGCCAGTTTGGTATAATTTGGTGTAGTTTGGCTAAAGCATCAGAAACTAGGAGACTGTGAGTTCTAATCCCATCTTAAGCACAAAGCCAGATAGTGATCTTGGGTTAGTCTCTTTCTCATAGCCCTGGGAAGGAGACAATGGCAATTTACTTCTGAAAACCCTTTTCTTGCCAGGAAAACTGCAGGAACTTATCTAGGCAATCTCCCAAAATCAGACATGATTGAATGGAAGGGGAAAAAACTATACCTGCTTTTATTCATTTTTTTTAACAATCTAAATTGCAATTTATTATTTTATCATTCTTTGTCTTAGTGTTTGTGTGTATTCCATTTATTTATTAATGTTCTTTATCATTTACTCCAGTTCCAGTCCAAGCCAGTCTTCCATATACCATAAGCATCAATGAATGTGTCCAGGAGTATTGTTTTGCACTGCCTGTCATGTTTGTGGTCCTTTGAAGATTTCCGATATTATATTCACCTAAGACAATAAGAGTGGAGTTGGTCACCAGCCTTAATCTGCTAAATACTACTCTGCTAATGATAAGCACACAATTATGATTAACTTCGATACAATCTATCTTACAAGGTATTATAGTATTGTCAAATTCTCATCAATCAAAGAATGTTTGTGAAGGGCAGTGGTGTTTGGGAACTACTGAAGAAAAGATTCTCAAAGGATAATGGTTCAATGTCTCATCTAAGAATTTGGTATATAATATGAAGTTGGCGAATTCACATGTTTAACCAGCTAGATTTTCCCTTAATACAGAGAACTGTGCATATTAAAGATAATTCAATGTATTGGAGACAAGAAATGTGTTTCAGCCTCAATTAGGAGTCAAATGCATCCCGTTAGCACTGAGAAAATAAATAATTTAAATTTTATGTCACCCTCCCAAAGCAATCATAAGGAATGAAGTACCCTAATTTAGTAGGAAGAAACTAAATTTTACTTTTAGAATTGTATTGTTAGATATCAGAACAAGTGAATTTAAAGTAGCAAGAATCAGGATAACCTTGCCTTATTTAAAATTTATTAGTTATATGCCATGCCATTAGTTATATACAATACCTGCCATTCAGGTATTGTATTCAGGGCTCTATTCAATTTTGTGTGAAGACATTTTTCATAATGAACAAATCATTCTATTTCCTTAAGATCAGGACAAATTATAGAAGTAGACAACAGCATTCCTTGAATGAGTTAATTCTTTATAGCCCAATATAAAAAGAAACATTTTGTTTCTTGTGATCCATCAAAATATCAGAAAGATTTAAAAATTATTATTTATTACTATTCAATTTAAATTACTCTTTAAATTTAATCTTTGTGTTCTGTTCAAGGGCTTCTTTTCAGAGACCAAATGGGTCACAGTAGATCTACTATTAAACAGAATTAGCTGATAATTTGATCTTGATTAATTTTATGTCCTTCGGACTTTTTTCTTGGTCCTATTTCAAGACAGAAGTTACCTAGCTCTGAACTACACAGTGCACAGATTATTTCTGTAATGTTTAAAACCTCTTTGAATTTCTCCTTTCTCCTGAGCTGTCCTCCTTCCTTCTCTTACTTGCACACAAATAAAAAGACGTGCCCATGAATATTTTCAGTTAACTTAGAATAAGAGCTTAGAGTACAATTGTGCTTGAGGGAATAATAAAACCCTTCCACAGAATGTCAATGCTATAACAAAAGGATAAAGTTAGTTTACCAGATAAAGATTGGGTCAATCATGTGTCAGGCCTATTGCTTCAAAAATAAATTGATAAATCATTTACCTTTTAGTTTTTGGTTGTCAATATGAAAACACACCACTTTTCAGATGCGTTTTAGACCAAGATATTACTGATGTTTGCTGGTGGTGTGGAGAAGAGGAAAAAAAAAACTTTCCTAATTTTACTGACAGGAATGGATCTTTTAGTCATGTCTTCAGAATTGCTTATTCAATGAAATTATTTTGGAAAGAAAAATCTGAGGGCTTCAGTGAATCACTCAGGCATGTTGCTGAGCTAAAGTCTATAGAAAGCCACAAGAATATAATTAATCATAATTATTTTTAGTAAGATGCTTATGTCTCACTGTACTGTTTAAGCTTTTCAAATTCTACACCATACAAATCAGACATGGGGAACTATGGCCCCTTTATGACTCGTGGACTTCAACTCCCAGAATTCCTGAGCCAACCATGAAATTCTGGGAGTTGAAGTCCACAGGTCACAAAAGGCCACAGTTCTCCACCCCTGCATACCGTATACCTACTGCTGTTTTGATAGTTTCCCTTTGACATAATTGCATTTTTCCCAAGTTCCATTGGACGAATAGCTGAAGTGTTCACATGAGATCCAAGATATCTCTGAATTATATCTGAGAGTGTACAATCTTTGCTGAAAAGGATTAAGAAGTGAGACAGGAAACAACTAAATAGATAAATATACAGTGCAGGTATATACATACTATATGCAAGAGTTCCAAACTTTTTGATAAAATCTAGATTTTTAAGACTTTGAAAGAATATGTCCTATTAGTTTATAACCCTCAAAAAGCCTCTTGAGAAGATGCATTGTCAGCTAAATGTTACTAATAAAGGTCAGATCAGTCAAAGAATTGCTGACAAATCTAGTCAAATTCTAATTTAACTAATTGGAAAGCCTAATCAATTTTTTGATTGTAGTGATTGCAGTCCAATGTATCGGCAGTTCTAAATTCTTCCAAAATATTGCAGCACCTTAATTGGGTGATTGTCAAACATTATGTTTGCCTTTTTTTAAAAAAATGATACTGTTCAGGATGACAGCTTTTTTTTATTTTGTCTTATGCCCTGTGTTTACATTTTCACTATGAGGACAGGTTGTGTTGTTGATTATGACACAGAACACCCAGTATCATTTATATGTGATTATTTAAATGAGAAATCCAACTGAGTAGAAAGTAACTGATTCTTCTGAATATTGAATAGCAAAGCAGAATGCCACTTACATCATTAAACAATACAAATTTCATACACTTGCCCATCTCACAGATTTTGGTAACTCATGTAGTCATTACAACCAATAAAGTGGATTCATGCTGGGTGAATGCAGATAAATACAATGCCCCAATTGTCCAACATGCTTCTAAGGAGCTGCATGTGAGCTGCAGTCTGAGCAGAGCATTTCTACAAATGCCTCATTCAGTATAGAAAAGAGATACACCATTGTGGGAGATAAAGAAAGCACAGGAGAAAAGATCAATGAATCAGACTGATCATTGTACATGTGAATTTAACTGATAAATGACTGTAGATCACCAAAGCATTTGATTCCCCATTTATACAGAGCCATAATGTTCCATAGCTTTTGGATGCACCATTAGTTACATTAGAAAAAAATATTTATTTTCCTAAGGGATTTTCAGGAATGATTCCTTAACTTTGCCACTTCTGAAATAGTATCATTATCTTTTCCCCTGTTGATGTTAACAATGTTGTAGTCAGAAAGTTATCGAACTTCTCTGAAATCAGCCAAGTGCTTTCCTTATTCTTCTATTACAGTAATAGTGCTTAGACTTGTATATCGCTCCATTGTGCTTTACAGCAGTGTCTAAATGGTTTACAGTCATCACATAATCCCCAACGATCCAGGTCCTCTGAAGGATTGAACTCATGGCAGTCAGCAGGATTAGCCTGCAATACTGCATTGTAACCACTGAGCCACGAGGCTCATATAGAAGTTTCATGATAAATAAATTGCTCCTTTTTTGACATCATGCTTTTTATTTCATGAATTTTCTTATTTTTCTTCTTCCAATCTCCGTGCTTCTTCCCTCGCTCTATCAAAAATCCTCTAGGCACAAATTTCTGAAAAATGAACCGCAGCAAGGCTACTGCTATAAGGAATAATCTAATATACATAAGGGAAAGGGGAGGGAAATTTGGTCAAATCCAGTATATCTGTTATGTTAATTATGTTTTAAAATAAAAAATATAAAATTATCTGTTATAAATATTTCATACATTCCTGAAGCTGGAGAATAATATCAGTTTCTTATTTATCCATATGTCATGACTTGGAAACTCTGTGTTTGGGCAACACTTCTAATCACTTCTTTTAAACTACTGTCCAGTATGAGTATTGTTTTTGCTATTTCCACAAGATCAATCTAAAATGTTATTACTAGATACTTAAACATCACTAACATTTGAAAGATTTTAGACTAAAGCATATAGGACAAATCTGCTATAAATCATCTTTAAATGGGAACTATCCATGCATATTTAGAGATAATGTTTACTAGTGTTTACTTAAATTCAAAGTAATCAGAAAATACTAAATTTCCCATGCAAATTAGCCTTCCCAAATGAAATTAATTTAAAATGAAGTAGAAGTCTAAATCCAGTTCTTAGTTTGGACTTGTGGGGGCCATACAGCAATTCCCAGTCTTCAGATGATTGTGCGTTATTTTAGTAATCTGGTACAAGTCTTTTGATGTTTCTTTCATCATTCTTGGCCACAATATGTTGTTGTTATTTAGGAGGGGTGTGTTAAAATTTTGCCTGGCCTTTCAAATATTGATCATGCTTCAAACACCCATGAATTGATTTGCTCTGATAAGCATTGGTTTACTGTTGTAGAATTGAAACTTGGTTGCTCAATTTTTCTAGTGGCAGTGTATTCTGAGTTTTTATCTATTGATCAGACAAAATAGAACCATTTCAATTTTTCTTTTTCTTTAATGTTATTAATATGACAAATGTAGGAAGAAATCCACTTAAGGAAATAGAATTCAGTTAAATTGGTGTATGAGCCAATTTATAGTTTTCATGCCTATCCTGCATTTGTTGTCAAAGTAAATTAGAACCTAGTAAATTACTTTATGACCTAACTACTCTACAATTTGAAGGTTAACTACCTATTAACAAGATTACTACTTTTGCTAAAATGACAGGGTGCCTATCCTAAAATTCCCCACAGAGTTACTCAATGGTTTCAGTTAAACATAACTGGAAATTTTTCAGTTAGAATAACAGAATAACAGATTGATCCCTGGGTTTTCTTTCTTTGGTTCCTCTTTTCCTCTGAATATCTATGTCATGCTGAATCCATGCACAAGGATCCATGTATCAGATGACATGCTGTATCATCTTCCATGACAGGGATTTTTATGTAAAATCCTCTTTGATGTTCTTGAATCTCCCCACAGCCTGCAGCTCTCCTGGAGTATCTAAATTCCATCTTGATGAGGGAGTCTTTTTTTCCCCTCCTTTCCTCCAACTTCCTTTTCAACTCCTTCCTGTTAGCTTCTTTCGGCTTCCCTTTTTCCCACTGGAGATTTATCTCTCATCTTCAGATTAGCATTCCAATTCAGATTGTGTGTTTATACAGTCCTATGATAGGATAGCATGCAGAGTTTACCACTCCATTCCATCATATTGTGGTTCATATGAATCCCTTAAATCAGAGATGGGGAATTATGGCCCTTTTATGACTTGTGGACTTCATTTTCACTCTATTTTTCTTATCTTCATTTTTAAGTGCTCTGGTTTTATTGTATTGCGAACAGTTGCTTGGGTGCATCTACAGTTTCATTGTACTTGTACAATGACAATAAAGTTCTTCTTCTTCTTCTTCTTCTTCTTCTTCTTCTTCTTCTTCTTCTTCTTCTTCTTCTTCTTCTTCTTCTTCTTCTTCTTCTTCTTCCTCCTCCTCCTCCTCCTCCTCCTCCTCCTCCTCCCCTCCTCCTCTCCTCCTCCTCCTCCTTCTCCTTCTCCTTCTCCTTCTTCTTCTCCTTCCAGAATTCCTGAGCCAGCATGGGGAAATTAGCATAAGCCATGCTAATCCACCTATTATTTATTATGGCTGACTCAGGAATTCTGAGAATTGAAGTCCACAAGTCATAAGGGAACCATATTCCCCACCTCTGCCCTAAATCCTCTCAAACAACAACAACAACAACAGCAGCAGCAACAACAACAATAATAATAATAATAATAATAATAATAATAATAATAATAATGAAGAGCCTCAGACCTTAGTGACTGAAGACCCAGCTTTCTCCTTCCCACCATCTTGCCTATGTTAGGCTTAGCAGGACATCTGTCTGGATAAAGATTTCCTGCACTTTCATTCCAGTCATATATGTCCAGCCAGCATTTCTCCACAGGAAAATATTTTATTTGCTTCAAAAAGTCTACTGGGGATAGCTGCTTGTTAGGTTTATGGCATAATTAAAATAAAGCCATCCTGAGAGATGTTTTGGAACCTTGGCCAAAAAGCCATATGAGAACTTGAGGCTTGACCTCGTGACCTGGGCTGCAATCTCCATGTGATTTCATGTCAGATATTTTATTCCATACAGGTAGTCCTCAATTTAAACACTTTGTTTAGTGACCATTTGAAGCTACAACAGTGCTAAAAAAAGTAACTTATGAACATTTTTCACATGACCATTGGTCATGTAATCAAAATTCAGAAGCTTGGCAGCTGATTCATATTTATGACGGTTGCAGTGTTTTGAGATCATGTGATCATCTTTTGTGACTTTCTGTCAAGCAAAATCATTGGGGAAGCCAGATTTTTCTTTACAACTGTGTTACTAACTTAACAACTGCAATGATTCACTTAACAACAGTGGCAAAAACAGTTGTAAAATGGGGCAAAACTCCTTAACATCTTGCTTAGCAATGGTAATTCTGGGGTCAATTGAGTCATAAGTCAAGGACTACCTATATTGCTATAGCCATTGGGGAAACAATATGTTCCATGAAGCCAGCATATTTATTTGTTCATTATACTAAACATAGGTGCCATCTGAATATTGATAGCTTTTGTTTAAGTTGTGGGAAAATGTTATATTTTATTATTTTGTTTTATCTTACCTCTCAGGCTTTTAAATCTCTATAGCTATTATTCCATTTAGGCCATTCAAACCATTATTTGAACAGTTTTATGGCATGCCATTCTTTTATTGCCATTTAATAGCATTTTATAGCATTCCCCACCACTGCTATTCTAAGCCACTTGAATAATGCCAAATGTATTGAAAGAGAGTGTCTAGCATTTCATACATGCACACATGCATGCATGCATGCATAAATACATATATACATTCATATATACTCGTTTGTTGTTATGGGGCAAACAATCATCCACAAGACTAGTAGTTGCTCCAAGGGCAGGCAATAAATTGCTTGTAGATAAATAAAACTCTAAAATGTTTCTACGGTCTTCTTCTATTAAATGAACAAGAGATTGAGAAAGTGAAAAGAAAAAAAGAAAAAAGAAAACTTCTGTCTCCAGGATGATATTGCAAATCTGAAATCTAGAGATCTAATTTTATCTTCTAAAATAAAAAAATATGGTTGGGAATAACTATAGGATGTTCTGCAATATGCAGGCAGTCATATTAAAAACAAACAAGCAACCAGGACCTGGAACTCTTATCATGATCCACTTACATTATTCAGTGCTAAGTACGCAAGCACCAGAAATTTCCTGTTATTGCATTTTGACACTTTGACATCCTAGGTTTTCTCTGCAGCAACAGACTTTTACAGCAGGAAGCATATAATACAAAGGAGATTGAAACATTCTCACAGTAAACCCTCAATTAAATTGTCCTCAGTTACATGATTTCAGAATTAACAGGCAATGTTTGCTGAATGGAGTCTTGGTGTATTGGATGTTGCAACAGAGGAGAGGCAAGGGAAGGATGAGAGGATGTGGGGAAGAAAGAGGACCCACAGACCAGTAGAATATATAGTACTGGAACATCAGAGATGTTGAAGAAGGAAGGAAAAAAAGAAGATAGATGCTTAGAGTTCTGTGGCAATTCTGAATAGTAGTAGTCAGAAAGGCTTTAGAGATCTTCTCTTCATTATCATCATCATTGGAAGCAACCTTGGAGGTCTTCTAGTCTAACCCCCTGCTCAAGTAGGAGACCCTATACCATTTCAGACAAATGGATGTCCAGTCTCTTCTTAAAAGCCTCTGGTGATAACAGTTGCAAAGCCACAAACCCAATGTGGGAATACAGAAGAGTTTTGCTTCTGGCAATAATTTCCATGGGAGTTGGAGTTGGAGTTGGAGTTGGCCTCAAGAAGAAAGTCTTAAAACTTCCGGGATGACATGTTCATGTCAGAGGGATTCTGAGGAGAAGCTCAATAATAGAAAAGCATGGTAGCTAGAAATGCTACCATGTATAAACTGGACTAGATAGCTCTGCTAGCTATTAAAACTGGATCTATCCAGAGTACAGTTGTTTAGTAAACTTAAAATGGACTGAATAGTTGATACTATTCAGGATTTTAGGGATGCTGGGTAAGACTGGGACAAGACTTATCAAAAAGTTTGAAGGCACAATCTGGAGAAGAGTACCAAAGGGGGAAAGGTGTCTTGTCTCAGGCCAGAAAGATGCAGAAAGATTTCAAACATCACTAGAAAGTTTTTAAGCAAATAAACAACATACAAAATACAAGTCCCCAATAATCCAGCAAGTCTATATCCAAAACAGCAGGCACAAGAGTAAACAAGTAAAGTCCAAGGGTTCAAATGTTGTAGTGGGGTTGTCAGCCATCCCAGGTCCAACAGGAGTCTAAGATAACAGACAATAGTTGCCCATGTGCTTGAACTTGCTGCTCTTCTTAAATAGAAGCAACTCTGGTATGATCATTTGGAAGGATGAGGCTCCTGTCTTGCGCATGCCTTTGCTTCGCAATATGCACAGCAAGCCTTTTTACTGACAAGGGAGACACCTCAAACTCCGCATCTTATGAGACTAGTGTTAGCTACTCACTGGGCAGCGCAGCCTGTGACTTCTCAAGCAGCAGTTGGTCAGCAACTCTAGAAAGTGGCCTTTTATTGTTTGTTTCCTTGCCAGAGTCTGCGCTGGCCATGACAAAGGTGTTGTGGTGACATAGTTAAAACTTTGATCATGGTTGAATAAGACCAAAAAACAACAAGAAAGATAATCATGATAGAAATACCTACATTATCTTTTTTTAAAGTTTTTTTTTAATTTTACAACAAAAACAAATAAAAATATATATTTCAATTTTACAGTGTGTCAGTTGGGTACATGTATCTTGTGTACATAGTAATGTTATTATACATTTCTTATTTAATTATATTCATAAACCATTCTAGTCAGCAATCTAAATCATATTATTCCACTATGTATTATCATTAACCATATAATTTCAATTCTATATCATCTTTCCAAGGACAAATGTCATCCTTACTAAATAATATTCATATTCTTACTCACAGTGAGATAATCAGTTATAGTATTTTTTTACTATTAAGCCATATTCAATTTTTAACTCTTCTATCAAACCATTCATAGAATAAATCCCAAATCTTATAGTACTCTTTTTCTTCCTGTTCCCTAATTGCCATTGTTAATTTACTCATTTCCACACATTCCATTATTTTCTTAATCATTCCTCTGTCAGAATTTTTTCATTCTTCCAATTTTATGCAAATACAGTTCTAGCTGCTGTTAATACATTGATGATCAAATATGTAGTCTCTTTATTATAACTTTCAGGCAAAATCCCCAATATCTCTGGTTTTAAATCTATATGTTTTTTTATCATTTTTTCCAACCACATGTATATTTTAGTCCAGTATATTCTACTTCTATGCATGTCCACCACATATGGTAATATGATCCAGGTATCTGATAACATTTCCAACATTTCAGCGATTTGTCTTTAAACATCTTTGCTATTCTTGCTGGGGATAGATGCCACCTGTAAAACTTCTGATATAAATTCTCTTTATAGGCCACTGACATTGTTAGTTTATCATTTCTAGTCCATAGTTTCTGCCACATATCCAAATCTATCCCATATCCAAAATTCCGCCCCCCCCCCATGCAATCAGTGTTTCTTTAACTTGCTCTTCTTCTAATTTCACTCCTAATAAATAACCACATAATTTTTTAAATCATCCTCTCTTCAGTGCCTGTTAAGATTTTATCTAGCTCAGTTAATTCTTTATAAAGCCCATCCATCTTACTATCTTTTTCATATCTTGAATGTATTTGCAAATATGAATACCAATACATATTCATTCCTTGTTCCTCTAATTTTTGCTTTGTTTTAAATTCACCATTTTCATTTAAAATTTCCTTGTATCTAATAATATGTTCCATTTTAAAAACATTTGGATATGTAATGCCTCTATTGTCAATAACCAGACTGGTATTTTCATATAATGGTACTCCCTTATTTTCTCCCATATTGTTAATAAAGCATCCCTTACGTAATGTCTCTGGAAATATCCATGTGCCTTACTTTCTTTGTACCATAAAAATGCATACCACCCCAACTGCAAATCATAACCTCCCAATATTAACAGTCTAATTTTTCAATACAATCCATTCTTTCATCAATGTTACTACCTGATAGTATAATGCCCAACTGGGTAATCCAAACCCTCCTCTTGTTCTGGTATCCTGCAACAGTTTTAACTGAATTCTTGTCTTTTTCCCCTGCCATATAAATTTCAGCATCATTTTATTTATATCCTCAAAATATTTTTTCTTCAGTCTTATTGGAATCATCTGGAATAAATATAATATTTTTTGCAATATGCTCATCTTGATTGTTGCTATTCTCCCTGTTAAGGATAATTGTAGTTTTTTTTCTTTTTTTCATTTTCATTTTCATTCATTCATTTTTCCAAGTCTGTCACAATCTGTTGTTTCAGTTTATCATAATTGTCCTCTTTGAGGGTTCCACATTTTGCTGTCATTTGTATCCCCAAATATTTCACTTTTTTGTGATCTCGATATTTAATCTGTTCATTAATATTTTCTTTTGGTTTTTTTATCATATTCTTTACTAAAATCTTAGGTTTCTTTTCCTTATTTATTTTCAGTCCCCGCAGCCTCTCCATATTCTTCTATCTCTTCTATTAACTTAGGGCCTGTTTCCAATGGTTCTTCCAATATAAAAACCAGATCTTCTGCAAATGCTTGTAGTTTATACTCCTCCTTTTTTATTTTCATTCCCTTTTGAAATACCTACATTATCAAAGGAGAAAAAACAGCCCCAAAGCAACTATTTAAAAATGGGGGGGGGAAATAAATAAATAAAGTAGAATAAATCTAGGATATGTAGGATACAGTGTGTGTGTGTGTGTATGTGTGTGTGTGTGTGTGTATGCTTTTTAAAAAACACATGTTTTGGCAATGTCTATACTTACAAAGTTTTGGGAGAAAGTAGTGGACCATATAAATGTGATTGTGTGACAAAAGGTAAAAGAGAGGGATATAAACACAGCTTCAGAGAGCATTATGAAGCAGTATATAAATCAAAGTGCTATTGCTATTGCTAAAAGTTTCAAAGGAAAATATTCTCTTGAATTGTATACCTAATACGTGGGATATGACAATCGGACTACATAAATGGATTCTCTGTGCTCTTACTATGGCCAGAAGACTGATATCACACCATTGGAAAAATAAAAATATGGCTCCATTCACTTAATGGATTGAGGACGTGATTGGACTTGCCAGGGCAATTGGATGCCAGATGTAGACTTTTCATGGACAACAAGTATAATGAAATATGGCACTTATTTATATAAGCAGATTTAAAAAGTATAGTGGTTTTATATGTGTGTGTGTGTGTGTGTGTGTGTGTTACAAATAAATATACATACTCACATAATATTTTATTAGATAAGGGTATAGACTGTATATAGAATAAAAATTCATTTACTGTAATTATAGAAGTCTCAGGCCTTTCATTACACCAGAGTGGTAAATAAGAACAGAACTAGGGATTAGAATCCTGGGAGGGCAGGGGGTGCATATAGATCAGGCATGCCATGTTAGGCACCTATCATATTGTGTTAAGCTTTGCTTACTTAGAGTGTTTCTGAGAACAAATGGAGATGTTGAGGGGAAAATGCTGGCTTGGTACTTTTACTTCAGATTCTGTCAAGCTCTCAGTGGAAGATGGGAAAATGTCTACTAAGGAATGCAAGCATGTAATGAAGCCAGTGAAAAGTGAAACTGCCTGTCTGCTCTAATAAACCCGGCTTCTGCTCAGGTTCCTTATTTTGCCTGGTTTAGTTTAATAAAAAAGAAATATGGAAATCATGTTATTCTGTTTTATGCCAAACCCGTGCTTATGAGTTCTTGGTAACATTTTATTTAAAGGTGCTTTTTCAAAAGGCAACTGAATTTTCTTTGTTTTTCTTTGAAGACATTTTGCTTCTCATCCAAGAAGCTTCTTCAGTTCTTCATGTGAAGCAAAACGTCTTTAAGGAAAAACAAAGAAAGTCTACCTTGAAAAAGCACCTTCAAGACAACCATGACCTGGATGACTAAGAATCTCCCATAGATTCGATTTGATTTAACAATTTGTTGTTGTTTTTTATCATTGTTTTCTTACCTACATTCGCTTTATATTACCATCCCACCAAAAGTTTGCATCACCTACCCACATACTAGCTAAATAAATTGATTATGGGCTTGTTTACCTTTTGGCATACCAAGCTGTATGCCTAAGCCCTCTGAAACAGCAGAAAGGGGCTCCATCACTCCATTCACAATTCCATAACAAAAGAGAAAATGTTTTGTTTTCAAACTTTTAGCATTGGTACTTTAAGGGTACCCAACAGCTAGACTCTTGAATTATATACTATACTTCACTCCCTTCATTAGGAATACATGTTAACATGAGTTAACCTTTTGTCAATGTATGTCTCTGCAGAGAATCATCACGTACGCAGTATTTCCTCCAAGTTTGAAAGATGTTTGAATACAAATAGCTTTATGATCCCCCCCAAATAAAGAACCCACCACTCACTGGGCTCTTATTACATTTATATAAAAAAAAATAGCTCTCTAGCTAGGCTTTATTGCTCCAAACACTACAGTCAGGATTCTCTGATGCCTCAGCCCAGTGCATTTCATAATCTTATCTTAATCTAATTTTATCTACTGCTGAATTTCTTTGGTGTGCTGCATGGGGCAACATCTGCCTAACTCGTCCAAGTTAAAACTTTGGTGGAATTCTCAATCTCATTCATATCCAGCATAAAATAAAACTGTGCATGCATTTCTTGAATGTGAAAGCAAGTGTTTGGGGAAAGCACATCTATCATTATTAATTTTCTCATTTAAAAAAGCCCAAAAGATCATTAGAGAAATATAGGTTATCCCAGTGAAATACCTGATGAGTCATTTGATAGTAGAATACTAAGCATAAATAGCACCTTACTTCTGCCCTTATATTATTCTACACAAGGTAGGATGGTTGTTGAAAATTTTCAGCAGGGTTTTGGCTAAGATAATTATGCCATATGTTTCAGTGGGTGATCTGGCCTTGGCACCATTCAATGGCTGAACCAGTTTTGTATATATTTGTTAAAGCATTCCATTAAGTTAGTTTTTATTTCAATGTTAGCATTATCTCTGAAACTTCAAAGGAGGCATATTCATTGCAAAAGAAAGAAACTGGCTTTTTACAGAGCACAGAAAGAAGACCTACTTTGAAGTTTTTTACTATAATAGTATCCACTATTGCACTGCTGTAATGAAAGATCATATGTCATCTCATTTTTTCTTCCCTTACAAAAGCATAAAAGAAAATGTCTATACAAAGGAAGGGAAGAGGAGAAGATAGAATGGATTGAACGGGTAAGTACTCAGCGAGAATCTACTGACATAGGACAAATCTAGTAGTAAGTCATTGAATCCCTAGTCAAATATTTTGATAGTGAATAATCTGAAGAAAAACAAGTATTCTGCTACTGGACTGTATGAGAAAACCTGGCAGCAGAGGTGGTATTCAGTCGGTTCAGACCGGTTCTGGCGTACTGGTAGCGGAAATTTTAGCCAGTTCAGAGAACCGGCAAAACCCACCTCTGGTTGGCCCCACACACCTGCCCCTGATTTTTCCCATCCTTTATTCCATTGATTTTTAGCTCAGCTGATTTGTGTGGCAGAATGGATTACCGCACCTCAGCTGAGCTAAAAAAAACAGCTCAGGCGATCTTTGAGCGCTGCGCGGGGGCGATCTTTGACTGCTGTGTGGGTGCATGAACTGCAATTTAATATATAGTCCTGATCATTTGTGCCTGATGTGGACTGAAAAACTGATAAAGGAGAAACCACTGGTAGCTAAGAACAGTTATGTTAATCTTTTCCCAAATATATTTCTCGGACTTGAAAGTTTGGGTTGCATCCTATGATAACTTTCATGAGGAAAGGAACCTTGTCTTTGCAAAAAAAACAACAACAACAGCCTCATCTGACAAAAAGCCTCCGTTAAAGGATATACAGGTAGTCCTCAACTTATAACAGTTCATTTAGTGAACATTCAAAGTTACAACGGCACTTAAAAGATCAAGATCAAATAAGATATAAATGAGATTTGGGGTAGTGCTTTTCTTGAAGGATGTGAAAAGATGTTTTTAAAATGACATAGAAGAAGAACAAGTGGGTGAAGTTAAGCATATATCAGCTTAGAGTTGTTACATTCCTATAAATGGTTTAAGTCCAACCTTTATTGAATTCCATTGACTCTTATTTGGTGCCAATTTAGCACTGAACTTTAGTTGACTAGATTCTTGTGTATAGGCTTGAGTAATACATCTTAATTGCAACTTCATGTGTGGTCCTGATCCTTTGTGCACAGCGGTTAGAATGCAGTACTGCAGGCTATTTCTGCTGATTGCCAGTTGCCTGAAATTTGGCAGTTCGAATCTCACCTTTCCGAGGTGAGTCAAATGAGGGCCCAGATTGTTGGGCACAATAGGCTGACTCTCTCTTACAGAAATCTCCAATATGGAATAGGCCTTTAGGATCCAGACCTGAAGGGGTGTGCCTAACTAGGAAACAAATGCAGTAGAATATGATTGTTCTGTATGCTCAGTACTGGGAAGGAAAATTGCTTGGCTTATTTCCATAGATATTAATTTCAGTTTGGCAAAAAGCTGATGCGAGATGACACAGTGCTGTCACAAGCTGCATAGAAATGACTGCTTGTCCTTAAAATGAAAGTCAGTAATTTCAGTTGACTTGAGGCTATGACACAAAGCTTTGCATGACACATCAGTTCTAAAATGTGCTTGGCCATGCTCTTTTGGGTAGGACATTTGGGGGTTTTAAGGGAAGAAGTAGATCCTTAACACTATGTAAAACATGTCAAAAGTGTTGGTCCCTTCTGCTCTGGAGAGACTCTGCAGGCCACCAAAGAGATATTGGCAATCACACCTATCAGTCATACTTTTAGCATCTTTGCCATCAGTGCTTTGATGGTGTTTATTGGGGGATTAAACAACATCAGGATGGATCAGCAACTATTCTCCCTAGCAGGTTTTCTCTCTCTTTTTAAAATAAAAATAAAAAAGGAAGTCAGCTTTCAATCAATTTTCTCTCTGAAAGGAAAATATTTTAGTGGCAATGCTTAGGATGTGGAAGTTCTTCTCAAGCCTCTATGGGACTGCTCTGACTAAACATTATGTCACTCTGCCAAATTGTCCCTGTAATGGGCTGTCATCTTCTGCAGGCAGATATTCATTGCCTTATCTGTCAAAGAATTCCTCTTTCCCATCAGTCTTGTTGGCCTCTATCTGAAGTAGCATCCAGACATTCCTCCAACAGCACTTTTAGCCTTGTTGTAATGGAATGTCTATGAGACTTAGGAACATGAGGAAAAAGCAGGTGCATTGCAGGAAAGCGTTTTAGTCCAAGGGGAGAAGAAAACATGAAAAAAGAGACTCAAACTAACTGCTTTATCCCATATAAGTTATGGGATAAACAGCATCAGCACCAGAGGGATTCATAACTGGCTGACAAACTCAAGGTATAGTCCTAAATGGAACTACATCTATATGGGGGGAAGTAAGCAATGGGGTATCCCAAGGTTTTGTTTTAGACCCAGTACTCTTCAATAAGTTCATAAATGATTTAGAAGAGTTTTAGAAGGAAAACTCATCAAATTTGCAGATGACATCAAGCTGGCAGGAATAGTCAACAACCCAGATACCTCCAGGGCTCCTTTCAGCTCTATTATTCCATTTTGTTTTTCCATTATTCTTTCTATGATCCCATTAAACCCAAAGAAAGTGTGGAATGGCATAAGACGTCCTGCCATGGGCAGTGGTTTGGACTATAAGACCTTCAAAGTCCCATCCAATCCTATTGTTCTATGTTCTACTTTCTATGTTGAATTGATTCCCCCTATTAGGACAAGTCTGGTCAGACAAATTGCTACAAGTCCCTCCCCTTTCAGAAGTCCATAGAACCTGGAGGAACTGGAAAATCTTCTCAATGGTGGCCTCAGTAGTGTGAACCAGGTATTCAGCAGGTTCTGACCAGTTCTGGAGAACCAGTAATGGAAATTTTGAGTAGTTTGGAGAATACCACCTCTGACTGGAGATTTTACACTATCCTTCCCCTGCCATGCCCACCAAACCATGCCCACAGAACCAGTAGTAAAAAAATTTGAATCCCATCACTGGTGTGAAGGTGCTTCATTTAGAGACTTGAACCTTGTCCTCCTTTTTAGGTTCATGAAAATAATTATACTATTCCACTGGTGTTTAGTTCCAGTGGATCGGTCATGGGGACCTATCAATATATTTGTTTGACCACATTATTAATTTAGCATCTTTTTTTCTGAGTCTTAATTTCTACACCCTCCCAACGTTAGATGATGGGATGGTTAAACACGAAAAATACATAACTAATGAAATAAATAAGAGGGATACATTAGCCAGTTTCTCTTGCCACATCAATATTTCCAGAGGTGTAGTGCAGTGGCCTAGAAGTGGAGCTCTTGCCTTACAATCAGGAGGCTGTGAGTTTGATCCTAGGTAGAGGCAGATATTTCTTTTTCTGGGCACATTGAGAATATATCTGCTGAACAAAACTCCGCATTGGTGACAGGAAAGGCATCCGGCCATTAACAAACTCTCCTGGCTCCGTTCATTTGCTTTTCATCAAGCTTTTCATCTTGATGTCCTACCATCAGAGTTAAGGCTGCAAATGAGTAGAGATGTTTTGCTACTTCTTGTGTTGTGCAGATATCTGATTCAGTTTTGCGGTGGGGGGGAGGGGGGGGCTTTAACAGAGACTTCTGTTTTGTTTTGCTTTGTTATCTTCCTGCCTCACACTCAGAGTGCTTTAGAATTTCTATTGAATTTCCTTTGAAGCTGAATTGGAATGAACCTTAAGGGGAGGCACGAGGGTAGTATTATCTCCTTCTTCCTCTCCATTACAGATCATTCTGTTGGTCTGAAGCCTCTCTGACCACCTGTCTTTCTTGCTACAATAATTTCCTGAGGAAAGGTTTAGCACATGATACTGAAGAGATCATGTTATCCTCATAACTACAAAAGCAGAACGTGCCCCCCTTGCCCCTTAAAATTTTCATTTAAAGTCCTTTGCCTTTAAATTATTTTTTGAAAGCAATTTCTTTCCTCTCCAACAGAAGTTGATATGGAAGAAATATTTTCATGGCATATTATTTCAGGTACCAAGTAGAAACATTTTCATTTCCCCAAGCTTTTAAATTGCTGGATGTCTTTTAAGCACCAGTAGTTTTTTCATGTTGTTCACTCTTTTCTGAAAAAAAAAATTGTGGTTGCATTTTTTATTGTTCTCATTGTCTTTTATAGTTTTCATTTGCATATATATTATGGAAGTTGTGTTCCCAGGTAAACATAGATCCACAGAGAGAGAAATAACAAGAAAGAACATAACAGTATTTTTATTTCTGATTTTTATTTTTATTTGATTCTTGCTGTATTTTTATTGTACCTTAATAGCTTAATGACTATTTGTTTTTAGTAAAACATGATTTGTAAATCACCTCAGAACGTAAGATAGAATTAAACTTTTTAATTAGAGTATGAGGCCATCAATACTCCTACATGGCAAATGATTTCAGATTGGGTTTGTGAAAAGAAAAAGAACTAGCATTGTGGCTCATTGTAATTGTGTGTGTGTGTGTATGTGTGTGTGTGTATGATTTTAAAATACCTTTAATACTATATTGCATAAATTAGCAGAGACAGCAAATTACAATCACACTTTGCCCACAACTGTGGGAAAATTTCAAAACATGGAGTGTTTCTTGCTGTACCTCACTGCATATTTTATAGTAAAGTTTGCAATTTAGTATATTTAATATACAGTATTTCAATAAAGTACATAATTTAACTTAACAGCTTCAATACATCTTCATTATGGATACGGTTAGGCAGCAAAAAGCATCCTTTCTTTGACCGATCTTATACATTTCTATTGTAACTTTCAGAGGTGGGACTTAATAGCAATAGCACTTAGACTTATATACTGCTTCACAATGCTTTATTGACCTCTCTAAGCACTTTACAGAGTAAGCATATTACCCCCAATAATCTGGATCCTCATTTTACTGACCTCGGAAGGATGGAAGGCTGAGTGAACCTTGAGCCAGTCAGAATTGAATCATGGCAGTCGGCAGAATTAACCCACAATACTGCATTGTAACCACTGTGCCACCATATCATATAAACATATGATAGTGACTGCCATCTTGACTTTTTTGACTGACACTCTCCTTCCCAGCATGTTCCCTCTGTTTTTTTGGAGTGGTTTGAATTATTAGCCGGAGTATGAAATACACATGAAACAATGCAAGGGATATGTGGAATGACCTGTTTATTGTGGATATACAGGATGTTCCTGAGCCACAAATAGTAATGATAGTAATGCTTTATTTAATGCTGTAATATTAAAATTTGCAATGTTTCTAGTTTCTCGTAATGCATGACAGAAAAAAGAAGAAAATCCACCCTTATTCTCAGTTCTTTTTAAGCGAAACATTCAAAGGTGAGGGGAACTACATAATTTGGACATATCTTCCTGCTATAAAATTTAATGATGATATTCCTGGTATAAAATTTAATGGCAGTATTCCTGTATCCATATTAAGCCAATATCAATATTAAATTTATTCAGTTTTTCATTTGTTTCATTATTCTCTGAACTATTTTTTAACTGCGAAAAAATCCACATATTATAACTTTCCCTACATGTGCATACCCAATTAGTCTTTCACGAGGCTGTGAGGACCAGGCGGGGTCTCCAGGTATCTGGATCAGAAGCTTAAATGAGATCTGCTGTTGTTGTTGTGTTTTCTTTTTGTGTTTAGGATTTACTGTTTGAATCTCAGGCACCATGAGGTTCACCTTGCAGTTTTTGTTTTAATTTCTATATGCTGCCCAGAGAAAGTTTTGTAAGAGGAGAAGTCATATCGGCATATGAACAAAGAAATAAATTGAATATGCATTGAAGGTGTTTGCTGGCATCCCTCTCTAGCAGGCACATTTTATATTCAACTTTCCCTAATAATTTCTTCCTCTGAAAATTGACCAAAAATGCCATGTTATAAAACTTTTCTGAAACTGCAAATTTTGTCCCTAATTTTGAGGTGAAAAACATTCTGAAATGGATGCCAACAAATACCATCTGCTTCATCGCCACTGACCCCACCACAGATGTGTCCGTGGATCAAATTATTTCATATAAAAAAGAATCTGTCATTTGCCATTCTCCCTCTTCACATGTATTATGTAAGATAATACAGTCGGGACAGTAAAATTATAGTTACTATAGCTACCATAATCCCATATAATAATATATCCAGTCATTAAAACTTCAAAACTGCCACATTTGGATTGAACCCCTGGCCAATCTAGTCCAGCAGCCTGTTTTCACAATAGCCAAGCAGATGCACAAAAAAGTCCACTAGTCTCTTGTCAGATGGCCTCCAGAGGCAGTCACACTGCCATCAAGGTTAATAACTGTGACTTTCATGAATTTGTCCTTTTGTGAAGCCAGCTGCAAGGTAATCCTCATTTAGCGACCACAATTGGGACAGCAACTCGGTTATTAAATGAAACTGTGATTAGGTTTACAATCCTCTTTCAGATTTGCTTTGCTTTACAGATTTAAATGTGGGGATTGGTTGCAAAGTTATATTTTCATCACTAGCTTAACTGCAAGAAGTCACTGAATGAAGCAGTTGCTAACCAAGGGTAGCCTTGTAGTAGGACATTTCAAAGTTTAATGATGTGTTGGGTAAAACAATGTTTTGTTTGTTTGTTCTGATTCTTCCAGAATTCAGTTTCATTGGATAATTTCTGATTCTAGTAGGGAGAATACTTTGGCCAGCTGATGCTTTGTCTAATAGTCAAATCTTTTTTGGGTGTTGTACTTGGAGTACCTGCAAACATGACTATGCTGTGACTATCCTATGCCTCCTCTTCTGTGAGAAATTATGCAATAGTTAATATGACAGCTTCCACCTTTGCAGATGATCTGGCTGGAATGCCTCCTGAAATAGCAAGGATTTAGCTGCCTGCACTTTCTATGCAGGTGAAGGGTAGAATTATCACTCCATATTTAAAAGCCTTGGTGGTGCAGTGGTTAGAGTGCAGTACTTGCAGGCTACTTCTGCTAACTGCTGCCTGCAATTTGGCAGTTTGAAGCTTACCAGGCTCAAGGTTGACTCAGCCTTCCATCTTCCAAGGTGGATAAAATGAGGATCCAAATTGTTGGGGGCAATATACTGACACTGTAAACTGCTTAGAGGGGGCTGAAAAGCACTGTGAAGATATAAGTCTAAATGCTAAGTGCTATTGCTATATTTCAGCCTCTGTGAAGAAAAGCATTCTCTACAATGCCTTTTCCTGAATACACTACCTTTATCCATGCAGAAGAAGAAAGGTGCTTCTTTTCCACCTCTTTCTGAGTGGACAAACCAATGCTGCTGCTGTCTAGTCTAGAGAAAAGAAGGACTAGGGGGTGACATGATAGCAGTGTTCTGGTATTTGAAGGGCTGTCACAAAGAAAAGTGAGGGGAGGGGGTCAATTTATTTTTCAAAGCACCAAAAGGCAAGACAAGAAACAATGGATGGAAACTAATCAAGCAGAGAAGCAACCTAGAACTAAGGAGAACTTTCTAATAGGAACAACTAAACAGTGGAACAGCTTGCCTTCAAAAATTGTAGGTGCTTCATCACTGGAGATTTTTAAGAAGAGATTGGACAGTATTTGTCTGAAATGGTATAGGGTAGGGGTGTCAAACTCCCAGCCCATGGGCCATATGTATCACTTGCTGGCCACACCCATGCCCGATTTAGCAAAGAGAAAAACAAGTTCTGATAACACCACATGATGCCGTCGTGATGCTGTGAGTTTGACACCCCTGGTATAGGGTCTCGTGCTTGAACAGTGGGTTGGACTAGAAGACCTCCAAGATTCCTTCCAGCTGTATTCTGTAAGGCTATATTTAAGAGATGTAAGACCTCCTCTCTGAAGGATTCAGTTCTTGCCTTCATCCACTCTGCTGGGGCATGTAGACATGAAGGTGTCAAAAAATGTAACTCAAAACAAACAGGTACTAACAAACCAAAACTATATACAATTGAATTACCATAGTATGCTGACACAATGCAACTTTAGGCTTATCTTTTTTTATAGTTGCTTCTTTCTCAATATAAAGTATGTTTCCATAATTCATATTTTCAATAGATGCTCTTGCATAGCTTGTGCTAAAGAATTGTATATATGGGACACTCATGGTAAAATCAACATTTTGATATCAAAGAAGCATTTACTAGAGAATGTGGCACATAAAGGACACAGGAAAAACAATATTCTATCAACTCCACAAGCTAAACATGCTTAATATCTTCTAGGTAGCAATTTTTTAGTAAGTGACTGAAGATTAGAGACTTTTCAATCTGTGGGCAAGAATTAGACATATATTGAATTGCATACAAGGAAACTGATTCACCAGACATGATTGGTAAACAGCATTAGTCATTCTTCACTCTTTTGGAGAGAAAAACCTAGTGGTTGTACTGTCAATTTCTACATGGCCTATCACTAATTGCAAGCATTTATATTAAAATTCATTTTCTGCTTGGACATGCTAAATACAGAGCATAGAGAGGAAAGAAGGTAAATATAGTACAAATGATTAACAGTATCATCCAACTATAATAAAAAAGACAGCTGGAAAAAGGAAGCCATGAAATATGGGGAAACTGCTTTTAGTTTCAATTCCAGGACAAATGTAAGGAGAAATTTGGTCTGGCAAAGAGAAAGTTTCAAATTTATGACAATCCACAAAAGGTGACGCCTGAGTTTTTCAACATTTATTTGAGGATTGAATATTGGCTATCTGTGCTTCCCCTATGCAACTGAGTTAGCTAAATGTGGAGATTCTCAATCAACTAAGTCATGGTTGCCCCAAAGGTCTTTTTTGTTTATTCCTTGAAGACATTTTACTTCTCATCCAAGAAGCTTCTTCAGTTCTGACTGAATGGTGGAGGATGGAAGGATTTATGTTCCCTGCAGTCCTCTGGTCATTAGTATTCATTCTGAGAGTCATTGAGGCCACTTGGAGGTTTATCTGTGTCTTCTACTACAAATGGGTGTGGAACCTTTTGAAAATGCACCTTTGGGACATCTAGGTTAGCCACTTATGTTAAAATGTGGTTACTGAATGCATATAAAGCTTCATTTTGGTTTGTGCAGCTTTGCAGCAGAGAGCTGCCAACCTACCTAAAACTGTGAGTGCCTCCAATCATGCAGCTGCTTCATTTATTTTTGCAATCCAACCTATTTGAAAGGAAAGGAAGAACAGAAAGCTTATAAGATGGATGTACAATGCTTTCCCAAAGCATCTCATCCTTCTGTAGGCTGTGACCTGTAAATGTTCTTGTTTTTAAAAGGCATCCTGTTACTATTGTTCCTGCAGGTAATATGCTGAACCATTAATAATAATGAATGTATTAATAATTAATTGGCCCTAACAGCCATTGAGAATTTGCAGGCTATTATGGCCTACTTTGTTGTTCGTACAGTCAGGCATTAACATCTCCTCCTTAACTAATTTCCTTTTTCCCTTTCATCACATCAGCCCTGTTTTTAATCTGCACGTCTGCATTCTTCCAGGCAGTCACTGGAAGAATGTCATATTCCTCAGGCACAATCAGCTCATCATTCAGATGAATCAGTCTTTAGCACTGTCCATGTGATAGCTCATTCAAGCCGCTGCACATTTTCATTTCATTATTTCAACTAACCGCATTAAATGTATACTCATATTTTGGCAAAAAGAACGGGCCTCAGGTCTCAGATGCCCAAGGGGAATCAACCCAATTGATATGAGAGTCTCCATTTTTTTAACTGGTCAGTGCCACATCAAAAAGGAAGAGTTGCCACTGCTAGTTTTATTTCCAAAGGTGCTTTTTCAAGAGGCAGCCAGACTTTTTGGTTTTAATTTGAAGACATTTCACTTCTCATCCAAGAAGCTTCTTCAGCTCTGACTGGATGGTGAGAAATGGAAGGATTGATACTTCTTGCAGACAGCTGGTCATTTGCATTCTTTTAGAGAATTGTTAAGGTCACCTGAAGGTTTACCTGTGTCATCAGGGTCACCTGAGTGGTGCAAATTGGTGTGGAGCCTTCTTGAAACTGTTGAAAGGACTGTGTTGTAGACTACAACACAGTCCTTTCAACAGTTCCAAAAAGGCTCCACACCAATTTGCACCACTCAACTGACCCAGGTGATGCTGGTGACACAGATAAACCTCCAGGTGACCTTAACAGCCTGCTAAAATAATGCAAACCTGGCTAAATGGTAGAGAATAGAAGGATTTATATTCTTTGCAGCCAAAATCCTTCCATTTCCCAGCATTTAGCCAGAACTGAAGAATCTTCTTGGATGAGAAGTGAAACATCTTCAAGGAAAAACAAAGCAAGCCTTTTGAAAAACACCTCTGGGACCAGGGGTTATAGGTTACATCAGTATTTTCCTATATCAGTACTTCCCAAGTTTAAAATGTGTGGATTTCAACTCCCAGAATTCCCCAGCCAGCCATGGTGGCTGGGAATTCTGGGAATTGAATTTCAAACATTTTAAAGTTGATGAAGTTGAGAAACACTTGGCTACAGTGAGAAGATAAATGGCAAATTGCTTTCATATGGATACCAAGAAAATGGACATAATTTTGAAATTAGCAGGACCGAACTTGTTTAAGGATTACTTTAAATCCAGATTTTATACAAAAACAGTTGTATTATTTCTTGAGGGTGGAATATTTTAGCGGACTTCTAGCACATATATAAGTTTATAATGTTTGAATGAATATGCTTCTAACTACTACTTACTTGTTAAGCTATTGAAAGTTAGAAGATCATTTATGACTTACATTTTGTGGTCCAGTAATCCAATTCTGCCTGGTCTAAATCAGATATAGGAACTGAATATTTAAGTATGAGGAAATAGTACGTAAATAAAGACAGTTTAAGGTAGAGACAAATCCAAAACAAAAGAGAGGCAATAAATAAGTAAACATTAATTTTTGAATTTTTGTTGTTGTTATTGCTATTATTTTATTTTATTCTAGCTCACTATTGCTAAGGTTGTCATAATTTCAATAGAAATCAATAATGGATATATGGAAAATATCTACTGTTATAATCTATATTTTTTCTATCAATGGAACTGTCAGACTTTTGAAAACACAAAATGTCAATTTGTAATAGTGGTCAGTGGTTCCATTGGGACTGCTTAATAATTAGACAAGTGCAGGAGAAGTTTTAAAAACTTGTTCCATGAAGGTCATATTGTACATATGAGTATTTTTTCTCCTTTCCTTTCCTTTTCTTTTCCTCTCCTCTCCTCCCCTCCCCTTTAATCATTTAAAAATGTATCAAAGAATTAAAATGTTCTACTTTTACGGATTCTTCCTTACTTTTTCTTCAATACTCTTTGTTGGGAATGGAAATAACTCTGCTTTGTACAGCAAAGTTTCTTTTAAACTTTTCAGTCCTATAAAAGAATCTGTAAGTAATAGGTACAGGGAGCAATGTTCATTGATGGCCCTTAAAATGTTGCAGGACTCTTTATTTTTTCCAGATGATCCTATGCTTTCAAAGGAAAATGGAAAAGACTCAATCATTCCATTTTGCCAATGGCACATCTTTTTTAAGCCAGATTCTGCCAATAGTATATTTCTGTTATTGAAAGGGAATTCAGAATTCACTCTTGTTATGTGTTAGATGTGAACACTTCAACAATGTTTAATATGCATATTCATTTCTGGGAGCTATTCTATGACTTGATTTATTTAGAAAGCAAATGAATCAGTCATTAAAAAGCTGTCGCGTCTGATGTTCTTGGAATGGATGAATCAATTATACTGAAAAGACTAGTCTTTTATTTGAAAAAAAAAAATGAAATAGAAAACCTCTTTTGTTCCTGCCATTAAGGAAAAAGGCAAATTGGTACAGAACATTTTCAGAATCTAAAACTTGGCTAAGCAACATTTGATGATGTAAGAGAATAGTTCATGTTTTAATCTATTTCTCTAAATTGTCAAGGTCATTTTGATATTTTTTTAGTCTTCGAGCTATTCTGCAGCACTTTGTGTCATCTGCTAATCTAATGAGAATTCTGTGTTATAATTCAAATTATTCCCGCATAATTAGCTTCTTAATCATAATATAATGGGGTACTTTGTTGAGATCAAGATATATTATGTCTACATTATACCCAGAATCTCTTAAGGAAGTTAGGCATTAATAAGAGAGATACAATGACTCTGACAAGACATCTTCTTGACAAATGTAAGCACTTACGTTCAAAGTGCTTATAGACTAATGATCTGCTCAAGAAATCTAATGTATTAATGCCAGACTGACTGATGTTAATTCCCTCATTTCTAATTTTCACTTTCAAAAAATATGGACAACTTGACGTCCTTTATTCACATGGCACTTTATCCATACTCAAAAGTTTTCTCAAAATTAATGGGTAGAAGTTTGGCTACATGCTAGTGAGCCTTTCACTTGTCCACAGAAAGCTGGATATTTCCAAGATAAATTCATAATCTGTTAATAGCTCTCAGTTAACCTCAAAAAAAAAAAGTCATCATTTCTGGTTAGAAAAAATTTAGCCATTCAGTCTTTACTTTGCTTTGCTAACTTGTCCAGCATTTCCACCACCATAATGGTTAGGTTAGAGTTAAGACACCATTAGAGGTTTATGTAAAATAGTAGAAGTTTGCCAGAAGGGAGGAAGTTATAGCTTGTTTGCAAAGAACTGGATCAGTTACTAAGTTGTCAGAATCATTGGGACAGGGATTTCTGGAGAGAACAAATGATGGAAAGGGTTTAAGAGGAGTTGCTCTAGACCAGGGGTTCCCAACCTGGGGTGCTTGCACCCCCTGGGGGTGCGAGACAATATTCCAGGGGGTGTGAGAAAAGTCCAGGTAAATAATAGGATATTGGCTATATGTTGGCATTTTTATTTATTATGCAATGGATTAACTTTGTTTTCATTTTAGAGTTAAGTATCATTATTTAGTGACCGTCAGATACATAGCTGAAAAGATTCAATCCTACCATATATTTAACGCGTTCAGTAGTTCCTAAAGTCTAAATTTCAGGGGGTGCGAGGTTCGAGTGAAATTTCTTTAGGGGTGCGGGGTGAAAAAAAGGTTGGGAACCACTGCTCTAGACAAAAGCAGTATATATTTTGTACTTGTGACACAATGAGAGATCCCCGGACAACTCTTAACATATGGTAGAAGGGTGAAAGCATAACATTTTTCTCTCCCAACCAGACTTCCACTCCCTGCACTTAACAGTGCAGGGAACCGGGAGTTGTATGCATGTGCGCAAAGCAATACCGAGTCTGTGTTGGCAAAACATGAGCAGCAGAGAGACGGGATTCACCCAGGATTAATTTGAAGAGACTTGTAACAGATAAGAGACACTGCAGAAAAGAGAAAAGGAGACTAGATGAAAAGGACAAAGAGATCTAACCCAAAGGCAGATGGAGGAGAGTGTGTTTGTGTGTGTGGGGAAAACTGCTATGGACACCCTGTGGCATTTGGAAAGAAAGGGAGGGGAGAAACCATATTGGTTTGTTTCAATATGAATGACACTTTTAAAAAGTACTGCATTTTTAAGAAGACAGCTAAATCAGTGTACATGAGAGGGAGAAAAAGGGGAATGCTTAGCTGCAAGCAGGCAGAAAGCAACTTCGCAAGAGCAAATGCCATTCAACCTATTAGTTCAACAGCTAATGCAACAGTATTGTTTCTCAAGGAATTCTTGTACTTGTGTGATGTTGTTTGTACACTTATGCTGTTTCTGTATTGCAGGTAGTAATGCTAGTCTTGGTAGTTCACATTTTAGAGTGTTGGAGGTTTTATTGGCTGTTTCAAAAGGGAGGAGGAAATCAGCCCTTGAATACTCTGGTTCCTCCCAAGGACATAACCCCAGGCTTGCTTAAAATAAATTGCAAAGAAGCTAAAAAGATCCATCCTGGTCCTTAGGGGTGTCCCAAAATCAGCTTCCTGAAAGTGGAACAAACTCTATTTTAAAATAATGACTACATGTTTCTAGGGTTATAGAATATTTACCCATAGCCTCTCCAAATGTAGCTATGCTGAAGTTAAATGAAGAATTGCATACAACTCTAATTCTGCTATTAAGTCAGCCGTTAAGCAGCTTTTCATGTACAGGACCGGATAATCAACACAGTAGCCAGAAACTCCTGACATTTCAGAAATTGATGCTATAGCTCAGCAGTAAAAAGCCATCATATGCACTTGGAGGATTCTCTATTATTAGTTGTTTCCACTTGTTAGGTTCTGAATGGGAGATAACAATCAGTAATGGGATCATAGCGAGCATCTATGGTGTGATCTTAAGTCCCAAGTCAATGATCCACTCTGGTTCTAAGCATCTTTTAAATGCTTATCAAAACATATTGGGCTGATTTCAAAGCTACCTTGGACCCTTCGATAGCAATGATACTCTTCATTGCTCTTAAAACTAAATTGATCGATCTGGATTAACATGGGATTTTGGATGTCTCCTAGAAAAAAAAAGGTTATTGTTATCACCGCTACCACTTCTTGCATGAATTAGTTTCAAAATTTATATATACTGTAGCAAAAGCAATAATTTCTTCTTCAAATGGAGCCTTCCCTCTGGTCTCTATTTCTTCAGCATTTTGGCTAATGGATAAAACATCAGTGACAGAGCCAGTATACATCTGATTTCCACTCAGTTTGGTCAGAAAAAGTTGGGTTAGTTGGTTTCCAGATAACCTCAAGCACAATTGCCATCAAAACCTGTATCATGGGCTTACTTTTAATGGCATTTTTCCAGGAATTATTTCTTCATTTCCTTACCCAAAAACCCATCTTCCAAAAATTAGCCTAAAAATACTATAACACATTTTGAAAAATGAACCTTTTGTCTAGCAGAGGCAACCATAGTCGTAATTTTATAGTCATGCATAGCAATCTGAACCCCAGCTCTAAGATTTTTAGATGGTTGGGATTTAATATCTCTATAACTGCTGTTCTAATTAAAAATAATCCTGCTTCAATGATATGATGTAATAAGTGTTACAGGATAGTCTGATCACACAAAAGATGATAATCCAGGCAGAAGTGGTGGTAAAGGGGTTGTAGAAGCTAGCCCTAAGTTGTGTCAGGCACAGGTAACCAAGAATGACACAGTGAACAGTTGTTTCTTTATTGCTGTTCATTTATAGACAGAATCTTGCCAGATTAAAGCACATTCTGCATAACTATCAGATAAATACTGTGAAGGTTTAGAGATGATCTCTTATGGACTACTTTCTGCATATCAATGACTCAATAGTGATTTGCCTCTTTATTCCTTTCTCCTGCAAGTCAGCACCAGACTCTACCACAGTCCAGAAAGCTGGCTTTCTGAATAAATTGTATTTATTTTCCCCCCAAGTCAAGCATAGATTCTGGCCCAGAATTTTAGTATCCTGAAATTAACATTGCTATATCACGCAGAAAATAACTCCACTTTTTCTTCAATAAAGAGAGAGGTGGAATGGGAAAAAAACAAGATAATTATTGCAAACTAGCACTCATTCTAATTTAGTGTCACACAACAAAATTTACTAAAACAAACCATGATACCATAGAAAATGTTAATTATAGGATTTTGATAAATATAAGAAATTTCATCTTAAGAAATATTTTAAAAGTCATTTTTGTTTATTTACATATGTACCATATTCTTAAGGGGCAGGCAATTACAAGTCAATAATTAAATGAATACAAATTGTAAAAAAAAAAATCATAATTGCTGGGTCCATCTGCTGTTGTCTTTCCCAAAATACCCTATATTAAGAAGCGAGTAAATTCAAATATCATCACATAGCAATAGCAATAACACTTAGACGTGTGTAGCACTCCATGGTGCTTTACAGCACTCTCTGGGTGGTTTACAGAGCCAGCATATTGTCCCTAACAATTGGGGTCCTCATTTTACCAACATCATAAGGGTGGAAGGCCGAGTCAACTTTGAGCCAATCAGAATCAAACTGCTGGCAGTCAGCAGAGTTATCCTGCAATACTGCATTCTAACCACTGCACCATCATGGCTCTTCATACCTACAACAGGAGTACAAATGGGAGAGCAAAACAAATAGCAGTACAAAATACAACTGCGATAGATAGATGATAGATAGATAGATAGATAGATAGATAGATAGATAGATAGATAGATAGATAGATAGATAGATGATAGATAGATAGATTGCAATGAATTAATATGCAATAATGTGCAATGATCAAATAATCAATACTCACCGTGCCTATGCAAATATTCCCCTGCTTTTATGATAGTTAAATAACTAGTGGACAAAGGCAGACATCCGAATTTTAATATTCTCATTTTCATATTCTCAGTCTATGATCTTCCCCATGTTAACAAGAAAGATTTGCAGAAGGTCTTTGTTGCCTTGGATAAGGAGAGCACATCTTTCTCCTTCTACCCTAGCCTTTCTCCTTCTGTTCTAGCTTTTTACAGAGGTACAATTGAGAAAATTGAGTTTTAACAAACTGTGTTATGGTTTGGTAGCAGCAGTGCCTCAGATAGAAGATCCATACAGAGAGTGGTAAGGACAGCCGAGAAGATTATAGAAAGCTCACTTCCTGGTATTCAGGATAATGCTTATAAGTGCTACATGCTTAGAGCTCTGTTATGGCCTGTTGGCCGCCAGCCCCTCCAGCAGCTGAATCAGGGGAGGAGGAGAAGGAGGAGGAGGCGTGGGAGTTAGGTTCAGCATCAGGGCAATCTGGGAGCTATGAGGGGGAAGAGGGAATGGAGCTGGCAGAGAGAGAGAGAGAAAGGTGGAGCCTGAGCCATCCATCAGCCCTCACATGGAGAGTCAATATTCCCCAAGTCTGGAGGTAGTTGAGGAAGAAGAATAGCTGGGTCCAGTGCCTGATACGTGCCTGCACAGAAGGCAGAGAATGGGAGAGCAGTGGAAAGCCATGGGCTGATCCTGGGGAAGGAACAGCCATCACTACTAATGAGGCCCCATCCTAGCTCTGGGGATAAAAGACATCTGAAGTAGACTAGGTTGTTTCTCTGTGTCATGTAATATATGTGTGTGTGGGGGGGGGGGTATATGCATAATTGTATTTATTTATTTTGTCATGTTTATGTAGGGTACATTGGAGGTGGCGATCTTTTGAGAGCTGTATGCAATGACATTTTATTTTCATGTATGCCGATTAGTGTACATTTAAAGCAGGGGCATCAAACTCAAGGCCCGGAGGCTGAATCTGGCCCACAGGGCTGCCCTGGAAACAGAGCTTGCAAGGGCTGTGCATGGCCCTCCTGAGCTCCATTTTCACTGGCAGAGGGTTGCAGGAGGCTGTCCCAGCTGAAAACCGAACTCAAAAGCCCGTTTTCACTGGCAGAGCACTTGGGCCACCACAATCACCCCCTGATATAGTGATGTCATGCTGGTCACATCCACCATGGCTATGCCCCCTCCCTCCCAAGGTCAAACACAACCCTGATGCGGCCCTCAATTAAATTGAGTTTGACACAGGGGTGAGTTCGGCCTGGTTCTATAGAACTGGTAGCTCTGAAGAGCAGCAGACACCGAACCAGTTCACTGTGACGACCTTTTGGTTGTCTATTTGGCCCACCCACCTGCCTGGGCTCTTGGCTGTCCTTTATTTCCTGGTTTTTCAACCTCAGCTGAAGAGAAAATCCAGTCATTCCATAAACCAAAGTCTTTCCTAAATAAAAGAGATTTTGCCTTTGAAAGTTGTCAACAAACTTGGATGAAACATTCTTTAGTAATGAGAACAACCTCACCAGAGAATATCAACCATTTGGCAATCTTCTACCTAAGTAAGAAATTGTCCTCTTTTCCCATATGAAATTGCTGTCTATCTATCCTGTCCTACTGACTTCTTGGAAGAAATCTATAACCATTTAATAATTAGGAACATAATTCAAACAGAGATGTATTAGGCAATAACTCTTATTGTCTAAGCAGTTAGAAAACAGCTGCTGAGAGGCATTGTGTCATAATTAGAAACAGAACATCAAAACAGTTCCAGTATGGAATACCTGTCTCAGACAACTATCAAATGTAATATAAATGAAAGAGTTTAGTTCATGGTGGTGAAAGTCCTATTAGAACATCATCTACCAAGTGTCATCGAGAGGACAATAATTTGACATAGGAACCTTAATATGACATTTCATTTAGAAAAACCATTTAAATGAATATGCTGAAGAGAAATAAATTCAAAGCACGCAATGATAAGCGCACAAAAACATGCACACCATTCATAGGGACATGGGGTACTAAGGTATAGAACTGAGCTATATTTAGAAGCCAGCCAGGTTAAAAAGGCTTTGTTCTTTATTTCTGCAGGATGCAAATTGAAATATAAAATCAGATAATACTTTGAAGTTCAGAGCTACATTTTTTTTTAAAAAAACCTTGCAAGAGGGTAAAAAAATAATAACCTCATATCAATGTAGAGCTTTTCATTTTGAAAATGATTTACAGTGGAAGCTCGGGTCATGACCATAATCCATTCCAGGACTTCGGTCACCACCTGATTTGGTCGTGACCTGAAACAAGACTGACTGCGCATGCATGGACAAAAAAAAATGGCATGGAAAGGAAAATCGTCATGGCTGTATTTGATCATCACCTGAGGATCTGTTCGCGACCAGAAGCAACAATTTTCCAAATTTTTTGGTCGTCACCTGATTTGGTCGCAAACAGAAGCGTTCGTGACCCGAGGTTCCACTGTATATGTTTGCAGGCAGTCCTCGACTTAGAACAGTTCATTTAATGACTGTTCAAAATTACAACAGTGTTATAACTAGTGACTATGACAATTTTTCACACTTATGAACCCTGTATCATACCCACGGTCACAGGAATTTACATTCAGATGCTTGACAACTGACTCACATTTATGACGGTGGCAGTGTCCTGGAGTCATGTAATTCCCCTTCTGTGACCTTTTGACACACAAAGTCAATGGGAAAAACAGATTCACTTTAACTTAATTAGTCATATTAATTCAACCAACACAGGGATTCACTTAACAAATGTGCCAAGAAAAGTCATAAAATGGGGCAAAACTTACTTAACAAATTTCTCACTTAACAATGTAAATTTTGGGCTCAATTCTGGTTGTAAATTGAAGACTACCTATATTTCTACATGAACTCCTTTTATCCTATAGTAAAAGACAAAATGCAAAGGAAGGATACATAGGCGTAGTGCATTTGTACCACTCTTTTAGATATTCAGTCACTTTAGTTAAATCAGTGGGGCACATCTGGTACATATGAATCATATTTAAATATGCCCTTCTATTAGCTTAAACAACCTGGTTTTCTTTTTTAGGCATTTCAGCTGGGACTCTGAAACTAACAATGCCATTCATTTATATTATGCAAATTACATCAGTGGGTATCGTGTTTATGGAGATTCTTAGTCATCCCGATCATGGTTGTCCCAAAGGTGCTTTTTTTTTCAAAAGGCAAGTGGGCTTTCTTTGTTTTTCTTTGGATATCTTTTGCTTCTCATCCAAGAAGCTGAAGAAGCTTCTTGGATGAGAAGCAGAATGTTTCCAAGGAAAAACAGAGAAAGTCCAGTTGCTGTTCTGTCCTAGGCTTCACAAAATCACAAAGCAGACTCCTTGTCCCGACAAAACCCCTCTTTATTAGGCTAATGTGAATTCCTATCATTCGCGTCCAGCAAAATCCTGGCAAACAGTCTTTCAAGGGTGAATTACAACCACTGACCTTATCAGGCTTGGAGAGTTGCCAGGCCAATAGCTTCCAAGTGCAATGCTGCACAAGATAATACTTGGCAAGGAGTCTCTGAGAGTCACAAACAAATCTTTACTAATTTAATGAACTAATTGTCTCCTGCAAACACCATTCCCCTTTCACTCCTCTTTATGGGAGGGGCCAGTCACTGTCCACCTGTGCCTTTACTCCCTAGTCAATCCTTGTTTTTTTAACTATTCCCTTCTCCTGGCAGCTCTGCACATGCACACATTGGGAACAGGCTCCAGCTGTTCTTCTGCCCCACTGATCTCCAATGCCAAAGGAAGCTGATAACTGTCAATTGGCCCTGGCCCCATCTCTGTCTCTGATGCAGAGCACTCATCAGAGCCTTCCCCAGACTCCAGGACTGGCCTATGTTTCTCCCCAACCTCCTCACTGTCCGAGACTGCCACCAGCTCCACTGGCCGCTGGCAGGCCAGAACAGTTGCCTTGTGAAAAAACACCTTTGGGTATTGTAAGTAAATCAAAAATATTGAAAGACCACTTCTATAGTCCATATAACTATCCATGTATAAACATCTAAGACCACTTGTATAATACATATAGCTATGCATTTATCAACCTCTGAGGAGTAACTATACATATTGGATTGTGTTTAATCCTCTTAAATCAGAGTCATAATATTTATATGGAACGGTATACCATTTTCTCATGGATGTACCCCTATTAGTGAAAGACCATCTATTAGATTGTTGCTGAATTCTGAAATGATGTACTGAATATGCAAAAAGCTGAAACTTGATATTACACTATAAAAAATAAATAAATGCCTACTAGACTCTGAAAAACTGGTGAATTTCTACTTCCTTTTTTCTGTCTTGAAATCAAAATACTATTTTAAAAAACCATTTATTTTTGCCAAACATTTGGTATAATAATATATGAAGCAAAGAATTGTTTTAAACAATGCAACAAAGAATCTTGTGATATACTAAACACTGACATTTTTAAAAAATATATCAAAAATATTTCATAAAATCTTAAGGAAAAATAAATCAATTGGTCTTTAAAATGTCCCAAGATTCCCTGCATGCTTCCAGAAACTATTTATACATGACATCTTTCTATCCAAATTTAGCAAGTTATAATGTTTAAAACCTATGAATTTTATTACATTAGGTCATATGAATGGTTAATGAATTACCCTACTTCCCAAATATTTCCCTATTGATCCAGCCTGTCACTCCACTTACCTTCTGTTCCCTATGGTGAAATTGTAAAATAAAACATTCCCATCTATGTGATATGAAAATTTTACTCCCAGCACGCCAAGTTTCAGATTCACTCTAGACTGAAGTAAAATTACATTTTTATGAAAGGAATCATTTTTAATTCAGTTATGTGTCATTTAAACTTCAAAGTTGTCAGCTCTTCTAATGGAAATGTCAGCTCTGTTGGAAGTTCATCGGGTCACCAGGAACTACTCTGCTAGCTAAAATTATTAGAACATGAGACTCACCACGCACAAGGACAGTTAGAACAGACAAGATAAGGTCATTTGCTGGTCTTCTTCAGATGTACCTGAATATTGCTTCCTTACTTAAAAAATAAGGAACAGGTTATTAGTTGTGGTCTGATTTTCACTTTTTTCAGAATCATCTTCAAGACAGATATCTGGCTAGCTGAATTCTTAATAAGCATAAAAAGCATAAAGCTGATTTTTAGAACTCTTCTGGATTGACTGTTATCCCGAGCTAATTGAGAGCTTCAAAATGATCCCAGATCACTAGTTTATTCATTCACATGTATTCTATAACATTCTCTGGGAAGTTTGGGCTGCAAAATAGCGACTGGCCCGAAGTCTAGAACAAAGACTAAGGGTGAACTTGGATGTCTAGGAATCTGGTGCTGGTATGCTAGCTTGCTTTAGGATATCAATGCTGAATTAAACTCATTGTATAGCCATGATATCTTATTGACTATGAATATTGACTGTGAATGAGCCTGAACAGAACCATTGCACATAGATCTCTACCAATGGTGGAGGAAGAAGTCATCATCATTTATATGGGAAACTTAAAGGCAAATAATCATGCCTGGACAACTAAATATTCAATAAACAATAAATAATTAATGAACTACATAGAGCACGTGAAATTACCAACATAGAAGGAACAGATCCCTATACAGTAGAACCTCTGGTCATGACCTTAATTCATTCCATAACTTTGGTCGCAACCCAATTTGGTCATGATCCAAACCTAATTTTGGAAATTTGGCGCTTATTAAAAAAAATGGTGCAGAAGGAGAAATGGGCAGCAAGAAAAAAATGTAAATTTTTTTCTGTATTTGGTTATACCATAGTGTTTAACTGGAACATGATGAATGGTGTGGTGGTTTAGGGGGTAAAGACGCTTCCCTCCCCACTCAGAAGGTTGAAAGTTCAATCCTAGGTAGCAACAGATGTTTCCCTCCTAGGGCTCAAAGAAAAAAAATCTGCTGTGAACTCCACATGGTCATCAGGAAAGGCATCTGGCAAGTAAATGCTCAGATCCATTCAGTTGCTCCAACTCTGTCTCAGATTATCGGATTACAGGGTCATAAAAAGGGAGTTCAACTGGAACATGGCAAAAACTGATATAAGATGCAAAAGGAGGAAAGCATTTGCTGCTACTGTTACCAACAACTGTGTGTTTTTCCTACTTCCTTCCCAAGGTCATTGGAGCCAATTGCAGTGGGAAGAAGAAGATCAAGAAGCTTTATTGCTTAATGCTACTGTTAACCAGGTGGGCTAGGAGGCCTCTCAGTTTTGCCCGAGGCCTTCAGAATCAGCAGTGATAAGAGGAAGTAGGAACCATCTGCTCTAATGATGCAATCTGGTTTTCTTTTCTACTTTTCCTTTTCAGCATTTGTCTGGTGCAGATTTGATGCCAGATGTCTCATGAGGCTTAATCTTTGGCTAATGCTAAGTTTCGAGAGACAAAAGCGTTGTAATTAAACTATGCTATCTTTATACTTTAAGACATTGGACAGAGAGGAAAGTCCTATCTTTTCTCTACTAAATTTGAGTCAGTGGGTTCACTAAAAGAAGAGGAACCCTGTGGCTACATGTCTCACTCTGGCTGAAAAAGTAAATGTTTTATGAGATCTGCAAAAGAAGAAAAAAGAAGGGTAAACACAAACACAGATGCACAGTGTCTCTTCTCCTGAGCTCAGGAAGCAGCTCAAATCTGTTTCTAATGCTGACAGAGAGTCAATAATCTCAAAGGCAGTTAACTGTAATAAAACTGAATGCCACATCCTCATATTCTACTGCATTTCTACGATCAATTATTAACAAGGAGCGCCTCATTTGGAAAACCATTTTATCCTCTTGTGAAAGCAGGGCTGTATCACGTGACAAACATTTTTAGAATAATTATTATTGTACATTTGAATATTATTTATTCCAGTTTTTATTATGGCTCTATTCCTTTTGGAAAATTTATTACAGTGCCAATATAGACAATTTCAAAGGCTATCCCTGGCCTGACATAGTGCTGTATTTCTGTAAACTCTTTGAGGTAATCCTGACAAACATCAGCACAACCAGGAACATCAACATGAGTACTATTTTTATGGTAAGGGTGACATTACACAGAAACTTGTAAGACTGAAAGTAATTCTAGTCTCCTCTCTCTTTTAGTTTCCAAGAAACCTGGGAGGGTCCCTTCTGAAATGCTTCCCATGCATATGCATGGACTGTGGACTGAACTGCCTCTTATCAGACCGTTGCCTAAGATGGGGGTCTTCCTCCTGTCTCCCATAATTCGATGCCACCCGGGAGTGCTGGAAAACTCTGAATAGGATCTGTGCCTTGCATGACATCTGCCAAGACTCTCTGTTTAAATGGGGCAGAGTGTCCTCTCCAGGTCATGCCATGAAAATGTGAATGCTTCAGAGATGGTATTCAGCTGCTTCTGACCAGTCCTGGTGGACTGGCATGGAAAATTTTGACATTTTCGCGGGTACTTACATGTATGGTATTCAGCTTTGTTCGGGTATTTTCCCACATCATTATAGCTGTGCTTTTAAAGTTGTAGCAACGTTTCGGCAGAATCTCATCTGCCAGAATCAAACCCCTCCGAGCCATACATGAAGCAAACCGACACCCACTATGAAGATGCAGCACGACCATGAACTCGAAGCCAAACAGCAAGATCACAGCTCACCAACTCAAATCCCCCAGCAACTAAGACTAACCTGAGCACAACCAAGCCCCCACCTGAACAGAACACGCCTCCAACCAATCAGAACACAGCCAACCCCCCAACCAATCAGAACACAGCCAAACCCCCTACCAATGAGAACACACCCCCACCCAATCAGAACACAGCCAAGCCCCCACCCAATCAAGTCCCACCCCCACTAGCAGTTAAAAGGAAGAAGCAGCTGCAATCTCACATCACTCCGAGAAGCAAGAGCCGAAGACAGAAGCCTGAAGATGATGAATGAGACTTCATCGAAACGTTGCCTAGATACTTGAATCTTACGCGGAGAAAACCCAAACAACCAAAGATCCACATACAAATACCCGCGAGAACCTCAGAAAACAAATATTGCACCTCTACGGGGAGGAAACCCACCATCTGACCAGGACTTATGAAAAATTTGAAGTCCAAAGAGCTTCCATTGCATTCCTATGCAACTGCCGAGATCAAAATTTAATTCCCACAAGCTTCCAATTGAAATTCCACACCAACACAGCAGCCACCAAACGCATCCTAAAAAGAACAGAATTGGCCCTAATTAGAAATGAACTTCACACAAAAAGGTTTCTCCTAGACCAAATCAACAAAGATCTCCTCACACTCCACCTCAGACTCAGCAACAAGATTCACCCCCTACTTTGGGACAAATCCAAACAACTCGCTGTCTGAAGAGCCAAAACACAGACCACCCTCAAGACAGACACACGCACCAACAAACTCAGGAAACTACAACAATGCCAGAAACCAACTCCTTCCCTCCCACAGCCACACATGAAACAAACAGTGCACAACATCTCAGACAAGATCCTCACTGAAGCTGAAACCAAGGTCCTTTCAAAAAGATTCAACTTTGCTGTCGCTCCCAAACACATCCCCACAGAAACCATCATATGCGGAGTTGAAACCAGCCTGACCAAAACCAATCCTGACGATGCTAACAAAATCAGACTCGAAATCACCAACATCCTCTGCACTAGCAAACCACCCAAAAGCAACTTATCCAAAGAAGAACAAACTGCACTACTTAACCTGAAAGAAGACACCAGCATAATAATCCTACCAGCAGACAAGGGCAACGCGACAGTGGTTATGAACACATCTGACTACCAAACCAAGTTAACCAACCTACTCCAAGACCCCACATACAAACCCCTAAAGACAGACCCCACCACCTACCTAGAAAAAACTACCAAATCCAAAATAAAAGCCTCCCCCATCAGTGAAGAAATCCAGCAAAGAATCATACCCAGAGAGAAATCATCCAGATGCCCTAAGCTTTATGGTCTCCCCAAGATACACAAAGAAGGAACCTCACTCAGACCAATAGTCAGCTCCATAGGCTCACCTCTACAAAACCTGGCCAAATTTCTCGCCAAACAACTACAACCCTATGCAGAATCCATCAACTCACATGTAAGAAACTCATTCCAGTTCATCGAGATCATAAAAAAACAAAACTTACAACCTAGAGACCTACTAGTAAGCTTCGATGTCATATCCCTCTTCACCCAAGTGCCAATAAAAGAAGCCTTGACAGCCATCCAAAACATATACAACCCCCCCAAGCACATCCTAGATCTGACCAACCACTGCCTATCCAGTACATACTTTACCTACAATGGACAAAAATACAAACAAATAGAAGGAGCACCCATGGGATCACCCCTCTCACCTGTCATCGCAAACCTCTACATGGAACACTTTGAAACACAAGCTCTAGAAAAATACGACCACAAACCCAAACTCTGGGTCAGATACGTAGATGACACCTTCATAATCTGGCCACACGGGAAAGAAAAACTGAACAACTTCCTCACACACCTCAACAGCCTACACCCCAAAATACAATTCACCATGGAAACAGAAGCCAACAATCAACTTCCCTTCCTAGATGTCTTGGTATACAAAAGATCCAATGGCTCCCTAGGACACACCATCTACCAGAAGAAAACACATACAAACCGCTATCTACATGCACTCTCACACCACCACTCAGCACAGATCAATTCCGTAGCCAAGACACTCATCTCCAGAACAAAATGCTTAGCCGATGAACAACACCAAAAACCGAACTACACACTCTCACCAACGTACTTACAGCCAATGGATTCCAAAGAAAGAAGATTACCCACCTAATCCAAAAAGAAACCCCAACCAAAATCCAAGACAGAGAACAAGAAAACGGCAAAGCCCTCCTCCCATATATAAAAGGCACTACAGACAAAATCAGCAAGATCCTCCAAAAACACAACATTAAAACAGCATTCTGCACAAACAGAAAAATATCCACCATCCTAAGAAACCCCAAAGACAAAATCGAATTAGAAAACCAAGGGTATACGAAATCCCCTGCACTGCCTGCCCTACCACATACATTGGACAAACTAACAGAAGAATAAGTGCATGCATTGAAGAACATAAGAACTCAATCAAAAAAGAAGAACCGACCTCTTCCCTGGTCCAACACCTCAAAGCCACAGGACATGAAATTGATTTTAAAAATACCAGAACTATCGCCAAAACCGAACACTTCAACAGCAGAATAATCAGAGAAGCCATAGAGATGAAAACGCCCACACAGCATGAACAAAGCGAGATGACACCTCCCGCCTTCCAGCCATTTGGAAACCCGCCCTCATGAACAGACGAATACCTAACATGAAGAATGACACCGGACCCACACCCATGAGAGCCACACAAGATGCCACCACCACACTTCCATGTAGAAAACAGACTCACACCCACTCAGAAGATGAGACACGACCATGGACCAGAAGCTGCACTGCAGCTGTATCACTACCCACTTCAAACCCCTCCGAGCCATACATGAAGCAAACCGACACACACTATGAAGATGCAGCACGACCACGAACTCGAAGCCAAACAGCAAGATCACAACTCACCAGCTCAAATCCCCCAGCAACTAAGACTAACCTGAGCACAACCAAGCCCCACCTGAACAGAACACGCCTCCAACCAATCAGAACATGGCCAACCCCCAACCAATCAGAACACAGCCAAACCCCTACCAATGAGAACACACCCCCACCCAATCAGAACACAGCCAAGCCCCCACCCAATCAAGTCCCACCCCCACTAGCAGTTAAAAGGAAGAAGCAGCTGCAATCTCACATCACTCCAAGAAGCAAGAGCCGAAGACAGAAGCCTGAAGATGATGAATGAGACTTCATTGAAATGTTGCCTAGATACTTGAATCTTACGCGGGAGAAAACCGAACAACCAAAGATCCACATACAAATACCCATGAGAACCTCAGAAAACAAATATATATATATATATATATATATATATATATATATATATATATATATATATATATATATATGTGTGTGTGTGTGTGTGTGTGTGTGTGTGTGTGTGTGTGTGTGTGTGTGTGTGTGTGTGTATGTGTGTGTATATATATATATGTGGATCTTTGGTTGTTGGGTTTTTCAGCGTAAGATTGAAGTATCTGAGCAACGTTTCGATGAAGTCTCATTCATCATCTTCAGGCTTCTGTCTCCGGCTCTGTGCTTTTCAGAGTAATGTGAGATTGCAGCTGCTTCCTCCTTTTAACTGCCAGTGGGGTGGGACTTGATTGGGTGGGGGCTTGGCTGTGTTCTGATTGGGTGGGGGTGTGTTCTCATTGGTAGGGGTTTGGTTGTGTTCTGATTGGTTGGGGGTTAGCCGTGTTCTGATTGGTTGGGCGTGTTCTGTTCAGGTGGGGGCTTGGCTGTGCTCGGTTAGTCTTAGTTGCTGGGGGATTTGAGCTGGTGAGTTGTGATCTTGCTGTTTGGCTTCTAGTTCGTGGTCCTGTTGCATCTTCATAGTGGGTGTCGGTTTGCTTCATGTATGGCTCGGAGGGTTTGAAGTGGGTAGTGATGCAGCTGCAGTGCAGCTTCTGGTCCATGGTAGTGTCTCATCTTCTGAGTGGGTGGGAGTCTGTTTTCTACATGGAAGTGTGGTGGTGGCATCTTGTGTGGCTCTCATGGGTGTGGGTCTGGTGTCCTTCTTCATGTTAGGTACTCGTCTGTTCATGAGGCGGGTTTCCAAATGGCTGGAAGGCGGGAGGTGTCATCTCGTTTGTTCATGCTGTGTGGGCGTTTTTCTATCTCTATGGCTTCTCTGATTATTCTGCTGTTGAAGTGTTCGGTTTTGGCGATAGTTCTGGTATTTTTAGAATCAATTTCATGTCCTGTGGCTTTGAGGTGTTGGACCAGGGAAGAGGTCGTTTCTTCTTTTTGATTGAGTTCTTATGTTCTTCAATGCGTGCACTTATTCTTCTGTTAGTTTGTCAATGTATGTGGTAGGGCAGGCAGTGCAGGGATTTCGTATACTCCTTGGTTTTCTAATTCGATTTTGTCTTTGGGGTTTCTTAGGATGGTGGATATTTTTCTGTTTGTGCAGAATGCTGTTTTGATGTTGTGTTTTTGGAGGATCTTGCTGATTTTGTCTGTAGTGCCTTTTATATATGGGAGGAGGGCTTTGCCGTTTTCTTGTTCTCTGTCTTGGATTTTGGTTGGGGTTTCTTTTTGGATTAGGTGGGTAATTTTTCTTTCTTTGGAATCCATTGGCTGTAAGTACGTTGGTGAGAGTGTGTAGTTCGGTTTTTTGGTGTTGTTCATCGGCTAAGCATTTTGTTCTGGAGATGAGTGTCTTGGCTCACTGGAATTGATCTGTGCTGGGTGGTGGTGTGAGAGTGCATGTAGATAGCGGTTAGTGTGTGTTTTCTTCTGGTAGATGGTGTGTCCTAGGGAGCCATTGGATCTTTTGTATACCAAGACATCTAGGAAGGAAGTTGGTTGTTGGCTTCTGTTTCCATGGTGGTGTATTTTGGGGTGTAGGCTGTTGAGGTGTGTGAGGAAGTTGTTCAGTTTTTCTTTCCCATGTGGCCAGATTATGAAGGTGTCATCTACGTATCTGAGCCAGAGTTTGGGTTTGTGGTCGTATTTTTCTAGAGCTTGTGTTTCAAAGTGTTCCATGTAGAGGTTAGCGATGACAGGTGAGAGGGTGATCCCATGGGTGCTCCTTCTATTTGTTTGTATTTTTGTCCATTGTAGGTGAAGTATGTATTGGATAGGCAGTGGTTGGTTAGATCTAGGATGTGCTTGGGGGGTTGTATTTGTTTTGGATGGCTGTCAAGGCTTCTTTTATTGGCAACAATCAACTTCCGCTTCCTAGATGTCTTGGTATACAAAAGATCCAATGGCTCCCTAGGACACACCATCTACCAGAGGAAACACACATACAAACCGCTATCTACATGTTCTGAAAACACTCTCACACCACCACCCAGCACAGATCAATTCCGTAGCCAAGACACTCATCTCCAGAACAAAATGCTTAGCCGATGAACAACACCAAAAAACCGAACTACACACTCTCACCAACGTACTTACAGCCAATGGATTCCAAAGAAAGAAAGATTACCCACCTAATCCAAAAAGAAACCCCAACCAAAATCCAAGACAGAGAACAAGAAAACGGCAAAGCCCTCCTCCCATATATAAAAGGCACTACAGACAAAATCAGCAAGATCCTCCAAAAACACAACATTAAAACAGCATTCTGCACAAACAGAAAAATATCCACCATCCTAAGAAACCCCAAAGACAAAATCGAATTAGAAACCAAGGAGTATACGAAATCCCCTGCACTGCCTGCCCTACCACATACATTGGACAAACTAACAGAAGAATAAGTGCATGCATTGAAGAACATAAGAACTCAATCAAAAAAGAAGAAACGACCTCTTCCCTGGTCCAACACCTCAAAGCCACAGGACATGAAATTGATTTTAAAAATACCAGAACTATCGCCAAAACCGAACACTTCAACAGCAGAATAATCAGAGAAGCCATAGAGATAGAAAACGCCCACACAGCATGAACAAACGAGATGACACCTCCCGCCTTCCAGCCATTTGGAAACCCGCCCTCATGAACAGACGAATACCTAACATGAAGAATGACACCAGACCCACACCCGCATGAGAGCCACACAAGATGCCACCACCACACTTCCATGTAGAAAACAGACTCACCCACTCAGAAGATGAGACACGACCATGGACCAGAAGCTGCACTGCAGCTGCATCACTACCCACTTCAAACCCCTCCGAGCCATACATGAAGCAAACCGACACCCACTATGAAGATGCAGCAGGACCACGAACTAGAAGCCAAACAGCAAGATCACAACTCACCAGCTCAAATCCCCCCAGCAACTAAGACTAACCTGAGCACAACCAAGCCCCCACCTGAACAGAACACGCCTCCAACCAATCAGAACACGGCCAACCCCCAACCAATCAGAACACAACCAAACCCCTACCAATGAAACACCCCACCCAATCAGAACACCCCCCACCCAATCAAGTCCCACCCCCACTGGCAGTTAAAAGGAGGAAGCAGCTGCAATCTCACATCACTCTGAAGAAGCACAGAGCCGAAGACAGAAGCCTGAAGATGATGAATGAGACTTCATTGAAACGTTGCCTAGATACTTGAATCTTACGTGGGAGAAAACCCAACAACCAAAGATCCACATACAAATACCCTGAGAACCTCAGAAAATATATATATATATATATATATATATATATATATATATATATATATATGTGTGTGTGTGTGTGTGTGTGTGTGTGTGTATATATATATATATATATATATATATATATATATATATATATATATTTCTGAGGTTCTCGCGGGTATTTGTATGTGGATCTTTGGTTGTTCAGAGAAGCACAGAGCTGAAGACAGAAGCCTGAAGATGATGAATGAGACTTCATCGAAACGTTGCCTAGATACTTCGAATCTTACACGGGAGAAAACCCGAACAACCAAAGATAGATAGATAGATAGATAGATAGATAGATAGATAGATAGATAGATAGATAGATGTAACATATTACTACTATTATCCATTTAGTTACTTAATTTTTGTTTGTTGCAACTTGCCATTAAGCAAGAAGTACCTGTAACTGGTGATCTTCATCATGATGGTGCAGTCCATTTCATTGTCATCACATTTTCAAATTTTGACAGTGGTATGCAGAATGGACAGTCTCCTGAAAAGTTATATTGCTTTTTGTCACTCAAGCCTGCTTTTCTCAAGATCCAGCCCAAGAGAGACATAAAGAGATAAAGCCTCAAGATAGAAATATTCAGTTATAATGTGTTTCCTTTATATGACTGCCTGATTAAGGTATTATTCATACATAAGGAAGCTTCTTAATGTCAGTTTTCTACAGTTAACAAAGGATGTTTTTCAGTGAGTTAGGAGAATTATCATCTCTCCATATAGTCTACCTGAAGGATTCTCCTCTCTAACAATACCCCTCTGAAGCTCTCTCCAGGTTCCAGGATTAAATATCATCTTAGAGAAGATTTCCAAAAGCAGAGTTTTCTCAAAGATGCCAGAAGTCATTTATACTCCTTGCTGTGTAGTTCACACACTTCTGGTCCTGTTGTCAATTTGCCTTGAGTTAAAGACAATAGTCTTTCAAGCAGCTTGTAGGGTTCTCCTAATGTGTGAAGAAATGCAACTTCGCTTACATTTTTAAATGTGAATCTTTATTTTATTTTTTTTATTTTAGTTTTTTAGTTTGTCAAGCATGTGTAAGAAAAAAGTATATGTATGAATGTAACACATAAACATATAAGTATAAATAGGTATAAGTATTTGCATAATAAATAAGTGTGAATAAATGGGAACAGTAGGACAGAGATGGTAGCACGCTGATGGTAGCACGCTGGTGTGCTTATGCACATCCCCTTGCAGACCTCTTGGGAATGGAGTGAGGTCTATGGTACACAGTTTATGGTTAAAGTTTCGGGGGTTTGAAGATGTAACAACAGAGTCAGGTAATGAATTCCAGGCATTGACCACTCTGTTGCTGAAGTCCTATTTTCTGCAATCTTCATACGGGATTCTGGTTTCTACCCTCTGTAACTTCTGATTGAATTACTTTTTTTACTCTTTCCTTGATATAGGTATTACTGGTTGTTGCTGTTGTTTTGACAATGTTTATTGCCTTTTCATATTACATTCGTTTAATTTCATTATCCCAAAGGTCTTTTTTTTTTTTAAGAGCAAAATGGACTTTCTTGGTTTTTTCTTTTACAAGACAGTCCAGTTGCCTCTTGAAAAAACACCTTTGGGACAACCATGACCTGGATGATTGAGAATCTCCATAGATATTTAGCTGTGCACTTTGGGATTACATTCATTAATTTACATTTACAGTATTTTAACTTGCCAATGTGTGCTCTTAGATAAAATTGGGAAGGGGGGATGGAAAATAATTTAAGAAAGAAACTCCAAGCTGTCCTGCATTGTTATTACTGGTTTTAATTATTTGTGAGTTGAAAACCGAAAAAGGAATATACAGCAGAAAGTTAAAATTAATAGACGTTTATTAATAAAGTCTAGATACTAAAATAGGGAGCTCAGTGGCTCATGTGGTTAGGATGCTGAGTTGATGGTTATCAAGCCCATGTTTGAGAACTGAATGCTGCTGCATGGTGTGGTGAGCTCTTGTCTTTTAATCCCAGTCCTGCAGGTGGAACAATTTGAAAGTAAGCAATCATAAGTAAATAGGTACCACTTCATTGAGCCCATTAACAGAGACATGAACCTGGTGTTCCTTAGGCAACGGTGATGTCACTAGTTAATCCTTTCAACCTAGAAGCCTCTTAGGTGCTACCAACATGAACTGGATGGAGCACTTACTGAAATGGAGAGACTCCCTCCCAATTAGCTCAGTGAGCCCAAGTAGCAGCAAAAAAAAGGAATGTTATAGTATCCACTTACAAGTGGGTTACCTTTTTAGGCCAGATTTATAGCCACTCCCTTCCCATATCTCCTTGGACTCCTCACCTGAGTTTGGATGGACTTAATCAAAATAAAATGAGACTATTTTTTAAGACTCTGCAAGCAAAGAAGAGGAAAACCATACATAGACAAATAATGGGGCGCCTCCACTTAAGAATGTTACACAGTACCTTGTTATGCCTATAGCAGCATGATGTAAGCCATGCTGGTGGTAAAAGCAGTCAGCAATTAACTTATTAAAGTCAGAGGCAACTGGCTAGTTTCTGGCTCACACTTGGTAAGCGAGCAGATATGACGCTCCAGAAAGCAAATAGGAAGAGCTAGCTTTTTGAAGCCACCACTCCTCCCAGTGTTAATTGAACATGCAAGTCAATTACAGGATGTGTGATCCATTCTTGATAGTTGTGGCTCTGCCAGAGTATACATCTTGCTTTGCATAAACCAGAGTAGCCATTTAATCAGATCTTCCTTAAAAAAAATATTAGAGCAAATTTCCAAAATCAAACCATCAAGAGAAAACATTTTTTTGTCTTTTAATGACCCTATAATCCTTTACATCAGGGTAGAGTCAGAGCAACTGAATGGAGCTGAATGTTTACTGGCCAGATGCCCTTCCACAACAGATAAGTACTCAATGTGCCCAGAGAAAGGAATATCTGCCACTACCTAGGATCAAACTCACAGCCTCCTGATTGTGAGATGAGAGCTCCACCTCTAGGCCACTGCACCACTTCATCAAGACAAAACATGATGTGTGTAAAAGATTAGAGGAGCTGACTATCTTGATGCACAGTTGTTCTGTTTTTGCATATCTTTTCTTACATGAGCTGAAGATTATTTTCTAGGAAGGCTTTCTTCCTTCAGCTGAGAGCTACAAACAAGGAGGTGGAGTCCAGTACTGCCCAGTCACTAATGGAATGGTGTCCATTTACAGAAAATATTCCTCCTTTCCTTCTCCATGCACCCTCCAAAACTGAATTGAGGATTGGGGATATTTCTGAGAAGATTTGGCAGCTCTAGTAGGGATTACTGGTGGGGGAGGAAGTACAACATAATGTCCTACTGCACTACTAGAAATTCCCTTGCTTAGAAATTTCCCAGTATATGTATAAAGATTTCTTGAACTGTACATTTCTTTCTTTATCTACAGATGCATAAACCTATCCAACTCAAAATGACTTGAGGAGACTTTGCAACTTTGCTTTACAGATGGATCAGGGGAATGGGATTTCTATTACAATGGCCTCATCTACCAATGTTGAGAATATTTTCAATAAATCACAAATTTTAGGACAAAATGTAATGCCTTTCTGCCTTCATCATTGTACTACCCAGCATTGATCTCAGTTCTATGATGTTCCTTAATTTGGAATATTATGACTTTCAGAGATGCTTAATTGATATCTCTGCCCTTATTTTAAAGGCAAAGCAAACAAATGCAACATTTTTAACAATTAAGTCCTCAAAAATAAATAAATAAATAAATAAATAAATAAAAGGACATCAATACTTCCTTGATATATAATGAGAGACCAGATGGCTGAAAACAAGGATCTCGAGCTTGGCTGTTTTCATTGATGCAGAAGAGAGAGAAGAAAATGGTAAATATTAGCAGCTGCATCTCCTTAGGCAAAAAAACAGCTAAGAAAAAAGTAAGTCATCATTCTTAAGAGAGAGGAACACAGGAACAAAATGCCCACTTTTTCATGATCCCATTGCTTACAACATGGAAGATTGAATATAGACAGGAAGGGGGCTTAAAAACAAGAAATGAAATCTAGCCCTCCTTGAGGGAAATAAGATGTCTTTGTGTATCAATAAGCTGTGCAATGAAGTTGGCAATTATTTTCAGATTTTATTATTTTCAAATTCTACCTTACTGGGAATAAAGTTTTGAGGAGGCATATTTTGGTAATAATTTCATTTTCTATTTTGTGATTTGGTCTATCTGTTCAGAGTTTTGCAGCATAAATTCAGTGCCAGAAAAATAAGCACAGATGACTGAGGCTTCATTTAAACACATAAAATAAATTTTACAAGCCAGTTGTAGATTTCTCCAACATGGAGTAAATTCAAACAGAAGCAGACATGTTACAAGCAACTCAACTTCAGCAGACAAGCAAGCAAGTTAGTTTCTCTTTAGTTCAGCACACAACAGAGGAGAGAAGCAGTTTCATCTTCAATAGACAGACTCAGAGCTTAACATGAAGCTTAACAGCTTCAGAGCTGCAGAGCTTAATATAGAGCCATGCCTAGGCTACTTCTAGTTTCAGTTTCCAAATAGTCCGCATTGGCTGACTTGATTGCTATGCCTCTTCATTGGCTGACCTTGTTACCATACTCTATTCCAGTTCATGAATATACTCTGACACTATCATTTTGTTTCCCATTTGGAAAACCACAGGCAAGACTACTTTTATGGAAGAATAGTTCTAGTGTTGTACAAGAAACGTAATTTTTTCTTTTATGTGAAATCACTGTGTGGTGATTTTTTTGGCCAGGACAGGGATGGGAGCCTATGTCTCTGTGTAACGTAATTAAGATTGGGGCAATGGTGGCCAGTCTTTTGGAAGTTCTCTCCCATTTTTTTTCCAGAGTGTGTCATTTCCACTACACAAATGTTATCTGGAAGGAAAAGTTATCCCATAATAATGTATACATACTACTATATGAGTCAAGTATCTATACTTTTCCTTTACTCCCCACTGCAGGTAGATTTTATATTTTAATATTCCCCATGAAATCTTGCTCGTAAAAAAGTGCTGCTTCTTGAACGTGATACATAAATAAAACATGCTTAACCCATATAGATTTCAGGGTCATTTACTTTTAAGTAATTGACTTGCTTAGCATTGCAATTTGACTCATATATCAGATTCATTAATGTTAAGAGTTGTGCTATGCTGTCTAATTTATTTGAGTATCTTAAATTTTCTCATCTTTTTTATTATTTTGACATACAAATGTGTTAGATGCCACATTAAAATTGAGAAGGAAAAGACAAGGTTATCAAGTAATATAAATATTCCGATGAAGTGATTGTATCTAAATTGATCTAAGTGACATTTACAATGCCAAAAGTGGTAATTAATTTATATGGATCAGATTATTCCCTCAGCTCAATTAAGACTAACTCAGTTTGAGAGACTCTGAACTCTAGTGGCACTTTTCATGCTATTTTAGTGGACTTGGATAGGTTGCCATTAAATGAGTGCAAGTAGTCCTCAAATTACAACCATTGTTTAGTGACCGTTCAAAGTTAAAACAGCACTGAGAAGATTAAATTATGACTGTTTTTTTACACTTAGGACCATTACAGTATCCTCATGGTCACGTGATCAAAATTTGGATGCTTGGTAACTAGTTCATATTTATGACAGTTGTAGTGTCCTGGGGTCATGTGATTACCTTTTGTGACCTTCTCACGAGCAAGGTCAAAGTCACTTAACAATTGTGTTACTAACTTAATAACTGCAATGATTCACTGTAGCAAAAAAAAAAAGTTCATAAAATGGGTCAAAACTCCCTTAACAACTGCCTCACTTAGCAACAGAAATTTTGAGCTCAATTGTGATCGTACCTGTAGTAAAGGCTCTGAACATGAAGATAAAATGAGAATCGTAGAATATAAAGGTTGGAGGAAACCTTGGAAGTCAACCTCTTGCCAAGGACAGGAATCTACTATAATTCTGACATCCTGGCCATTCTTTCTTTTGAGAAGGAAAATCTACTTTCTTTCAAGATAATCTGTTCCACTATTAAACTTTTCTTAGAATTCTTTTCTTGATGTCCAATCAGAATCTTCTTCATTTTAATTTAATTGATTTTAATTTAATTTAATTTAATTCCTTTGTTACATCTTCTTTCTTCTGCGTTTATTTTTCACTAGATACTCCTCCAGATACTTAAAAACAGCGATTGTGTCTCCTGTAGTCTTCAGGTCTTCAGGTTAAATATAACCAATGCTTCAAACTATTCCTCATAAGATTTCCTTCTGAGCCACTTATTATTTTATTATGACACATTGCATAGTCAACCAGATATTTAGACTGGATTTGGATTTTGTTGTAGTTGAGCAATGAGAGGCTAGACCAGGGCTTGGTGCAACAAGACTTTATTGGAACAATAAAGGACTGAACGTGTTAGCCCTGCCTGGAGCAGGCTCCCAGCGATCAGCGGCTGGCCGGACCCTGCAGCTGGCTTTTATAGCCGGCTGTCGAGGGAGGCCAGCCAATGAGGGGCAGCAAGTGCCCCCGCAGCATGAACGGACCTGGGTGGGGACTTTGGCAAGTTCCAGGGACATAACACCCCTTCCCCCCCAGATGCGAACACGCATAGTCACTTAAATAAGCGGGCGGTCTGTGCTGGCGCCCCGAGCGTCGTAACTCCAGTGAGTTACCAAGTGTCTCAGAGTCCAAGGAACCCGGTAGGGTTGGCGATGGGGTGCAGCCTCGTTCTGGGGTATGCACTGGCACCGGTGTGGCGCTTCTGGAAGGCGATGTTGTGGTCCCGTCTACCGGTGCCGGTGGCGGACCCATCGTGCAGTCCCAGTCTACTGCCAACTCTCCTGGTCCGGGTGGAGGTGGTGCTGTGGCCCTGGCATGGTCTCCGATGGGAGCTTGGTATGGCACCTGGGGGTCGACCTGAGCCCACGATCCGACACTGGCGAAGGTACCCTGTCGCTTCTTTAGCTGATCCAGGTGTCTTCTCCAGATGCGGCCGTCTTCCAGCTGGACTCGGTACGACCGGGGGCCGGTGATGGCTACTATCACTCCTGGAATCCACAGCGGGTCTCCGGCATAGTTCCTCGCAAATACATGTTCCTGCAAGACAAAATCTCTGACCCCCGTCATTGAAGCGAGGGGGGTGTCAGGACAATAGTGAGGGTGGAGCCTATCCAACACAGTTCTTAGGCGCCTACCCATTAGAAGTTCTGCAGGGGATTTGTTGGTGACCATGCAAGGGGTTGAGTGTTGGCTCAGCAAGAAACGGGAGAGCCTGTGATGCCAATCTTCTTTGCTGAATCTGGCTAGTGCTTCTTTTGAGGATCTAACGGCTCGTTCTGCCAATCCGTTGCTGGCAGGATGGAAGGGAGCCGTGAAGATATGTCGGATCCCAAGGTTTGTGGCAAAACGGCTAAATTCTGTTGAGGTGAACTGGGGGCCGTTATCTGAAACAATGGTGTCTGGTAACCCGTGTGTTACGAATAGGCGAGTTAGAGCCTTGGTAACTGCTAGCGTGGTGGTTGTGGATAGTTGGGCCACATCGATCCATTTTGAGTATGAATCTATGACCACCAAGAAGGTCTTGCCGTGAATTGGACCCGCTAAGTCAATGTGTAGCCTTGACCAAGGTGCGTTGGCGCTCCCACTTTGTGGGGGTGGTGACTGGAGGGGATGGTCTGGATTCCTGGCAGGGTTGGCATGAGCTTACCCACTTGACGATGTCATCGTCCAGGCCAGGCCACCAGACGTAGCTTCGTGCCAACGCCTTCATCCGGACGATGCCCGGGTGACCCTCGTGTAGTGCCTCTAAGACTGGAGTGTGAAGTGAGGCCGGAATAACCACCCGGGTGCCCCACAGCAGGCAGCCCTGTATGCTAGACAGCTCCCGTTGACGGGTCTTAAAAGGTGTGAATTCGGCTGAAAGGTTTGAGCCCGGCCACCCCCTCCTCACCCAGTCCAGTACCTGGGCGATGGTTTTGTCTGTCTTGGATTTGGTGGCAATGTCGAGAGCGGTGACAGGAAGGTCGAGCTCGGTGACATCGAAGATGGCGTGGACCGGGGCCGGGTCTTCTGCTGGAGCTGGCAGGGGGCAGCGTCTGAGGGCGTCTGCATGACTTAACGTTTTTCCTGGCTGGTGGATGAGCTTGTACGAATAGGCCGCCAGGAACAAGGTCCACCTCATCATTCTGGGGGACAACACTTGGGGCGTCTGCTTGTCCCCGGAAAGAAGACCCAGGAGAGGCTTGTGGTCCGTGATTAGCTCAAAGTTGTGGCCAAACAGGAATTCATGAAATTTCTTAACCGCGGCCACTGCGGCTAAAGCCTCTTTGTCGATCTGACTATAGTTACGCTCTGTTGCTGAGAGCGTTCTGGAAAAGAAGGCAATAGGTGCCTCAGAGCCGTTGGATAGTCTATGGCTTAATACGGCGCCAATCCCAAAAGGGGAAGCATCCGCGGCTAGTACCAGTGGAAGGTGTGGGTCAAATTGAATAAGGACCGCGTCAGATGTGAGCAGTGTTTTGACTGCGCGAAAAGCGGTGTCTTCCTTGTGTCCCCAGTGCCAAGGTGCTTTTTTATCTAAGAGCCTGTGTAGAGGCTCTGCTACTGATGCTTTGTGAGGTAGAAATGATGCATAAAAGTTCAATAATCCCAAAAAGGCTTGTAGCTCGGCTTTAGTGGTTGGCGTGGGTGCCTCATGAATTGCCTTGACCTTGGACTCTAGGGGGTGGATGCCTGAGGCGTCAATCTTATAGCCCAGAAAGTCCACCTGTCTAGTGGCAATGGCACATTTTTCCTTTTTTAATTTGAGGCCATGCTGTCTGAACCTGTCTAACACTGCTCTGACTCTCTGGAAAAGTTGGGGTCTGTCCCTGGTGGAGACCAATATGTCGTCGAAGTATAGTACTACGCCAGGGAGGCCCTGTATTATACGCTCCATGAGGGATTGGAAAATGCCCGGGGCAACACTTACGCCAAACTGGAGACGCTTGCACCGGAAGGCACCCCTGTGGGTCACAATGGTCTGCAGTTCAGCCGTTTGGTTGTCAACGGGAAACTGCTGATACGCTTGTGACATGTCCAATTTGGCAAAAATGTTTCCAGGCTCAAAGGTATGCAGTAAATGTTGAATGACCGGGACAGGGTATGCGCTAACTTGTAGAAAGCGGTTGATTGTTGTTTTGTAATCAGAACAAATTCTCAGGCTGCCATCTTTTTTAAGGGGTGTGACAATTGGCGTCTCCCATTTGGCGAAGTCTGTCGGCTCAATGACCCCTTGCTTTAATAATTTATCGAGCTCTGCGTCCAGTTTAGGCCGAATGGCAAATGGGACTCTACGCGGTTTCAGCCGGACTGGAACCGCTTGGGGGTCAACTGCAAATGAGATGGGGGTACCATTATAACACCCCAACTCATTGCTGAATACGTCTGAGTAGTCAGTGAATAAGGAGTCAGTGTCAGAAGCTGAGACAGCATGGACTCCTGTTAACCCTAGGCCGAGGTAGGGGAACCAATCAAGCCCCAGAAGACTGGGGAGGTTGCCGTTAACTACCACTAGAGGCAGGTGGCCTTTAAAAGCTTTAAAATTAACCAGGAACTTGCCTTTGCTGAGCACTGGAATGTCTTTTCCCTGGTAATCCCTCAAGGAGATCTGGCACTTCTGGAGCTGGTTTCTGGATTGTCTGGGCTGGATTTTCTTAAGGGTGCTCCACGAGATGATTGAGAGCGCTGACCCCGTGTCAACCTCCATACGACAAGGTTTACCTTCTAACAGAACGGAAAGTGTTATTTTACTAATAGAGTGACAGGTGTGGTTAGCATGGTAGCAAGTGTGACAATTGAGTACTTGCCTTTGAGGCCCAGAATGGGAAAAGGAAGGAACCTTTTGTGCTGAGTTGTGCGCGGCCTGGCAGACTCTAGCGGTGTGGCCTTTTTTGTGGCACTGGTTACAGATGGCACCCTTGAATTTGCACGTAGCTCTCGAGTGAGGTCCGCCACAGGATAGGCATAGGATGATGTGCTTGGGTGCGCTGTTGGTTTCTAGCCTGGCTCCTGCCTGCGGTTGTTTGGCATGGGTGAGGCGGTGGATGTCTGTTTGCTCGTTAGGGTCGTCTTCGTTGACTACCTCTTCTGAATGAACGGTGGCATAGCTTTGTCTGGGAACGGGGCCTTGAATTTCAGTGGCGGACTGGGTTGCCAGCTCTGCTGCCAAGGCTTCCTCGACGGCCTGGGATAAGTTGAGGTCCTTCCTGGCGAGTAGTCGTCTCTGGAGGTGAAGGTCTTTGACCCCGCAGACGAGCTGGTCGAGGAGCATGTCATCAAGATAGTTCCCGAACCCGCAGTGGAGGGCTGCAGTCCTCAAGGCGGCCATATATTGATTGACGGTTTCCTTTTCTGCTTGCTTCCTCATCCGGAAGGTGAAGCGCCTCGCGATTTGTGAGGGCCTGGGGGAGTAATGGTTGGTGAGAATTTCTAACAATTCTGCCCAGGGGATATTCTTTAACTCACGTGGAGCGACGAGTGCTGTGGCAGTATCAAAAACGATGGCCCCGCAATAGCTGAGGAAGAATGACTTTTTTCTGTGCTCCCCAGCATCAGCCAGACCGATAGCGTCGATGTAGTGGTTAAAACGATTCTTGTATGACTCCCATTTTTCTTCTTCCGGTTTGAACGGTGGGAAGGCTGGGTTGGAGTTCATGATGAGGACTCCTGCGTGATATGCTGTTGAAAAATCTCTCTGGGACACAAATGGCACTTGGGCTCTTGTCAGGCTCGTGACTTCAGCTCTGGAGAGGCTTCATAGACCTCTCTGCTCTCTCTCTGGGCTACAATTGGCTAAGCTGCAACGACTGTTGGCAGCGTTTTGAAATTCGCGGTCCTGGAGAGCGTAGGCGGTGCTGGCTTGCCGCCTCTGATAGCGCTTTGGAGTTTGCACCCGTGTGAGTGTCAGTAGCTCGGAATAACAGCACCGCGCTGTATCCCGGTTAGAAATCCAAACGACAGCCGTTTGAATTTCATGCTCTTTTTGTGCTGAGCGGCTGCGGCTCGCAGCGCTTCACTTTCCTCTGTAGCTTGCTAACAAGCGGCTACAGACGCTATTACTTTCGCTCTTGCTGACCGAGCTCTCAATTTTAGTGATTTCAGCTGTTGCGAATTGCCTCTGGTAGCCATCCCATCCTCGTCGCCAGTGTTGTAGTTGAGCAATGAGAGGCTAGACCAGAGCTTGGTGCAACAAGACTTTATTGGAACAATAAAGGACTGAACGTGTTAGCCCTGCCTGGAGCAGGCTCCCAGCGATCAGCGGCTGGCCGGACCCTGCAGCTGGCTTTTATAGCCGGCTGTCGAGGGAGGCCAGCCAATGAGGGGCAGGAAGTGCCCCCGCAGCATGAACGGACCTGGGTGGGGACTTTGGCAAGTTCCAGGGACATAACAGATCTATCAAGACCTTCCCAAGGACCTGGGATAGGAAGATCTTGATGTTTGATAATATTGTCAACAGGATGTAATTGGTTCCTAATAATGTAGCCTTTTGCAACTGGGTGGTGGTGAATTTGTCAATGCCGATTGTTAAGTTTGAGCAATGAGAGGCTGAACCAGAGCATGAGTGCAACAATACTTTATTTTACAATAAAGGGCTGACCGTGCTTGCCACGCCTGGAACTGGCTCGCAGCAATCAGCAACTGGTTGGACCCCGCAGCCTGCTTTTATAGCTGGCTGCTGGAGAGAACCAACCAATGGGAATGGGGGAATAACGCCCACACAAAGTGAGTGGACCTGAGTGAGAACTCCTAGAGTTCTCAGGACATAACACCCCTTCCCCCCAGATGCGAACATGCATAGTCCTTGAGGTAGACGGGGGGTTTGTGTTGGCGCCCGGAACGGCGCAGCTCGGGAACATTGTCTGTCTGTTCGGTTTCAGTCTGTGACGGTTGAGCCGGCATAGTGTCGCCAACGCTCCCTCCGGACTGGGCATCCTCGGAAACCACCGGGTTGGTTTCTGGGGTCGAGCTCTCGTGGGTTGGATCAGGCTGGTCAACTCTCTGGGTGCTGTTGTCCGAGTTTGGGTTGACCAGGACGACCGCTGGTGTAGACTGGTCGTTGGGTGCGATGTGGCTGGGCGGCGGATGAGGTGCTTCCCCTTCGACTGGAGACTCTGGATTCTTGTTGGCAAGGGTGCTGAGGCGCCTTCTAAGCTGGTCTATGTGTCTCCTCCAGACGCGACCATCCTCCAGCCTGACCCTATACGATCTCGGCCCGGTGACGGCGATGACCTCGCCTGGAATCCAAAGTGGGTCCCCAGCGAAATTTCTTGGGAATACTGGCTCCTGTAACATAAAATGTCTAACCCCCGAAGTAGAAGCGAGGGGAGAGTCAGGGCAGTATTGAGGGTGTAGTCTGTCCAATACAGTCCTCAGGCGCCGGCCCATTAGAAGTTCCGCTGGGGACTTATTGGTGACTGTACAGGGGTTGAGTGCTGGCTCATCAGGAACCGTGCGAGTTTGTGGTGCCAGTCATCCCTGCCAAACCTAGCGAGGGCCTCTTTGGTGGTCCTGACGGCCCTTTCAGCCAACCCATTACTGGCAGGGTGAAATGGGGCTGTGAAAATGTGGCGAATGCCCAGGTTGGCAGCAAAACGGCTGAATTCTACTGATGCGAACTGTGGGCCATTATCGGAGACAATGGAGTCGGGTAGTCCATGTGTAACGAACAGGCGCGTTAACACGTTGGTGATTGCTAGTGTGGTGGTCGTGGATAGCTGTGCCACGTCTATCCATTTGGAATAAGCGTCCACGACCACTAGGAACATTTTTCCATGCACGGGCCGGCCAGATCGATATGGATTCTAGACCAAGGGCGCTGGCGCTCTCCCATCTGGTAGGGGTGGCGATGGGGGAGCAGGACGGGATTCCTGGCAAATGCTGCAGGAACTTACCCAATTGACAATGTCCTCGTCTAGACCCGGCCACCACACGTAGCTGCGTGCTAATGACTTCATTCTCACGATGCCAGGGTGTCCCTCGTGCAACGCCTCCAGGACTCGGGTGCACGCAGCGAGGTCGGAATGACCACTCGAGTGCCCCACAGTAGACAACCCTGCAAACTGGACAGCTCCTGCATGCGAGTCTTAAAGGGTGCGAATTTGTTATCAACGTTGCCTCCCGGCCACCCTCCTCACCCAGTCGAGCACCTGGGTGAGCGCTTGGTCTGCCTTGGTTTTAGCGGCGATGTCAAGGGCGGTGATGGGCAGGTCCAACTGGGTGATTTCGAAAATGGCGTTGACAGGAGCTGGGTCTTCAGCCGGAGCGGGTAAGGGCAGCGACTGAGAGCGTCGGCGTGGGATAGAATTTTGCCCGGGCGGTGAATAAGTTTGTATGAGTAGGCTGCTAAGAAAAGTGTCCACCTTGTCATCCTAGGGGAAAGGACTTGAGGTGTCTGTTTGTCGCCGGCCAGTAGGCCCAGGAGGGGTTTATGGTCGGTGACCAGTTCAAGAAGTGGCCAAAAAGGAATTCGTGAAACTTTTTCACGGCCGCAACAGCTGCTAGGGCTTCCTTGTCTATTTGGCTGTAGTTTCGCTCTGTGGCCGAGAGCGTCCTGGAGAAAAAAGGCGATGGGGGCCTCGGCGCCATTGGGGAGTCTGTGACTAAGGACCGCCCCAATTCCAAAAGGGGATGCGTCTGCTGCCAGTACTAAAGGAAGGTTGGGGTCGAATTGGATGAGCACTGCCTCTGACGTAAGTAGTGATTTGACGGTGTTAAACGCCTGGTCTTCTTTGTGCCCCCAGTGCCACGGTGACTTTTGTCTAGTAATCTGTGTAGGGGTTCGGCTACTGAGGCTTTATGGGGCAAGAAGGATGCATAAAAGTTCAGCAGCCCCAAGAAAGCTTGTAGCTCCGTTTTGGAGGTTGGTGTGGGAGCTTCGTGGATTGCCCTAACCTTGGACTCCAGGGGGTGAATGCCAGAGGCGTCAATTTTATAACCCAGAAAGTCCACCTGTCTAGTGGCAATGGCGCATTTTTCTTTTTTTAACTTGAGGCCATGCTGTCTGAACCTCTCTAACACTGCTCAGCACTCTCTGGAAGAGTTGGGGCCTGTCCCTGGCCGAGACCAAGATGTCGTCAAGTAGGGTACTACATCAGGGAGGCCCTGTAAAATCCGCTCCATGAGGGATTGAAAAATACCGGGGCAACACTTACGCCAAATTGGAGACGCTTGCATCGGAAGGCACCCCTGTGAGTGACGATGGTCTGAAGTTCCGCTGTTTGGTTATCAACAGGGAACTGCTGATATGCTTGAGACATGTCCAATTTAGCAAAAATACTGCCCGGCTCGAATGTGTGTAATAAGTGCTGAATGACGGGCACAGGGTAGGCGCTAACTTGTAAATATTTATTGATTGTTGTCTTGTAGTCCGAGCAAATTCTCAGGCTACCATCTTTTTAAGGGGTGTGACAATGGGCGTCTCCCACTTGGCGAAATCTGTTGGCTCAATGACCCCTTGTTTTAGTAGTTTATCCAATTCAGCGTCTAGTTTTGGTCGAATAGCAAATGGAACTCTCCGTGGTTTTAATCTGATTGGGACTGCCTGGGGTCAACGGTGAACGAGATGGGGGTTCCATTATAACACCCCAGCTCCTCGCTGAACACATCTGCGTAGTCAGCGAATAAGGAGTCAGTGTCTGAGGTTGAGACAGCATGGACTCCTGTTAGCCCTAGGCCGAGGTGGGGAAACCAATCGAGCCCCAATAAGGTGGGTAGATTGCCGTTAACTACCACTAGAGGTAGGTGGCCTTTAAAAGCTCTAAAACTGACAAAGAACTTGCCTCTGCCGATCACGGGAATGGCCTTCCCCTGGTAGTCCTTCAGACCGAACTGGCATCTCTGAAGCCGGGTAGTAGATAGGCTGGGGTGGAGTCTCTTGAGGGTGCTCCACAAGATTATTGAGAGCGCTGACCCTGTGTCAACCTCCATGTGGCACGGTTTACCTTCTAGGGAAACGCAGAGAGAAATTTTACTAACAGTGTGGCAAGTACGCCTGGCAAGGCGGTGCGTACGACAGTTTAATACTTGCCTCTGTGGTCCCGAGTGCGAGGACGGGGTCTGTGTGCAGCGCTTTGAGGGGCTTGGCAGACTCTCGCGATGTGCCCTCTCTTATGGCAGTTGTTGCAAGTGGCTCCTTTAAACTTGCAGGTGGCCCTTTGATGCGATCCCCACAGGCTAGGCACAGTGTGATGTGCTTGGGTGGACCGGTGTATTCTTGTTTGGCCCCTACCTGCGATCGTCTGTCGTTGGCGAGGCGGTGGACGTCGTTTTCATCGTTGTGGGTTTCCTCCGCTTCCACCTCTTCGGAATGGACTGGGAACGATGCCAACTTGGCACTTGGGCCCTGAATTTCGGTGGCTGAGTTCGTTGCTAGCTCGGCTGCTAGGGCCTCCTCGACCGCTTGCGAGGTTGAGGTCTTTTTGCTAGCAGGCGCCTCTGTAGGTTGAGATCCTTGACCCCACAAACTAATTGATCGAGGAGCATGTCCTCCAGGTATGTTCCAAACCCGCAGTGCAGGGCTGCTGTTCTGAGGGCGCCATATATTGATTGATGGTCTCCTTACTTGATTGCTTCCTTATACGGAACGTGAACCTCCTGGCGATTTGTGAAGGCCTGGGAGCGTAGTGGTTAGTGAGGATCTCAAGCAACTCGGACCACGGAACGTTTTTCAATTCTCTCGGCGCCACGAGTGCTGCGGCGGTATCGAAACGGTGGCTCCGCAGTAGATTAGGAAATAGGATTTTTCCGATGCTCTCCCGCATCCGCCAGGCCGACCGCATCGATGTAATGATTGAAGCGGTTCTTATACGATTCCCACTTCTCTTCGTCTGGTTTAAACGCCGGGAATACTGGGTTGGAACTCATGGTGCTGGAACGGCTGGGCTACCTGCGGAAAAATCTCTCTGGGACAACGGGCGCTCGTGAGTTACTAGTGATATCAGCTCTGGAGGGGTTTTTTGCTACCCTCTCTTTTTCTCTCTGGGTTACCACGTTGGCTGCTAGCCGTTGGAGGTGTCTTGATTCTCGCCAAAAGTGGGCGTTAGTGACTTCCTACAGCGCTGTGCTGTGTCTCCTATTGGCCCGAAATTCAAATGACACCCATTTGAATTTCACGCCAAATACAGAGCGGCTGCGGCTCGCAGCGCTTCACTTTCCCGTAAGCGGGCTAACAAGCGGCTACAGACGCTTCTAACTTTTGAACCAGACCGCTTTCTCTGGCTGCGGATCAGCGTTTGCTCTTTTTGATCGCTCGTTTTGTTGGCTGACCGCTCTCTCTGGCTGCGGATCAGCATTTCCCTTATCGCCAGCCGATCGCTCTCTCTGGGCTGCGGATCGGTGGCTAGTGACTCAGCGGTTGCATGGTGCTTCTGGTAGCCATCCCATCCTCGTCGCCAGTGTTAAGTTTGAGCAATGAGAGGCTGAACCAGAGCATGAGTGCAACAATACTTTATTTTACAATAAAGGGCTGACCGTGCTTGCCACGCCTGGAACTGGCTCGCAGCAATCAGCAACTGGTTGGACCCCGCAGCCTGCTTTTATAGCTGGCTGCTGGAGAGAACCAACCAATGGGAATGGGGAATAACGCCCACACAAAGTGAGTGGACCTGAGTGAGAACTCCTAGAGTTCTCAGGACATAACACCGATAGTGTTCAAGTGGTCCTGACTTTGCTAAAAACAGTTAAAGGTGGTGAACATATCTAATACCCCTTCCCTCTACTTTCCCTACAAAAACATTAATCATACTGACATTCAGTATTCTGGACTAACACAAACTCTCTCCTTTGTGTATTCATGCAAATATTTCATATTAGAAACTTCTACTCTGGCAATAATTAAATCAGGAGGATTCTTAAGATAAAGATTTCCTTGCCTGCAACAACACACACACTTAAGTCTTACATAAATGGGTAATGTTGCTGTAGATTTCATTAGTCTGAAAACAGTGGTTTACTAAGGTCAACTGGATGAATCATAATCCAATATAACAAAGATATGCTGCCTACTTTTTTAAAAAAGAAAAAGAAAGAAAAATAAAATAAAATGTTTTGAAACTGTCTCATTGTCTCTTCTACTCTTTCCTCACAGACTCAGATTCTAACCAGATTCTTCTCTACAACTAAGTTACTGTAATGTTTGGGCAGATCCAAAACCTGGCCCAGAATGTGGTGGTTCCAGCTACCGTATTATGTCTTGCCATCTGCGTGTTATGCTGTTGCTTCACAATCTGTACTGGTTCATAATAAGCTTCCAGGAATAATTGATGTTGCTGATTCTCATGGTACAGGGTCAGGATATTTTTCAAAATTTTCTTTACCTGCCTCAACAGGTGTGACAGGAGGGGCATGCTCCAGGTTTGGTCTATTGACAGATGCCCTTTGGAGCACCATTTTTCCTGAGATTAGCTTGGCTCTGATCTGCTTGGCTTTTTGGGAGGGTGGGGGGGAAGTCCTTTAGACCTGTTCGTTTTCTCAGGAATGGGTACTGAGAATTTAGGGGAACCTGAGATTTATTGTTATTGTTGTTGATTACCTTGGCCACCATGTTTTATTTGAATAGATCAGATCATCAGACAAATTGCTGATCTACAGATAAAACTGTAGATAAAACAATGATTACAGGAAAAAGGATTAATAGCACATTACTCTCCCCTTTATTCAAAATAGACTGTGCATTAAAACCCCAGAGTCCCATTGAATTCAATTTTTAACATTCTTCTCAATAGCCATATAAAGAAGCCAAGCCAATATAAATGCCAAGTTTAAACATCTGGATGACTGTGAGATGGACCACATAAGTAGATTCATACTTAATGATAAACAAATCAAACATGTCATGTCATTGTAAACCTAACCGATGTGCATTGATTATTTATTTCTCTGAGGAAGATGTTTTTTACAAAAATGTTAATAACCTCAACCTGAACTGATAGTTTGTTCCCCTGAATATACCACTGTCAGTGAATTCCTCAATTATAATTTTGCGTGTGTTCAGTAAACACTGCTCTGTAAGCAAAAGCCAAAGAAGTAGTTAACAATCACTCCAGAATCTGTTTTTTAACTGTTACTTACTTTTATGGTTAACACTGCTCCTCCTGAGTGAGACTGGAATTTTTTTAAAAAAAGAGGGGGTTTCTCCTCAAAGATATCTAAGATAACATTTTCAAAGGCTCTTTTACTTTAGACTGAATAAAAAATAAACTCGTGTGTAAATGTGTGTGTGACAGAGAGAAAGAGACAGACAGACAGACAGAAAAAGAGACAGAGAGACAGACAGAGAGAGAGAGAAGAGAGAAGAGAAAGAGAGAGTTAGAAAGATGAATCTCTAACTGAAAATTGGGATAGGTACTGAGTCAGTTTCTGCCTTGCTTTAAACACTGCAACTGAAATGACAAAATTGTGCTTAAAATTTCTTTGCAAACTTTCTCCTGCCAGGGAGGTCAAAATGTGTATAGCATCCGTGTTTATAATTGTCTTCCCCTTTCCTTTCCTTTCCTTTCCTTTCCTTTCCTTTCCTTTCCTTTCCTCTCCTCTCCTCTCCTTTTCTTTCCTTTCCTTTCACAATCCTGAAGACAATTGGATCTTAGCTTATTTTCAGATGCTGAATTTTTTGTGTATGGATATATTTGAGCTCTTTATATTTACACATTGTTATTTATGAAGTCTGAAGTCAGAGGTAATCACTGATAATAAACAATGTGTACATTTATAATTCACTCATTTCATGAAACACGCTGTACTTTTGTAGACAACAAAGGTTAGCTGAAAGGAGTGGTTTTTCATGCCATGTTACAAGCCTTATGACTCTTTCCTCATCAGTAATGGTGAAAAATTGTACCATTAAAATATTTATATTTAGAATTAACAGTTGCATGCTCGCTAAACAAGCACCGTCAATAATTTTCACTTTGATGCTTTTTATGATAATACAATGTAATTGGATTCAGTAGTAAATCCAAACACAGCTCTAAGAAATGAAGCGGAAGCTTGATGAGGCATATCATAAAATGATTTAAAATATGTTTATCAAGGAGAAGATGCCAGGAAGCTGATAGTTTTGTTTGCTAAGACAATCTCTACAGAGAAATGCAAATAATTTCGATAAAATTTATGTTGTACTAGTGTATTTTCTCTTTTTGGTTAATTGGCAAGTGGATAATAATGCACTCTATCTTCTGAGACATAGGAATAAGATATCGTTTAGTTCAAATACAGTTAAGAAGAAAATTATTTGAAAGAAGCATGATCCTATCTATATGTGCCTCCAGTTCTGAAGGATGGTTTACTCAAATAAATTGCTCCTTTGGCAGGTTATCTAGCCCATTAGTATTCCTGTCAATGTATTTATTAGCTGTAATGGAATTCTCATCTGTAAAAACAAAAGTAATTTAAAAAAATAGGATGCCAGCAAAAAGGAAACAACTTTTTGGTAGGGACAGTGGGGAGAATAGATTTGTGGAAGTTAGCCTAGACTAGAATTCTTTATTGGCCAAGTGTGATTGGACACACAAGGAACTTTTCTTCAGTGCATAAGTTGTCAGTGTACATAAAACCTATATGTGATAAATATAGGTAGATGTAATGAGCTCCTGGAAGCTGGATTGTTCTTTCAACATATTTTTGGTGGTCGAAAAAGATGTGCTTATTTATTTAGCATATGATGAGAACATGACAAAGAGAAGTAAACATATACACACAATTCCCATAATTATATAGAAAACTTCTATGGGGGTATGGCAATGGCCTCATAATCAGATGTCCAGATCAGTTATCCAGGCAATCGTCTCTGGTGTTACTTCATGTAGATCTTTTAAGGAACCAGATAATGCATGTCATCAACAGACTTGCAAAATATGTTTAATAGTTTACATATTAGTACCATAGTCACAATAAGGAGAATATTTCGTGCCTCATTGATACAGGACAGAGGAACTTCTAATTCTGTTCAATTTCAACCAGATAGAATGAGGCAGATTAAAATCAGGTGCTTTGGTGGAAGAATCACTAATGCTCAGGCCACAAGAAGGTGCCTTGGTCATTCCTCTATCCATGCTTTCACGGGGTTAAATGGCATAAACCAGTGAATGGATAGAGGTTGAATGGTTGTTTCCCATGCTGGCCTACAGAATATCCAAAAGGAGTGGTGATGATGGTGAAATGTTGTTGGATGAGAGATCAGGTATGGAGCAGCAGCAGTAAAATGAAGAAGGATTGGTGGGAGACTTTGAGCCATTTTCAGTTTGGTAGCCATTAGCCATACAAAATCTGGGTTCTTGGATGCAGGTATTGATGCAGCTTATGCAATCCAAGTGGTGATGGATTGAGAGAAACCCTACTGGCACTTGAATTAGAAAGTATGGCTAGCTATGCAGACTTGCATGGTTGGCAGTAGTGGTAGACTATATATAAGACTCTTTTTTATGTGCACGTGTGTGCCTTTGAGTCCTGGTGATTGCTTGGATAGTTCCCTGCAGTTTTCTTGGCAGTGTTTTCAAATGTGGTTTGACATTGCGTCATTCCTAGGGCTGAGAGAGAAGGGGCCGGCCCAAGATCATCCAGCTTCCTATCTGGTTTTCTGTGACACTCTAAGGGATTGGAATTGGTAGCATTCGAGTTGAGTACTTGCCTGAATCCTATGACTGTCTGGATTCTATATGTTTTCAGCTATATCCCTTCCTACATCATCCATGAGAGGGGATGGGGAGAAATAGCTTCATTTCAAACCTTTTCATAAAAAAATGAGTTACTTTGTCCAGTTTCAATCCTCCCAGGAAGAGATTCTTCATATACTCATTTCAATGTCCTTGTTTTTTTTTTTAATGTCTTTATTAAATTTCAACACCATCACCCCAAATACAAACTAAAATAAAAGGGGGAAAGGGAAAAACAGGGCCTATTAAAAATTGAGCAAAAATCAAATACATCAGACAAATATATAACTAACATTATCTCCAACATTTTCCAATGCAGAGCTAAAAACTTAAGATGCCAATCATCAACCTTCTGAAAGGACAATATTCATAATATATTCTTCTTTTAATTTAAATCTAAGCCATAATATATTGTCAAATATGAATAACCATTTAACTGAAAATCCAAAATATTTCTCTACTCAAATCAAATCTAATCCTCAAAACCCAAAATCAAAAACTGAATGTTCTCCTTGTCTTATAAGAAATCTGATCATGGTCTCTAAGTGGCAAGAAATATAATCAGATGATTGTCTCTAATCAAGGCAATCCATTTCACCATCTGGGCTTGCTTCATTCATTTTGTTGGAAAAATCAAAGGACTCCAGTTCCTGGGCCAGAAAATGCCCTAGAAATCAATTGGACTGCCGGTTGAAGAGGAAAAGAATAGATTTATTCCTGATGACACAGCATACAGATCAGCTTTCAAAAATGGTAGCCTGCCCCATTAGGGATATACAAGTAGATATTTATAAATGACAAGAGGCTTTGATGTTCAGATATGGAGATCCTGCCTTGAGCTTTGATGTGTATATCTGGATATTGGCCTTTGCTTGCAAAAGGTGATCACATGCCTTCGGGACACTGCAACCATCACAAATGCAAACGAGTTGTCAAGGGCCCAAATTTTGATCACGTGACCATGGGGATGCAGTCATAAGTGTAAAAAAAACCCAGTCGTAAGTCACTTTTTTCAGTGTTGCTATAACTTTGAACAATCACTAAACAAACAGTTGTAAGTTAAGGGCTACCTTAATACCAATCAAAGCAGGACAACATAATGGCTGATTGGATTTTGCAGTAGTAAAATATTAATAATTAACATTCTAATGTATTTTAATTTGAAAGTGGACCAAAATGTAAGATAGCTGTCATTTGTTTTGAAAAAAAAAATATTAAGTTTTTTATTTTATATTTACAACAAATCCATCTTTCATTTAAACAGTGTGTCGACTGGGTACTTATGCCTTATGCTAGCAATTATAATTAACATATTTTCCTTGCCAAAATATCAGTAATTACATTTTCTTTATGAACCATTGTCGCTTACATATTTTACCTCTATAACCGTCTTAACTTATTTCTCTATATATCCACCTACTCAATTTTAACTAATTTCTTTATTTTCCAACCCTTGATAAAATAGCTCCCATACCATATAGTATTCAGTTTCTTCTTTTTCTTAATTGCCAATGCTAATCTATTCATCTCTGCACATTCTAATATTTTCTTGATCACATTTTCCTCTAGAAGAATTTTTTCGCTTTTCCAATTCTGAACACATACAATTCTATCTGCAGTTAATATACGAATAATTAAATATACTTTTTCTTTGCTATAGCTTTCAGGTACCATCCCTAAAAAGAATATTTCAGGTTTCAAATCTATATGTTGCTTTATCATTCTTTATCACACAACCATGTGTGAACTTTTGTTTAGTATCTTTTAGCTTCTGCGCATGTCCACCACATATGGTAGTATGAGCCAGATGTCTGACCGCACTTCCAAGTGATTTGGCTGATTTGTCTTTAAACATCTTTGTTTTGAAAATTTTGTATCTCTACTTGACCTGATCTTTCAAACATGTTCAGTTTATTCAAATCTGCCCTGGGAAGATGGAGATAGGGGAAGCTTGTACTCGCTAGTCCACATCCAAGGGTACTACATGGTTATTTCATGGAGGGAGTCTTGTAGCTTGACACGGGGAACTGCCCCCTCTCTCATATCTCTTCCTTGGTTCCTCTTCCTACTTCTCTGACTCATAAGAACAGTGAGACATCTTTGTGCTATGTTTAGATGCCATCAGGAATAGCCCTTTGGGAGATTTTAGAGAAGGAGGTATTGTGTCTTGAGAATGGCAAAGGAAACTAAAATAATCTACTGTTGGGCTAATTAGATCTCAATTTTGATTTGATTGCCACATTCTCCAGAACGATTTGTCCATTTGTCAGGATTTATTCAGTGCATGCTCCCTATCTTTTTATGTGCTTGTTCTAAACATGATTAATTTTGCCTTTGAGCCAGTCTTGTCTCCTGGAAACTGTCTGACCTAGTCTCTGCAGTTTTCTTGATGAGATTTTAGAAATGCTTTGCCTTTGCCTTCTCCCTAAGGTTGAGAGAGACTGACTGGTTCAAGATTACCCAGCAGATTTTGTGCCTAAAGCAGAACTAAAACTCACACTCTCCCAGTTTGTAACCTGATGCCTTAACCACACCCAATTGGTTCTCAAAATTATTATTATTTTATTTATGTCTGTTCTCTACTGATGCTGTAAATTTCTATTTTGCTAGTCACAAAATATAACAATAAAGATGTAATGGTATCTGAGAAAGACCTTGAGTTATAGGGCAAAGAAATGATGTCCAGGGAATGGTCTGATAAGAGAGAGCATAGCTCCATGATGGCGAACCTATGCCAGCATGTGAGCCACAGGTAAACTTACCTCACTGCACGTGCGCACACCTCACAGCTGATTTTCAGCCAGTTTGAGGCCATTTTCGGCTTCCCAGTAATACCAGAAGTGATGAAACGGGACTATTATATAGCCTGGGAGGCTGAAAAAGGCCTCAAACTGGCCGAAAAGCAGCTGTGAGGTGCAGTGCAAGTAAAGGGGCAGTGTGTTGGGGGATTGTGCGCACATGCACAGGGCCGTCTGGGTTCTAGCATTCCAGCACGCAAGGGCAAGCACACGCACAATTTTTGGCACAGGAGCCCAAAAAGTTTAACAACCACAGGCATAGCCCAAAGATGCACAATGGGTGAAGAAAGAAACTTAGAAGGGACCTTCCCTAGCTTCTCAGACTGTAAAAGAGATGGTGGGAGAGTTGTACTTTTAGACCTGCAAGATTCTATTAATGTCCCTTTACAATAAAGTAGAATTAGTTCATCTGATTATGTTTCCTTTCTAGTCTATCTGGGGAAGGCTGATGGTTACTAACAATAAAGTTAGTTACTAATTAGAGAGCACTGCAAAAAAAGAAAAGAAAAGTCAGATGCTGACCTGCTCAGAATCAGCATAGTCAGAATTCACCATTCTGATTAGAATTCTGATTAGAAATTATGTTGTATTCGGGTAGCCAGAATTAATTAGTCATTAGGTGTTGTTTTAATTATTATCCTATTTATTTACTCTGCTCTTTAAATAAATCCTCAGTTCAAAATATAGCTTTTTTTAATAAGCCCTAAATAATTAAAATTCAGGAAAACACAACTCTGCTGCTTGGAGTAAAATACAAGCAACAATAACAGGAAACAAAGAGAAACCATTTATATTTTGCATTAGCTTAGAGTGAATTTAAATGTGATTCAACCTGCTTCACATTTTCACAATTATGCTTTGGTTTTTGAACCTCTCTTAGAATTTCTTTGCTGCTATCTCTGTTGCCCTGATTTTTATAGCCCAAATCTGATAATTCCACACTAGAGTAACCTGATAAAAATGCCCTCAGAAATATACATTTGGGGAAACAGAAGATAAAATATATACACCACAGAAAATAGCATTTAGTGATACATATTGGTGGTGAGACTTCTTACAGAAATTCAAATACAATTTTCTGCATATGAAAATATGAGCTCATTTTTCATGAAGATTTTTTATATATACAGAAAAGCTGCAAAAGTGTGATGGAAGAGTTAAAAGACATGGGTGTATTTATCATGAAGAAAAATCTAGAAGTGATAGAAATAACACTATCTGTTATGTGGATGGTGGAAAAAATTGTCATTTTTTTTAAAGAAAGGAAACATGGAGCAAATAGATTTTGTCTAAATACTAGGAAACTTTTACAAACAGGATTCATCTACATACCCTCAGGGGTGGGATTCTACCAGTTCACACCTATTCGCTAGAACCGGTTGTTAACATTCTAAGCAGTTCAGACAACACGTTGTTAGAAAAAATTACTGGCCTAATCCTGTAAGGAAAGCAGGAAGGAAACATTCTGGTGTTGCTTACAAAAACTGCCTCTCCATTAACCCTTATTACATTCTTGGCAGGACTAGACTTCCTGTCTCTGGAACTTCTCTGGAGTTCTTTTTCCCCCTCCTTTGCAGATACTTTGCTTGTGTGGAGTGACCATTGAAAAAAGTGACATGACCATTTTTCACATTTACGACTGTTGCAGCATCCCCACAGTCACAAGAGGCCAGGCGAGGAGATGCGTGCCTCAATGTGAGTGATGTTGAGTTGGCCATGCCCAGCCAGTAACTTGACCACCAAGTCATGCCCACCAACTAAGCCTGGTTGGTGGAACAGAACTGGTTGTTAAAAAATTTGAATCCCACCCCTGTATACCGTCATTGCATTACATCTCAAGTAATCTGGAAAGAAAGTTGTATTTTCTATTAGAACATTTAATAAAACCTTTTATGCAAACATTCTAGGCTTCATGGTCTAGTGAATAAAACACCAGGGTAGAAAACTGGGAGAATGTGAGTTCCAGTCTTGCCTTATGCATTAAAGCCCACTCACTCCTTCCTCCTCATATTTTTCCCACAGCAACAACCCTGTGAGGTGATTTGGGCTGAGAAAAATTGACCATACCAAGGTCACCCAGCCAACTTTGATAACTAAGATGGAACTATAACTCACAATTTCCTGGTTTCTATATCAGCACCTTAACTATTACACCAAACTGGCTCTGTCTCAATCATGTTGGAGTTTCCTAACAGTGTAGGCACTAAGAAGTAACTTTATGCAGATCTTGTATGTGTCTTTATAACTCTTCTGGGTCTTGTGAGAAGAGAACAATATCATCTGCAAATCTTAAGTGATTTAAATAGGCCCCACTGATTTTTATTCCATCTTTTGCCCAGTCAAGTTTGTGAAATACTTCTTCAAAGCAGGCTAAGAAAAGGATAAGTGATATTGTATCACCTTGTTGTATGCCTCATTCTAGGGTGATTTTCACTTTAAGATTATTAAGGCCATTGTTTTTTCACATATTGATTGTATAAGTTTATGTAAACAGTGTCTACATCTTGCTTGAACAATGGATTAATTATTGCTTGCTGGAATACTAGATCAAACACCTTTTTGTAGTTGATAAAAGCAATGCACAGAGGCATGGTGTACTTTTTGTGCCCTTCAGTGACTTGCTGAACAACTGGGATGTGATCCATTGTGCTGAACCCTGCTTTCTGAACCCTGCTTTCTCCTCTGGTTGTACATCATTTAATATTCTTTATATATATTATATTATATATATATATTATATTGAAAACTTTGTAAATGACTGAAAGAAGACTTTTTGGCTGATAGTCTTTTAAATTATCTTTGCCCCCTTCCTTATGTATAAGAATCACTTCAGCATTTTACCATGTATTTTTTTCTTCTCTGAGGCATCTCGAGTATAGTGTCAGGATTCTGGCAGTTAGTCCAATTAAATCATGAGCCTCGAGTCACACTCCCAAAACTAAAAAAGAATCCTAGAATCTTGTGTAAGCTGTTACCACCAGCTTTCAGCATTTCAACAGTCAATTGAAGCTTGGCCATTTTCATTGATTTTATGGCATAATACTTCCTCCAGTAGGATATCTGATTTCCCCTTTTGTGGGTGTTGTTACTTTTGAGTGATCTTGATCTTTGTATAGCTCTGAATAGAATTTTCCAATTATTTCTAACCTTTCCTGTCTTGTTTTTTTAAACACACAAAGCCATTTTCATGTTTTAATATAAAACCTTTCTTGTATTTATAAGCTTGCATTTTGCTCTATTAATCCCTTTGTTTTCTTCAATTGCTTTTTTCACAAGCTTCACCTTAAACTGACATGTTACTTCTTGAATATATTTTCTGAGGAAAGACCTTTGCCACCATAAACGGAAGCTCAGAGGGAAGCATGTGCCCCTCCTGGCCTCTGTTCTTGGTGGCAAAGGCTTTTTGCAAAGACGACCACAATCTTTCATCCATGCAGGCCTCAGCAAGCCTTGATCAAGGCAAAACCTCAGCAGAGAGGCTGGAGAGAAGAAAGCTGTCCTGATCATTGAGATCTATGTAAGATAAGTGACTCAGTTGGGAAGGATGGTGGGGGGAGCATGAGATATCTCAGTGGGTATCTGAGATACCTTGTCCATTTAATGACCCACACATTCAATTAGCAAATGCATGGGGGAAGCAGGGAGTGATCATGTTCAAGTTATATGATTCTTTCCTATGAATCCTTGGGTTACAAATGTAATTGGCAGGCTCCATTACATTCATAACTCAATGACTAGCAGTTTATGTGCTACTTGAAAAATTCACACTTTAACTATTCCTTTGGTTTGGCTTTAAAAGCATTAATTATATATTTTAGTTACATTATAAGAATTAATGGTGTGAGGTATAAAATGGATATGTCACTGAGGGATTGCTTCATCATGTTATAAACTAAGTGCTGTGGAAAAAAGAAAGTATTATGATAATCAGGTTCTGAACACAGCTAAAAAAAATGCAGAAAATACAAATTACAACAGAAAATCTGTCTGTGATGGATCTTCTGAAAGTAAATCTTAAACCTAAACTGCACTGTAATTGAAATAAAATTTAAATATTCCATCTTAACCATCAGGCCATCTCATCCTACTCTTCATTATTCAGACAAAGCATTGTCAATGAAATGAATTCATCAGTGTAACAGAGATAAATGAGACAACATGGAACAGTCACAACTATCTCCCTGCACTTATAAAGAAAATTGTCTCTTATATCAGTGACAAAGATGTCTGGAGTTTATAAGCATCTTTTTCTATTAAGTCTGCCTTGAATATTAATGGCCCTGTAATTTAAACTTAAAATGCATTCAAGTAAATACTTAAAAGTATTATTGACAACAGGAACTGTAAAAAGATTAAGCTATAGAAATAGTCAAATTCTGTGATATAAGACATTCTTAGTTTTCAAAATAGGAAAGGAAGAAAAAAAGAGAGCAGAGGAGAGTTTTGCTGATAATCTTGAGTTGCTGTGTTTGTCCCCATACAAAATATAACATCTTGAATATTTCTGCAAATAGAGCTTTCTAATATAACTTAGCCATACAGCATTTCAAAGATATTTCAATTTTTATGTTCATTGTTTTTGAATTGTGTAAGTTTTAATACAATGGTCCTTGACTTATGAAGACAACTGAGCCCAAAATTTTGATTGCTAAGAAAGGCAGTTTTAAGTAAGCTTTGCCCCATTTAACACTTTTCTGGCCACTATTGTTAAGTGAATCACTACAATTGTTAAGTAAACCATGCAGTCATTAACAAATCTGGCTTCTCTCATTGGCTTTGTTTGCTGGAAGCTGGCTGGGTAGGTTACAAATGGTACTCACATGATCCCAGGACAGTGCAACTGTCATAAATGCATGCCAGTTGCCAAGCATCTGATTTTCAATCACATGACCTGGAAATGGATGTCTATGGGGATGTCTATGTGAAAAGTGTGAAATACGTCATGAGTGTTCTTGTGGATTTGAATGTTCATTAAAAGAATGGTTGTGGATCAGGGTTGGTATTCAGTAGGTTCTGACCAGTTCTGGAGAACCGGTAGCAGAAATTTTGAGTACTTCAGAGACCCAGCAAATACTACGCTGACTGGATTTTACAGTATCCTTCCCCTGCCACACCCACCAAGCCATGCCACAGAACCAGTAGTAAAAAAAATTGAATCCCACCACTGGTTGTGGATGAATACCTGTAGAAGAATTTCTTAACCACATAGCTTGCTTCTACTGAAAAAACTCCACTGAGGAAATTCAGTTTTAACTGGATCATAAATTCATAATTGTTTAATCAAAGACTGTTTGTTCCTCTAAGACAGATTTGGTTCTGTTCTGTCCAGTTTTTGGAACTACCATGCTGACAGAGTGACACCTTTTCCAATTTTCTTCACATAGTTTCTTTCCAGCATTTTCCACTGGGTTGGAAAGAATAACAAGGAAAAGAAACAGGAAAGGTTGGTGTCCTTTTTGTTCTCAGGTTCTACCCATTCTCTAGAATAAAAAGCTTGATGTCTATTTATTTTCATTTGCAGTAAAATCTCCAAGAAAGAAAATACCTGAAAGCTCTTGAGCAGAGACAGTAATGGGACCTTGCAGAGTATAGAATGCTGATTCTGTTATGTATATAGAAAACGTGCCTCCACAATAAAAAAAATATCTCATATATGTCTGAAATGGTACAAGAATTATACAGCAGTGGTTTCCAACGTTTTTGGCTTACTGAATCAGCAGAAGCAGTGGCGGGAGCAGCTGTGGGGGAGAGGGGTTGTTTTCACATGTGCATGCTGCTTTCACAAATGCAGTTTTGCATGCACACATGTTCGCCCACCACTTCTGCAGCTTGGTTCTAAACGGGCTGTGTCCTCGGTACTGGGCTATAGCCTGGGGATTGAGGGCCCCTGTTCTAGAGGACTCCTCAAAGAGTGGACATTTCCTCTATTAAATAAATAAAAATAGAGCAAATAGGAATCATATATTGGTGGGGGAATAAATGTGTGAAACAGGGAAGAATAGTTTTGTCTTCTACATGTTTTCATATTTCATAGGTCCAACAAGGGGCAGCATTTAACTGACCCTGAAAAACTAAGCAGGGTCAGATTTGACTGCGTTAGAAACCACCAGGTTTCTTAGATCTACATATAAAACTAGGAAGCAAAGCAAAAAACATAAGAAAGAAAGAAAGAAAGAAAGAAAGAAAGAAAGAAAGAAAGAAAGAAAGAAAGAAAGAAAGAAAGAAAGAAAGAAAGAAAATCCCTGAAGGAAATGAAAAACCATTTTGTTATTGTTACCAAGGAAACCCTCCACAGAGTTGCTAGGAATGACTTTATTTGAAGGATGTTATCTTAATCCTCAATCTATATAGTCATGTGTTAAATAATTTTTATTTACTCCCCTATCGCAACTGTAGATATTATGTATAATTCTAGAACGAAAGCTATAAATCCATGTACAGCTTAGAAATGAACTGTTTTCAGCTGTAGCATTTCAGTAATTTATTTTTTTTTTGCTTTTTTCCGCCTCCTCAGCTAATGCTCTGCGTGCATCACAGCATTAGGAAAATGAAAAAGAAAAGTAGGGTAAAAGGCGAACCGTCAGATTGAAAGCAATCAGGCATTTCAGTCCATAAATTGCTGGCAAATATCTATTTGCCATCTAATGACATTCTCTTAAAAAGTAGAGAGAAATACTTTACTAAGACTAACTTTCGGAATATTTCAAAATTGAATGCATTTATATAGTCTCTCAAGAAAATCCAATATAAGTGCCAAGGATACCAGTTTCAAACTTGAGTTTTCTGTTCAAATACTTTCATTTCTGAATTAAGTCTGTGATTTGGAGAAATGTTTTTAGTAATGTTTGCCATGGTAGACTTATTATAACAATAATAATACCAGTTAGACTTGTATATTGCTTCACAATGCTTTATAGTCTTCTCTAGGTGGTTTATAAAATCAGCATATTGCCCCCAACAATCTGGGTTCTTATTTTACCGAAGGGTGAGTCAACCTTCAACCAGTCAGGACTGAACTGCTGGCACTTGGCAGAGTTAGCCTGCAATGCTGCATTCTAACCACTACACCACCACAGATCCTATTCAATATTTTATATTATATCACACATATGAAACAAAACAAAATTATCTGAAATTCCAGGCTCCTCCCAAGTCATTTTCTTTTATAGAGCATACAATTATGCACTGGATGCTTTGGATTAATAAAAGGATTGAAAATGAATATGTGAATATTGTGAATATGTGAATATGTGAATATAATATATATTTTTGCAGTGTTTAATCCATTTACATCTTAAGGTATGATGGTTTTGGAAAAAACACTTTATGACTTGTACACACCTTTACAACTATCACAACCTCCCTGTGGTCATGTGATCCCAATTTGGGTGCTTGGCAACCACTTCACATGTGCAACTCACGTTCATGTGATTGAAATTGCAACTTTTTTGCCAATTTCCAGCAAAAAGCATCCATTTGGGCAGCTGACTTTGCTAACAACCATTGAGCATGTGATTTTCTTAACAACCAACATGAAAATAGTAATGAAATCAGGTCCAGTCAGACATTGACTTGATTTACCATTGCACTGACTTTCAATTGAAATTCTACTTTCAATATGGTTATCACTTGAGGATTATTGGTATTAATACTGCTTGTTTCAATGACAATGAGTTTTACATTAGGGGGAAGTTGAAGAACCTAATTTGAGACAGATCATCCTGAAAAAGGACCATCTATATGGTTGCTAAGAGATGACACTGATGGCACATAATTAATTAAAGCAGCCCTATAATAACCAAACATGGAAAAATACTAATTTGAAAAAGAGCTACCTAATAGTGTACTAGAAAGGAATTGGTCTCATTTAGCCTTTTATTTTATATATATATATATATATATATATATATATATATATATATATATATATATAGAGAGAGAGAGAGAGAGAGAGAGAGAGAGAGAGAGAGAGAGAGAGAGAGAGAGAGAGAGAGAGAGAGAGAGGTTCTCATGGGTATTTGTATGTGGATCTTTGGTTAACCGGGTTTTTTCCCATGTAAACTTCTTCAAACCCCTCCGATCCATACATGAAGTGAACTGACGCCCAGCATGAAGATGCAGCACGACCACGAATGCAAAGCCAAAAGCAGGATCACAGCTCACCAGCTCAAATCCCCCAGCAACTAAGACTAACCTGAGCACAACCAAGCCCCCACCTGAACAGAACACACCCCCAGCCAATCAGAACACAGCCAACCCCCCAACCAATGAGAACACACCCCCAGCCAATCAGAACACAGCCAAGCCCCCACCCAATCAAGTTACACCCCACTAGCAGTTAAAAGGAAGAAGCAGCTACAAGCTCACATTACTCTGAGAAGCACAGAGCCGAAGACACAAGCCTGAAGATGATGAATGAGACTTCATCGAAACGTTGCCTAGATACAATTTTATGCAGGAGAAAACTGGAATAACCAAAGATACACACACACACACACACACACACACACACACATATGGCAGGAACACATATTTTCTTAAGTTTTCACGGGTACTTACATGTATGGTATTCAGCTTTGTTCGGGTATTTTCCCACGTCATTGTAGTTCTGCTTTTAAAGATGTAGCAACGTTTGGCAGAATCTCATCTGCCATCATCAATACAGAAGCCTGATGATGGTAGATGAGATTCTGCTGCAAAGTTGTTGCTAACTTTAAAGCACAACTCTTGGCGTGGGAAATCCCTAACAAAGCTGAATACTCATACATGTAAGTACCTAAACTTAAGAAAACCTATATGTATGTATGTATGTATGTATGTATGCATGTATGTATGGTATTCAGCTTTGTTCTGGTATTTTCCCACGTCATTATAGTTGTGCTTTTAAAGTTGTAGCAACATTTCGGCAGAATCTCATCTGCCATCATCAGGCTTCTGTATTGTGTTCGTCTGTGAGTCAGACTTTCACAGCCGTTTCAGTTTTAAATTTGAGGCTAGCCTACTGCTGTGCCAGAATGGTTTTTTCTTCATCCTGATTGGTTGGGAGTCTTGGTCTGTGTTTATTGGTCTTGGAGTTTTCTGTGTTCTGCTTGATTGGTGTTTCTAATATCTTCTGTTTGTTTTGTGGCTTTTTTTGTCTTGATTGGCTGGCAACATTGTGTTCCTGTATTGGAGGCTTTTAGTGCAGCTTGGCTCCGAGTAAATGGATGGCTATCATTTATTAGAAAGCTAGGTTTCATCTGGGTGCCTGTTTGGGGTGTGTTTGAGCTGGAAATACCAGGGGGGATACTGTTTGTGCCCAGGTGTTTGCCTGGCTTGTGGTGTGGAGATTTTTTTGTTTGTGAGTGCAGGCTTCCAAATAATTGACACTCTGGAAGAATCATCTCTTCTACTCATGGTTTCAGGTCTTTTTTCAATCTCTATGGCTTCTCTGATAATTCTGTAGCTGGGGTTTTCTATAGCGGCTAGGGTTTTGATTCCGTTGAAGTTGATGCTATGACCTGTGGCTTTCATGTGTTGGACTAGTGAGGAAGTGGGTTCCAGTTTTTTTACTGCATTTTTGTGTTCATCCAGGTGGGTACTTATTCTTCTATTGGTCTGTCCAATGTATGTGGCAGGGCATGATGCACATGGGACTTCATATATGCCTTGGTTTTCCAGGTCAACTCCCTATATTTACTACTTCATATGGTGTGCATATCCCACCAAGGATATGGTATTTTGCTAGCATGACTAGTTGACTTTCTTCTAATTTCAGCAAGTTATGGGGGGAAATGGAAACAGTTGGGAACATAGCCATTTTTCTGGTGTTCTAACTAAATCTTTCTCTCTCTAATTCTCTGCCTACTTTGCCTGAAGAGGCATCCCAGAAATTAAAAAGGCTCTTTAAATGAAATTTCAAGAGCAATTTTAAGCCACATTCCAAATAGGAAAGCCAAATCATAAAAACACTTCTGATGAGTTGGGGCTTTGTTTGTTTGGTCTGGCATTTCCTTCCACTTTTGCGTTTTCAGGCCTTTCCATTCCAATTGGCTCTGAGCATAAACAAAATTGTTAATGACACCATCCACTGAAGTCTGGCCATTTGAAAAACCAATTGCTTTTCATTGGTTTCATGGTACATTCAAATGTTGGCAGGGGCCTCTCTTTTATTTCTCAAACTTACATTTCAATAACTGCATCAACCAAATATTTTATATCATTTATTAATTAAGAAAGAATTGTTAACAATATTTAGCAATAGGTTTGCTCAAATACATACTTAAGAATACCAGATCTGGACTGCAAAATCTGTCCAACACTACATGGCAAAAATAAGTTAGATCCATTCATCCTTATATATATTTCGCCTGTCTGTCTATCATCCATCTGTCCTCTATCTATCTATCTATCTATCTATCTATCTATCTATCTATCTAATTTGTCTTTCTAAATCAATGTATATGGTCACTTATTTATTACTTTGGGTCAGTCACTCTCTCTCTCAACCTAATCTCACAGGGTTGTTATTCTGGGGAAAATAGGAGGGGGAAGGAACATTAGGTATGCTCGCCACCTTGAGTTACTTATAAAGCAATGATTAAATAAATAAAAATGAAATATAAAGAAAAAGAAAAAGAAAGAAAGAAAGAAAGAAAGAAAGAAAGAAAGAAAGAAAGAAAGAAAGGAAGGAAGGAAGGAAGGAAGGAAGGAAGGAAGGAAGGAAGGAAGGAAGGAAGGAAGGAAGGCAACTCTGGTGCCTATCAACACATTGAAAAGATACCATTTCACTATTGCTCTTCTTATGGCAGCTGTGATTTATCATAATAAATAGTAATAATAAATAAACAACTGGAACAAAATCAGACTGTCAAAAATGAATTAGGGCATTAGTGCATTCTGCACTAGTTCCCTTGATGTTTATCCCTTGATGTTTATCCATTTATTGTTTGCTTATTAACTGGAACAGCTATGATAACCATTATGGATTTTTCAATTATTAAGTGGGAATTATTGACCTTCTGTTAAAGAATTCGAGATCAGAAAATAAAGAATAATGACAGTTGTGCATTGAATGTGATCACAAAATACTAACTTGGTTATAAATGATAAGGATTTGGATGAATTTCTACTGTGAAGATATAATTACTACAAAAATGAAGACAAAATTCAATCTCCTCCACATTTCAAGGACTTCTTTTTCCATCTTGGTTTTGTTTAAAAAAAAGTGTGAGAGAGAAAAACCTACATCATTGGGTATGCATAGTCTAATGAAAAGAAGGACCAGGGGGAACATGATAACAGTATTCCAATATTTGAGGGAGTCAAACTATTTTCCAAAGCACCAAAGGCAAGACAAGAAACAATGGATGAAAACTAACCAAAGAGAGAAGCAACCTAGAACTAAGGAGAGATTTCCTTACGGTGAGAACAATTAACCAGTGAAACAGCTTACTTTCAGAAGTTGTGGGTGCTCCATCACTGAAGGCTTTCAAAAAGAGACTGGACAGCCATTTGTCTGAAATGATATAGGGTCTCCTCCTGCTTGAATAGGGGGTTGTACTAGATGACCTCTGAGGTCCCTTCCAACTCTGTTATTCTTTATTCTGCGTTCTGTGATCTCCACACAATGGAAGAAAGTTTGCAATGTTTGCTGAAATTAGAGGTTAGGAAAGGATGAGGTTTCCTGGTGTGATCAGCGATGAAGTTGGAGCTGCACAAACATTATAGATGGAACATAGGAACAGAGTTATCAAGCAAAGGACTTTTCCTTCTCTTCACCCTCACCCTGTTTCCTCAGGTTGAAAGACTGGTATTTTTAAACCAGTTTTCTCTTTCAACCTAGTTCCTGAAAGAAGAATAAAGGTTTTCATCTCCTTTCTGTCTTCATTCTCTCACCATGAGAATAGAAATTTCAGGATGCACTTTTTTTTAAATCACAGCATTGTGACTTCCTTGCCCTTTATTTATCCTTTCTGGTGTTAAGCCATAGGAATCGGTGTCTAAGCACATTGATGACAAAATGATGAAGCATGCATAGTGACATCATGATGCAAGTTCAGTTGTTTTCTGTTTCCATTAGGATGTCACATGAGACCCTTGCTGCCCTCTGTAGAGGCATCTATCTTTAGATACTTCAGTAGGCTTTTTTTCTTCTTATATGCATACATTCTGCTACAAAGAGATCCCAGGAAAGGAACTGAAGGGTTATCTTAACAACCTCCTATAGTCCAGTTGGAATTTTTCTGTCCATCCCATCTAATAAATTGCAGTCTTCATGGTCATAAGTACTTAAAACAACAAGAGTTCTTCTTCTAATTTTTTGAGCTTACTCAAGCTAAGAGAGTAATTATGGTATGACTCCTGGACATTGATTATCAAAGGGAGAGTAATTTTATTCTGAAAACTATCTCAGCATGATTTAACAAGGCAAGGTGGAAACTAGTTAATTATATAAATTTATTAATCTCCCCATCAAAACTAAGGATTTTTTTAAGGTCCAGATTCAACAGCCTTACCTTGTACTTCTGTATGAAAAATGTAGAAAAATTACTCTAGCTAACTGAACTTGTCTTCATCTGACAGTTCAGTCAAACCCATCCTTCACATACAGTTATATTGTTTGTTTTATGACAACATCATAAAGCAGTTTCATCTTTTCTCTGTTGTATTCTCCAGGTTGGCTTGTAAAATTTTGGGCTGATTTCTTGTAAGTTATATTATATATAACATACAATAGTTATGCATAATAATTGTCAGTGTGCGCGAACAATTGGCCTCAGATTTGCATTGCTTTTATATCTGTCTTTTAATCACTCTTTTTGGTTTTCTATGATTACATCCCAAATCCTTACATTTAACGGGATAATTTGTCTATATTAACAAATTATTTTATTGTAGGTAAAATGCTTCCATCCTCTTTTAGACTTAGATATAAGATTAATTCAAAAAATGTATCTGTAATAGTACTGTATATACACCTATGAGATATATCTAGTTCTTAAGGAGAGAGAGGAGGGGAGAGAGAGTGCTTTCAAATATGTTAGGAGCATTAGAAGAAAGGTTTAATCAAGAACGATGTGTAGCCAATTATTACAATCAGAAATCCTGAATGTGTTTTTTTTTAATTTAAAGGCAAACTCAGTTATTAATTTTAATTAGGTTGGAATGCACAAAACTTCTAAGAATGAAAAAAAATTAGAAACATATCTTATTTTGATACCTGCATATATTTTACAATCCCATTGCAGGATTATATTTTAATTTTTCCATAAGAGTATACACACACAAACATTACAAACTAGAATATATCATATCGGAACCCATGGGCCCTTCATTTTCCAAGAAAGTGTACTCAAAGGAAAGACTAGATTTTTGTAAAACTATTATTTATTCATTTATTAAATGTTTTTATTATATAAATTAATGATTCCACTAAAGCAGATTTGAAGCAGCAAATCAAAGTTGGTGGCTTTAAAATGCATTACAGCTTTCAAAAAGCATCATAAATTCTATAGGTTTTCTATTGCTTTTGAGAATTTTTAGAGATGACATACAATGAAGAAGCTTCTTGGATGAGAAGTAAAATGTCTTCAAGGAAAAAAACAGAGGAAGTCCAATTGCCTTATGAAAAGCACCTTTAGAACATTTAGTGCTATAGTTTCAGCTGGACATAAACATCTGTATTTTTCTTTGTTTCATCCTAACATAAACATAATATAAAATTTTGTATTTCATCCTGACAATAGGGGTGACCTTCCTATCACTTATGTCCCAAGAAATAACATGTCCAGAGTTTGTCATCTGACTCCAGCCCCTTTTACCCATGACTGTAGAGTCATCATGAAAAACACTATAATACAATACTCTAAAGATGATAAGATTTAGAAATGAGAATTAAAGACAGAACAAAACAACGCACTGCTGGAATCCTAAAAATATTGTAAGAGAAGAGCAGGCAGAGCTGGGAGGTGGAATTAACTGATGTCATCAGTTTAGAGGCATTGCGCTCACACAAGTACTCCAAGTCAACCCCTCCTGAATTCTGTTGACCTTTATCTGGCACCAATTTTGCATCAATTTTGCAAATATCCACAAAAACTACTAATGCCACTTGTTTTGTGTCAGATTCTTTTTTTTTTCTTTTTTAGCCGGTCTATATTTTGGTATTTTATTTTATTTCACTGTGTCATTCTTCTTCTGCTGCAAACTAAAAAAAAGTACTGTAACATTAAGTGCTGCAAGCAAATCACCACCTGGACACAATCAACTTCTGGTACTGATGAGGGGTTCTTCCCAGGAGGGGTCAAGCTTGCCAATCAGCTATGCCAATGCTGTCAACCCACAAAACACGGCTGCAATCAGAGCACCCCAAGGACAAGCCATTGGGCATTCTTTAGTGTCAAATCAAGGATGGCATCTCAGAGAAGCAAGTCGAAAATAGCATATATATTTTTTGAGGGGGAAAAAAAGCCACTATTTATTTGCTAAGTTCGAGTAGGATACTTCCTGCATTGGTTCAACACAACTCAAGGTCTTTAATGGATACTTTGGGAGTTGCTGAGTTATCCTTTCCTCATCTCTGTTATTGCTACCTGTCTTACAGATACAGGGGGAATAATTTGAAACATTTATTGCAGTGAAGGTATCCAGCTGAAACTGGACAAATTTAATATTTTCTAGGGGGTCTGCAGTTTTCAAGCTCTGCTAAAAAAAAAAAAAAAGATGAAAAGAAACCACATGGATGTTGATGCTTACTCATTTTGGTCATTTTGGAGAAATCTGAAATGGATTCTCAAAGCAACTCGAAGCACACCCCTCTTGAATCACAAACATATACTGAATCATGGCCTCACCCTATCTTGAATCTCCAAATCAAATCAAATCAAAGCTTATTAATATAGAACCAGCACATACTAACTGCTTCCTTATTCGTTTTATAAATTAGCCAGTTTAGCTGGTTGAGGCTGGTTGAGGCTCAGGCTAGAAACCAGAAGTTAGGGAATTCTATTTTTTTAGTTTTACTGTTTTTAAAGACAGGCATAGACAAACAAAACATAAAAACATCAAGCCATCTTCCATATATATACATACAGTGTGTCAGTTAGTTTACAAATTGTTTTGTGCTTCTACTTCATAGTCTTCAATTACAATTACACTGTATATATTCTCATATTGTCAATCAAATATTCCTAAATACATTAATATCATTATTAATCAGTCATTTGACTATACTATTCATGTTTTACAAGATAATCCATATTTTATTTAATTTGTTTTGTGACAGTTCATATTATAATCTCAGATCTATCCTACAATCATTTTGTCGATATGATTTTTTTAAAAAATGCATTTTTTTATATTCATTATGTTCTAAAAATCTACTTATTTCATTACCATGTTTTATTGTCTAATCATTGATAGAATAGATCCCCAATTTTATAAAATTGTTTATCATCTTGTTCTCTGATTCCAAATGTCAGTCTACTCATTTCAGCACATTCCAATATTTTCTTAATGGTACTTTCTCATTTTTTGGCAAATACAATCCTAGACACTGTAATACATTTACAATCAGGTATTTCAATTCTTTACTATATGTTTCAGGTAAAATTCCCAGTAAAAAATATCTCTGGTTTCAAGTCTATACGCTTTTTTGTCTTTTTTCCCAACCATGTGTAGATTTTAGTCCAATATTTTTTGCCATCTGCACAAGTCCACCACATATGGTAATATGAGCCAGGTACTTGATGACATTTCCAACATTTTTCAGATTTATTCTTGGTATTCTTGTTTGGGGGAAAATGCCACCTGTAAAACATCTTATACAAATTTTCTTTATATGCTGTTGACAATGTCATTTTATAATTTTGAGACCGCAATTTTTGCCATTTCTCTAGAATAATCCCATATCCAAAATTCTTCCCCCAAGCAATCATTGTTTCTTTGACTTGTTCTCCTTCTAGTTTAATTTCTAATAGATATCCATACTAATAGAAATTCATTTTAATCACCTTTTCATCAGTACCTGTCAAAATCTTATCTAAATCAGTCAATTTATCATAAAAACCTTCTCTTTTAGCATCTTTATCATACCTTGAATGTATTTGTGCATATGAAAACAATTCTTCTTTATACCTTGTTCTTCTAATTTTTGCATAGATTTAAGTTCACCCTTTTCATTCAGTATTTTACCATATCTAACTGTTTGTTCCTTTTTGTATATTATAGGATAAGAAAAAGCTTCAATAGTCGATAGCCAGACTGGAATTTTCAAATAACATTGCCTTTTAGTCTTCTCCCAGTTTAACCACAGAGACTCCCATACATAATGTCTTCTAAAGTACCCCTGTGTTTTAGTTCCTATATACCATAATAAAAAAGCATGCCACCCAACAACAGATCATGTCCTTCTAGTGTCAACAATCTAGCATTTCTTAATGTTATCCATTTTTTAACCCACATCAGATTTGTAGCTTGGTAGTACAACTCCCAGTTAAGCAAAACAAATCCTCCTCTTATTCTAGCATCTTGCAAGTTTTAATTTTATTCTCGCTTTCTTACCTTGCCATATATATTTCAACACAATTTTATTTAAATCTTCAAAATAATCTTTTCCAAGCCTAATTGGGATTGTTAGAAACAAATGTAAAATTCTGGGTAATATATTCATCTTGATTGTTGATATTCTCCCTATTAATGACAGTTGTAAATTTTCCCATTTCACCAAATCTAGCGCTATCTTCTGCTTAAGTTTAATATAGTTATTCTCTTTTAGTGTACTACATCTTGCTGTCAAATGTATCCCCAAGTACTTGATCTTATTTGTGACCTGGATTTTTAATACATACAGCAGTTCTTCCTTTTGTCTTGATAACATATTCTTTGTCAAAATCTTTGTTTTGTCTTTGTTTATTTTCAAACCAGCCACTTTCCCATATACCACTATCTTTTCTATCAATTTTAATGCTGTTTCTAGTGAGTCTTCTAAGATGAAAACCAGATCATCTACAAATACTTGCAGTTTAAATTCTTCCTTCTTAATTTTCATCTCTTTTATATCCTTTTCTTCTCTAATATTTCTGTTTAGTACTTCCAAGGTTAATACAAACAACAGAGGTGACAGTGGGCACCCTTGTCTTGTTCCTTTTCATATAACAATAATTAATTTAATTCTCCCTCTATCATTACCTTTGCTGTTTGTTTATGATATATAGCTTCTATTGCTTGGATGAATTTTTTACCAAAACCCATCTGTTCCAGCTGTAATAACATAAATCGCCAATTCACATTGTCAAAGTTAAGGAATTCTAGTCTTGGCTTAGGCATGAAAGCCAGCTGGGTAATTTTTGGGCTAGCCACTTTTTCTCAAGCCACTGGCCACTCGAGAAAAAAGAGGAGGAGGAAGAAGAATTAGGTATGTTCGCCAGCTTGAGTTACATAAAAGTAATAAAGATGAGATAAAAAAATCAAATAAGTAAATAATAAATGCATCAACATTAACCATTAAATGATGCTTCCCCCCATTGACTTCTTGCAGAAACATTTCCTTTTATATTTTACCTTGTATAGTTGCATAAAAGAATAACATCCTTCTGTAACTGAGGTAGTTAAACATGTTAAATTGAATAGTTAATGACCCAATGGCTGCCAATTTTTTCACATTTCCTCTTCAAGCTCCTAGTCAAGTCAGCTTTTGCTGCTGTGATTAAAAATGCTCTGAACATAAGAACATTAATTTATAACTTATTGACAACATCATGCTACAGTATGCAGATGAGAAGCTAGTGCCTATTTGTACCAAAAGCACATTATATTATTAACGCTATTATCATTACCATCATTATTAATCATTGCATAGTCAACCAGATGTTCAGACTGGGATTTGGCATTTTTGTCCACCTATTGAGTCCTTACCAAGGACCTGGGATAAGCAAATCTAGATGTTTGATGGTGTTACAAGTATTGTCACAGGATGGAAGCAGTTCTGAGTAAAGCTGCCTTCTGCAGTTGACTGATGGCAAATTTGTCAATACCCTATGATGTTCAAGTGGTGCTCCAGTTATCATTATCTATTATTATCTCTTTTATTCATTAAACATGAAACTCAGTCAACTGAACATTTAAAAATGTATCAAAAATATAATTGACTGGTGCTAATGGTTGATATGGGTTTGCTGCCAGCATCCTAGGTATCAACCAAGTATTTTCTTAAGATGTATCATGTTCCAAGTAGTGCAGTTTTTGCAGTTCTGCTGGTCTTATTGCAAGAAGTTGCAATTTCTTGATGTATTTTATAAAATTCTTGGACATGGTACCAAGTGCCCTGATGACAATGGGTATCACTGTTTCATGCTTCATCCATAAGCTTTGATGGCCAAGTTGCAATATTTCATGATTTTTTCCAGTTCTTTTTCTTCTACTCTGGCATCTCCTAATACAATGATATCAATAAATTGTACACTTCGGTTGACAACTGTAATATCTGGCATGTTGTGTTCCAAACGATGATCCATCTGTATTCAAAATCTTCACCTTCTCATTTTTGACAATTTTTTCCACTTTATATTTCCATGTATTTTCAGATACAGATAAATTGTATTTTTTACATAACGACCAGTGGAGATTAATCTAGCAACTCGGTCATGTCTTTGTAATCAGTTTGTGTGGTTTTACTGCACTCACATATTAAGTGTGAAACAGTTTCAAGTTTGTCACTGCAAAGTCGACAGTTTGGACTGCCAGTGGATTTTTGTATCTTCTCTTTCATGGCATTAGTTTGTAGTGCTTGTTTTTGAGCAGCCAGTATTAAACCTTCTGTTTCTTTCTTGATTGTTCCCATCTTATCCATGTCAAGTTGTTATCACATTTTCCTTCAATGTTTTTCAATTGCTGTCCATACAAAGCTTTGGTTTTCCATCCATTTAATCTGTCATCCAGCTGTTTTAATTTCTTGTATTCTGCCTTTGCTTCTGTTATTTTTATAAAGTTATCTGTTTTCACAGCCTGCAGCAATTTTTCTGTACTTTGGTTCACATCATCATCATCATTTATCATCATTTACTATTACTATTACTTTGAAAATGCAGCTATGACAACCATGTTTAGTGCCAGAACATATTTTTCACAATGCTGAAAAAAGGAAATTCAAACCATGTTCATATAGATAATTTGCATATGAGGTATATTGAATGAGCAACATGAGTTAAGTCATAGCACTCAACTGCTTGCACAGAATACAATGATCACTTCTACTCTTCTGCAAATCAAAATAACTTTTCAGTTTGTGAAGATAAAGAAGCAATGACAGATCTGTGATTAGAAAAGGATGTGATTCCGTCTGAACAGAATATTTTTATTTATTTATTAAAATTAAACATCTCTGATACAGGATTAAACATCTCTGATCCAGTTTTTACAAACAGTGTTCAGGACAGTAAACAATTTAAAGGGATCAGTTAAAATTAATCAAACCTAATTAAGAATAATAAAAGCAGGTAGTAATTACCCCCAACTCAGCATCTTTATTCTCTTTCTCAAGAAACTTTGTTTCCCTCAGGAATTTGCATTGCCAGATCTGACATTGTGAGAAATGGGCAGTGTTAGTGTAGAAAGTGTAGAACTGATTCCATAAATATGTGTGTAATGGCAAGCATGAACCCATAAGATGAAAAATGTACGTGGAGGACTAAAACTCCTTGACATTTCCCCAACTATGTGTAACTTCTTGGTAGATGTGTTGCCAATATTTACCTTCTTCAGAGATGTCTTTAACAAGTCATCCACCTCTTTATTCCAGGATGTGAATTTGATAGGAGAGCTACAGAAGTTCCTTTACTTAGCAGCTTTATAAGTATAAGAATAATGGAAAATGATCATTTCTGTAGAGGTAGATCCTAGACCTGTAGCTTTTAGAGCATGTGACTAGTAAAATGAACATGTATTTTATTTATATATTTTATTTATTTATCAAATTTAGAGACCACCCATTCACTTACAAAGCAACTCTTGGAAGCTGGATAATTTGAACAATTTATAGTATAGTAGTTATCAAAAAGAATAAGGAGGAGGAAAATGCAACACTTTACGTTTTAAGCTCAGGTGATCACCTGACTAAAACAGTTAATGGCAAAGGAACTGTTAAAGGGAACTACTCCACAGATGCACTAAATAGAGAGTTACCCATAATGGTATCCTGGACAAATCACAATGTGGTCTGAATATATACAAAATCTGGGGAAATGCTAACAGTGATCCACAATTTTTTTTATAGGATGTGCTTGCATAGTGACAATGGGCATCAGTGTCAATAAAGCAGTCATAAGTATACAGAAACTAAAATAATATTTTCAATATAGTGCTCCCCAGACATTTCTTCCCTTCTCTTGACTCTGTCTTGTTGCTTGTTCCACTTCTATAGATCTTTCCTGGTTTCCATAGGACATAAGCTTTTAAAGATGTTCAAGAAGAAAATAAGACATGTTCTTATTCTCAGAGTGGTTAGAACGCAGGCTAATTCTGCCCACAGCCAGAGTTCAATCCTGACCACTCGAGGTTGATTCTTCTTTCCATCCATCCAAGGCAAATAAAGTGAGGACCCAGATTGTTAGGAATTATGTGCTGACTCTGTAAACCACTTAGAGAATTAAGCATTATGAAGCAGTGTATAAGTATGTGCTCCTGCTCTTGCTATTCTTCCCCAGAGGAATGGAAGCATATCTAAGATAAAATGTTGATTCCCTGTGTAGAAAGCCTGGGAATTGTAATTTTGAATCTTCAGGAGAAACCAACATACAGGTTGTCCTCAACTACCAACCACAATTTAGCTCTGTAGCTAATCAAAACAGTTGTTAAGTGAGTTTTGCACCATTTTACAAGCTTTCTAGTTTTCTTTAAGTTAGTAATAATGGCTGTTAAGAGATTCTGTCATCTCCATTGACTTTGCTCATCAGAAAATCACAAAAGGGGATCACATGATCCAGTTACACTGCAACCATCATAAATACATTTGCCAAGTGTTCAGATTTTGATTATGTGACCATGGGGATGCTGCAAAAGTCGTAAGTGTGCAAAAGTCATAAGTCCCTTTTTTTCCAGTGCTATTGTAACCTTGAATGGTGACTAAATGAATGATTGCAAGTGTAGGACTACTATATGAAGAAAAGGAATCAAAGCATAGCTTTGTGGCCTCACCTAGGGAGCCCAGAGGACCACATAGCTTTGGGACTGGCTGGTGCTCTGAAACCCATTCTTCACCCTGTAACTAATTTTAACACTGTTTAATCATCCTTGTCTCCTAAATTTTTAATTTGTACATACTGTTTTCATTTTTTTAACATTTAATAGTACACTGACCAGTGAGGGAGAAGGGTGGTTCAAAAATGTGAAAAATAAATAAAGTAAAAATAAAAAGATGGACACCATTTTCTAGATCCACCTAGTACATGATCAGAAAGGCTTCTGAACTAAGCTTCAAATTCCCCTCTCATTCCAAACCATTGCTAATTCCAGACACTGATTTAAGGTGTGATTAGCTTCCTTCAGTTTCAGTGGAAAATGGAAATAGCAATTAATGTTTTCCGTGATACTGAGCTTGGGAACAAACCTTCAACATAGCAGTAGGTCCCAGCCTAGATTGTCCACTAAGTGGACTAAAAATTGAGCAAAATAAAATCTCAATTATCATGCCCAAAGCCTGATAGATATAGATTTGGATAATCTGCATTATCTATGAGAAAGATTTTTTTTTTAACCAAAAATTGAATCTACCTCCTATTATGGAAAATAATGATATATTCTTTGCAAGATGTTTGCTCTTTTTGGTTGCTGCTCAGTGCTGAGTCTGTGCTATCTTAATAGATACAGGTAGTTCACTTCTTGCATCATTACCTCCTCATTAATACATGATCTTAGAAGTGAAGCTGAGTTCCCAGATAGCAGTGATGACATGTCAAAGAGCACAGTGCAGGCAGAAACCACATTTCTGCTAGCTTTTTAAAAGAAGAAAAGATGAGGATTACTGTCCAGTATTGTTATTAGCGTATGAAATTGTTACACCAGCTATTGCAGTTTGGCTTGCAAAGTACCAGCCCTGTTATAAGACACACTTGCATACTTCCTAAGGTGTGTCACAGAAGGGCGAGCTGGCTTTGCACTAGAGAGATAGACAAGTGTCATCAAAAGCCCCCCTCCCTTTCTGGAGCTGCCTCACAAACGGGTGTCACAACTGGGAAAGTTCAAAGCCTCCAGGAATCTGACTGCCTGCACCAAGCACCAGCTCATCTTCCCACCAGAGTGGTACCTATCTCTCTACTCACTTAGAACAAGCTTTCAAACTGCTAAGTGGACAGAATCTGAGGCAAGTGACAGGAGTTCACCCTGCAACACAGTGCTGGGGATTGAACAGAGACAATCTCCAGCATCATTAAGCTACTGAGCCACCACACTGTTTTTACTGTCCAATCAAGCCATAGAGAGTCGTTTCAAGGCCAGAAATTTAACGGTAGCATTATTGAACAGCCATTAGAGACTGCCACTCTCTTAGGTGTTAAATGAATAGGGGCATCCAAAAAAGGGATGTCCTAAAATATGCATCTCTGTCAAAAAAAAAGGACCTTATTTTCTTTTAAACTGTCTCCACTAAAGGAGCGACACTAGCAAAGTTCTGTTTATGACCAAAGCAACATAAAATGGTTAGAAAAAGAGAATTGCTTATTTTTTGACCTAGCCTGTGGTAAGGGGACTTCATAGATACTCATTGAAAGAGATTATAGCCCCAGATATCTAGAGGGAAAATAGGACTTAATTCTTCACTGATACGAAGTGAAAGGCAATGATATCCATCGTCGCCAAATATAGAAGAAAAACACTAATAAAAGAAAACAACATTGGCAATGTTACACTTTGAGAGAAACGTTCTGCTAAATTTTCTTCCAGGCATAATAAGTCAATAAAAGTCACTGGCTGTTAGAAACACTAGAAAATGCTCACTTCCCACAGTATTTTAAGAAGGAAATATATTATTGGTGCTTCACACTATTAAAAAAACCCTCAATCCATGATTATTTTCTCAATTCTTGTTTACGATAGAAAAGGAAAAAGAAAGAAAAATAAACAAGCACTAATCTCCAAGAGGGAGTATAAGATTTTATGGAGAATTATTAGGTAGGCAGGCACTGGCCTAATTAAATGGATCTGGTAAATACTCAACAGAGATGTGTTTTCTACTGCTCTATCATCATGATTAATAGATAAACAATAAGGTAGTCTTGGAAGTGAAAAGTCCTTGGTGGAACATACTAAATTAACCACCAACCACTTAAAAAAACCTTGTAAAATACTTGACCCAGCAGTGTCCGTATCAAAGGAAGAGAGCAGCAGTTATCTTCATCATTATAAGTTGATGTATTAATATAGACCAGGAAAGAATTTGTCTATCTTTCATCCATTTTTATGCCACCCCTTGATTTAAAATGGACTGTATGACTTACAGTAAATAAGACAATTTGAATACAATATAAATATAAACCCCAAGAATTAAAGTAACTGCAAATGAAAGTCCAAATTGAAACCATTTTCAGAGTTTACATGTAGACTTTAAAATTGAGGAGCTCACAATATATAAATGGTCAAGGTCACTGAAACATTTTTCTTAAGTCACTGAGAAATTACAATGCACCAAAAAAAAAAAAAGGCAGAAAGGCTTATTTTTATACATTTTCCAGTTTGGTGTACAAAAGCTGGATATAAATGGTTTTGAGTGACAGGTGGCATCTAAATATAACAATAGCAATAGCACTTAGACTTATATGCCACACCATAGTGCTTTACAGCCCTCTCTAAGCAGTTCACAGAGTCAAAATGTTGCCCCCAACAATCTGGGTCTTCATTTTACTGACCTCGGAAGGATGGAAGGCTGAGTCAACCTTGAGCCCCACCAGGGTCAAACTCCTGGCTGTGGGCAGAGTTGGCCTGCAATATTGCATTCTAACCACTACATCACCATGACTATAATAAATCAATTGGCAGAAATATAGCTATAGGTTTTGCATAACTGTCATCACCAACATCTTACCACACCACCACGTAGGAGAAGACTATATGCCCACGTAAGACTTACACATGATGACTTCCAATTCTAACAATTAGCAATTCTTATAACTTTCAGTTATCTTTGGCAGTCTATCTGCCTTCCATTTTTAAAAATAGAGAATTGCCTTTGGAAGCAAATTTGGTTTTAGAATGCATTTGAAATTCTTTTTTTTTTTTAAGAATTGTTTTATGTCTCATGATCACAAAAAAACAACTATTAAATCTGTGAGGACATGGTCTGATGAGGCAAAGCTGAAGCTCCAGGCTTTCCCTGATTGCACTGATTGGAATGTTTTTGAAGATACCTCTGCATACCTAGATGAGCTCACAGATACTGTAAACATCATATGTTAGCTTCTGCGAAGACTTATGTGTACCAACAAGGAACCTGCAAATATATAGTAACAATAAACCTTGGTTCACAGCTAAACTTAAGCAGCTATGCTTAGGAAGCCTACAGAAAAGGTGACAGAATGCTATACAATTAGGCCAGAAACATATTAACAAGACAGATGAGAGCAGCAAAAAGAAGCTACTCTGAAAAGTTAAGGAATCAGTTCTCTTCAAATGAACCAGCAAACATGTGGAAAACTTAAAAACATCACTGGCTACAGCAAGCCTCCTTCCCAGGCAGAAGGAAATCAACAACTAGCAGATGACCTGAATGTGTTTTACTGCAGATTTGAAAGGAAACTACAGCCATCTATCTCCACAACCCCCATCTCAAACACACCAACAACAGCCAAGCCTCCTACAACTGGCCCCAACCCATTGGGTTCAGAAGCTCTGGTGATCACAGAAAAAGAAGTGCAAGATCTATTTCACAGATAAAAGACAGGAAAAGCACCAGGGCCGGACAAGATAACTCCTTCTTGCTTAACAGTCTGTGCTGACCAATTGGCCCCCATCTTCACCCAAATCTTCAATAGATCTTTAGAAATGTGCTATGCTCCTTCCTGCTTCAAACGCTCTACTATCATCCCAGTGCCAAAGAAGCCCTCCATCAAGGAACTGAATGACTACAGACCAGTTGTTCTAACATCTGTAGTTATGAAAATCTTTGAAAGGCTTGTGCTGTCCCACCTGAAAACCATCACGGATCCGCTTTTAGATCCCATGCAGTTTGCATACCAAGCAAATAGATCGACAGATGATGCTGTTAACTTGGCTGTGCATTACATCCTACAACACCTTGAATCTCCAAATACCTAGGCAAGGGTCCTCTTTGTAGACTTCAGTTTAGCATTCAATACCATCATTCCAGACACTCTTCTAAGTAAATTAAACAAACTAGTGGTACCTGAACACACTTGTAAGTGGTTCATAAGCTTCCTAACAGACAGGAAGCAGCAGGTGAAGCTAGGCGGAATCACATCTGATACCTGTATAATTAGTACAGCCCCCCCCCCCCCCAAGCAGTGGTGGGATTCAATTTTTTTAACTACCGGTTCTGTGGACATGGCTTGGTGGGAGTGGCAGGGGAAGGATAGTGTAAAATCTCCAGTCAGAGGTGGTATTTGCCAGTTCTCTGAACTACTCAAAATTTCTGCTACTGGTTCTCCAGAACTGGTCAGAACCTGCTGAATACCACCTCTGCCCCCAAGGCTGTGTACTTTCTCCACTTCTCTTCTCCCTATATATCAATGACTGCATCTCAAATGATCCATCTGTTAAAATACTGAAGTTTGATGATGACACAACAGTGATTGGTCTCATTCGACACAACGACAAATCCGCATACAGACAGGAGATTGTACAACTTGCCTCGGGGTGTAACCGGAACAATCTGGAACTGAACACACTCAAAAACATAGAAATGGTGGTAGACTTTAGAAGAAACCCTCCCATACTACTACCTCTTACAATACCAGACAACACAGAATTAACAGTAGACACTTTCAAATTTCTAGGTTCTACTATATCACATGACTTAAAATGGACACCTTACATCAAAAACGCCATCAAAAAAGCACAACAAATAATGTTCTTTCTGCACCAACTCAGAAAGCTCAAACTGCCCAAGGAGCTTCTGCTACAGTTCTACAGAGGAATTATTGAGTCTATCATCTGCACCTCTATAACTGTCTGATTTGGTTCTGCAACCCAACAGGACAGACACAGACTTCAGAGGATAATTAGGACTGCAGAAAAAACAATTACTACCAACCTGCCTTCAGTTGAGGACCTGTATACTGCACGAGTCAAAAAGAGGGGTGTGAAAATATTTACAGACCCCTCACATCCCGGACATGAACTGTTTCAACTCCTTCCCTCAAAAGGAGGCTATAGAGCACTGCACACCAGAACAACTAGACACAAGAACAGTTTTTTTCCCAAAAGCCATCACTCGGCTAAACAAATAATTCCCTCAACACTGTTCAACTATCAGAAAGTTTGCTCTAATATTACTGTTAATCTTCTCATCACTCCTTATCACCCATCCCCTCCCACTTGTGACTGTATGACTATAACTTTGTCACTTGTATCCTTATGATTTATATTGACTGTTTCCTAGTATGATTTGATTGCTTATTGTACCCTATAACTATTATTAAGTGTTGTACCTTATGATTCTTGACTCTTGATTAATGTATCTTTTCTTTTATGTATACTGAGAGTATCTGCACCAAGACAAATTCCTTGTGTGTCCAATCACACTTGGCCAATAAAGTATTCTATTCTACTCTATTCTATCTGCCATTTGAGTCTCTGAATGATAACTGACATTCTGCTATACCTTAGAAATCTTGTAACTTTTTGGCCTTATTTTTCATGAAAACTTATAAAGTTCTCCTGAGGAGAAATATAGGTTGGAAAACCCAATCATGCTACTCAAAATTAAGATCTCCAAAGAGAAAAGAGGAATGCCACTTGTTGGTTGAATTCTTTTTTCTCCTCCCTGTTTCATTACGGTCAAACAGCTTGGAGAAAAGATATTAAAAGCTTGGGGTTTTGTTAAAAGGTATGGCACATTCTTAAATACAATTGTTCATGTTTTTTGTAACCCACTTTGGAAGGGTTGTGATCCTAAAAAGGGGGAAATAAACAACTGCAATACAACTATTAAGTAAATTTGTGATTAAAGTTAATACAACTGTCTTCCCACAGTTATAAGGGCTATGATATATTTTGTGAAAAAGAAGAAAAAGTAAACTCTAATCCAATTTATGAAGGCACTTATTATGAAAGTAGAATATACATTTGGAGAAAAAGAATAACAGCATATCTATTGTCTGTTGACATATGATAGATAGCTAGATAGCTAGATGACTCATAAAACAGCCTAAGCTGCTGCCCTTACAAATGAATCACTACAAAGCAGCTAGGAAGTGTACTATTCCTTCCAAAAGAGGTAAAATAATAATAGCAATCTCTGGTCCGAGAAACCCCAGTTGTTACTTTAAAGAACTCTTCCAATTTTTCTCCAAGCTCTCACTAAAAGCAGACAATGATGTGGAATGCTTTTCCAGAGCAGTTTGTATGGACTGCCAGTTGAGTTTATTTAAGAAGTAATTAAGGTATCTACTCCTTAATAAAAAAAGAAGATATGTCATGACAAGGTTAGAAGACATACTAGCCAAGAAGTGAGACAAGGTTTTATTGTCTTGTCCTAAACAAGACACAAAAGCTACAATACATTTATGACTCTACCTAGCTAAAACTACATCCCCAGGCTACAACTGCCCTGCAATTTCTTCACTTGCTTTTAACAGTTCCAATCTAGCAACTGTTTCACAACAGCAGGGGCCTGTCCAGGCAATGTCTTGGTGCCATGTCCACACTGAATACAAACTGTTTCTCTTTATATTGTAATTTTTTGTTTGGGGTGGTGATGGTGTTGAAGCATTTCAGACTATATAATGTTCCCTGGCCTATGCAAAGAACGTATGCCATGTGCATGGCTGCAGGCAGTGTGATCTGAAATCCTGCGTAGGTCTCCTCTGGAAGATAACAAGGTTTTTTAAAAAAATCAGAAAAATAACACAAATGGATTGCTGCTGCCCTTGGACAATATGGAGCTAAAAACAAACAAACAAACCCTAGTCAGCTCCACATTTTTTTTTACTAGTGGTGCTTTGTTAAGGAAAAAAAGGTAAAGGAGTCTCTGCAGATTTTACTCCACTAGTCATAGTCAACTTTAGGGGCAGTGCTCACCTCCATTTCTGTAAGCCAATGAGCCAGCACTGTCTGAAGATGTTTATGCAGTCATGTGTCCAGCATGACCTCATGCCGCAGTGCAGAGTGTAGGACAAAATACAGAACACTATTACCTTCCAACTGAAGAGGTAACTATTTATCTACTTGCATTTGCATGATTTCAAATTGCTAGGTTGGCAGGAGCTGAGACAAGTGATGGGAGCTTACTCCATTACATGATGGTGGGAGTCAAACTGCCAGAGCATAGACCTACTCCAGCATCTTTTAAGCCACTGTGCTTGATAATTTTGGAAGGTGGGAGGCTCCTAAATATTCAAGAGAGTAATAAATACTCTCTTTGTAAGGCTTCCTATGTGGTAAAATCAGTTAAGATGCTAGTGGTTCCAGTCCCCAAAGGCCTTCTGGAAAAGCCAGATGTTCATCCATCTCTGGAAAGCTGTAAGAATGCTAATCAATAAACGAGAATATTTACAGTTCAGGGATAAAATGAGGGATCTTATTGCTGTCTGATTTTGGTTTTTTTCTTGCAGGTGTTTCATTACCAAAAGTAGGCAACATCATCAGTGCTCATCATCAGCCCTGATAATGTTACCTAGATTGGGTAATGAAATGTCTGACAGAAAACAAACAAGCTCAGAGAGCACCAAGGACTCCTCAAAGTGGCAATCATTTCTCACCTTTCACAGGAGGGGAGTGGCCAAATAGATTACCCAGAATGCCCAGCTCCTTTTCTGTTTCATCTCCGGATAAGGACCCTTAATAATTGCTCTCTAGCTCTCTGGATGGGATGGATACAGAGGTGGTATTCAGCAGGTTCTAACCAGTTATGGAGAACCGGTAGTGGAAATTTTGAGTAGTTCAGAAAACAGGGCAAATACCACCTCTGACTGGAGATTTTACAGTACCTTTCTCCTGCCACGCCCATCAAACCACGCCCACAGAACTGGTAGTAAAAAAATTTGAATCCCACCACTGGATGGACATCCTAGAAACAACTTCCTCCTTTTGTCGTGCTCCTTTTGTCGTGCTCATGCTGATAGCAGCATGCCCCCTCTCCTAAACTACCATCCTAAACAGCTTTCTGTTCAGTTTATGCAACATTTCCTCAACCCCACACAACTCGATCCTGTTCATTTGCTAGAGTACTATTGACTCGGGTTTTTCACTCATTATGTATTGCTTTCAAGTGTTTCACTCTTTAACACATCCTTGTGGGGGGTGAATAATCTAACTCGGTGCTGGAGAGGGGAAAAAATGCCCTAATAATTTTTTTTTTTTTTTTAAAGGTGATATTGCAAGCATTCAGCTGAGTCTAAGGAGCGCTAATGATGTCATCTTGCAAACTTGATGGATACTATTTGGACAAAGGGCTATAAATAGAGACTCTCGTGGGGTGAGCAAATCCTCAGAGAGAGAAAGAGTCCCCGAAAGCACTCAACTATAGATATGATACATGTGCCAGACTGTCAAAAAAAAAAAATGTCACCCAATGTGCCTTTTCAAATTAAGATATTATGTCACAGACTGAAGAGCTGTTATTTTCCTCTAAGGGGCATTGTAAGTGGTATCCCAGCAGAGTTCAGCAAGTTCAGACATTCCCTTTCAAGCTTTCTGCTCATGACAATGAGAAGTCCAATCGACTGTAATACATGTCATAGTGCTGCCATAAAAGAGGATTTTCAGCACATGGACAAGAAGGGGGAAAAAGCAATGACCTGGTGTGAGGATCACATTCCGATGGTTACATTTAAAAAGAAGAAAAGAGATAGTATGGAAGGAGGGCTAAAAGCTTTTGGGGGGAGGAGGGAGCAGTGGGGAGGGTATGTTTTTGACCAAAAATACTTGGTTGATCTGCTTTAAGAGCTTGAAATGCTTATCGGTATTATATGCCAGGGTTCAGTTATACTCCGCAGTGCTTAATAAAGAATCAAAATTATTTTCGGGCTACTAGGTGTGTATAAGTAGACTTAGTTCTGAATAGATGCATAAGAGATTGCAAGTGCTAAAAATAGTATAGAACGGTAGATTTTAATTAGAGTCATTTTTTTTTTCTTTATTCTTTCCGTCTTTCGTTATTCCATTTTAAGCATGTAGTCAAAAATACATAAAAAACCTTGCATTACAAGAAGGAATGATGGCATAGGCCGCTAGACTGGAAAGAGTTTCCTGTGTCTCAAAGATGTACATTTTCCCTGATTTTTACAAAAGCTTGCAATAATAGTTTATAAAAAAGTTACACTGGAATCTAGATAAAAAGTCTTTATCCTTTTCCTGCCAACATGGGTGAGGGAGATGGATGGTTCAGAAATATGCGGTATAGACAGAGGTGGTATTCAGCAGGTTCTGACCAGTTCTGGAGAACCGGTAGAGGAAATTTTGAGTAGTTTGGAGAACCAGCAAATATCACCTCTGACTACCCCCGCCCCCATCTATTCTCTGCCTTCCGAGTCCCAGTTGATTGGTCTGCCCTGCACAGGAAAACAGAGCTGGAAAGTAGGTTGGTGGGGTGGGGAGAGAATGGAGATTTTACAGTATCCTTCCTCTGCTACGCCCACCTAGCCATGCCCACAGAACCGGTAGTAAAAACAATTGAATCCCACCACTGGATATAGATATATACATGCATGCATAAATATATACATACCTTACCTTCTAACATACATCTCAATTGTGCTTTATTTTTAAAAAGCATAAAGATGGTAGAAGCCCTATGTGGCACAGGATCTGGTTATTTGTGGGACTTCCCTTCCCTAAGAATATCTGCACATCCCACTAGATCATATAGGCTTGGGTATGTTCCATTTTGTTGCATCTAGTGGGAAATTGTGCCATTTTCTGTGGCCGCCCCTACTTTCTGGATCATCCCTCCACAGGTGATTTGACAGGCCCTCCACTCTTCTAGCCTTTTGGAAGGCTGTTCAAACCTGTTTTTCTACTAAAGAGCTGGGATTGGATTGCATCCATAGATAGCATGGAAGGAGGGCAGCTGATCTGCTGTGGGCCATCCCAAAAGCATGATTAAGGTACAGAGTTTTTGTTTTATTGTTTTTCGGATTTCCTATTTTATGATTGTGGGATCCTTGGTGCTCTATGAACTTTGTGGTTTTCTTGCAGATGTTTCATTACAAATGGGGGTAACATCATCAGTGTTTTATGTTTGTTCTTGCATCAATTAATAGTAGTTGAGGCTGACAGAAGTGAAAAAAGGAGGAGGAGGAGGAGGAGGAGGAGGAGGAGGAGGAGTTAAGAGCGATCCATATACATCTTTTAAATAAATACATTTCTCTTGTTCTTTTCTGCTGCTTTCTGCATTGTTATCTCTATTCTTTGCTTGAAAAGCAACAAAGGGAGACATATATGCACTGGCCCAGAGGCAAGCAATTTGTGGCACTCCAGATGTTCCTGTATTATAGCTCCCAGCATTGTTAGAAATGCCAATAGCAAGGGCTTCTGGCAGTTGTACTTCACCAACATGTGGACTATCACAAATTGTCTAACCTTGGGATAATTCTATCCAGTCTCAAGGAGAATTCAAGAAGGATCATAGTAACAGTAGCTGAGGTAATTTAACAAGATCTTTGGAAGATTCAAAATAATTCTATATTTGAAGATATAGTCTAGAAAATGTAGTTGTTGACAATTCTCAGGCAGGTTTTTGCCATATATGTCCCTATTCTGGTTGTATCTGTCATTAAAAAAAAAAGACCAATACGGAGCCACCTCCGTTTTGGAAGAGACATAATGTGATTTGGAATTCCCTGTTTTTTGTTTATTTGTTCAATATTTATACATCATATTTAGAAACTGCCCATCTCCCTTTCAGATTGCTTGTGAAGCTGCATTCTGCACCAGTGGAAACTTCTGGATGCTTTTCAACAATATCTCTACATAGACCACATTGCCATAGTCCAGATGGGAGATTATCAGAGCATGAGTAAGTGAGGAGCCTCCCTATTGAAGAAGAGACATTATAGGAACACATCATAAAGTTGAGCGAAAGCTCTCCTAACCACAAATACCATCTGGTCTTTGAGCAGGAGCCAAGAGTTCAGGAGAATGTGTTATAGGCAGTCCTCAACTTACAACAGTTTGTTTAGTGACCATTTGAAGTTACAATTGCACTGAAAAAAAGTGACTTATGACCATTTTTCACACTTATGACCAGGGGTGGGATTCTACCGGTTCAGACCAGTTTGGGTGAACTGGTAGTTCAGGTGAGCATTTGGCCCCGCCCATTTGCCCCTGCCCTTTCCTGTGCTTTATTTCCTGGTTTTTTAGCACAGCTGATTCACGTGGCAGAGCGGTTTGCCATGCCTCAGCTGTTTTAGTCCCAGGGGCTTTGGTAGAAGGTAAGTAACTGAGTTGAAAAGGGCTTTTTTAAAATGTAGAGCAGCAAAGCACGTGAAGCACCCACTCACCAAACCAGTTATTACACTGGCTGAATCACACCACTGCTTATGACCATTGCAGCATTCCCATGATCACATCATTTACATTCGGATGCTTGATAACTGACTCACATTTATGACAGTTGCAGTGTCTTGTGGCCACAGGATAATCTTTTGGGACCTTCTGACAAACCAAGTCAATAAGGAAGCCAGAGTGTCTAACTATTGTACCTTATGATTCTTGACTCTCTATGAATGCATCTTTTCTTTTATGTACACTGAGAGCATTTGCACCAAGACAAATTCCTTGTGTATTCAATCACACTTGGCCAATAAAGAATTCTAACTCTAATTAACTAACTCAGATTCACTTAACAACTGTGTTACTAATTAAACAAATGCATTGGTTCATTTAATAAATGTGGCAAAAAAAATGTAAAATGGGGCAAAACTCACTTAGTAATATAAATTGTAGGCTCCATTGTGATTATAAGTTGTGTATTTGTTGTTGTTGTTGCTTTTGCTTGTTGCTTTTTATTGTTTTTGTTTGTTTGTTTTTGCAATAATGAGAAAGTAGAGATGAACTGACACATTGCATTCATAAAAAGAGCACATATAGACTAAATAGGGCATATTTCAGTTATGGAAGGAGAAAAATTCATTTGCTAAATTAGATATGCTAAAGGAGAGTCATGATGCATGTACTTTTTACTCCTAATTAGAACTGCAAAATAATTTTATCACAATTTTGTTTTCAAGAACATCCAAAGCCAGAGCACAAACAACATTGGTATATGTTTGTGGCAAACACCAATGAGATGGCGTTTCACAATTACACAAAAGAAAGTTCCAGTGAAAGAGTAAAGTCAATGCAAAGATTGTGATGCCTTTGCTTTCAAAAAGCTAAGTAAAGCTGAAGGAAATCCTGTAGCCACTTTATACACTACAGTTCTCTTTTTCTAGTTTGCAAATATTGTTTTGAATCTTAAAAAAAATCCTTTCAAAAGAATGTTAGATTTAGTTCAACTACCAAAAAGTGGATAGTAGAACAAAGTGGATTTTTGAAGATATGTACATTCTTATTCCCTGCATCTGCCTTTTTATAGAAGACAGAGTACCATAAAACAGAATATATTTAAATCAATTGCTTTACAGTTTTCACATGCACATAATGGAATATGACACATTTAGCAAATTCTTGTGCAAGAAAAAAAATCAATGGGACAGGACGTAACTGACCATTTGCGTATCCCCTATCAGCTTCACAAAGCATATTTTATGATACAGATTTATGCTCTGGGTAACATTACTCAAATGTATCATTAGGCTTGCAAGGTTGAAAGAATCATATTAGTCTGTAGCAATGAAGTAACCAAAAATTCTGGCTGTGTCTTCAAGAGTAATATTCTATTTAGGACATAGATTTTCTTGAGCATTTGGCCAGTCCTGCGGGCCAGTTAGGGACCATGTTTATATCATGAACCAGTCAATGCAGCAACATGCCTCTCAATGGTGAATTACATCTTTGCTTGGTGGAAAATGGCTTTTGCCTTCTCTCCCAGTCATGCTTTGCAACGAACACACATAAACAGGAAGCACACCAATACATTTATAGAATGTATATAATGGATTCCATAGAATGATTCCACTTGATAAAAAGCATCCTTTGGAAGAGCCGCTCCAATCACCCTTGGGTGGGCTTCTTATAAACTTCTCATCATGAGCAGCCTCCCTCTGACCCTCACTGGCTGGCAATAGGCTTCCCCCTCACTCTTATTAAATGTGGGGAAGGGGAGGGAGAATGAAAAAACACACACATACATACAAACCCACATTCATCTAAAATGAAAACTTGAAATTTCTCCTCTCTTCAGATCAGAAGCTTCTTCTGCTGAAGTTCTAAAAAGCACACACACACACACACACACACACACACACACACACACACACAAATGGCCTCTTTCTTTCTGCGTTGGATTTAATTTATTTTCTTATTTTCATGTACACAGCTTCCCCTTCCTCTTCCTCTTCTCCCCTTCCCCAACCTGCCTCCCCTTTCTTCCTTCCTTCCTTCCTTCCTTCCTTCCTTCCTTCCTTCCTTCCTTCCTTCCTTCCTTCCTTCCTTCCTTTTCTTTCTTTCTTTCTTTCTTTCTTTCTTTCTTTCTTTCTTTCTTTCTTTCTTCCTTTTTTCTTTTTATTTCATTTTTTTTTGTTACAGTGTATGATGGATGTCTATGGAGAAAAATATGTATCTTTGGAGTACAATTACTTTTGTTAATTTAAAAAAGAGAGAGAGACCTAAAAGAAGACAGATCAAAGACATCAGCAAGCATTGCAGGCCCAATTGGCAAATGAAAGCTCAAGACCGTATTGATTGGAAACATTTGCGAGAGGCCTTCATCCTGTAGTGGAGAAACAATGGCTAGAATGATGATGATGATGACGATGATGATGATGATGATGATGATGATGATGATGACGACAATGGCATTCAAGACAAAGGGAAGATCAATTCGTTGGTCATCCATTCTCATAGACCCATACCACCAAATTCTTCTCACCTGCCAAAACAAGGTAATCATGCTGATGGATACCACCAATTCTCTCCTTCTATTTATTTCACACTGTTTCTTGGAATTTATAGTTTTTATAGAATTTATAACTTTTCAACCCTTCCAGTGCAACCTGATCCTATGGAACTCTTGATTCATTGTTCATAGCTGGACAATGACAAAAAGTTGTTATTGTTGTTTTCATTGAGAAGAGGGTGTGGTGCAGGTGAATACCATATAATAATCTTGTTGGTTTCACTTTGGTTCATTGCAGAAAATAATATTACTTTGTTCATAATTCTACTGCATAATGTCTGTTCCTCACTCACTGGATAGAAGTAAACAAGTTCCCTCACAAAACAGTAGTATGCCAGAAGAAATGGGGATCTGGTGGATAGATATATTTTCTGTTTGGATATCTTGCCTGACTATTATTAGCTAGCATTAGAAAAATAAGAATACATCATTCCATTTGTACCCACAAGAATGATAGCAAATTATGTATACCAGGTTGGAATATCTCTCTAGATGGTGATGAGTGGAAGATAATAATGTTGCTGATGATATAAGAGACGTGGTGTTTTCAGGGTGGCATGATATTCAAACTTCAGCAAGGCCCACACCTCAACATTTCTCCCTCATACTGTTGATGCTTCTGGCTTCTTCTCCACACACTCTTTGCAATAGTACCTGCTCCTCGCTGTCATTCCTCCTCAATTTTCTAAGGCTAAGTCTCTCCATGTTTCTGCAAAGATTCTCGTAGTACACCATCATCCTGCCTCCTTCTCATTACACCATGCCTCTATCTTTTCCATTCTCTTTCCTTATCCTTGTGATGAAAAGAAACACACTGATATTCTGCAAATCTTCAACATTATCCTGCAAAGATCCTGATTTCTCTTGGGAAATCTGCAACACAGTCCTGCTGAATTGAGTCATTTTCACTTCTGGGTGGATTCCAGATTATTGCATCTGTTAGGGTCCACAGCTATTAATTTATTCAATTTAGGCATCATCTGATTACAACCAACTCTGGATAGAATGCTGTAAAAGTGACAGCATAAGAACATAATACAATAATTGCAAAATAATAAAAGAACCAGTGTTAAATCTAGTCAACCATATCTACATGCAATCCAGGTAGGGCCTCTCTGCTAACCCAAGGCCAGGCTGAACAATCAGATTTTTATGGCTTTCCAGATTGCCAGTAGGGTGGGAGCAACTCAGATGTCAACAAGAATCTCATTCCAGAAGGGAAGCACTGCAACAGATGAGGACAATTCTGGGATCCCAATAGATGGCATTGTTTAATTGAACGAATCTAGTATCACTATCCTAGCACAGGCCATATTGGTGGGGAAAGTGATACTTAACTAGGATTGATAAAGCTCATTCTCAAGGGAAGAATGTTTTCCAAAAAGGACACCATTGAAAAGCTGTCAAATAATCTTGTGCATTAGTATTAGGAGCACGGGTATTCTGGTTTTGTTGTGGTTTTTCTTGTTTGTTTGTTTTTCCTTCCATCACTTGCAATGCTCACTGCATCCTGTCTACCTTTCCTGTCAATTAAAACCAGCACAATAGCAAATCTCACAGTTGTAAAAGGAAGCATTTCTAATGAAAACCACCCACTCATATAAAAGAGAGGGCCAGGTGATCCGTTACATGGGAGAGAAGAGACCAGAAAGATTCACAGGGGTTGCTTGTGTAGGAAGAAAATTCTATCTGGTTCAGTTCCAAGCTGGGAGAAAGGCACGGGAAATAAAATGGAGGCTGATTGGAAAGAAGGATTCCATTTATTGATGAGCAGAAACAGCATGTGGTTCTGGGACAGCTGACAAATTAGCTTGATGGGAAAAAAAACATTTTCTCCATTTCTCCTTTGGGGAAATATAATATTCCACCTCTTTTAATATTCCCCAGAATATTTCATTCTCTACAAGGGGGCAGCGCTTCCCACACTTGTAAGCACAGTAATTGCTAGAATCCTTTCATATGGCTTTATTGAAGCTGCCTTCAATAAAGATTACTTATCACTAGTTTTAGGATTTTTTTTAGAGCTTCCCTAATAACCTGCTGGGTGAAACTAACATCTACTTGTTCAAGAGTTCATGGGAAATCAGGAATTTCCTGGACTTTGTATTACCAGAAGATGAAGTTTGACCCAGTTAGAGGAATGGCTTCTTGCCAAAACTATTTATAAAGAGTTTCAATAAGGCTGTTAGTGGCCATTTGGGATGAGCATGTTATGGTAACATAACTTTTAAGCAACATGACTGATTTTGTCCAAGAATAGTACAGTTTCTAAACCTGGTTATGGCTACTGCAGTCATCATCTCTTCTATATCTTAGTTGCTTTGGTTTGGGTGGATTTCAGTGGCTTAGGACAATTAAGTTGTGAAAGTGAAAAAAATGCAGGCAAGCCAATATAGGATGAGTAGCATGAAATACTATGTAGAACGTTTTAAATAGTAAGGAGAAATAACAAAATGAGATGGATAAATGATGGGAAAGAGATTAATATGCAGTATGTCAGAGAATATATAAATGTAGCACTAAATAAGATGTCATGGGGTCCAGAGAGGATGTGCTTACACTCCTCCTAGGAGGCATAAGTTCAATGAGGTCCTCTGTGTAATTAGCAAGGAAAAGAAAGAAGGAAAGGTGAAGTCATAAGTGAAAGATAGATTAAATGCAGGGTAAATGCCTAGCCTTGAACAAACCATAAAATATGTTTTGCTCTGTCTTTCACTGCCATTCCCGAAACTGCTTAAATAATTTAAACTGTAGCTGGCTTCCCATTATCAAGACTAATACCAAATAAATGAACGAGTGAATGGTTTTTTAAAAAATGAAAATAATATTCCTGCTGAATATTCTTCTATTTTAGATTGAAGATGCATCGCTTTAATGACTAATGTGCTCATCAGTGAGAGACTCCAGATTCTGGACTTATTTCTGGGGTCCCCTTTTGCTTACCTCTATATCAGGGGTCTCCAAGCTATGCTGGCTGAGGGATTCTGGGAGTTGAAGTCTACAAGTCTTAAAGTTGTCAAGTTTTGAGACCCCTGCTCTAAATGATGGAAGACCAGCCTTACAGAATTTTTTTTTTTGTCCTGGCCCCCTGAAACTTAGGACCCAGGTGCAGAATGTGTGAAATAGTTGGTTTATGATTGAACTGTCTATCATAATTTAGTAATAAATTACCTAATTATATTATTGGTGGAAGAATTGAGAAACACCTGTAAAAAGGCAAGCAGCTTACTGATATACCTCTTAATAAAGTCCAGGGTTTTTAAAAAAAGCATTTAAAAAAAACCCCACATATGAGAAAACAAGTAAGAATGAGAAAATCTGAGTGATAGGAATCTAATTAATTCAGATAGTTTCTCCAAAATTATTATTTTTTAATATATATAACTCACTACCTCAATAGATATCCCCACCCTGCCTTGTACAATGGGATCTAATCTCTAAGGCCACCCTGGCACTGAATCAGGGATTCTCTAAAATTGCAATGATATTTGATAATTTTCTGTGTTAGTCCCCAACTATCACCACTAGCCAACAAATACTTAGTTTTAAAGAGGTTAGCATTGGGACAGAAGCAAGCTACAACCCTAACACATGTCTATGGAGATTCTCTGTCATCCAGGTCATGGTTATCTCAAAGATGCTTTTTTTTCAAGAGGCAATTGGACTTTCTGGTTTTTCTGTGAGGACATTTTGCTTCTCATCCAAGAAGCTTCTTCAGCTCTGACTGGATGGTTCCCCCACCACTTCCCCCACCATCCAGTCAGAGCTGAAGAAGCTTCTTGGATGAGAAGCGAAATATCCTCAAAGAAAAACCAGAAAGTCCAGTTGCCTCATGAAAAAAGGATCTTTGGGACAACCCTAATACAAGTGTTTCATATCTGCTTGTGTCTACCTATTCCCCACCCTCCATCCCTTCCTCAGATCATGACCTGCTTCATAATTTCCTTGGGATTGCAGTCTACAATTTAAAAATCCTGAAAAAAGTGAATGCATCACATCTCATTTTATTTCTTATTGATGCCAAACTAGCCTAGCAAAAGAACAAGAGGAATCGCCTTACTCTCATGCCACTTAGTTCACATGAAATAATACTTTAAGAAATAGCGATGATATCTTCGGAATCATTTGAGCTCCTCTCTCAACAACTCTGCAATAGTTTTAAAACCAAGATTGGCCTTATTTCTCCGTGAGAATAATAGCTAAGAAACAGATTTCCCAGTCATGATGCTGAGGTTATAAAATCTTCTAATTTAGGCGATCAGATTGAATATCATTAAGGAAAGAACCAGGTGCCACACTAATATGTTTTTATTCCAAGATAATTATAGTTAACTGATTCTTTAATGGTCTCCTAATCATTGCTATTGAGATTGCTATGAAATTTGAATGACAATGTTACTGCTACTTGGAGGAAGGAGTTAATTATATGACACATTGATTTTTAGGGTTTCAGTTATGTATACTGCATGTCTTATGTATGTACTAATAAAATGTATATAAATGTAAATATAAATGTAAATAAAACTAATAAAATCATGAATATGGGTGCTTTGAAATTCAGTTCTTTAAACCTGTATGGGAGAAGTCTCAGAAAATAAGGATGGGTTGAAATATATGTATATGTGTGTATGTGTGTCATAGGAGAGGGAAGTATTTCAAACAGACATAGAAAACTTGCAGTGGCTTCCAAATATTTTTTGTTTTAAAAAGTCTACAATAAAAAAAAAAGTTTGCATCTTTTCTACTTGTCCCCTAACTTTTCATTGGCTAGTAAGTGGCTTCAAGCCAAAAATGTTAAAAAATTTAACAGGTCTTTTCAAATTTTCTCCTCCCAAAAATGAATGCAAAGACATTCACCGTACTGGCCATACAGGGAAAACCACTATTGGGCAGATGTGGACATCTGTAGTAGAGTGCCATGGGGGTGGGGGCATTTGAACAATGCTGGGGAGAGAAGAACCAAGAATCACAGCAGTAGCAAATAAAAGCACATAGCGATACGAAGAGGGAATTAACAGAGAGCTTTTATAAATAATAAAAAATTATTTCCTGCAATTTTCCAGCAGAGTGAAACAACACTTGTGTATTCCTGTCTAGTACAAATGCATCTTCAGGGGGAATTTGCACATCAAGCATTGTAGCCCGTGTGCAGTTTTTATTATGAGCTTTAACTAAACATTGGTAAAAACGCACATGCACATTATTAGGAATAATAGAATTAATATTCTCTGCAAAATGTTGATACTAACGGAGGGAAACGTTAGATGAAACAGTGGAGCTGCAGCTAACTCTGAAAATATAGCCAGTAGATATAAAAAGCCAGTAGGCATAACAACAGCTGGGAGTGCTGTATAAGCACAAAGGATACTAGAAATACATTTATTTCCCACACTTATTTATTTGTTTCTTTGTTTATTTGGAGAGGTAGTCCTTTTGGGACTGAAGATACCCAAGCTAAAAACTTGATCTTTTAAGAGAAGTTCTTGCTAAAGAACTTATCTGAAATAAACCTCAGTCCGTTAATCATTCCACTGCCATAGCAGGCTCCTACACCATATTCAAAACAATGCCTGTTCAAAACAATGCACTCCAAATCCTCAGGAAACTTTTTCAAGTATTTTTGTATGGATGCTTAGGAAGCTCCTAATTGGTGGAAAGGAAAGAAACCAGTTCCTAATTAGTGGAAAGGAAAGAAACCAGCAGGGAGAGCTTTTGTACAGGACTCCTCGTTAACCAACAAACATTTTTCCAGCCACTATAAGCAAGACTTTAAAGTTCCAGCGTCCGATATAAAATATGAACTGTAGTGTCATTCTTTCCTTTTAATAAAGAGCATTGAATCTTCTTTATTACAAATGCTGTTACAAATTTGGCATCTTTTTTCCCCTTCCACATGGCCATCACTATGGCATTACCAGAAGAAAGGGAAACAACCTGAATAAGATTTTAGCTAAAGGTCAGCCAGACACCTGCTTGTTTGTCTTGTGTTCATCTTGCCATAATGCTAATGCACAGACCAAGCTTGAGAGCAGGGAAAGGCATTGAAGCTTGCAAATAACAGCAGTGAGCAAAGTTTCAGAAGCAGGAGTTGCCTGCTTCATTTGCTCTCATCAGTCGATAAGTTGTTTTGTCTACAGCCAGTATTTATTTATTTATTTATGTTTATGTGCTGGTTTTCACTAGGATTAGGCCACAAACAACTACATCCAAATGTGTGGTTTAATTCCCAGTCTATTCCCTTGCTTTCTGCATAGACCTTTCAAGCCAATTTTTTTTCAAATCCCGATTTCTTACTGGTAAGTAAAAGCTAGGTATTATAGCATGAAATGCAAATTTGGAAAGAAAAGATAAGAGATGAATTATTGAGAAAAACGACAACAAAATGTTTCTTCTCTATATAACTATGACCTTGTCTCGGAGAAACCAAATATTTATACCTGAGAGTTATACATTAAATATTTACTATTCAAATCCCTAACCTCAGAACTGTATTAATCCAAGATATGTTTGTTTGTGTTGGGAAATTACTATGGATAACTTCCAGTTTGGTTCCCACCTGGCACATTCCAGGTCAATCCCTACATCCAGATCAGAGCAAGAACACACAATTCTCTACTCAACTAGCAAGTATATAACATATTTGTTTATTAAACAATGGCAAACATTAAAATAATAGTTAACTTAATGGAATAACAGAATTGGAAAGGATCTTGGTGGTCTTCTAGTCCAACTCCCTGCACAAGCAGGAAACCCTATACCCTATACTATTCCAGAGAAGTAGCCATCCAGACTCTTCTTAAAATCTCCAGCGATGGGGCACCCATAAGTTCTGAAGGCAAGCTTTTTCCACTGGTTAATTTGCCCTCGTTGTTAAGAAATTTCTCCTTAGTTCTAGGTTGCTTCTCTCCTTGATTATTTTCCATCCATTGTTTGTTGTCTTGCCTTCTCTTCTTCATGGCAACCTCTCAAATACTGGAACACTGCAAATATTGGAATGCTTGCAAACAATGGACAAAACAGCAGGCAAAAGCAGAGACATAAATACCCAGGCAAGAGATAAAAAGAGCTTAATATCAACCATCTCTATTATCTATTTCTATATCACAAAAGAGAAATTTCAGCACAATTGGAAACAATATAACAGGGATGGTCTCAAGCTTAATCATTCCAACCTTATGCCTTATATGCACATAACAAAACAGAATAGAAGTGGAGATAGCATACTATTCTGCATCAGGAAGGAACAATTGAGTGGACAGAGATGATGTATGTAACAACTTGAGAGCCATGTTGAGGCATTCGTTGAAGTCTCAAAGACCGTATTCCTTTCTGAGGTAAGCTGCACAAGTCATATACTAATTACAACATGCTAATATAACAACCAATGTAGATCTAATTACCTTCCAAACTCTTTTTCCAGTGTTTGAAGTGCTGTAGTTTATGGAATATATAAATGTAAGGACATTTGAAAATAGTACTTCAGGGGAAATATATATTTTTGCTATGCTGGATAACAATAGTAATATACTTTCTCATACATTTAATGTCCATCATGTATGAAATATTATGAGAAATATTTGTCAAGAGAAAGGATATCCTATAGTCAATAAATTCTGGCAACCTTAAAACAAAAGCTGTTATTTCCAGAGCTGGTGAAAGAAGTTTGAAGTTCATACCTCAGGAAGATTTTTCTCATCTTTTTGAAAAAAAAAAAAGGATCAGGGAAACATGAATTAATCATTTATCAATTCAACTAAAAGCTTATTGTGATGTGAGAAGATTGAATGATTCGTACTTTGGACTGATTTAATTAATTTGCACTCAAACGCAAAAGGATTAAATCTAACGTCGGACTGTGTGTGATACTATTTGATGAAGAATCAATAAATAATAATTCATTCACATAACTGGAAGGTATTGCAAGTCATCTCTTCTAACAGCTTTCGGGGCATGATGAAACAGTGTGAGAAATTGAAAGCCAATAGGCAGAACAAAGCAGGGTTGGATGAGAAGACCATGACCATGTTTTATCTACAACAAGAAGGAAGAAATTATAATGATGCAGGAAATACCTACTTTTCTACATATTTCTACATATTTCTTTTTCAAAAGTATTAAAAAGGCCTCCCACATGTTTGACAGTGATTAGCCAAAGTTGGTTAGCCAAAGATGTTTGTATTTTGCTTTTTTGTTTGTTTTCATGTAAATTGAACATTCCTTGGTGCCTCTCAGCTGTGCCATGACTTTGTACTTATTGACCAATGCTGGGGGGAAAAAGAATAAAACATAAATTGGAATGTTGACTGAGTACTTATCATTCTATTCCAACAATCACCACAAGTATCGATCATGGATGACCCAAGGTTAGCATCACAATCAGACAAAACCTGCTGAAATTTAAAACTTACATGCCAATTTACATGGATGTCTGTGCGATAAGTGGTAAAGGGAAGGGACAAATCATGATATGTACATCATGACATCACCATTATATACCTGGGAAGACATGATGCAAGTGCATAATTGCACCATTTGTATGATAATATTGTGCACTTGTCATCATTTGCCATTATTATGGTTGTTACAGATGCTGCTGGACCAATAGTTCCAATTAGAATACATGGGACTCCGTTCCCATATTGAAATGAACATAAACTTTTCCAATTTAATCTCTCTCTCTTTTTTTTTCAAATAACCTGATAGACTAAATTCTGGTTGGTTGTTATAGAATGCCAGCTAATTACTGAAGATAGAAACTTCTTTCTTGATTATTTCCAATTAGCCCCCTGAGCCAAAACATCAGAAATAGAGATTATTCAACCATTGTTTCCAACAATTTTGCCTCAGAAAAGGGTCTCATTTTCTTAAATTAAATTAAATATGAAACAGCTGTTTTTTCCCAATTTTTTTTTAGTGGAATAGATATTGCTGCTTGATTTAATTTTGGAAAAACAAATCATGGTTACTAATAGTCAGAGTCTCTATTTGGGTTAACCACCAATCAAAATAACAAACACCTGGCACACCTGGGGCTTAAGAGTGAATAGGGTAGTTTTAATTATGCTAGTCATAATAATTGCTGCTGGAGATGTTGTGTCTTGTGTGAACATATTTCAAAAAAATAGATATAGAAACCTGCACTTTGGGGGAGGGGATGGCCATAAAAAATTAAACATGCACGCATCGCAGAACACAAGAACGCAGTCAGAAAAGAAGAAAATACTTCCTCCCTTTTCCAGCACCTTAAAGCCACAAGACATGAAATTAATTTTGAGGGAACCAAATTAATCTCCAATACTGAACACTTCAACAAGGGAATAATTGGGGAAGACATCGAAATAGAGAAACACCCTCATAACATGAATAAATGGGACGATGCCTCCCGCCTACCAGACATCTGGAAACTAGCCCTTATCAACAAACGAGTCCCAGCCACAGAAACCAACACCGGACCCAAAACAACACATGACACCACCACCATTCTCCCTCACCAGACTCATACCCAAACGCATCTCATAGACGAAAGACAACCACCGTCCAGAAACCAGACCACCACTGCATCACCAGCTGCCACACACCCCGACCCCCAAACCAAGCAAATGGGCACATGCCATGAACACATATCCAGGCCTCAAGCTCAGAGCCAAACCAAAACCCAGAATGTCACATCACAACCACCCGCTCAGGATATCACATCACAGAACTCAGGAGGTTACACCACAAAACCTCAGGATGTTGCAACACAGCCAACGACCCAGGAGATTACAGCACAAGACCCAGGATATCACAGCAATAGAACTCAGAAGGTCATCACACAGCCCATGACCCAGGTCATTTGGACCCACTAAACAAAGTGACTTATGACCATTTTTCACACTTACGACTGTTGCAGTATTCCCATGGTCGTGTTATCCAAATTTGGATGCTTGGCAACTGGCTCCTTTTTATGATGGTTGCAGTGTCCTGGAGTCATGTGATCCCCTTTTGTGTCCTTCTGACAAGCAAAGTCAATAGGGAAACCAGATTCACTTAATAACTGTGTTACTGATTTAAGAACTGCAGTGATTCACTTAACAACTGTCTCACTTAGCAATGGAAATTTTGGGCTCAATTGTGATCGTAAGTTGAGGACTACTTGTACACTACTGCCACTATTACTAGTACTATTACAGTACTACTACTCCTTCTTTTCTTCCTGTTCATAACAGAAATTTATTACTGGACCAGGAATGTTAGGACTTCTCTTCTCTCTTCCTTAACTATTATTGAACTACTGAACTACTATTTGTAAGCTTTCATGCTCTTGGCACTTACATAATCTGCCCTTTCTGAAAATGTCTATTCAGTCCTTCGACTGGATTTTTGCCAGAATTGGACTCATTCTTCCCCTTTAAACGCTTCTGCTCTTAAACACATATGTGCATAATCGATAAGAGATCTGATTTTAAATCTACATGGCAGTGAACTCGGCATACCTGTCTCTCTGATCCATTAGGCACCAAAGAGGACCAAGTTAAATACATGCGCCTTTGATACTTTCCTCCGATTCTGCTTTTAACTGACATCGGCATCGTATGCCAGAATTATTTCCAGCTTCTTTTAAAACAGCTGCACATTTGAGCAGGCTTGAAATGATGGACTTGTTGGAAGCACTGATCCGAGCATGCCTGCATTACCTTGTCACAAGCAAGTTTCTTGAAAGCCGTTCTGGTTTGGTTGTCTACTGAAAACCAGATCTGTTTATTCCTACTGCAAAGATGCTCCTGCAGACATGCTGTGGTTGCACAGTTTATATGCATTCAAGGCAGTGGTGGGATTTTTAAAAAATCACTACCGGTTCTTGGGCATGGCTTGGTGGGCATGGTGTGGCTTGGTGGGTGTGGCTTGATGAGTATGGCAGGGGAAGGATACTGTAAAATCTCCATTCCCTCCCCACCCCACTAACCTGCTTTCCAGTTCCATTCTCCTGTGCAGGGCAACAAAAGAAGACCCAGCCGATCAGCTGGGACTCGAGAGGTAGAGAATAGATGGGGGCAGGGCCGGTCAGAGGTGGTATTTGCTGGTTCTCCGAAGTACTCAAAATTTCTTCTACCGGTTCTCCAGAACTAGTCAGAACCTGTTGAACCTCTGATTCAAGGCCATAATCTGAGCACATTTAAAGTGGTCTAACCCAGCCTTATGTTTGGTATTCTTTTTTTTTCTAAGGCAATGGCATCTATGCTGATTTTCATGATCATACGATAATATAGTCTCTACATCTATAAATATACCTTCTAATGCTTCCATGTTCTGATCTGACTTCGTTATCTTTTATTTTCTCTTTGTCATACTTACATGGTATTAATCTTTTGCCATAGAAATGAGATCTCGTTCCTATCAGGGGCTTTTTAATATGTGTAAAGAATGACAGGTATAGAAATCCATATGATTTTAAAAGCAGGCCTGCAAAACATGAACAAAAAATGAAGCCGTCCTCTTTTTCTCTTACTCTGTACTTGAAAAGAAATAGGATATTCTACTACACAAGAAGGGAAACAGCCTCTTTCAAGAAGTACAGAAATCCTTGAAGGAATATGTATGATTTTCCTCTTCCTCCTCCTTTCCTTTTGGGGGGGGCGGGGAGGGAAGAGAACTGTACTTAAACAGTGTTTGTGAAAAATAGGCTTGCTTGTTATTAATTTTAGCAACGATAAATGCACCATCTAGTGGCCTCACTGCTGTGTATTGAAAACCATCACAGGTAAGATTGTGTGATTATCCCCATCCCCAAAACAAATGCTTTGTTTATGCACAGAAATATGCAGGTAGGCGCAGGCTATCTCCCTAATACATTATCTATAACTTTAAGCAATGATTATTGTATCAAAAGGCTGCCTGGAACATTATTCTTCCTGCCAAATAATACAGATATTCAGATAGTTCTTTGTTGCTATGGCAATGTGTCATAAATATCTATCAACTACCAAAAATAGCTGCAGATCACAAGGTAATAGGGAAATTTTTCATGGGTTTGTATAGATTTCCCACCCCCCTCCTTTTCATTTCCAAAAACGAATAAATCAAGCCCACCTTTATAAACAGTCAAGAATCTCTTTTAAATTTGGTTCATCAAAGCAGTGTTCATGCCTCTCCCCAATAAAATGCTTATTTTACATTAGTCAATAGTAAATTGGAATTCATTAAAAATTAGTGCATTGAGTCATGCTGACCAGTAAAGTTAATTTTAGAGCAAATCTGTCTTTTGGATTTATTAGGAACTCCAACAACACAGCGTAAGACAATGTAGAACTGTGACACATCTATGAATCTTTTTCATGATCTCCTTCCTGGGAAATATGTGGTGATATAGTGTCTTACCACACCAAGATTTTTCTCTTCATCTGCAATTGGAAAACAAAATCACACAGCTCTGGCTTCAAACCAGCAGAGGTTTGTTGCAAGCAGCAAACAGCTCTAGCTGATCTGCCACCGTCAGAGACCTTTTAACCTCTCTGGTCCTTTGCCTTGAATGGAACACAAGTTCTAAGTTCTAAAGTGTTTATTCTGTATTTTGATTTTTCCCCATTGGGGAGATTTCTTGCTGTTGCCACATGTTCTGGGCCCCAAATCATTTTTCACACTCAGCTGGTGGTGAGAAGCTCCTGAAAGCTCTTGTGATTGGAGGTTGGTTAGAATGCAATGAAGGAAAAATGGTTTGGATTGAGGGTGCATTTTTGCTTTTTGCCTTCAAAAGGATTTTAAGGAGAGTATTGTTTTCAAGTGCAGTGAGACATTCGTGTTTTTAAAGATGGTGTATGAAACAGAGAAAGAAAATGAATGAGTCTATCCACTTGGAGTCAGCAAATATACTCAATATAGCTGATTAAAAAGCAGAAATGTTGATTTTGTTAATAATCCCTCTCCCTTCATGTTCCTCTCTTTTATATGAAGGAATAATTTTGCAGCAAATCAAAGAGTGGGTGTTTTTCTGCATTCACTGGAAAATCTTTTTATCTTTCGATTACAAAACAGCACGGCTGTAGTTTTATCATTTAAATTCCATTTTGGCACATAGTCATGGCAAGCAGAAAGAAGTGCAACTCTGTTTTTATCAGGAGACTGTTTGGTTTTCTGTTGTAATGCAGCCTAAATTTCAAAAGTTAGCAGAGCATTTTATTATTAATAACATTCCACAGGCTTTTGTGATCTAATAGCATTATACAAAAACATCAGGGTGCCACCAATGTCATTTACGTTTTCGTTTCTGAGCTTTTTTTTTTTTTTAATAAATAAATAAATATTGAATTGAATTCACTAGGACTGGAAAATGTGCATAAAGTTGCAGATTTGGTCAGTTTATTTGTAAACCGTGAGACAATATGATGCTTTTCTTTTGTACAATATTATACTATCTATGAAATAATTATACCATTAATATAGGGTTGTTCCATTAGATTTGTGAGACCCAGTTTGGTGTATGGTTAAAGCATCAGGCTAGAAACTGGGAGACTCTGAGTTCTATTCCTAACTTGGGCACAAAGCCAGCAAGATGATCTTGGGCCAGTCCCTTTCTCTAGGCCCTGGGAAGGAGGCAATGGCAAACCACTTTTTAAAAACCTTGCCAATAAAATTGCAGGCTCTTGTTCAAGTAGTCTCTAACTATCAGGCACAACTGAACAGAAGAAAGAAAAACATTCTTTGCATAATACACTTTGATGGGCCATCTGCTAAAATGAAGCCAGGTCATGGCACACACTTCAAAGTAAACCAGGAAACTTGTAATTGTGGAGTCTGTCTGGCAAGAAGAAAGAATGCTTATCCAGAGGAGATATGCATGTGTAACTCTTGTAACAATCCTGGCTAATTGGAAAGCTGATAAAAGTAATACAAGCTAGCCAACTTGCAGACCTTAGCTAAAAGTTAGGCAAATCAAATGTGTATTAGATAATTCCTAGGGCATTCATTAGCCAAGATTTGGGAATAGGGACAGCTAGAGATCAATAGAACAAATTGTAGAATTATTACTAAAATGTTTATTAGATGATATTTCTTATTATCTCACTTTACCCACCTTCTCCTTTTGTGAAAATGTATAAAACTTACTCATTCCTTTGTTCTTGGCTCCTTTGTTCTTTTGACCAGGAGCCCTTTTCCTTGGAGTACTCCAATAAAAAGCAATCAGAAAACCTGCATCTGATGTCTGGTGTTTATCATTGGCTTTGGCACCAGGCTCAGACCCGAATTGGGAACAACAACTTATAGGACAAAGGAATTTGCCCATGCACAAAGAATGTTTTCTTAATTAATTTTGTTCAGATTGCTCTTTTGGGGTAACTCCTTACTAAATGTGAACTAAATTGCAGGTAGTCTTCATATGGTGACCACTATTGGGTCCAGGGAAATGGTTGCTATGTGAACCATATGGCTGAGAGAAATGCAAACATCACTTATGGTTTTCATCTGAAGTAAAAGTCTCTCATACAGTGTCCTGTATCAGACTTTTTTGGGGGGGTTTTCCTTTGTTATGTGTGTGTGTGTGCGCGCGTGCGCGCTTCCTCTCCCTCAAAGCCAAGTACAAATAATCACTTTCCTTGATATTTCAGTAAAATATCTGTTCTTTCTTTTCTATAGTTTAACATTTTTTATTGAGTTATAAGATAAAATAAGATACGTAATACAAAAGTAAATAGGAAAATGGTGGGGAGGAAGAGGGGAAGAGAAGTGAGGAAGGCTCAATAGTAGTAACTGAGAGAGGGATCTTGGAGTCCTAGTGGACAACCATTTAAATATGAGCCAGCAGTGTGTAGCAGTTGCCAAAAAAGCCAACACAGTTCTAGGCTGTATAAACAGAGGGATAGAATCAAGATCACATGAAGTGTTAATTCTACTTTATAATGCCTTGGTAAGGCCACAAACTGCATTCAGTTTTAGTCACCACAATGTAAAAAAGATGTTGAGACTCTAGAAAGAGTTCAGAGAAGAGCAACAAAGATGATTATGGGAATGGAGGCTAAAACACATAAAGAATGGTTGCTGGAATTGGGTATGTATAGTCTAATGAAAAGAAGGACTAGGGGAGACATGATAGCAGTGTTCCAATATCTCAGGGGCTGCCACAAAAAAGAGGGAGTCAAGCTATTCTCCAAAGCACCAGAGGGCAGGACAAGAAGCAATGGGTGGAAACTAATCAAGGAGAGAAGCAACTTAGAACTAAGGAGAAATTTCCTGACAGAACAATTAATCAGTGGAACAACTTGCCTCCAGAAGCTGTGAATATTCCAACACTGGAAGTTTTAAAAAAGATGTTGGATAACCATTTGTCTGAAGTGGTGTAGGGTTTCCTGCCTAGGCAGGGGATTGGACTAGAAGACCTCTAAGGTCACTTCCAACTCTGTTATTCTATTCTATTCTAATGCTGAGAAAAGAAAAAGAAAAAGGAACATTGACCTCCGATTCTCTCTCTTGCAGTAAAATAAAGCATTACCATCAAAACACAACATTTTGTTTTTCATAATAATATAAGCAAGCCATTTCTATAAAGATCTATCAATTTAATCAGTAAAACCCAAAATCAAAATTTTGGTTTTTTTTCTGCTTCAAGCACAAAGTTCAGAAGTGGTCTCCATGTGGAAACAAAAGTAGTTATATTCTTTTCTTTAATCAAAATAGTCCATTTTGCCATTTCAGCCAATTCCATCAGCTTCTGCACCAATTCATCCATGGTGGGAATCAAAATGTCCTTCCATTTTTGTGTGTGTAATAATCTTGCTGCTGTCAACATATATAGTAACAAAGTTCCAAATTGTTTTTTTAGGTCTTTTTCCATTAGGCACAAAAGGAAAAATTCTGGTTTCATCTTTATCTCCATTTTCAAAATTTCCTGTATTCAAATATGAAATATAAAGCTCTTTCCATATCTCATCAATAGACAAATTATAACATCTTGTCAATCAGTGCTAATCAACAAAAGTCCTTTAAGAACTCCCAGAAATAATAACATTTCTATTTTAACCCTCATCAAGTAAATCAGTTTGATATTTCTTTCCTTTTCTTTTTTTCATGACTTTTTTGTTGCTTGAAATAACATTATCACTTTCTCTAAAAATGCAGTGAAGCTATCCAAGTCACAAAATCACTATTCAAGTTTCTGATTTATTATTTATATGTCTCCTTTTAATTATTAAGACAACAGGCAGTTTCATTGGTAAATCCAGTGTGGCATCATTTTTAATATCATTCTTGTGATCTGGCATTTTAAAATGCACTTTCAAATCCACCTTCAAACCAGCCTCAGTCTCTGTTTTGTCCAGTAAAATGTGTTCTTTTTCTATAGACTTTTTAAAACTCACATTTTCATAGAGAAGATAATACTTTTTGAATTTATTGTTCCCAAATATCCTTAAATTCTTCCACAGACAAATAATATTACTCCATTGTATTAATGGATCTCTTGTCTTTTAAATGTAATTTTTAGTTCTATCTGTTTCCCTCTAATCCACCCAGGTCTTCTCCTATCATTTGTTTGTTTGTTTTTTCCCTAATCAGCACTTTTCCATCAAATGATTTCTTACCATTTGTTTCAAAATTCTCTTTATTGCAAAATTTTAAACAACTCACAGGAAATATTATTTCAAGTCCATCTGACCCCTTTAATCTGTTTATAATTTCAATATTGTAGTTACCCTTTTGCTGTTTATTCAGAAATATTTTCCCCTTTAAAGTTCTTAAAGTTGTACAAAATTTCTTTCAATGAGGATAGAAAGAAACTGACCCAGTGTAATGAAACCTGTCTTTCTGAAGATTCTTAACATCCAAAAAGCCATTAACAAACAATTCCTAAGAGGGTTACAAGAGGAAGTATCCGGATGCAGGTGCAAAACTGCAGCTTAGGCAAGATTATTTTCCTCTGGCTCCTAGAGGGCCAAAGCCCACCAGAAAATGCAACCTTGTATCTTCTTATGGGACCCTGTATATCAGGGGTGTCAAACTCAATTCCATTGCGGGCTGTATCAGGATTTTGTTTGGGAAGCCAGGGTGGGACGAGGCTGGGGTGGCACGGGCCGGTACCTCACCATCTCTGGCCCTACCATGGGCTTGATTTGGCCCACCATGGGCTGTATTTGATACATCTGCTCTATATGGAGTATGTGTGGGCAGTTGTGCCATCCTCCTTGCTCTGGAGTATTCTGAGGAGATGGTCTATTCACTGGCTCCTTTTTCCACTGCAGTCTTCTTCAGTCCTCTATTTCTTCTCTGGAAATCAGTAAGCTATTTCTTCCTGAACTGCTTTTCTCTACCACACAATGTGTCCCTAAAAAGAGCTAACCACAAGTTGACAAGCTGAGCTCTGTGATCTTAATTCATTGATTAGGACCTTTCCTCCTGCTGCAGCTGCTGCCTGACACTGATGGGACTTTAACCAGCTTCACTCTGAAGACCTTTGTTGCCCTAAGTACAGCCATTAATCACAAAGTTACTTTTTCATCACTGTCATAATTGTGGATGATTGCTACCCAGGACAGCACTAAATGAGGACTACCTGTGTGATCTGTTCACTGCTAAGTTCAAGAAAGCCTTGGTTCTAGTAAGTCAAGTTAGGACTGAAACTGTCTTAAATGTCTTCTGCCTCAGCAGCCATGAGCAAGTCACTTTTCCTTTACCTCTGTCGATCATTTTTATACCAATAAATGCTACTAATGTATCTACTCACTTTGGGTATAGCATTGCTTATTAAAGAGTACTGCAATTCATTTTTTGATAGTTTGTAAAGCATTTAGGAAATTAATAAAAAGAAAAATAGGATTCCAATGGCACTTCATTGTGAACTATTACTGGATCTTTGGTCAAGTTTTAGCATTCATTGTATCTTATGCTTCACAACTGGAAGTGAAGTATAAAGTTTAGCTTCCAATCTAAATTCACATCCAAATGGGGCCATAATCAACTTATCTTTACAGATCTTTGTATTCCAATCACCGTAATCTGTCCAGGAAACAGTGATTGGAGAGATTTAGAAGATAATATATACACAGAACGATTATATATAATTAAACACTATGAGAGAATTTCTTGCAATTCTCTGAGCAATCTGTTACCCCAACTTCCTTAATTTATTTGTAGGCAAATCAATGCAGAAAGTATTATGGATTGGACAGGGTAATAACTGAAATTGGGTGTTTGAGGTGGAGAATAGACAGATGATCGGGAGATTTATGGCTGCAGTTGATGGTGAAAGAGGAGGAGGAGGAGAAGGAAGGAAGAAGGAGGAAGGAAAAAGGAGAAGGAGAAGGAGAAGGAGGGATTGATTGTACAGGAGGAAGGAAAAAGGAGAAGGAGAAGGAGAAGGAGAAGGAGGGGTTGATTGTACAATTATGGAGGTAGAGCATAATTGAGGCCTCTCATCTTAGAAAATCTCCTTATTTCAACATAGTCCAGGATAAAGAAAAATACATTCTGATGATATGCTCAGTATCAGATTGATAGTTACAGTCATCCATTCAAAGTAACCATACTTATCCTTTCTACTACAATGCTGAGGTTTCAGTGGACATGCAGTTTATTTTTATAGAATGTGCCATTTCAAACATATACTGTTCTGTGGCCTAAAGCACCCATCTATCAAAAGCTGCATCACACATTTCTGCTGCTCATAAAGCTTGGCATTCACTGGGTAGCCTCAGGTATTCCACTATTGTACATTTTTACTGCACACCTGCACTGCACACCTGCAGAGTGGAACTAATGGCAGCCTACCTTGAAAAAAAGTAATCTTAAGAAAACTGGCAAGATATTTATTTTTCAGGTTGCCATTTAATTTGTTCAGGTTTCACAATTTAGACTGCTTTTTTTCACTCTCTCTGTATCTCCCTGAAGGGCTTAGAAATCAGATTTGTGCTAAGGGAAATAAATATATTTTTATCATGCTTGATTATTCCATACAGTTTCCTAATTCATAATTACTGTCTTTCACAGTTGTTGTCAGTTACAGGGAAACATTGTTTTTTTTTTCAACTATTTTTGCTGCAAATTTGATTAAAGCAATCTCAATATATTTATTTATGTATACATAAATATTTCACAATATAAAAACCCTTATGATTTAAGAATACACACAGACTGAGACACACCCAAATCCATTAAAAAGTCAACTCTTGGGGAGAACTAACATGGGGAAGGACTGTCATAAAAATGCATGTTTTTACAATATTCTAAAGGCACTAGAGCTGGGAACTGACCTGTCACAAACAAGAGGTCATTTCCTGAGAAAATGGCCTCAGCAGGAAAGATCCCTTCAAACTTATCACCAAAATGCTATCTGAGAACTGCAGGAGAGAAAGTAGGATTTATCCTAAAAGTTTAATTGCTAAAGTAAGCAAAGATCAATGTATCTCAACTCATCAAATTAGTTCAGCAAATCCATTTGTGTTATTTTATTAACAAATCTATGATAAACAAGAATTTAGCAAATTAGAAATTTTCACAGATCATTTTTAAACAAGAGCCAGTAAAATAGCTCACTGTGTGTGTGTGTGTGTGTGAGAGAGAGAGAGAGAGAGAGAGAGAGAGAGAGAGATATGTCTGTCATGTCTGTCTGTCTCTGTTTCTGTCTTTGTCTATCATTCCTCTCTCTCTCTCGTCTCTCTCTCTCTCTCTCTCTCTCTCTCTCTTCACACACACACACACACACATATCTATCCATCTCTCCCTCCCTCCCCCCTCTCATCTCTCTCTCAGCTAGCTATATCTACCCAGGTGTTTTTTTTTTTTTTAAAGAAAAGATGTTAGAGTGCTAAACAGAGTGTATTTATAATAAATATAGCTGCATGCATTGCTGTTGCTATTTATATTTTCTAAGAAATGGATGTACAATACTTAATTTAAACTTCAAATATTCCCTTTGCTCCTGTGCAATAATGATAGAGTCCCTATACACCCGTAAACTTTTCCTCATGAATTATTATTCCTGTTTTGATCAGAGTTTTTCCATTTGAAATGTTTTGATCAATCAGAGAAAAGCTGGAGGGCAACCTTCCGTTACTGAAGATAAGTAAGGAAGGGGACTTAGACAATGAATTTTAGGAGAATAGTATGATTAGTCCTAATCTGTTTCTATTTTTAATCTATGGCAGGAGTGTCAAACTGGTGGCCCACGGACCAGATGTGTCACATGCAGGCACACCCATCTCAGCTATGGGAAAAACATCATGAAACATCAAGTGACAGCAACATGACATGGTGAGTTTGACACCTGTGATCTATGGCATTAGAAGGGATGTTTTGCTAAAAGTTTAATACCTTTAATGTTTAATACATAGATAGCATCACAGATGTAGAATTTCATACATTTTACTGAAAGGGCAGGATTCTGCAGATGGATCTTCCCTTTCACTTTTTCTCAACCCTTTGATTCTGCAGCATTAGCAAGATAGAGTAGATCAAATATTTCCACCTTTGTTCTCCTGAACTTTGAATACTGTCCAGTGGTGACTTATGATACCCCTAATGTTAGGTTCGGAGAAGAAGGGAGGCCACACCAGAGCATTTCTCATAACACGCTTTATTCTGGGAATAAAGGGGCTGTCGCGTCTGCAGCTAACAGCAGACCTGCCAGCGAACAGCAGCTGGCTCAACCTAGCAGCTGGCTTTTATAGCCGACTGTCGAAGGGAGCCAGCCAATGGGGACTAAGAACGCCCCCGCAGGAATTGCGGACCTGATGGGGAACTGGTGTCAGCCCCGAGGACATAACACCTAACAAAAAAGAGAGCAAAATCCAATGTTGCGGAGTATGAAATCTAACTGCAATCCATTAATAAAGATGTTTCTAAGGTTTGTAAAAAATTTATTGATATGCAGCACTTATTTTCCAAATCATTTCCAAGATAACTAATTATAAATGTAGATGCAGTAAGAAAGATCTATTTTTTTTAAATTGAAATAAACAATAGCAGCTACTTGACTGGTACTAATCATCTTAGACACAAACAGCCTTTCTAAATAGAAATATCTGCCGGTTTCAATTTGACCCACCATTCTGGAGCTTGAGAAGAGCCACTGACAAAGGCTCCTCTTCTAATCCTCCTCTAATAAATACTAGACAATGAAATGTGGAAGCTTATAAACTTTAAAATATAAAATCTATAAAATCTTGCAGAGCAGTCATATCTTTGGTCTGCCTCTAGCTCCCTTTGAGCTAGAGTTATTAATACTGCCTTAATATGCAACCAAACAACATCACATTGCTGAAAGGCCTGGGGGACTCTTAAACCAAGATTGGTATGAACCAGAATTTTATTTAAATAGCCTTTTGGCCATCATGAATTCAGAAAATCAGTTTAATGATGACCCTTGATAGCTCTCAGTGCTAATGCCCTGGAGGTATTTAGAAGGAATATGTATGCGAGATATAATTTCCTCTCCTGATTACACAAAAATCTTGGTTTTGCTAACCAAAAATCACATTCTTAACTTATAGCCATTATCATGAACTTCATTTTTGACTGAATGTTCACATTTCCTGTTTATTGCTTGCTGAATTTTCTTCAGCCTGTTCCTAAATCCAGTTATTTAGATGTGGATGCAGATTCTAAGATACGTTTGATAAATATGATTACTCTCCTGGCTTAGATGTAAGGCTCTGTCACTGAGGAATCCAGCTGTTTTGGCCAGACATAATTAATTGCCTTCTAGTCAGTAAATTATTCAGTCTTTTCATTAGGCTAGGAATTATTAAGGTATCCTGACAATATCTATCATGACTTAAATGTGATTTTTCAAGAGGCAAATAGACTTTCTTTGTTTTTCCTTAAAGACATTTCACTTGTCCTCCAAGAAGCTTCTTCAGTTCTGACTCAGTCGGAAAGGCACTTTTGGGACAACCAGGACCTGGATGACTGAGAATCTCCACAGACGTCTCTTATGAGTTTTCTTTATTACCTTGGCTTTCCTGATCTGGCAAGGTAAGGAAGAAAAGTTCCTGCTAAGGTAGTTAAAAATCCAGGCAAAAGTATATGCAAATCATCAAATGGAGTATCGTACTAACTATAGTCTACTATAACAGTAGCAGTCTCTTGTTCTATTTGTGCTTGAGACAGAAAAAAAAATGAAATCTTGACTTCAGGTTCTGCAGATTCAGTTAGTTTGTTGTTATAGAAATTTCTAGTACTTATCAAGTAGGCCAATTAAAAGGTTAAGGTTGTAATATGTTGTTGTTCTTTTACTTTACTGCCCTGAAAAAAGGTGGAAGTCAAAAAAAAATTCCCTCTTATCCTTCACTTTCTCTTTCCATCTCTTTCCTTTTCCCAGTTTCCTTTTTATTTGTATTTGTATTTTATGAACAATAATTTCAATGAAAAAAAAATATCGAAAAAGAACTACAATTCTGGAATGTGTTTTTAGAATCATTTTTGCCTTTGGTATGGTATAAACGGTAAGCATGAAAGAAAGGAGCAACATTCAAAGCCACAGCGCAATGTAAATTGCTACACAAGGAAATACTACCTGTAAAGTAAGAAAGAGGCAGAGCAGAAAATGATATCAACTCTGTGGTTACTTCTGAACTATTTCTCCAAAGCTATCTATAAAGAGTTTCAGAGCAGACATGCTTCTGTTCCTGCAAGAAGAAGCCCGTGTAATGTTTTCCACAGTCATTTGTCAGTCAAGTAACTGTACAAAGACCAAATGCCTTGCTTTCTGTCATGTGCTGGTCTGCTGGAAACTGCCATGATGCCTAAAATCACTTTATGTGCTGTTGTGCTCCAGTGGTGTAAGTGATTTCCTGTGTTGGTGTACCAGGCTTTTGAGAAAAAAAAAACTAATAAATAGGATTGGCAACATTCAGCAAGAGACTTTTGAACCACTTAATCCTAATAGAAAATGGACATCTGCATGGGCCAAAACAGAAATGTACTAAAAGTATCTTAAACTTTAAGAAACTGGTGCTACACTTGCTTCAGTTTTCAGTGACATGATGCCTAGAAGACTGAGCCAGCATGGTTGACAACTACTTGTAGGAAAATGATTGTATGTTAATGTTGGGAGTAAGACATATTAATGTGTAATTTGCTAATGCTATAAATACAGAACAAAATTTGTGTTTTTGTGCATGGTCTTCAACAAAGTGAATTTGGCATGTCTAACATGGAATTATTCTGCACTTTGGCCATCTCAAGCTGTACTTTTTTTCTTTTCAATGAAAGAGAAATACACAAGATCGGCAGCAAATAAATGTAAAAAAAAAGAAAGAAAGAAAGAAAGAAAGAAAGAAAGAAAGAAAGAAAGAAAGAAAGAAAGAAAGAAAGAAAGAAAGAAAGAAAGAAAGAAAGAAAGAAAAACACATGCATGCATGCACACATACATGTACCTACACACGCAGAGAGAGAAATATAGGGGCAGAGAATATTTTTCTCATTCGCAACATTATTTAATCCTATTTTTTGGGTTCTTAAATTAAGGATGCAGGCTGAACCAAATTCTACAAAGAGAAGACATGGGAGGGATCCAAATATTTAAAATATTCCAGCCAATTGATTTAAATTTTCAATTGTCAATTTTTTTTCTTCATCCAGGTAAGTAAGAAAACAGTACTGGAAAAGGAAAATCCTAATTTGCATGACTGTTTCTTCAAACATGGCTGAATGGCTTCAGATCCAGACCTTTAAATGCATTAGCTGCTTTTATATTCAGAAATTCCACAGTGATATAAAGACACTTGGCAAAACAGACCCAGGACCTTATTTATCAGTAGAAGAAAGGGCTATCTAGCATTCATAAATGTATGAAGCCAAACCTGATCCTAATGTTTACTAGATCTGTGCATGCTTCAGAAAAGATGAGGAAAAAGTGCTTTAGACCATAGGAAACCACAGCACTTATCTGCTATTTAGTAAAGCAGTTTCAACTGACTAATTTAGACGCCAGACAAGGTTCTGAATGGGGTATCTCCAGCAGGATGGTAAAAAAAAGAAAAAGAGACAGTCAGGGCCATGTGTGAAACTTCACCCTTTTCTAACCTGCATATACAAATTTGAACAGCTGAGTTTTTGAATGTGTCTTGTCATCTCAACTATTTTAACAGCCTGAATAACTGAAGAAAGTTATCTCTAAGTGATCCTTGATTGATGATTTACTTTAAATATCATCTCTACTGACCGCCTATATATGATCAGCCTGACTGCTTTAATTAACCTTATCAACTATAATAGCTTTTTTTAAACCGATTAAACATTCTGTGGGGATTTCAACATGAGGCACTTTTTTAGGAAGGTAAAGATCTTTATGACTATTAAGATCTTCATGAAGTCATTTCCCATTTGACATGTATTTCTTTTTTCTCCTGCTGCAAATCACATCACAGCATTCTAAAAGGTGCACAATTTGGGATGCACATAGATAAATATTTTCCTAAATAGTTTGAAGGTTCACAATAGGTAGCTGAATTGTGGTCATACATTCTCTACTCTTTGTAATCACTCCAGTCTTTGTAACTAACAATGCTGCGGGTTCCATCTTTGAGGGTGGGACCAGAAGAAGGGCCTTCTCCATGGTGGCTCCCTTTCTCTGGAAATCATTCCCCCAGAGATTAGAATGTCCCCCACTCTGATACTCTTCCAGAAGGCGTTGAAGACCTGGTTCTGTCAGTGGGCCTGGGGAACGCAGAGGGGGATGGAGCCCATTAAATGGCTCATGTGGTCTGCTGTTGTTAGTGGGGGGTGGGGGTGATTTTGTTATATTGTACTATATTAATTTATTTGATTCTTTTTGATAGTTTTATTGTTTTAAATGTGGTTTTAGATTCTGCAAGACGCCTTGAGTCACCATGGGTGACTAGATGGCAATATAAATTCAATAAATAAACTAAGTCCCCAAACTATATAGCATATGTAATATGGAAAGGATTTTGAATCAATCATGGGAACTGCCTTGACAGAGTTTTAAAAACATACTGAATTGTTCCAACCTGCATTCAGTCTACAGTTAATGCTAAGCTGGAGCACAGTCCTAATGTCAACTAATCCTTCACGCACAAAGTCGCTGCTTGGAGGATCTGCAAACTCAATGTTGATTCAGGAAATTGATTTTCTCTGCACCATCTTAATTGGCAGCAAGATAGAGAAAATAATGAGAATCAGTAGATTTCTGGGGATTTAAATGTACCGTTTGGTATGACCTCAGAGGATTGAGGGGGAAAAAGGGCTTACACTTGAAGGATATTTTCCATAGAAAATATGTATAGCTATCAAGATTTAAAATATATGGAATATCATCCATATGAATCAGGAAAGGATAAGTGAATTTCTCAAGTGTCTTTTCTGTTTTGTCCGTATCTAGAAACAAAATTTGTCTGTGGAGGTCTGTACATTCTCTATCCCGATATCAGTTTTAATATCCCTACTTTCCAATTATGCAAGCGTATTATAATGATGTGTCCACAGTTTGCTGTAGCATCACATTTTACATTCATACAATGCCCACACATGCATTCTCATTTAAGCAATTTAAGCCATACACATCAATTAGCAGCTAGAATAAAATGTAGCTGTTGAATGTTAACACGTTCTTTTACTTTCACAACACAATCGTCAAACACATTATTGTTCAAAAGGGAAAGGTCTAAAACAAATTCATTAATTCAAACTCTAAGATCTCCACAAAGAATGTAAACTATCAGGTTTGGGTTTTGAAGAAAAATGTTGAGGGGGATTATGAGTACCATCATGTACTGATGGATGGGATTAGGGACTTCAGCTAAATATTGCCCAGCGCTTGAATATTTAATGCAATGTGAGCTCTTCAGCATAGCCTACAAAAATTAAGAGGCTGGTGGGGTTGGAAGAATCATATTAGTGAAATTAACAGGAAGATTTCACGATAAAATATTGTAGCAGGACTTAAGTGTCTGCTGCCCTCAAAGAGCAGAGCCTAGAAACTGCAGCTGGTACAGAATGTGGCAGAGAAAGTCTATTCTGGTACCATCAAAGACTTCTTAGATCACAGTGTCAAACTCGTGGCATCAGGTTTCATGATGTTTCATAATGTTTTTTCCCTTTGCGGAGCTGGGGTGGGTATCACCTGAATGTGACACATCTGGACAAGTTTTACATTCCCTACTTTAGATCTATTTATCTACAACTTCTGTGCAGTCCCCCCAAATTATTCCAAGAATATGCAATCTAATACAAAATTGATTTCCTTATCTTTGAGGGGTCCTTAGTGCTCTCTGAGTTTGCTTGTTCTCTTGCAGATGTTTCATTACCCTAACTAGGTAACATCATCAGTGTTAATAAGGAGTGCTTTTTGCTGTTTACTCCTTACTAGCACTGATGTTGTTACCTAGTATGGGTAATGAAATGTCTGCAAAAGAACAAGCTCAGATAGCACCAAGGACTCCTCATTTCAACCCTGAGCTACAAATATTCTCATTTATTGGTTCCTTATCTCTTATTTCTGTTGTCCCAGTTTGAATAAGAAAGCATTCCACGTAAAGGGAAGCCTTCTCTGAATCTTGATCTGCTGCTATCAAATTTGCTAACATTTTACTATGAAGATGCAGACCACCTAACTAGCAATCAGTATACAGTTGAAAGGAGACCGGCAATCAATTGATTAGATGTCCTATTCCTGGAAATCTGTTCTGAATTAATATAATGAGTCCTTTCTTTTGAAGAGTTCTTATCTCTACAATGCAAATAAGCCCTAAAATCTATTTTAAAACATATTTAACTTCAGAGTATCAGTTTACCTAGCATCAGTAATACCTGTTTGTTTTCAAGTCATCAGGTATTCTGTGATGTCTTGCCTGTTTTTTTTTTATTATTATTATTTCACCAGGCAAGCCTTATAATGCCAAACTGTCCTTGCTTAAACTGAAATTGGGCCAAAAAAATGAATATAATGCCATTTCCAAATAGGAGTTCTTAGGATTAGCAGTCAAAATATATTAATTGAGCATTCTGGCTTTCCCTCAGTGACATTGGGGGTATACAAAGGAAAGGGCCTCAGAAAATACAAATAAAATAAAGGAAGGAAGAAAAGAAATACCCTACTAGCCCTGATGATGTTACCTACTGTGGTAATTAAACATCTGCAAAAAAAATCACCAAGATCAGAGAGCAGCAAGGATTCCACAAAAGAAATGGAAAAATATAGAATGCATAAAATAGAAAAGCCATCTGCTCCTTTATATTCTGTGTGTGGGAAAAACTGCAAAAGGCGTTTCTGGAGCCACCACCAAAAAAATCTTGTGATTTGCACAGTTGATTCCTCAGTTTCTGTGGATTTGAATTGTTTGTAACACAAAAAGCCGAATGCAACAAAGAAGTTATGCCTATGACTAAGGCTTATCTTCAAGTTTTTTGATGATCAAAAGATGGTTTAAAATGTTGCATCATTTAACCAGAAAACATGGCTTTCCTAAAATGTCCCTGTCCTTCGCTGAAGTTGACTTAACTCTGAGGTATATAATGAAAAACATGCCCAGACTGACATTCTTTAGCAGCAAGTTGCCAGTGGTTTAATCCAGGCTGCTGGCTACAATGGTCTCATTGGACAATTCCTCTGCTGTGTACCACCCAAAGTCCATTCCTAGATAGGCAACATCAATGGTTTTCCTTTTCTGCAGGTAGGTCTTATTGGATGCCTATACTTTTATAGTACGTGTATGTGAGGGCCTGTTCAAAAAGAAGGTGAAATGCTGCATCAAAGCAGACAAGAACACTTGAGCTGGATCAAATCACTGCTATGAATATGGAGCAGGAAAATACTAAGCTTATATTCATGGTGGATGATGTCCATTCTCACTTTCCAGAAAAGGCTGGTGGTCCAATTTCATGATGGGGCCACCTGTGTAGATACATATTTCAATTATGTCTTTTTTATGTGATTTTATGATTTGCATCTGTAAACTTTCCAGAGTTACTCAGACTGAGATATTAACCCTTCCTTTCTTCCCTCCTTCCTTTCCTTCTTTCCTTCTTTCCTTCTTTCCTCCCTTCTCTTCTCTTCCCTTCTCCTTTCCCTTTCCTTTTTCTTTCTCTTCCCTTTCCTTTCCCCTTTCCCCTTCCTTTTCCTTCTCCTCCATTTCACTCCCCTTTCCTTTCCCTTCCTTTTCTTCCCTTCCCTTTTTCTTTCTCTTCCCTTCCCTTTCCCCTTTCCTTTCCCTTTCCCTTCGTGTTCCCCTTCCCTACCCCCTTTCTTTCTCCCTTCCTCTTTCCCTTTTCCCTCTCCTCCCCTCTTTCCTTCCCTTTCCCCTTCCCTTCCCCTTCCTCTTTCCTTTTCCCTTTCTCCATCCCTTCCCTTCCCAGTAGGCAGATAAGTGGGGAAGAACCAAGGGAGTGTGGTATGAATGCCAATAAATTGGCACTCCCATGGACTTGTGAGGAATGTTGAAAAAGAAGTCCACATAAGCACAACTGACTATGGCCTTGCAGTAGCCATGTTTAAAGAACCATAATTTCTCCAAATTCTATCCCCTTGGGTGTTATGGTCACAGCATTCTATAAGACAGCCCATTTGAGGTACCTTGCTTGAAAAGGTTTTACCTTATTATGGATCGTTTCATCCAGTTAAAAGTTATGGAAAAAGTATTGTAGTATATAGTCAAAGAAGAAAAAATACAAAATAGAGAAGGCTTCTGCTTATCTGTTCTTCTCTTTTCCTGTCAAATATATTTTATCCAGCTATTTCAAATGCTAATACTACAAAATAAAAATAATGACGGCAACAATCATGACAACAGCAAATGTTACATGAGGATCAAAGGAGAATATAGAAATTTAAATACCAGGCACAAAGTAATAGACTATTAAATTGCCAAAGGCTTTCTGAAATAAAAGGGAGGAAGCACTATCCTGTATTAGAAGCTTAAAGTGAAAAATTAATCATAAAGAGAAATTTTAATCATATGCCAATAACCACTAACTCTGATATATAGCTCCTATCCTGTTTCAGAAGGCAAAGGATCAGAATTAATTTAAGTGTTAAAGCTCATCAGCTTTATGAAAGACTGATCATATAATGCAGGCATAGAATTGTGTTCTGTCATCTTGATGATGTGCTTAGTTGCTGAGGATTTCATTGTGAACTTCAAACTTCTTGTTAGAGCAGGACTGTCAAACTCCCAGGTTCCAGACCGAACGCATCGTGTGCTGGCCATGCCCATGTCTGGTTTAGCGAAGGGGAAAAAAGTCCCGATACGTCACATGATGCCGCCGTGATGACACAAGTTGGACACCCATGTGCTAGACCACAGTTTTTGAACAGTGGTTTCTGCGAGGTGGCTCAAAAAATTTAAGATGGGGGGTCATGATTGTGTGTGAAAATCCTTTGCATGTACTTTTTATGTCAATACAAATACAAATGTAATAGGCTTTGATTTGTAGTTGTGACAACTAGTGTGTGTGTGTTTGTGTTTGTTTGTGTGTGTGTGTGTGTGTGTATGTTTGCCTCCTCATGCCATCCCTGACCTGGGTTTGAGTATATTTTACACCAGTGGTAGGCTGCTGCCAGTTTGGACTGGCTCACCCATACTAATAGTTATGAGCACCAGTTGGGCCCGCCCACCTACCTACACACTATCCTGTCCTATATATCTCACCTTTTTGCTCACATGCCCCACCCTTGCAGCCCAGCTGCTTTGTGCGCCTCACCTGATCTACTCACCCTGGCTGCAGCGCACAGGATTTCCTAGAAGGGGGCATGCATGCATGCACTCACATTGTCAGCGAACCAGTTCTTAAAGTATGTGCAGCCTACCCCTGTCTTACATTGACTACATATAGATTATTTTTATGCTTCTGAATCTTACAATCTGGGAAAGTAAGAAATAAGAATATCCCTTCAGTCTTAGCATTTATTAATATGTCGTGGGAGTGTGATATCCTTGCAGTACCCCACTGATATAACTCTGACTTTGAGTTATTGGTCTTCATTTTAAACAATTAGTACTGAATTATTATCTAATTCTTAGAGATGGCTAAAAAGAAGTGAGGAACCACTTACCAAATTCTTGTAGGGCTCCTAACTTTATTCCTCCATTGCCCCAAACTCCTGCAAATTACTGGAAAATCAATGTAACCAAATGACAGGGACAGCTTGGAAGGCATGGCTACAATAAACTGAATCTGCAGGAAATGGCTCCTTGATGTCACTTGTAACAGGACATTGAAAGACTGTTTACACCGGCAGATTCATTTGCTAAATAATAAAATGCTTCCATTTGGTGTCAATTACACAGGTACCTTTGCATCACAGCATTTAATATCCGACCTGATGCCTACTTACACCACCCAGTATTGTGATTGAACAATTCCATATGGATTATTCTGAATAAGAAGCTTCCCCAAAATTTCTGGCATCAACATTTTACAAAACATTTTTCTCAGGAAGGATATACATACAGCCCTATGTACTATTCTCTTTTTCATTGTTCTCTCTATATATTTCTTTTTATCCCCAGGAAGTTATCAGAAAAAAACTGTAAGTAAGGTGGGAGACTGAGCAGAGCTGAGAAACGGATCTCACAGATTAGCTAAAACCTTGCTAGAAAGCTAGGTATTCGAAAGTGCAACCCTAGTGAAAATTAATTTTCACACATTACTTTTAAGCAGCATTTATTTTACCTTAAATAAGTGCTGCCTGCAATTATTTTAATGTGCAAAATAATAGAAGCTAATGAACTCCAGTTTGCTATACTTCAGTCTTTACTGGCGTTATTAAAGCAGTTTTACAAAATACAGGTACTTGATTCTTCTAGTTCTACATGTGGTGCAATGGTTAAAGTGCTGGACTAGGAGTGGAGAAGTTCTAGTGTTTTCTTTGGCATGAATAGCCAAAAAAATATGTTTGGGCCAGTCACTATCTTTTTACAGCCTTAGACTGGGAAGTCAGAAAATCTCTACCTGCCAACTAATGCTTGGATCAATGACAAGGCCTTCATCTTGCAGTGGATTGGTTTGCAATAAGAATAAGAATAGTAATAAGAGCAAAATGCTGGCAAGGAAAAGCATTACATGGTTAATTTTTATAAAAGACCAAAGGAAAAGTGAATAAAGATAAAGCATGTCAATGGCTTACAATTAAAACATTAAAAAAGAAAGCAAAGGCTTGATTTTGGCTATTCAAGAGCAAGCTTTTCAAATAAAGGTAATCAGACTTGAAAAAAAATCATCACATGATTCAAAGTGCAGAGAAGGAGAAGAAAAAGTAGATCATATATCCAGCTCATGCAAGGAGATTGTACAAATTGATTATAAATAATGATGCAAGAAAAAATGGTTCACTGGTACATTTGTAAAAATTATCACATGCCAGTGATGAAAACTTGATGGGAACATAGAGCTGAAAATGAGTAAGTTAAAATATTATGGAATTTCAGAATACAAACTGATAAAGTCTTGGCTCATAACACACCAGATTTAACTGTGCTTGAAAAGGATAAAATCTGCACATTGATAAAAATTTCCATCTGTCAATTACATTTGAATCTGAAGATATACTGTGCTGTCGCAGTACAATATCCTAGGCTCTTGGGAAGGACTCATTACATATAAATGCCAATACTAGCCAAACATTTGGCAACTGTGATTTCATAGTTTTCTGTATAAAATAATAGTAATATGCTCAGATAAAGAAAAAAATGCATTATATCATTAATAAAACTAATAAGAGTGTGCACAGAAGCAAAATAATGTATATACAGCAAGATAACTTTTTTAAAAATAAGTAAGATGCTCAAAGGAATATGCACAACAAAGTGGTCATCTTGCCTAAGTGGTCAAAATGCTTGACCATGTTTAGATACACAGCCAGAGCAGAGGTGGTATTCAGCAGGTTCTGACCAGTTCTGGAGAACCAGTAGCAAAAATTTTGAGTAGTTCGGAGAACCGGCAAATACCACCTCTGACTGGAGATTTTATAGTATTCTTCCCTTGCCACACCCACCAAGCCACACCCACAGAACCGGTAGTAAAAAAAAATTGAATCGCACCACTGAGCCAGAGTACCTAGAGATCTTACCACACTTACTACCATGTGCTGTTAAACAAAGCCCCCATTCACATTCACATAATGCTAACATCAAACAAACAGAAATTCATAAAAACATTCCCCATATTTCACTTCCTTGCCTCTTTTTAAACCAGACATTCTTCTGTTCTCCAGTTCAGAGGCAGACAAAAGTCTATCTTGGCCTAAGTGTGTTTTCAAGAGGAGGTTGCTACCTATTTGAGCTAACACCCCCACTCCACCATATGATTTAAAAGAGGGAAAATGTAGCAATTGGTGTGTTGTCTTGCACAGTCTTTTGGACTAATATACTTCTACAATGTACTGGAAAGATGCCTGGGTGCCATCTCATCCCTAGTCTGGTGATTCACCTAAAACAAATCAATAAATGAGTGGGTTGCTATGAGGAATGTTACAAAGTCATCAAAGTCTTTGTATGTTCACGGCATAAAGTCAACAAGCCCAGGAAGACAAGGTAAACTCTCTACTCTGCCTGTCTTTTCCTTATCCTGCCTAATTTTACACCATATAAAACATAAAATCATATTTTCAAAATTTGGAGAAATGAATAACAGGAAAAAAAAACAAAGTAGGAAGGGACCTTGGAGGTCTTCTAGTCCAACCTCCTGCTCAAACAAGATGTCCTATACCAGTGGTGGCTAACCTTTTTGAGCTCCTGTGCCAAAAATTGCACACGCGCTTGCACGCTCGCACTCATGTGCCAGCACCCAGAAGGCAATGTGCACGTCCCCATGATCCCTACGCATATGCATGCAATCCCCACCCACCCCCGCCACCCCCTTACCTGCACTGAGCCTCACAGCTGATTTTCAGCCAGTTTGAGGCCTTTTTTGGCCTCCTAAAGGCTTGAGGAAGGCTTGTGTAGGCTTTGTATTAAGTATGGGAAATAAGAGGCTGAACCAGGGCTTAGTGCAACAAGGTTTATTTACAAGGACTGAACGTGCTTGCTCAGCCTGGAACTGGCTCGCAGCGAACAGCGAAAGGGCTGGACCCAGCAGCCTGCTTTTATAGCAGGCTGCTGGGAAACCAGCCAATGAGAAGGGGCAGCCGCCCTGCAGCGAGAACGGACCTGGGTGGGAACTTCTTCAAGGTCCAGGGACATAACACCCCTTCCCCCAGATGCGAACACGCATAGTCCTTGAGGTATACGGGAGGTTTGTGCTGACGTCCAGAGCGGCGCAACTCTGGTGTGCTGTTTGGTGGATCAGAGTCCGTCGGTGACTGTTGGCTCGATGATGAGTCCTGAGTACCACCCTCGGTCGGAGCAGGTCCGGGGCTAGAAGGGCTGGAGCGCTGGGAGTGTCCTCACGCCGTCTGGCTCGGATGGGTTGGACGCTAGGTCGCCGCAGTCAGCATTTGGATTCTCTGGTCCGGCTGAAGGTGTTAGCAGGTCATCGGGTAGATGTTGCTGTGTGGTAGTTGCAGCGGACTCTCACCAGTCTGTGCCCACGAGTCACGGCTGACGAGGTCCCCTGGCGTCTCGAAGCTGGTCCAGATGTCGTCTCCAGACCCGGCCATCTTCCAGCTTAACCCGGTATGATCTGGGTCCTGTGATGGCTACGATTTCTCCCGGGATCCACAATGGGTCGCCAGCGAAGTTTCTCGCGAACACGGGTTCCTGCAAGACAAAATGCCTACTCCCGATGTGGAAGCGAGAGGAGAGTCAGGGCAGTAATGTGGGTGAAGCCTGTCCAATACAGTTCGCAGGCGTCTGCCCATCAGAAGCTCGGCCGGGGACTTGTTGGTTACCGTGCAAGGGGTTGAATGCTGGCTTAACAGGAAACAGGATAGTCTGTGGTGCCAGTCATCCTTGTTGAACCTGGCCAGGGCTTCTTTAGTGGTCCTAACGGCTCTCTCTGCCAGCCCGTTACTGGCAGGATGAAAGGGGCCGTGAAGATGTGACGAATGCCCAGGTTGGCCGTAAAGCGACTGAATTCGGTTGGCGCGATTGGGGACCATTGTCGGAAACAATGGAGTCTGGTAGACCGTGCGTAACGAACAGGCGAGTCAACGCCTTGATGACTGCTTGTGAAGTGGTCGTGGATAGTTGTGCCACATCAATCCACTTTGAGTAAGAGTCTACGACCACGAGGAACATTTTGCCATGCAATGGGCCTGCGAGATCGATGTGAATCCTGGACCAGGGTGCGTTGGCACTTTCCCACTTGGTGGGGGTGGCAATTGGAGGATGGACGGAAACCTGGCAGGGATGGCAGGAGCTTACCCATTTGTTGATGTCCTCGCGTCGAGGCCGGGCCACCAAATGTAGCTTCGCGCCAACGCCTTCATTCTGACGATGCCGGGTGGCCTCGTGCAACGCCTCCAGCACTCGGTGCGCAGAGATGTCGGGATGACCACTCGAGTGCCCCACAGCAGGCAGCCCTGTAAGCTCGATAGTTCCTGTAAGCGGGTCTTAAATGGAGTGAATTTAGCTTCAATGTCACTGCCCGCCACCCCTCTCTCACCCAGTCCAGTACCTGGGCGATCGTTTTGTCCGCTTTGGATTTATTGGCAATATCAAGGGCAGTGATTGGGAGGTCCAGTTGGGTGACTTCAAAAATGGCGTTGACCGGGCAGGGTCTTCAGCTGGGGCAGGCAGGGGGCAGCGGCTGAGGGCGTCTGCGTGGGACAATGTTTTACCTGGGCGGTGCACGAGTCTATACAGTATGCTGCTAGAAAAGGGTCCATCTGGTCATTCTGGGGGACAGAATTTGAGGGGTCTGCTTGTCACCTGCTAGTAACCCTAAGAGCGGTTTGTGGTCCGTGACTAGCTCGAAAAAGTGGCCAAAGAGAAATTGTGAAATTTCTTCACCGCTGCAACAGCTGCCAAGGCTTCTTTATCGATCTGACTGTAATTGCGCTCTGTTGCAGAGAGCGTCCTGGAAAAAAAAGCGATAGGGGCCTCGGAGCCGTTGGGGAGCCTGTGGCTTAAGACTGCCCCAATTCCGAAGGGAGATGCGTCTGCTGCCAGTACTAATGGAAGGTTGGGGTCAAACTGGATAAGCACTGCCTCTGATGTGAGTAAGCGACTTGACTGCGCGGAAAGCGGAGTCTTCTTTGTGTCCCCAATGCCAAACCGTTTTTATCCAGAAGTCTGTGGAGGGTTCTGCCACAGAGGCTTTATGGGGCAGGAACAACGCGTAAAAGTTCAAGAGCCCCAAAAGGCCTGCAGTTCCGCTTTGGAGGTTGGAGTGGGTGCCTCGTGTATTGCCTTAACCTTGGACTCCAGGGGGTGAATGCCTGAGGCGTCAATTTTATAACCCAGAAAGTCCACCTGTCTAGTGGCAATGGCACATTTTCTTTTTTAACTTGAGGCCATGCTGCCTGAACCTCTCTAGGACTGCTCGAACTCTCTGGAAGAGTTGGGGTCTGTTCCTGGCCGAGACTAAGATGTCATCGAAGTAGGGTACTACTCCAGGAAGGCCCTGTAAAATCCGCTCCATGAGGGATTGAAAAATGCCTGGGGCAACACTTACGCCAAACTGGAGCGCTTGCACCGGAAGGCACCCTGTGGGTGACAATGGTCTGAAGTTCTGCCATTTGGTCATCAACAGGGAACTGTTGATATGCTTGAGACATGTCCAATTTGGCAAAGATGGTGCCAGGTTCAAAAGTATGTAATAAATGCTGAATGACAGGTACTGGATAAGCGCTAACTTGCAGAATTTATTGATTGTGGTCTTGTAGTCTGAGCAAATTCTCAGGCTACCATCTTTTTGAGGGTGTGACGATGGGCGTCTCCCATTTGGCGAAGTCTGTAGGCTCCAGGATCCCTTGTTTTAGTAATTTATCTAATTCAAGGTCTAATTTAGGCCGAATGGCGAATGGAACTCTGCGAGGTTTTAACCGAATTGGGACTGCCTGGGGATCGACTGAAAATGAGATAGGGTGCCGTTATAACACCCTAACTCATCACTGAATACGTCTGAGTAATCAGCAAACAGGGAGTCCGTGTCAGAGGTTGAGGTAGCATGGACTCCTGTTAGCCCTAAACCGAGGTGGGAAACCAATCAAGTCCCAAAAGTGTAGGGAGGTTGCCGCTCACTACCACTAGAGGTAGGTGGCCCTTAAAGGTTTTAAAATTAACAAAAAACTTGCCTCTGCCGATTACAGGAATGGTCTTCCCCTGGTAGTCCTTTAGGCTAAGCTGGCACTTCTGGAGTCGGTTTCTTGATAGGCTGGGTTGAAGCTCCTTGAGGGTGTTCCAGGAAATAATGGAGAGCGCTGACCCCGTGTCAACCTCCATGTTGCAAGGTTTACCTTCTAATAAGACGGAAAGAGAGATTTTACTAATAGAATAGCAAGTGTGATTAGCGCAGAGGTGTGTGCGACAGTTTAATACTTGCCTTTGGGGCCCGGCATGTGCGAATGAAGATGCCCTTTGTGCTACGTTGTGTGAGGCTTGGCATACTCTTGCAATGTGCCCCTTCTTATGGCAGTTGTTGCAAGTGGCTCCTTTGAATTTGCATGTGGTCCTCAGGTGAGGTCCACCACAGGAAAGAGCACAGGGTGATGTGCTTGGATGGCCCGGTGTTATCTTGTCTGGTTCCTGCCTGCGGGCGCCTGGCGTTTGTGAGGCGGTGAATGTCGGCCTCGTCACTTGGGTCTTCCTCGTTGACCACCTCTTCTGAGTGGACGGGAACTGCTGTTTGCTTGGTGACAGGACCTTGGATCTCGGTGGCTGAATGAGATGCCAGCTCCTCTGCCAGGGCTACCTCGATGGCTTGAGCGAGGTTAAGGTCTTTTTGGCGAGCAGCCGTCTTTGTAGGTGCAGGTCCTTGACCCCGCAGACCAGCTGGTCTAGGAGCATGTCATCAAGATAGCTGCCAAACCCACAATGGAGTGCTGCAGTCCTGAGAGCAGCCATGTACTGATTGATGCTCTCTTTGTCCCCTGCTTCCTCATTCTGAAGGTGAAGCGTCTGGCAATCTGTGAAGGTCTAGGAGAATAGTGGTTAGTAAGGATTTCTAACAGTTCTGTCCAGGGGACATTCTTTAACTCACATGGAGCCACAAGAGCTGTGGCTGTATCGAAGACGATGGCTCCACAGTAGGTCAGGAAATATGCTTTCTTTCGGTGTTCCCCTGCATCAGCCAATCCGATGGCATCGATGTAATGATTAAACCGATTCTTGTATGATTCCCACTTCTCCTCATCTGGCTTGAACGCTGGGAAGGCTGGATTGGAGTTCATGTTGTGGGTCTACTGGTTAACCTGTTGGATAAAATGCTTTCTCTCTGGGTAGCAGTAGAGGTTTAGTGCCTGTGCTAGGCAAGTGCTCTCTCTCTCTCTGGGGTAGCAGTAGAGGTTTAGTGCCTGTGCTAGGCAAGTGACTTCAGCTCTGGGAAGTTTCGCAATTCCCTTCTCTCTCTCTGGGGATCAGAAGGTGTTTAGACTGCAACGGTCATTGGCAGCGTCTTTTGAAATTCGCGCCTGTGTGGGCGTTAGCGATTTCCTAATACAACGCTGTGTTGCATTTGAATGTGCTTCAGCTGACAGCTGTTTGAATTTCGCGCCTAAACGGCACGAGCGGCTGCGGCTGCAGCGCCACACTTCCTCTGTAGCTTATGCTAACAAGCGGCTACAGGCGCTTCTCACTTTCACTAGCTTGTTTGCTGATCGCTTTCTCTCTGGGTTGCGATCAGCGTTGCCTATTTTGGCTGATCGCTCTCTCTCTGGGCTGCGGATCAGCGTTTTAGTGATTCAGCGTTCGTTCTCATTTGGGCTGATCGCTCTCTCTGGAGTTGCGGTCAGCGTTTGCCTTATTTTGGCTGATCGCTCTCTCTCTGGGCTGCGGATCAGCGTTTTAGTGATTCAGCGTTGCAGCTTGCCTCTGGTAGCCATCCCATCCTCGTCGCCAGTATTAAGTATGGGAAATAAGAGGCTGAACCAGGGCTTAGTGCAACAAGGTTTATTTACAAGGACTGAACGTGCTTGCTCAGCCTGGAACTGGCTCGCAGCGAACAGCGAAAGGGCTGGACCCAGCAGCCTGCTTTATAGCAGGCTGCTGGGGAAACCCAGCCAATGAGAAGGGCAGCCGCCCTGCAGCGAGAACGGACCTGGGTGGGAACTTCTTCAAGGTCCAGGGACATAACACTTTGCAGGCCGAAAACTAGCCCCGTTTTGTCACTTCCAGTATTTTTGGAAAAATAGGAAGTGACAAAACGGGGCTAGTTTTCGGCCTGCAAAGCCTGCAGAAGCCTTTCTCAAGCCTTTGGGAGGCCAAAAATCAGTTGTGAGGCACACACATGCACAGTGAGGTAAGTTTGCCTGCAGCTCGTGCACCAGCACAAATGGCTCTGTGTGCCACCTGTGCCATAGGTTCATCATCACAGGCCCTATACCATTTCAGACAAATGATTGTCCAATTTCTTCTTAAAAATTTCCAGCAATAGAACACCAGAATTTCTGGAGGCAAATCATTCAATTGATTAAATGTTGAACATATATATGAATACGTAATATTTTTAGTAACTTGGTCATGACAATATTTCTACAGAGAGGCAAGAATTTTCAAATTTAGTGCTGAGAATTTCCTTCAGGATACATCCAGGGACAACTCAAAGCATAAATTGGCAAACCCACAGACAAAGCAATGAGGACAGCAGTAAACATACAATCATTACTTTCAATAAATGAAAGTGCTAGTCTGATGGCAGTTTTATGGCCTGAGTAATAATCCTGTTTACTGTCATAATTTTACAGCATATTTGAGGCTCAAAACAAGCATTAAACTAGTGATAAAATGTAGATGGACCTTCCAAAAACTTTGTGAATATATAGGAAAGGAAACAAAAATTGCAAAAATCCATTGTTATTTTAAAATGTGCTGTATTCATGAATTTATGCTTGCATCTTTATGTATACAGTAGTATCATATGGGAATAATGTAATATTTAATTTTCTTTAAAGTGAGAATTTGAAAATCTGTATATAGGTAGTCCTCGTCTTACAATAGTTCATTTAATGACTGTTTGAAGTTACATGACTGAAAAACATGCCGTTGAGATGACTTTTCACACTTATGACCATTGCAGCATCCCCATGGTCACATGTTCAAAATTTGGATGCTTGGCAACTGACTTTTACTTATGATGGTTGCAATGTCCCAGAGCACTATGAGAAATCCTAGAATTCCCATTTTTCTGAGCATTTTCCACTGCTTGATGTAATTGTCCCAATCAAAGGCCTTTTTATAACCAATAAAACACATAGTGATTTTTTTTTGTTGGGCTTCTTTGTTGGCTTTCTCAGCTATTCAGCATGCATGAACAATAATGTCTTGGAATCTGTAGAGATTCTCAATCATGCAGGTCATGGTTGTCCCAAAGGTCCTTTTTCAGGAAGCAACTGGACTTTCTTGTTTTTTTCTTGGAAGACATTCCATTTCTCATCCAAGAAGCTTCTTCAGCTCTGACTGGATGGTGGGGAATGGAAGAATTTATATTAATTGCAGAGAGCTGGTCATTTGCATCCTTTTAGAGCATGGTTGTCAATCTCCATGGGCCAGATGTGTCATGTGCTGGCCACGCCCTTGCCCAGTTTAGGGAAGGGAGAAAAAAAAATCCTGATATGTCACATGACGACATGAGTTTGGCACCCCTGTTTTAGAGGGTCATTTTAAAGGGTCATTGAAACACTTGGAGGCTTATCTGTGTCCTCAGAGTCACCTGAGTAGTGCACCTGGCTCCTGTAGTCTGCAATTTTTCCCCTCTGGAAATCCATTCCTACTTCTACACCATTCAAAGGGTGTTCATCCCAAATTTTATAACTAAAAATCTGTAGATATTCTCAATAATGTCTTGGATTCCCCAGTTTTGTTTTGTTTTTCTAACAGCAGCTCAAACATCTTGCACCATTATTTCCACATAGGCTTGTAATCTGCATTGGATGATCCTAAGCAAAAAGCTAGCACATAGCCTGACCCTTTTTTTTTTAGGTTTTTACAAAAACTTGAAGATCAGGCCCTATTGCCTTAAGATTTGCTGTACTTTTTCTCCAGGTTATCATTCTCTGTTTTGTAATAAAACTTATTATTATATGTAGAAGTTGTAGTTTGACTCCATTACTAACCCTTTCTCTTATTACTCCAGTGATACAGGAGTTAAAAAGGAGCTCTAAGGGTAGAATCCCTGTTGGAACACGCTGTATGGCAACCAGTTTTTAGCAACATCTAATGAAGTTTGATGCCAAGGGGGACCCATGCTCTGAACTATTTCACAACACTTGCTCTTAGACTTATCTTCCTGCTGTAGAAGATTAGATTTACCAATGTTATCTACATCTCAATTTTATTTCTATAATCCTAGCATAAAACATTAGTGCATTTTTCTATAAGTGAAGGGGAAAAATAGTTTAGATGCCTGCAGTTTATTTTAATTACACAATGGTGCTAACAGTTCCTGAAATTTTAACAATATGGGACCACTACATTAACTTTGTAAAGCTTCATAGAATTTTAGTGCGGAATCCATTTAACATGTTATCATTTGGGATCAGTAATGAACATTCAATGAGGGTGAACAATAAAATGGGGAAATAAAGTTTGGGCTTCACAAAAACTATCAGATCTGCTCCTCTAAGTGCACCTTGGAGCACCACTTCTCCCTTCAGCTTTTACAGTCAATCCTCTCACCTTTCTTGAAGATCAATTATTACATCATCTAACAAATCTGTGATGATTGCTCTTCACACATCACTATGTTGGGGTTGCAACACTGGAGACTATATATTTAGCTGGGATTTGGGTGTGGGTGAACCTAGAGAGATGATAGATAGATGATAGATAGATGATAGATAGATGATAGATAGATAGATAGATAGATAGATAGATAGATAGATAGATAGATAGATATGAATTAATACTGAGGAACACTCACAGAAGCAGAAATTTAAAAAAGAAAGGAGGATGTAAACAAGGGAAATATTTAATCTGTAATGCCATATTATCTTGCCTGATCTTTGACTATGGAATTGACCTTACCAAGATGGCGTATCATTACCCCAGATACTTACATTCCATTATGATGTTCTACTTATATCAAGTGCATAACCAGCCTTTGTCTGCAACTTTTCTTTATTAAGCATTGTAGATCAATAGGCTGTTATCTTCCTCAGCATTTTCGAGTGCATGTAGTTTATTTATCCTATCTATTATAACTCAATCACATTGACTTCTGCTTTGCAAAAACGCATTGCAGCATTTTCTTTTTAATTGCTAATGTTTCTTGTTTAACTTTCCAGTCCAGGAACAAACATAAAAGCAAAAGAAGGCCACATTGCAATCCATTTATCATTCGTAAATATTACCAAATTTCACTTAAAAAATTATATACATTAGGCCTCTTTGCCCACCAATTTAGTATCAGTCTGCATTATTTCCAAATGCTGAGTGCTGTAATAATGACCTGAATGCTAGTTGCAGATGCTTTGTTTGCTAGTCTTTATTCTGAGATAAGTTAATGGATTGATATGTATTTCTAACTCATACAAAGCCTTATGATTATAACTTTTGAGCCAGGATGGGAAACCTGTATCCTGTAGGCCAAATGCCAACCTAAATAACCTGCAGCCTTTTCCCTTCTCCAGATTTGTCATTTTGTGGCCCTTTTCCAAATGAACATTGAAAAAGGAAGCTATTTTCTTCCATTGTCAGTTGGGTGTAGAGCTTTTTGGGGGGCAGAGAGACCAAACACACCTATCCATAACCCACATGTGCTTTTCCTTTCCCCAATAAACCCTCCTGTCTGTGAAGTGATGTATGCAATACTGTGATTCATTTGAAATTGCCATCTGTGGCTAGGATCTGTTGCAGCATGTGCCTGTTGCTGTTATATTTCCTATTTCTACTGTATAATGCCAACCTTGTCTGGAAGAACTTCCTGAAAAAGAACAGAAGGAATAGAAAAGAAGACTGCATTGCGCTGAATATTAAATGAACCCACACCTCCTCTGAACAATTCATGACAATGAACTTGAATCTCTATATTAGGAGAGACCCACAGGGTCAAAACAAATAGAAGAGCAATTTAAAGTAATATCACAAAGTCATCCGTGTCCACTATTGCTCATCCAACCAAGGAGGTCATGATGCTTTCAGAATCAAGTCACAGATATTTCCAAGAAGCATGAAATCACTAGATAGGAGACTTTAATTATTCCACCATCTGTTGGAAGAAGGCTGGCAAGCATGATCCTTCAAACAATTTTTTTAGCATTTACTGCTAACAGCTTGTGGCTATAAGAGGGTCAGCTATACTTTTCTTGATGATAACCGAGAGGGAAGACTGTTCAGCAAGAAGTAATAGAATATGGAGGGAAAGTGACCATGTAATGCTAAATATACTGCATTTGTTTATTCTGTACATTTTCACAATATTTGTAGCTTCCATCAATCCTAGTGGACTCTGGACAGGATACATACATTTTTATATATTAAACACACCAGAGGTGGTATTCAGCAGGTTCTTATCAGTTCTGGAGAACTGGTAGCGGAAATTTTGAGTAGTTCGAAGAACCGGCAAATATCACCTCTGACTGGAGAGTCCTTCCCCTGCCACACCCACCAAGCCACACCCACAGAACCGGTAGTAAAAAAATTTGAATCCCACCACTGAAACACACACATATACTATCTTATTTTGTCTTGTCTTGCCTTGTCTTGACTTGACTTGACTTGACCTGTCCTGTCCTGTCCTATCCTATTCTACCCTATCCTATCGTATCTTATCCTACTCTACATTACCTTACCCTACCCTACCTTATCCTCTATCTATCTATCTATCTATCTATCTATCTATCTATCTATCTATCTTAAGAAATTAACCATAAGAAACCAGTACATCAAAGGAAACATTCATTTAAATTTTAATTTAAGTAAAAATGAATATGTATTTGCAGAAATTCAGCCTCCATTTCAGAATGAAGAATCAGGGCCCCACTGAGAAGTTCTGTCACCTGGTCCACATCAGATGAATGTGTAAGGAGGGGAGATCTACAACATTCTTTTCTAAATGGTCCAACTAGATATGCAAAATTGACTTTGGCAATGTATTCTGATGCTTTCCAGTAAAAGGTCACAAAGACCAGTGCAATTAGAACTGAAGTACCATTGCCAGTGCATCTTGGTACAATTACAATTATAAACTGAAGCATCAGCTGAAGCATGTGAAGGCTACTTTGCCATAACTTATAAATGTTATTTAAGCAGGAGTCATGAACCAACTATCTCATCCAGACTAACAGGGCATATGTTACAAAATTGTGATATATTTACAACTTCTAGAAACTTTTTCAGGGCTTTAACAGCATCCCCTCTTAACTCATAGTGGCAAGGTATAACTAGGTATCATGACTAAACTCTCAGATAGATGTCAACTGATATTGGGGGGAACACTGAGACCTAAGGATCCACACACTGCGATTCCCAAGGGCTTGAGTACTGCTTCCCCATGACCACAAACTGGAAAAACCCCCAAGGGAGAAATGGAATCACCATTAAAATATACCTCAGCTTCTGCTGGTAATCCATAAGGACACTATACTTAATGGTATCAAATGTTATTGTTGGGTTTAATAGGACCGGGGGTTGGGAGTAGGGGCACACTCTCCACCTCAAAATTACATAGGAGGGGATAAACCAAAGCAAAACGACAATATCTGTCCAGAATGACCAGATCTCAGTACTAACAGGAAAGAATTCAGAAAATAGAATCCTCTGTAATTGATTTGCCTACCACATTCTTGACCACTTTTATGAAAATGCTGGCTGGGAAATTCTGGAATTTGAAATCCATGAGTCTTACAGTTGCCTCGTTGGGACACCCCTGATCTTGAGCCATTGCCAAGGTCCAGGGTTGTGATCCTTACTTTGACAAGACAAAATAAAGACTAATGTATTCCAACGTGTATCTTGCACTTAAAAAAGTGAAGTATGTTTTAATAAAGTCAGAACATGGTAACAACATTTTATGGCCAGAGAAGCTAATGGAAAAAGTATTTCAAAATGCAGAGGAGTTCCTGAAAAGGAAGATATTAAAAGCACAAACTGCAAACAATCCCAGTAATGGAAGACAGAATGAGAAGTGGCTACACAAAAACCTTAGTGAAGATCTAAACATATATAGGAAAAGAGACAAGTTGCCAAGAAAAAGTACATAAAAATAGCTTATTACTGTTGAAATTGTGTCAAAGTTAAAGCTCGGAATAAGAAACAAAGGAAAAACAAGAACGGTTTCTTCAGGAATCCTTCAGATTAAAAGAATTAGAACTGAATAATTTTATCAGTTATTTATTGAAAATGGAGAGAGGTTAGAAAGAAAATACTGAAACCGCTATTCTGAATATTGTGAATTTATAAAGCAGTTGGGAAGCATATGATAAAAAGATAGGATTGAATCTTGTGTTTGACAAAAACATAGTCAGGGAATATTATTGCTAGCTCCAGCATTTGCAGGTCAAATACCAAAGGAGAAATTCCAGTAGAGTAGAGTAGAGTAGAGTAGAGTAGAGTAGAGTAGAGTAGAGTAGAGTAGAGTAGAGTAGAGTAGAGTAGAAAAGAAAAGAAAAGAAAAGAAAAGAAAAGAAAAGAAAAGAAAAGAAAAGAAAAGAAAAGAAAAGAACATTCTTTATTGGTCAAGTGTGATTAGACACAGAAGAAATTTGTCTCTGGTACATAAACCCTCAGTGTAATACAAATAACAAAGGGATAGGCTATAGATCATAAATCATAGCTACAATCATTAATAATTAATGATTAGAATTAATAAAGTTTTATTAATGAAGTTCAAATAATTACTACATCAGAGAGCCCCTCAATTAATCAGATGTGATGAGGGCAGTTGTAGGGAAGACATCAATTGACCCATCTCACCGAGTGCCATCATCTTTACCATCCATGCCTCCAGCGTGGGTGGTGACATTCTGATTCACCTTCTGATGAGTCCTGCTGCTGACATATCATTATTCTTGTTTGTTCTTATTTTATGTTTTTATTTCCTTATGACTATTTTGTCTTCCCTATATCTCTTTTCCTTCCTGGGATAGGAGACTTCCGTGGAGGTACACTTTGAAGTAAGCCGGGGGGGTGTGTGTGTTGAAAAATGGAGGTGATAGCAACTGGTGATGGCAATAGGTATGTGTTTACATGGATCTATTTTGTGTGGGTGAGAAGTTAATTACCTTAGTGCATATAAGCCAATGAATTCTGGCTTGGATTTATACCCAGCAGAGAATCTTGACTTCTTTGATCCTTCTGGCTTAATTGCAGACAGGTTCCTTGCTCTATTAGCCACAGTAGATATCAGCCACTGGTGCTGGGAAGCTGGAGTCTCTAAAAAAGCAAAAATACTGCAAAATGCTAACAGAGGGTGAAAGACATGGAACTCAACTCGTAAGCAGTCAGGCATGTAACAAAGAGTAATCTTAAAAAAAAAAAAAATAGGGAGCAAAGAATGAGAAATGGCATGTTTTCACACACATATTTAGAGCCTAATGTCTATGAAGATTCTCAGTCATCCAGCTCATTGTGGTCCAAAGGTGCTTTGACCAAAACTGGTCAAACAGGCCATCTACATTAAGATTGAACAGCCCACTCTCAACAGAGGGAGAGGGATATGACACCAACCTATCTCCTGTCCTATCATCCTTTCAGCAGTTCCAAGAAGGTTCCACGCCCATTTGCACAATACAGGTGACCCTGAGGGCCAGGGGTGGGATTCAAATTTCTTAACAACTGATTCTGTGGGTGTGGCCTAATTTGTGGGTGTGGCTTGGTGATCATGTGACTGGCTGGGCATGGCTTGTATGGAAATATTATAAATATTTATGTAAATATTGTATTTTTTATTTAAAAAGAGCAACTTTTAGCCAAAATCAGGCAAAGCAGGCAGGCAGATTGAGTTGCTCACCCAATCAGAATCACAGATTCATTCAGAGATCTATTTTTCTTACATGGGCTACCTAAGTCTGTCACATAAAATTTGCTTGCAAGCAAACTCACGAAATTAACTCATAGCACACTATGTATGTAAATATTGAATTTTTTATTTTTAAAAAAGAGCAACTTTTACCCCAAATCAGGCAGAACAGGCAGGCGGATTGAGTTGCTCACAGAATCACAGATTCACTTAAAGATCTGTGTTTCTGCCATCTGCTCCCTGAATCTGCACTGAATAATAGAAGCTTCAGTCCTAGAAGGTTCAGCTCTGCTTTTAGATTAGCTAAAAAGCAAGAAATCCAATGATTTCCTGATTTCTAGCTAATCTAAATCTCCTGGCACAGCAGAACAGCTGATGGTCAAGGGGAAAAAAAGGAAAAACAGCAACTTAGCAGGCAAGTTTGCCAGGTAATGAGTGAGTGGGAGGGGAGGGGCCAGCCAGTGGTGCGATTTGCTAGTTCTCTGGCAGGTAGAATCCCACCCCTGGTGAGAGTGCATTTTGCATGTGTGTGTAGACCATTTCCAAAAAATCTCAGCTGTGCCGCCCGGACAGCTGACAAGCGCTGCACGTGGGTGTGCAGCATTGCAAAATCCTCTTTTTTCCTGATTTTTCAACCTCAGCTGTGCCATGCAAAGCAGTTAAGGTTGAAAAAGCAGTAAATAAAGGACAGCCAAGAGTTTGGGTGGACGGCTGGGCCAAACAGAGCAGCAGACATCGAACTGGTCCGGTGTCTGCTGCTGTTCAGAGCTACTGGCTCTATAGAACCAGGCCGAACCAGTAGCATCCCACCCTTGCTGAGGGCACAAAAAACTTCCAAGTGACCTCAACGACTCTCAGAAAGAGTGCTAATGACCAGATGACTTCTACTATTGACCTCACCCCTTTCCTAAGAGGTCTGTAGGGGGCGTGCATAAGCACACCAAAGTGCCTACCATTCCTGTCCTATTGTTTCTTTTTATTTTTCTTATATGTATCCATTTCATGTATTCATAACTATGTTTATACTTATACCTATTATCTTGTAAGCAATTGACAAATCAAATAAATAAATAAATAAATTGTAACCCCAGTGATATCACACCATCTTGAATGTACCTCTACTGGCTCTCTCCTAAGAGAATGAAGTCATCTGCGCTTTTTTTTTAAAAAAAGTTTCTTGTCACTTCTAAGAGCCTGACTTTATGCTTCTGAGAAAATATGACTCTAGTATACATAATGTATGGAAAAGAAATGTTGGATCATTTCTGTGCAGTTCCCAAAATTGGTATTGGCTACTAGCCTTCTCTCCAAAGAGTCTGTATGCTTCCATACTTTATTCAAAAGAGGCCATCAATAAATGGAACTGAGAAGGGAGACCAAAAAAATGGGATTTCAATGCCACTTCTATGATGGATTATTTAGGAAATTGTTCTGAGGCTGGCTTGAGTATAAGAAGTAATTTTTCTTCAGCACACGCAAAAATAGGAGCCAACAAATAATTTGTGTTTTAATGTTCACCCCACTTTTAAGTCACCGTGCCCATCTTAAAGAAGAATCTATAAAGAGAAGTTTTGATGGTAAAGTGAATGGCAATCTTTATCCCTTGTAACGAGTACCACCCTTTCCTGGTTGTATGATTCAAGCAGATCTATTACCTTGTCAGTTTCCCAGCTCCCAGAATATTTATACCAATCACGAGCAGGAAAGCTCCTGAAATAAGGGTTATGACTCAATAAGAACTGCTAAATAATAAAGCTAGGATGGAGGGATATATTTAACTACTGGTGATGCTGATCTTTGTGCCACATATAATTTATAGGTAAATTCAGTGTATAACACCCCATCACTCTTTATTGTCAGGCTGTACTCATTCAAATATGAGAAACTGAGTGCCTTATTAAACAAGCTTTAGCCCATCCTCACCTTCTTAATTTTCAGGAATTTACAGCCTCGCCAACAGAGGTGCTATTCGACCAGTTCGCACCTATTCGGGAAAACCAGTAGCAGTTATTTGGCATGGGTCACCGAACCGATGGCAACCCCTGGCTGGCCATGCCCCCAAACCAATCGCTCACTTGCGATCGCTCTCCTAGCTTTCCGTTCCCCACGTCCTCTTTCTCCCTGGGGAAAAGGAAGAAAGGCATGGACACTGCAAGTATCACTTTCCCCGTGTGAATTAAAGTGCTGGAGTGAGAAGGACTGCGGTCTGACAGAGGGGGTGGGGAAATCCACTCAAGCCTTGGAGAAATTTAAAGGAGTTGTTTCCAAAATGCTTGTCTGTTAAGTGCCCCCCCACCCCCCTCTCTCTCTCTCTCTCTCTCTCCCTCTGTGTGTGTGTGTGTGTGTGAGAGAGAGAGAGAGAGAGAGAGAGAGAGAGAAAGAAAGAAAGAAAGAAAGAAAGAAAGAGGAAGGTAGAGAAAGAAAAATAATAGGAAGAGAGATAAAGAGATAAAACTCTGTGCTATTATTTTTAGTTATCCATTATTTATCATGTGTTAATATTTTACACTGTCCCTACATCTAGAGTGATTTTTCTGCCTTTCTTTTGCCCAGGGCTACCACGTATTTTTCAGGGTTTTTGTGCATTCAATGTCAATAGTCCAGAGCATAAAATACACATGTGCTTAACAAGAGTTGAAAGGGACCTTGGAGGTCTTCTAGTCCAACCCCCAGCTCAGGCGAGAAAACTGAGGATGCCAAACTGAGTAGAAATCCTGGGAAAGGCCTCAGAATAATACTTAGAAGGGACCTTGGGGGAACCCTTACCATTTCAGAGAAATGGCTGTCCAATCTTTTCTGAAAAACTTCCAGTGATTGAGCACCCACAACTTCTGGAGACAGGCAGTTCCACTGGTTAATTGTTCTCACTCACAGGAAGTTTCTTCTTAGTTTTAGGTTGCTCCTCTTTGTTCATTTTCCATCCATTGCTTCTTGTTTGCATTCTGCTTCTTTGGAAAATACATTCTCCCCCACTTTCTTTCTGACAGCCCCTTAAAAGCCTGTTGCCTATCACACTCTTGAGTAAAGCATGTGAGCCATTTCCTCCTTTCAGAGGTCCTTGAAAGTACATCTATAGTATGGAGATAATAAAGTCAAAAAAGGTGAACAACATTTTTACAGAACTATAGATAAGTTGAGGCTGCGTGACAAGGAATGGCTGGGAGGGGAGGGGCCAGGTGAGGCACCCCTTGATGTGAGTGACATTCAGTTGACCATGCCCACCCAGTCACATGACCACCAAGCATGCCCACCCAGTCACATGGCCACTAAGCCACACCCACCAGTCACATGACCACAAGCCACACCCACCAAATAAGCCACGCCCACAGAACCGGTAGTAAAAGAAATTGAATTCCACCATTGCTCACCAAGTTTCTTTTTGATCAACCATTTGGAATCAGTTTCATTTTTTGGAAGTAACTGAATAGTGCAAAGACATTTAGATAATACATATTAATTGCTGTCAATATATAGTCTTTGCAGCAGGACAGCAGGACAGTAGGATGGTGATCAATAATGTCAAAGAGCAGGTATGATCAGGTTATTAAAACCCCTCCCTTTTTAATATGTGCCATTTACTTCAGATCTAAGAAAGGATGGGCCTCTAATTCCTTGGTGACCACACCTTTTTGATGCCATTGATCCTGCTTTGCAGACCCAAACATAAGCCACCCTTTATGTCCTACAGTTTATTTTAGTTTAGTTTATTGTCACTGTACCTCATGCAATGAAATTAAATACCATCTTCAGTGTACATTATGACTATGAAAATAAACACATCCTTCACGTTGAATTGAAAACCCCTGATATGACAGTCTAGCATTTTGATGAAAGCCCAGACGATAACCCAATATCACACACAACTGGTTCCATGTCACCAAAGGTGGTTACATTATTTTGGCAGCACAAAACTGTCCAAACATTCAGCTTTTACACACTACAATCTTTTGTTTATTTTTTATTTATTTTATTTGGTTTCTCAATTGCTTACAAGATAATAGGTATAAGTAAAAACATAGTTATGAATACATGGATACATATAAGAAAAATAAAAGAAACAATAGGACAGGGACGGTAGGCACATTAGTGTGCTTATGCACGCCCGCTACAGAGCTCTTAGGAAGGGGGTGAGGTCAATAGTAGACAGTCTAAGGTTAAAGTTTTTAGGGTTTGGGGAAGAAATCACAGAGTCAGGAAGAGTATTCCAGACATTAACCACTCTGTTGCTGAAGTCGTATTTGGTGAAGTCAAGTTTGGTGCAATTAACCTTGAGTTTGTCCTGAAAGTCAGGGGTGGTGAGAAGGCTTGTCACAATAAATAAGCAACACTGTTATAGATCTGCTTATATAGCAAGAAGAACTGATGGCAGGTGGACCAAAGCAGTGATAAAATGGATTCCACTTGATAAAAAGTATCCACAAAAGAGACCTAAAAGAAGATGGAGTGACAACATCAGCAAGTATTGAGGACCAATTGGCAAAAGAAAGCTCAAGATGGCATTGGTTGGAAATATAGAGAAGAGGTCTTCCTCCTGCAGACAATGACTGGGACAATGACGACGACGACAACGATGATGACGATGATGATGATGATATCTACTTATACACATAAATTCCATTATAATTGAGAAACAAAATAGCAAAAATACAAGTCGCAACAAAGGAATGATCCACAGAAGATTTAAAATGTTAAAAACTTTGAAAAGTATATTCTACATTGTCTATAGGGCAGTAGAAATCAGATTCATGTATGAGATATTAAAATGTACAAAAGAGGCTTTGAGGGACTAAAAAAAAGTATTTGTGTGTGTGTGTGTTTATTGAACATCCATAGACCTTATCAATACCATGCAATAGCTATTTCCCTTCTTTTTCCTTCCTTCCTTCCTTCCTTCCTTCCTTCCTTCCTTCCTTCCTTCCTTCCTTCCTTCCTTCCTTCTCATCCTACTTTGTTTATCAGGCAAAGTAGTCAAGTTCAAACATCATGCCAAGGCATAATAATTGGGTTTACATAATCCAATAAACCAAAAACTGACAAGCCATATTATATGCTTGTATTATATGTGAATCAGGCTGCTTCAATTGGAAAGCAATTTAATTATCATTACCATTCTTGTAATTATTATCATTATATTCAACAATAGTCTTTTAAAAAATGATTCAGAACTGTATTAAACCTTGTAGGAGCACATCACCTTTCTGGTCTTCATGAATTCATTTTCCAGACTTTCATATAAGCAAAACAACAACAACGTGTCAACTTCAAGAGTTGTGTTAACAACTCCTTAAAATTATTGCATTTGGGATAGAAGGAAAACACACCTATGGCTGGATTTTCTGAATGGAACAGTCTTATAGAGATACTTTTTGAAGGCTACATAGTTCTATTAAGCATTTTCTGTTGGTTGTAAGCGTTTCAATTCTTGGAGAAAGGAACAATGCAAGTTTAGGGCAGTGTTTGTCAACCTCAATACCTTTCAGATGTGTGGATTTTAACTTCCAGAATTCTTCAGCCCGAGTGAGAAACACTGACTACTCTAGGTATATACTTACTCTATTCTTTCATTGTGATTTTAAAAAAGCAAGATATCACATAGAAATAATGAATATTGGAAGCAAGCAATTTTATATAAACCAAATACAGGTAAATCACCTAAGGAAAGTTTCATAACTTTCCATGCCTTTTCTAAGGAGAAGAGTCCAAGGAAGAAGGAAATTGTTTATGAATAGAATTTTAATTAAACTGAGCTGTAGGCAAATTTGAAAAGGTGACAAGGATACTAACAAAGGAGATGAAATTTTACCCTGCTCATCTTCCTGCATGACATTTGTGAAACTATAATACAAGGAGTCATTCTCCAAATTAAATAGCTAGGGCTAGATTGTGTATCAGTGGACTTGCAAACCATTATATATTGGTGACCTAAACTTTGCTAATGTTTGTCTAGGAGCAAAGCTGGAGAGGAAAATGTGAATAGATAACGAGATAGAACATAAATCCTACAAGCAGAATCCTGTTTGTGTCAAATTAAAAATAAATCTTTCTAAAGGGAGATGTGACTATAGAATTGTAGCCAGGGGTATTTGTAAAGTGAAAATGACAAGTATGGTCCAGAGGTGGTATTCAGCAGGTTCTGACCAGTTCTGGAGAGCCGGTAGCAGAAATTTTGAGTAGTTCAGAGAATCGGCAAATATCACCTCTGACTGGCCTTGCCCCCCATCTATTCTCTGCCCCCCAAGTCCCAGCTGATTGTCTTCTTTTGTTGCCCTGCATAGGAGAATGGAGCTGGAAAGCAGGTTAGTGGGGTGGGGAGGGAATGGAGATTTTACAGTATCCTTCCCCTGCCACACCCACCAAGCCACACCACGCCCAGCAAGCCGGTAGTAAAATATTTTGAATCACACCATCAGTATGGTCCCATCCATTTAAACATGTGCTTCATGCATTACACACATGTAAAAAGGGTAAGTTTAATCACTCATTTACACCCATCATGTTGGTATATTTGATTGTCCTTTCAGACCCTCTATCTAGCAGACATTATACAGGTAGTTCTCCACTTACAACCATTTGCTTAGTAACTATTCAAAGTTACAACAGCACCGATCACCATCTTTCACACATGACTGTTGCAGCATCCCCGTGGTCATGTGACCAACATTTGGATGCTTGGCAACTGGTTCCTTTTTTTTTTTTGAAAAAAAATGGTGTTTTTTTTTAGACAAACATGGACAAACACAACATAAAACATCAAGCCATCTTCCACATATATACATACAGTGTGTTGATTGGTTTACAAATTGTTTTGTGTATCCACTTCATACATATCCAGTCATCACTTAGAATTACATTGTATATGTTCTCATATTGTCAATCAAATATTTCTAAATACATTAATATCATTGTTAATCATTTGACTATACTATTATTCATTCATGTTTTACAAGATAATCCATATTTTATTTGATTTATTTTATGACAATTCATATTATCATCCCAAATCTACCCTATAATTATATTGTGATTATGATAAAAAATAATACATCTTTATATATTCATTATATTCTGAAAATCTACGTATTTCATTACCATGTTTTATTGTCTAACCATTGATAAAATAAATCCCAAATCTTATAAAATTGTTTATCCTCTTGTTCTCTAATTTCAAATGTCAATCTACTCATTTCAGCACATTCCATTATTTTCTGAATAACTTCCTCCTGCGTTGGTATTTTCTCATTTTTCCAGTTTTTAGCAAATACAATCCTAGCTGCAGTTAATACATTTACAATCAAATATTTCAATTCCTTACTATATATTTCAGGTAAAATTCCCAATAAAAATATCTCTGGTTTCAAGTCTACATGCATTTTTGTCATTTTTTCCAACCATGTGTGGATTTTAGTGCAATATTTTTTAGCATCTGCGCACGTCCACCACATACGGTAATATGAGCCAGGTATCTGATGACATTGCCAACATTTTTCAGATTTGTTCTTGAACATTCTTGCTATTCTTGTTGGGGGAAGATGCCACCTGTAAAACATCTTATACAAATTTTCTTTATATGCTGTTGACATTGTCATTTTATAATTTTGAGACCACATTTTTTGCCACTTCTCTAAATCAATCCCATATCCAAAATTTCCCCCCCAAGCAGACATTGTTTCTTTGACTTGTTCTTCTTCTAGCTTAATTTCTAATAAATATCCATACAATTTTTTAATCACCTTTTCATCAGTACCTGTCAAAATCTTATCTAAATCAGCCAATTTATCATAGAAACCTTCTGTTTTAGAATCTTTATCATACCTTGAATGTATTTGCGCATATGAAAACCAATTCATCTTTATACCTTGTTCCTCTAGCTTTTGCATAGATTTAAGTTCACCCTTTTCATTCAATATTTCACCATATCTGTTTGTTCCTTTTTGTATATTATAGGATAAGAAAATGCTTCAATAGTCAATAGCCAGACTGGAATTTTCAAATAACATTGTCTTTTAGTCTTCTCCCAATTTAACCACAGAGACTCCTGTATATAATGTCTTCTAAAGTATCCCTGTGTTTTAGTTCCTTTACACCATAGGAAGGCATGCCACCCCAACCATCATGTCCTTCTAGAGTCAACAATCTAGCATTTCTTAATGTTATCCATTCCTTAACCCACATCAGATTTGTAGCTTAGTAATACAACTCCCAATTAGGCAAACCAAATCCTCCAATTATTCTAGCATCTTGCAAGAGTTTTAGTTTTATTCTCGCTTTCTTACCTTGCCATATATATTTAAACACAATTTTATTTTAAGTCTTCAAAATAATCTTTTCCAAGCCTAATTGGAATTGTTTGGAACAAATATAAAATTCTGAGTAATATATTCACCTTGATTGTTGATATTCTCCCTATTAATGACAATTGTAAGTTTTCCCATTTCGCCAAATCTAATGCTATCTGTTGCTTGAGTTTAATATAATTATTCTCTTTAAGTGTGCTACATCTTGCTCTCAAATGTATCCCCAAGTACTTGATCTTATTCGTGACCTGAATTTTCAATACATCCGCCAACTCTTCCTTTTGTCTTAATAACATATTCTTTGTCAAAATCTTTTTTTTTATCTTTATTTATTTTCAAACCAGCCACCTTTCCATATACCTCTATCTTTTCTATCAGTTTTAATGCTATTTCTAGTGGATCTTTTAAAATGAAAACCAGATTATCTGCAAATGCTTGCAGTTTAAATTCTTCCTTCTTAATTTTTATCCCTTTTATATCCTTTTCTTCTCTAATATTTCTATCTAGCACTTCCAAGGTTAACACAAACAACAGAGGTGACAGTGGGCACCCTTGTCTTGTTCCTTTTCTTATATCAATAGAATCCATCAATTCTCCCTCTATCATTACCTTTGCTGTTTGTTTATGATATATAGCTTCTATTGCATGGATAAATTTTTTACCAAAGCCCATCTGTTCCAGCTGTAATAACATAAATTGCCAATTCACATTGTCAAAGGCCTTCTGTGCATCTAAAAATATCAAAGCCATTTGTTTTTCAGGGTGTGCCTTGTAATATTCCAAAGTGTCCAGAATTACTCTCATATTGTCTTTGATTTGTCTCTTTGGCAGAAATCCATTTTGATTGGGGTGGATAAAGTTATTTAAGTATTTTTTGAGTCTTTCTGCCAATATTGAAGCAAAGATTTTATAATCTTGAGTTTAGTAGGGAAATAGGTCTATCGTTCTTAATTTGTAATGGGTCGGCGTCCTCTTTTGGAACAAGTATAATGTAAGCTTCTGACCATGATTTGGATATCCTCTTCTTTGACATAACTTCATTCATAACTTCTGACAATGGGAGATTCAACAATTCTTGTCATGTCTTGTAAAATCCTGCTGGAAGTCCATCTGGGCCTAGTGCCATTATTTTGCTTCTTAAGTGCTCCATCATCGTTATATTACTTTCTAACATTATTTCAATCTCTTTAGATATCTGGGGTAGGTTAGCATTCTGTAAGTACTGTTTAACTCTTTCATCATCAATATTCTCTTGTGTGTATAGTTTCCCATAATAATCTCGTATGATTTTCTTCTTCTCTTTACTTCCATAGCAAGCTTGGCCATGATCATCTATTAATTGCAAAATTTTCCTTGATTCTCTCTCCTTTCTCAGTTTATATGCTAACCATCTACCTGGTTTATTTGCATCTTCAAAATAGTTCTGCTCCGCAGCTCTGATTTTCTGTGCTAATTCTTCTTTTTCCATTAATCCCATTTTTTGTTTAGTTATATCCATTTTTAACTTAATGTCCTTTTTCTGTGGCATTTTCTGTAACTATATTTTTGATGGTTGCAGTGCCCCAGAGTCATGCAATTCCCCCTTTTGCAAACTTCTGACCAGCAAAATCAATGGGGAATTTAGATTCAAGTCAACATTTTAAGTCAAGGACTACCTATACTGTATTGTTTCTTACTCCATCATTTTATTGATTTATTATGAATCAAATTTATATGGTTATCCATCTCATGGAAAGTAACTCTGAGCATTGTACAACAATCCAGCGAAAACACTAAAATAAATAAAACAATCCTAACCTTTATATAATAATTATTTTAAAAGCATGAAAAACTATAAAAGCAGAACTAAAACAGGAAAAAGAGAATAATAGACAAATGGGATATTAATAATAATGGAGCCACTTCACAAGTTCACCTGTCCCCTGGTGTCCCCAGGCTTGCTAGCATAAGCAGGTTTGGGGAGACGTTCAAAAGCTCAGGAGTGATAAGGCCAACCTTATCTCTGTGGGGAGAAGATTTTTCTGCTGTGGGGAACACAGCAGAAAAAGTCCACTCCATAAGTGCCCACCAAATCTTGTTCCCTGGATGACAGACACCATAACTTACCCATTCTAGTGGATCTGGTCAGACAGGTATACGAAATTGGGAAGAGGGAGTCCTTACCAATAACCCAATCAATGCCATGCAGGACATTAATCTCATAGGGTTGTTGTGGGGAAAATAGGAGGAGGAAGGAGTGCTGGATATGTTTGCTGCCTTGAGTTATTTCTAAAAATAAGTTTTTCTTTGTCATCAGCCCTGCTAACTGTAGTGTGATTGCTTAATGTGTAGGAATTGGAGATGAGAAAGAAAAATAAATCAATTTAGTCTGAATGTTTACAGAGATGCATCTAATTCATACCTCCTCTGCTCAGAAATTTTCACTGCTACCCTAACTTAAAACTCCAAACTTCCCGTCCAATAGATTACCAGAGGCCATATCCAAGTCCATATATTTTAGCGATATATAATAAAATTAGAATCAACAGACAGTTCTGAAAAAACAAAGTTGTGAAAAAATACCTTTTATCATCTAGCCTCAAATCTCACTTGCCAAATATTTCAAATGTTTCTGTCACTGCCAGCTCCCCCTTTAGGGCCTCAGCGGGACTTCCCAATCCTAAGTCTTCTCCTTATTCTTAGCCATTTTTTTTCTCCCATGTCTTAATAGCAGCTTCTATTTTGTAAGCCTAAACATCTCTTTGTAAGCCTCTTTCCTATCCATTTCATTCTATGTCTCTTGGCTACAAATCCTGGCAAATAACCCATGACGTAAGTTGGCTCTCCTGCTTAGTTACTTTAAACAGGATGAGGAGAGGCGGATTCTCAAGCACAGCCATAACAATCACTTGGTAAGTCACCTTCATCATATTGCCAAACAAAGGCCCTGCTTCTTGACCCTTTAAATATTCTGTGTAGAGTGCTAGCCATACGACAGGCCGTGTGAAAGATCTCAAGGTTCTATATAAAACTATTAGTGTTTGCTTCTGACACCCACTGTGCTGATCATTATTTTGTCTAAATCTTTCATTTTCTTGATATTTGCTCTCCCCGACACTTATAGGACATGACACTCCTTATGCACAAAAACCATAGGACTGATGCTGCCTACCACCTACGTTTTCACATTTTATTTGGCAAGTGCAAGCTTTCCCACAGTTCGCCAAACAATTGAAGGAAAAGACAGATAATTAACTTCCCTATGAATATTCATGGACACTCTTCTGTTATTCAAGGATAATTTTCACCGAGCGGCAGGCCATTGTACTATACAGAGAGCAAATGAAAAACAAAACAATGTAGTTTGGCTGCAAGCAAAGGAACAGTAAAATGCTGGAAAACGTATTAGTAAGCTGGGACAGCCATTTCTGTATTTAAGAATGGAACATCTTGAAAATCATTTGCAACAGGGCTTTTACTGTAATCTTTTCATTTAGAAAACTTTCTGGTTAATGTATTAAAAATGATCGTGAAGTATTTATTTCAGAAATGGTAAGTTATATTTGCAAGACATGGAATGGCGGGTAATTATCTGCTCATACAAATGAGATTAAATTATTGTTCTGACTTGAACTGCCTATTCTTTATTTTATCAGTTTGTTGGATAGATCTACAGTGTGTTTTTGTGTTGTATTGCAAATATTTTAATTAATAAATATATAAGTCAGCAAATGTATATGTGTGTCTCTCTCTCTCTGTATGTATAGATATAGATTCCAGCAGTAAAGCTTAATACTCAGAACAGCTTTGGCTTTGCCTTCTAATGAAAAAACCATACACACTTGTTCAGTTGGTGTTAGTCTGACCTTCAAGTCCAATTTGCACTACCTGGCTGAGCGAATAGGCTCTCAGCATATGGCATTTTCTTGTGAATTAGGAAAGAGCAGAGTGGAATTAGCTGCAGGAAATAGACTTCAGAGGGTCTGTAATTGCTTAGCTAACATCATGTAAGCCTACAATTCTTGGCTTATAAATTCATTGAAGTTAGGAACTGTGTTTACTTCTACCTCTGCATAAAAGGTATCAAGTCAAATCAGTGCCAATTCAACCTAAAAACAGTATTTGAAGCATGTGTGATCAGGATGCTCCAGCAAAGCTGAGGAAAAGAATGAAGCTGCTGCAAATGTATAAGGATTTGCAAACAACTACTTCCTGGGGGATTGTATTTCAGCAGAATATAGAAAACAAGAAAGAGTATGAATAAGTAAAGAGGGGTACCAGTTGGCAAAAGAAAGTTCAGGACCGTATTGGTTGAAAAATGTGGAGGAGGCCTTCATCCTGCAGCAGATAGATAAAGACAAAGGCAGAGGAGGAGGAGGAGGAAAAGGAAAAGGAAGAAGAAGACGAGGAAGAGGAAGAAGAACTACTACTACTACTACTACTACTACTACTACTACTACTACTACTACTATTACTACTACTACTACAACAACGACCCAATTGAGGGGCTTATCAGAGAAAATAGGGTAAACAGGGTTCATTCCTTCATGTAAAAAAGAAACTTTCAAGTTGAGAAGAGACATTTATAGGGAAGATTTAAAAGGAAAAAACAAGATTTAAGAATTTGAAAATGTTATAAAAACCACACAGAGCTCCACACTACTGGGGATACAAACACATGCAGATATAGGAGAAAGGAGCGAACTTGTGGAATGTTGGCTCAAAAATGTCAAGATGGTAGGTGACCATGAGATTAAAGAATGTACAGGTGAAACTCGAAAAATTAGAATATCGTGCAAAAGTTCATTTATTTCAGTAATGCAATTAGTAAACAAATATGTGAGAGATTCATTACATGCAAAGCAAGATAGTGCAAGCCGGGATTTGTCATAATTGTGATGATTATGGCTTACAGCTCATGAAAACCCCAAATCCACAATCTCAGAAAATTAGAATATTACATGCAATCAATAAAACAAGGATTGTACATAGAACAATATCAGACCTCTGAAAAGTATAAGCATGCATATGTACTCAGTACTTGGTTTGGGCCCCTTTTGCAGCAATTACTGCTTCAATGCGGCATGACATGGAAGCTATCAGCCTGTGACACTGCTGAGGTGTTATGGAAGACCAGGATGCTTCAATAGCGGCCTTCAGCTCTTGTGCATTGTTCGGTCTCATGTCTCTCATCTTTCTCTTGGCAATGCCCCATAGATTCTCTATGAGGTTCAGGTCAGGCGACTTTGCTGGCCAATGAAGCATAGTAATCCCACGCTCATTGAACCGGGTTTTGGTGCTTTTGGCAGTGTGGGCAGGTGCCAAGTCCTGCTGGAAAATGAAGTCAGCATCCCCATACAGCTCATCTGTGGAAGGAAGCATAAAGTGCTCCAAAATCTCCTGATAGACGGCTGCGTTGACCCTGGACTTAATGAAGCACAGTGGACCAACGCCAGCAGATGACATGGCTCCCCAAATCAACACAGACTGTGGAAACTTCACAGTGGACTCCAAGCATCTTGCAGTGTGTGCCTCTCCATTCTTCCTCCAGACTCTGGGTCCTTGGTTTCCAAATGAATTGCAAAAGTTGCTCTCATCAGAAAAGAGGACTTTGGACCACTGAGCAACAGACCACTTCTGTTTTTCTTTAGCCCAGGTAAGACACTTCTGACGTTATTTGTTGTTCAGGAGCGGCTTGACAAGAGGAATACGACATTTGAAGCCCATGTCCAGGATCCGTCTGTGTGTGGTGGCTCTTGATGCACAGACTCCAGCCTCAGTCCACTCCTTGTGAAAGTCCCCAACACTTTTGAATGGCCTTTTCCTGACAATCCTCTCCAGACTGCGGTCAGCCCTGCTGCTTGCGCACCTTTTTCTTCCACACTTTTCCCTTCCGCATAACTTTCTATTAATGTGCTTTGATACAGCACTTTGGGATTACCTTTTGCAATTACCTTTTGAGGCTTTTCCTCCTTATGGAGGGTGTCAATGATGGTTTTCTGCACAACTGTCAGGTCAGCAGTCTGTCCCATGATTGTGATTCCTACTGAACCAGACTAAGAGACCATTTCAAGGCTCAGGAACCCTTTGCAGGTGTTATGGCTTCATTAGCTGATTAGAGTGGGACACTTTGAGCCTAGAATATTGAACCTTTTCACAATATTATAATTTTCTGAGATTGTGGATTCGGGGTTTTCATGAGCTGTAAGCCATAATCATCACAATTATGACAAATCACAGCTTGAACTATCTTGCTTTGCATGTAATGAGTCTATCTCATATATTAGTTTCACCTTTTAAGTTGCATTACTGAATTAAATGAACTTTTGCATGATATTCTAATTTTTCAAGTTTCACCTGTATACTTTTCACCATCTTATCCCTAAAGGCTTTGAAGTGATTTAATCAACTTAATAAATGAGTAACCTTAATATTTAAGCAGCAATCTATGGAATGTATTTATTCCACTAAATAGGTAGAGGAGGTACTATTTTGAGTAAACGTTATATTGTATTATGCTGTGCTGTGTTTTGTTTTATTGTTTTAAAACCTTTACAATAGAACCCCATTAGATTCAAGTGGCCCCCATTCTAGTAGCATTTTGAAGGACCCCAAAAACATGGCACTTCACACAACCTTGTAATGATTTATGTTCTTTTCTTCCTGATCTTTGTCTGCATCAGGATTTGCTTTCTCTGCCATTTTTGTTTCTTTGTTCTGTGTTTCTTTGCGCAGTTCCTTGTTTTTCAATGTTTTGAACAATTTGTAAAGAGTCACTGGGAGTTGGATGACATATATTTTTTTAATGAACTACCCTTGTTTATTTTCTACATAGTTCTCAATGGTCTATTACTGTTTATTGACCAAGAAAGACTGATCCTGAAAGAAAAGAGAAACAAAATCTAGCTGAACTGCTTCCAAGTTACAATTGGTGATCTTAAAGCTGTTATGTCTGCATTTTACCACAATGTAGGAAATCAAAAGTTTTCTCAGAGTCAAATGTAATCCCAGGTCATCGCATGGAGATTATGTTCTTGGTAATAGTAGAGAAGTAGCTTGTGACTGCTTTTTTCCAGGACTGTTTTAGTGTTCCATTCTAATCATCTTTGCAGAAGGCATGTCAGATATGCCTTCATTATTCCCTCAATGGCCACTGTTGTTAAGAGATTTCAAAATTTTGACCTCAGTAACAAAGCAGCCAATGGCCATTCACCTGTTGGCACTTCTGGGCACAAGGCTCAGTGGGAGGCAGGGCGGAGGATGGTGATACTCCTCTCATCTTTCCTTGCAGCATAGAACCTTCGGGTTTCTGAGAAGTGTACTTGGAAGGCATGACAGCATTGGATTTTTCCAAATTTCAATCCCACGTTAGTCATGAATCTCCAGTTTTGGACACATTCTGTTAGTTAGCCCATTCGAGGTATGTTGATTCAAAAATTGTTACTTTATGATGTACCATTTCATCCAGTTGAAGGTTACAAATTATGAAACAGGCACTAATGTTTTAGTGTTGTATACATAGGGAGCAGTGGTGGTATTCTGCCAGTTCACCCTGGTTCTGCCGAGCTGGTAGCACTGATGAGCAATGGAGACCGAACCGGTTTTCTCCAATGCTCTGCTGTTGGGCCCGCCCACCTAATCTTTATTCCCTGTTTTTGAAGCACAGCTGCTTTGCTGCTTTGCATCAGCTGCCAAAGAGATAGGGAGAGTGCAGGATTGCAGGAGGTGAGTTGGAAAGCCTAAGTGCCTGTGCAAAATGCGTATTTGGTGTGCACACACATGCAAATGTGTGCACGCACACAAAGTGTGCCCACCAAGCCATGCCCACCGAACTGGTAATATTTTTTTTTAAACGCACCACTGATAGGGAGGTGCCATGCACTCATCTATATAATTACAGAACTCCATTCATTTATATTACATAGATCCACATGCAGAATTTGGTTGAGATACAAGATTTGAGCCAGAGAACTAGAAGCCAGGGCCACAAACTGGAGATTCCACTAAGCTACAAAGTTTAGTAAGTGACTTTGGAGCACTCTTTCTCTGTCAATCTTTTAGGAGAACACAATTAGGTGAGCCTTCAATACACACAGTCTTGTAAAACCATATAAATTAACAAAAATACACAGGTACAGTATTTCACTGTTCACCTCTGTACTGTAATCCTTTTCTGAAAATAATAGTATATTGCATATATGTATGTGCATGTGCATTTTTAATAAGTCAGACAGGAGACATAAGCAGTTTCAAATCAATTGTAAATTTCCCCCTGACTCTGTCTTGATATGTTTTTCTTCTCATTTTTAGCTCCACATCCATTCCCTCCTATTGTTTTTAATTCTTGACATCGCAACTGATGTCTGCTCAGTAGATCATGACAGGTGGCTAGTTTCAAGTATTAAGTTTTTCAAGTTGAAAAGCCATCTTGTCATCAATAAGCATTTGAATCAGCTCCCAAAGCAGCAGGACAACCTAAAAGAAGCTGTTGGGTGGTACTTTTCTCTGTTGTTCTGTTTTGAACCCCCCTCCGTACTTACAGTGCTTTCCCAATACTTCAGATCTGTAGACTTGACACTATGTTTGGGAGAAGCAATATTGCAGACATTAACTTATAACAGTTCTGTTGTAGCAGAGCGCAGAAAGGGAATGCCTAATATGATCCTGCAGAGAAAGACTAAGTTATCATAGTTGTGCAGAGTTTCTACTTTGTATGGCAGCAGGATATGGAATGAGTGCCACCAAAGACAGGATCCTTCTAGATGATTATTTTGGAGCAAGGTGGGGAGTAGACTTTATGAACAACTGCACTGATCTCAAAGTCTCACACAATCCTAGTGGAACTTTCCTGGGAGAATTCAGCTGCAGCAAATCAAATCAAATTAAACCTAATATGAATTCATTAAGCAGTTGGGTATCTCTTATTACACACCAAGCAAAAACTGATTGTGAAACTAGAACAAGATCTTTTCTATTGTCTTGACCCAACTCATAACCCTTCCCTACACTGGTGGGATTCAAAAAAATTTACTATCGGTTCTATGGCCGTGGCTTGGTGGCCATGGCTTGGTGGGCATAGCAGGGGATAGATACTGCAAAATCCCCATTCTCTCCCCACCCCACTAACCTGCTTTCCAGCTCCGTTCTCCTGTGCAGGGCAACAAAAGAAGACCCAGCCAATCAGCTGGGACTTGGGAGGCAGAGAATAGATGTGGACAGGGCCAGTCAGAAGTGGTATTTGCCAGTTCTCCAAACTACTCAAAATTTCTACTACCGGTTCTCCAGAACTGGTCAGAACCTGCTAAAAATCACTTCTGGTTTCCTAAACATGACTATATAATAAACTGAACCAACTAGAGTCTAGATTTTACAATGTTCAATTTACATTTATAGAATTGCCGAAGAAAAAAACTCAGCCTTATTGTATTCGTGTGTCTGAAAAAAATTCTGATGGGAGGAAATTTTGTTCAATTAGGATTTGAGAATTACTATTTTTTCCAGTTCACACTTTCCATGTGAAAATCAGAACAACATTTTCATATTACAAGTATCATTTTCAAATTAGGTCCTTTTTAAAGGATATATCTAGTTACAGAGTTATACAATAACTTATTTGAAATGAGTATCGTACTTAAAATATTAGCATGTCTTTGTTTGCTATGGCGTAGAAGTTGTTTCTCCTGTACAAGCAAGCAGGCAAGAGAAAATGTAGAGAATGTTCAATCATGTTTAAATCTCAAAGGAACCATACTGTGTAGATATAGCTGGATTAGCTTGTTGTTTTCAGCAAATGCTATAAGGAGTCTAAATTAAAGAGTGGCAGCATGTAATTTGAATGACTTGAAGTATGAGCCACACCATTTCTGGAATTCATCAAAATGTAATATATACACAAACACATACAGGCCTAAATATACACCAGAGAGAGAAAGAGAGCACAAGTTATTTGTCTGGTCTTGGTTTCATCATTATAAAGAAATGGCCTCTGAAATGCATTGAGTTCACTTCCATAATTCTTGCAATGACAACTAATCTTTCTCCAATATTAATAATGTTCTATTCTACTGCTGTTATGTTTCCCCATTGATTTTTGACAACTGCTAAGACTGAGTCCCACCACCACTTTCAGTAAAGGAACTACTGACAAAATTCTTGTGTTACATTGTCTGGATGAAGGTAAAGATAGAAAAGATCAGGTACTAAATCCCCTGTATTATCATAAAATAAAGTTATAACAAAGGAATGAAACAATGGCAGCATAATGTCTATGGTGCCATAATCTTCCAGCACAGGGAGCTTTCTTTTTTTAAGGGAAAAATAGATAAATTAGTGGATAGAAATGGGATAAGAAGTTACCATTTTGCTTAAAACAAGTGGGGAAGTGATTAGAGCAATATCTCTTTAGGAATTCTTTGGACTTTAGCTACTCTCTGGAGCCCTGGTGGTGCAGTATTGCAGGTAAACTCTGCAAACAGCCTGGAGTTCAATCCTGTTGGGGTTCAAAGTTGACTCAGATCCTCCATCCTTCTGAGGTTGATAAAATGAGGACCCAGTTCGTTGTGGGCCATATGGTGACATTGTAAACCACCCAGGGGTGCTTTAAAGTACTATGGGGCAATATATAAGTCTAAGTGCTATTACGATTGCTACTCTCTGCACAAAGTTCAGTCAATATTCCTAACATGAATAGTGAAACCTCATTAGTCTGTTTTGTGGTAGAATGGGAGACTGAGTTTTCTATTGGACACCTGGGAGGATGTATAATTTGGTGCCAAATCTTCACTTCAATAAAACATTAGATTTTCTACTGACAGGTCCATCATTCAGGGTACTTAAAATAGATTCTCACTGTGAACCCAGGAAATAATCTAGTTGAATAATTGGATGTTTCTTCCTTCTCTTTATGTACTCACTATACAATGCTTAAATTTTCACAGCTATTATTTTTATCCCTATTCTTCTAGTCATGTTTGAGCATCACATTCAACCTCAATATTTGAATATATTTCAGTTAATTTGAGAATAAATTGTCCTGCCTTGCTCAATAAAAACATAAAACAATCAAGATAAAGTTTATTTCTTTATTTGCCCACACTATATAAACAGAATCTTGCCAGATTAAACCCTAACCTAATGGATATACATTTGAAGATTCCAGGGAATGGCTACTCTTAATCTCTTCCTTTTCCTACAATCCAGCTCTGGACTGGGCTGTCTCTTGTTTTGTGCCCCCTTCTTGGAAGGTGCTCCTTCTCTTTTAGAAAACTGCTTCATCATTGTAGTACATCACAAGACCTCCCAGTTCATAGACAACTTTCCATAACACAAATGATGTACTGCCGGGATGGGATACTACTGGTTCGGCCCAGTTCTATAGAACTGGTTGTTATGATTCCCAGTACTTCAGGGAACCAGTAAAATGGGCTCCTGGCTGGCCCCACCCATCTTCGCCTGTTCCTCCGTTCCCTGCCCAGTCAGTCTTTATTGTGCATGTGCGACATTGCATGCATGTGCAACAATAACTGATGGCATTCTCCTCCCGCCCGCCCTGCCCAGTCACTCCTTATAGTGCATGTGCGCTACATTGCTTCCCACATTTTACCACCCACCGCAATCGCTTCCAGGGATAGAGAGAGAGAAAGAGGAAGAGAGAGAGGAAGAGAGAAAGGAAGAGAGAAAGAGAGAGGGAAACAGAATGGGGAAGAGAGAGAGAAAGAGAGAGGGAAAGAGGGAAGAGAGAGAGAAAGAGAGAGGGGAAGAGGGGAAGAGAGAGAAAGAAAGAGGAAGAGAGAGGGAAAGAGAGAGGGAAAGAAAGAGAGGAAAGAGAAGGAAGAGACAAGAAAAAAGAAAAAGGAAAAAAAGAAAATGGGACAGAGAAAGGAAGAAAAGGGATAGACAAAGAGGGGATGGAAGGAAGGTACAGAAAGAAAGAGAAAGAAAGAGAGGGAGAGAGGAGAAAGTGAATGAGATAAATGGATGGATAGATAGATACATGGAAGGAGGGAGGGAGGGGGAGAGGAAAAAAAGCAGAGGAAGATAGGACATAAACCCTTTGAAATAGCACAGCAATCCAGGGCTTGCCTGGAAGGGATCTTGGAAGTCATCTTCTAGTCCAATCCCTTGCTCCAGCAGGAGATCCTTACAGAATCATAGAATAGCAGGATTAGAAGGGAGTGTGTGTGTGTGTGTGTGTGTGTGTGTGTGTGTGTGTGTGCATGGCTGTCAAAACTCCAAAAACAGGTCAAGTAGTTCTGTGGAGGTTAGTCATAAATTAGAACACCAGCCATTAAGCGAGGACCACTTGTATTTGGTTTGCCAGTCATATGGCCATATGGCCATGCCCACCCAGTCACATGACCACCAAGCCACACCCACAAATTAAGCCATGCCCACAGAACCAGTTGTTAAAAGGTTTGAATCCCATCCCTGTGTACTGCACTTATGCAGCTGGAAAGAGGATACACCGATGGAGTTTGTTGAAAGCTTTGATGAAGTCCAAATACTTTATGTCTGTAGTGTTCCCCTGATCTCCAAACCACCAACTCTTTCTAAGAAGGAAATAACATTAGTGTGACACAATTTGTTTTTGACAAACCTATGCTGGCTTCTGCTAATTGCACTATACTTACCTAAGTGCTTACAAATATAACATTTCTTAATCTCTTCAAGATCCTTTGCCAGCATTGATGTCAAGCTAATCGTTCTGCGGTATCCTTGGGTTTGTCTTTTCCTTTTGAAAATAAAGATAATTTTTCTCCTTCGGTCTTCTGTAATCTCACCAGTTCTCCTGAAACTCTCAAAGAATAGTGAGAGGGGTTTTATTGCCTTCCTTGTTCTAAGAAGAACTCCTCTCCTTCCTCTGTCACATAATAATCACCAGCTAAGACTCCATTTCTCATTTGAGACAAGACAGCTGCAAGATATGGTTCAGTTAGACATCCTGCCTTCCCCCCATCCCCAATTACCAGTTGTGAAGGATTGTGGATCTGTCTGTGACAATGGGAAAGAATGAGAGTAAACTTTGAGGTGGGATTTTTTTTTTTTAAAGATAACTTAGTCCCCAGAAAGAAAGAAAAAGGTCTAAGAAAGAATCTGAAGATAACCTCACCTTGATTTTATTTCATAATAAAGTGAAACAAACCTTGACATGCTTTCAAGATTCTGTAACTGTCCCCTGAAAAAAAAAATCAAGAATATTCCTGGAATCCTGATGTGTTTCTTTCGTGATCTTGCTCACCTCAAATGCCTGGCACTTTCTCCTCACAATGGATCTAGATCAGTGATGACTAACCTTTTTGTCGTCGCATGCCGAAAGTGTGCGTGTGCATGCGTGTGCGCACACACACACCTGCACCCATAATTCAATGCACCCGCAATCCTCACATGCTCCCCTTGCCCCCTGCACATGCGTGCATGATCCCCCGCGTTCCCCTTGCCCCCTGAACATGCATGTGTGATCCCTGCACTCCCCCCACCCCCTGCCATCTCCCAGAAGCACCCTGGCCCCCCCCCATGCATGCATGGTATATACCCAAAAATCAGCTGGCTGGTGGGAGGTGCAAGCAAGCATGTGCAGTAAAACTGAGCTGGGGTGACGGCCTGCATGCCGGTAGAGATGGCTCTATGAGCCATTTCCGGCATGCGTGCCATAGGTTGGCCATCATGGATCTAGATCCTTTTTTGTTTCCCTTTTGTTTTTAATGTACACAATAGCACTGTTTTCATAGATTTTGGTATCTATTGCAAGCCTGGGGCCATTCTAAGTTTTAGCCTTTCTGACATAGTTCTTACAGTTTCTGTAGATTACCTTCTATTCTTCTTTGGTTATGTGTTCCTCTTTCCATTCAACATTTTCAAGAACTCTGTATTCATATTGAGGCCTTTACATCCTTCCCAGGTCTCCTTCATGTTGCGATTGTTTACAATTGCAACTTTAATATTTCATTTTGTAAGATTTTTTCAGCCTTCTAAAATACTTTTGTTTGCAAACTGCAGTGTCACATAACTACACACAAAAGATCTACACAGGTGTAAGCTAAAAATAGGTTCTTACCCTGCTCATTCTCTGATTCTTTAGCCACCAGAAAAGTCTAATTGAGCCAATCTAGGTAGCCAATTCTCAAAGAAAAAGAGGCCATTGCTACCTCCTCCAATAAACCAACAGAACCAAATGAGGGTTCTCTTCCACAAGGTAGAGAGTTACCTTTATGTGTCACACCACCTTAAAGCTAAAATTATTTCACTCGTCCTACTCATATATAGCTTTGTTTATTCCATTCCATATTCTACTCTTCAGTTCTGAAATAATTAAAAGAGGTTCTAACCGAAGATTCCAACAAAATGATAATTTTGCTTTAATAAGAAGATTTTTTTAGACTCCTGGCTTTCATTGAATAACATCCTTTTTACAATGCTTTGAAGTATTTCCAGATAGCTGAAAGGCATCAATTTTCACGTGATTTTATAAAATATATTAAATGATTTCATATAACAACACTAACAAATTCTCTGATAACTTGCATTATGCATTGGCCAATTGCATCATGTAAGTCATGCTGAAACATTTAAAATCATGTGGTTTGTTCTTTTTATGGTTAGTGATTTCTTTCTAAGCAAAACGGCATTAGTGATGGAAGAGCATCGATCCCAGGCTGAACTTGAAGCTTTGTATAAATTCAGGTCTTTAAAAAAATAATAATTGGAAAAGTCAATGCAGGCTACATCATAGCAATAGTTGGGTGGTGGTGGTGGTGTCCAAAGAGCTACAGCACTATACTTGTATTTCCAAAGATCTGCTCAGCAATCCTATCAGAAGAAGAAATACTGCTGAAAATATTTTAACTAAATATTTTAAGTTTATTAAACCATACATAATTCAAAGAAAGCCCCACTAGACATGCATTATTCTCTGATTTCATGCTCTTGTTTCTAACTTCTGGTCTTCTATCATGCTGGATGACATTTCAGAATCATGGAACATTAAAAAAAATTGGGGACATTATTTATTTAGACTTTTGTATATTGAATTGATAAACGACTTTTTCTCCAAGCACTCAAGAAGATACGTACATGGGGTTATGCTTTCATTTATCCCCACAATTACTCAGAGGTGAGTTGACAGGGAATGAACTGAACAATGGGTCCAAGGCATATTTCCAAAGCACTTTTCCTTCTGGGATTTTATGTTTTCTCCAAATGTTTTATTCAAAAATAGCACTGATTTTTTTAAAATGAATAAAAATGTGTCAAATATTTAGAAAAGGAAATGCTATCATTTCTTCGATAAGATCTCGAGGTGATAAGAATTTTAGAGCCAACTCCAACGAACGGAAAATTAGTTCTTGGAATGAGCTTGAAAGAATGCTGGATGCATTAATAAGGGAGACTTCTTTGATGGGAATAGGTCTTGGGCTTCTCATAACATCTTATTTATTCCACTTGATATTTAGCTTTTTAAAAAGTTCAAAAGTGAGACAAGCAGCTAAACAAATGACCTTATGACATATTGCTTAATTAGAATAAATTAGCAGAAAATATTGTCTTAACGAGAAAGAATCTTTTGCGTTGACTTTAACAAGGCACTTAATTATATACATCAAGTAAAATTTCTTTCGGGACTTCTCTTTTCTTCATCTAAGTAACTCACTTAATGTAGTTTCTCATTTGCAACTGCGATTACAGGAAAAGATCTAACAAGATAAATTAGATTTAATTTCACCAAACATTAAAATAAAACTTTGTAAAAGTTAAAGCAAAGAGAGGAATTGGTTGGAAAGGATACAACACATAATTTTCTTTTGCTGTTAGTTGTTTTTATTTTTTCCTCCTTGATAATCTAGTCATATAAATATAGCCTGGAGCCTCAAACTTCTGTGTATATGTCTATATGATATATATTCATCATATAATTATTGCTTGAATGTTATTAAACAGAGGGCATTGAAAGCAGCTTTTTTATTTTTAAGAGAACCAAAAATTAGTTCAGCTGAAGAGACCTTCAATTTGTTGAGTTGATCTCAAGTTCAGATCCTATATAAAGAAATTGTCTTCTCCGAATTAGAAAGGCATATTGAAGATGAAACAAAATTAACTACAGACATTGACATATAAATGATTGTCAGTAAATGTGAAATGTTTACATTTGGTTTGCAAGCTATTTCCCATCAGCTCCAGTAGAATGTCCCTGAAATATGACTTCTTCTTTAGAAATGAGCCAAAATGATTCATAAATAACCCATACAAATAAGCAGACAGTGTAGTTGCAGTTTCAGAAGAATCTTACTCCATATTATTTACAAAGTCTATTAATCTTCTCATCACTCCTAATCACCCATCTCTTCCCACTTGTGACTATATGACTGTAACTTGTCGTTTGTATCCTTACAATTTATATTGACTGTTTCCTAGTATGATTTGATTGCTTATTGTACCCTATGACTATTATTAAATGTTGTACCTTATGATTCTTGACTCTTGATGAATGTATCTTTTCTTTTATGTACACTGAGAACATATGCACCAAGATAAATTCCTTGTGTGTCCGATCACACTTGGCCAATAAAGAATTCTATCCTATTCCATAGTAATCATATTTTTCTTCCTAAATATTTCCAAGTCAATGGAATGCCAGAGCATGTAATTTATAGATGTATTCTATTTCCTACTCCTCCATTAAAAATAACATGCATGTAACAAACAGAGATGGCCATCTTCCAGTATTTCATATAGAGTTACTTTATATTTAAAATATTAAATTCAAAATTCAAAGCAATAAGCCAAGGATAGTCATATTTATCTATATTTTTAAGAAGACAGATCTCATTTATGATGATGATCTCTTTGCCATGACTAGAATTATAATCATCCCAATATAAGTAAGATAGGTTATAAAATGAGGCACATAGACAGTTGCTAGAGAAGCATTGATTCCCACTTTCTTTCTATCTTGATTAAGCTAAAAGGCAGCATATTGATTTGCCTCTTAACATAGCTACATAGTTCCTCATTTTTGTTGATTGATGATTTTAAACCCCAACAAAGTAAATTCTTTTATTTCATCTAACTTTTCATATTGATCTTGTTCATATCGATTCATCTATTTTAGGGATTCTAGGGCAGTTTCCTCTTTGTGTTTTATACTTCCCTATAATCTAGATTCTAGAAGACAGCTAACATTTGAATAAATAGAACACTATGCAGACATAGAAATCATATTTGTTGTTACTATCAATGCATAACAAAAGCCTGCTTTCATCCAATACAGTACCCAATGAAGGTCTACAAAGGAAGGAAATGTCATCTACAAGCCAATGGCTAAAAGAAAATCCCTATAGAATAGTTATAACATAACTACAGGTGTACTAATTATTCTCTTAAGAGTTGTGCATGGGTATAAATTTTCATGGATGCAAATTACACTGGTCTACAAATTTTGGAAAATTATCGACTTCCAAGATAAAAAGTGTTAATTTTACATATTTTGATTAGATAAATTAGATAGGTGTTAAAAGTGCTGGTTGGCTAAAGTTTTCAAGATATTTCACAATAAAGATTTTGCTGAAATCTCCCCAGGGACGATCCTATTTCAGTTCACAAGAGAAAAGCCAAAAAGCACAGTTTAGATACCGAATTAAGATGGAACCTTGTCATTTAATCTGATGTTAGAGCTTGTCAGTTTTTCATGCAAAAAGCATGAAAATGTTACATGAAAAATCAATAAATGAATGGAAAATTATGCTACTGGTATCAGTAAAAAGATGAATTTATAACGTTTCATGTGGGAACCATTCTCATTGCAAATATCACATTTTTCAGAAAAGATATGCAGCATAATTTCACATCCCTCTCATAATTTTGAATTATTTTGATGCAATTTTGACCTGAAGCTGCATCTTGGAAACTGGGACCAATTAATACTCAGGACTTCATTTTCCTTTATGAGTGACCTAATTCTGGTAAAATTAAGCTACTTTCATTTCCAAGGCTTTCTCCTTGTAGACCAGTGTTATAAAGAGATATTTCACTGGTTTTTTCAAGAAGACCAGGCTGAATACTCCCAATCAATCTGGATCCTGGATCACAACAAGTATATGGTGTGCTCATTATAGCTAGCGAAATATAGTTTAGTGACACAAAACATGAGGAAATATCAAAAATAATCAATTAGCAAAACAGACAGAAAGAAATGGTAGGCAAAACTGAGGAAGGGGGAGAGGGAAGAGAAAGAGAGAAGAGGGGAGGAAAAGGAGAGCGAGAACACTATGCAATGATTTACATTATTTGTATCTATATATCAGCAAAACTTTCCAAAGAAACTGAAAATAATATTGTGGATAATAAACCTGAGCCATTCCAAAGTGAATGGCCTTTAGTTATTCTAGTTTTAAACCTTTAACCCTTTTTTGTCCGCACCCACACCTCCCTTTCTGTTCTATACCACAAAGTGGTATAGTGGACGGTGCATCTAACAGTACAGTAGCAAAGCTTTCCTATGGCTGTTTTTCTGTACCTTATAAGGGCAGCAACTGTGTTGACACCCAGTCTTATTTTGCCTTTTGTGTAATATATATATGTATGTATGTATGTATGTATATGTATATGTATATGTATATGTATATGTATATGTATAGTAAATTTTATTTGAGTTTTCACAAAGAGAAAAAACAATACAAATAAAACATCTTTTTTGAAAGCAACATAATCCTGGGTTACATTTCTTTGTACAGACACAAATTCAGGTTCATGCTCATTTTTATATTCTATTCCATATCTTATTACTATTTTACATTTTCTGCATAGCTTCTCCCCTCTTTTAATTTTCTCAATTTTATTTTAATTATCTCATCTCAATTCAAATCATTGTATTTATATTTTTTGTCTGTCCTGTTTCAATTATACATTATCTTTTCTCATTAAACAAAATTTCTCCTGTAGTTACTGATTGGAGTATGACACCTTTATATCTTTTCCCTAAAGTTGTAACATTCAATATAATACATAACTTCCATTCAGATTCTGCTTGGTACATTCTTAAAATATACACTGTATTCTTAAAAAAAGAAAAAAAATTATAAATGTATATAATTAAAACAACATTCCATTCCAATTCAATTCTATCATTAATATTAATATTCATTAAAGTCTTAACATCTTTAACATTATTTTTCAATTAAATATCATACTTCTATGGGAACAATTATAAGCTTTCCATAATTAATTCCCCCCCTCCACTTATATTTTTAAAACATTAACTAATTAAAATGTTCCCGTTCCTTCCTAATTCAATTTTCTCATTTATTTTATTTCACTTACTTTATTCACAAACATTTCACTAAATTACACTATTTTATCCCTCATTTTAATCATACATTGTTTCCAATTTTCTAAAGTTATTTCTATTACTAATATAACAATACAATCTTATGTACCTTTACAGAATCCCCTTTTCAGTTAGATTTTCACCCATTATCTCTAAGTAGGTCCTGTTTCTCTATATCTTGCTCCAGTCCTTTGCAACTTCTTTTCCTTTCCTTCTTCCCTCTCTTCTTCTCTCTCCCCTTTTTACCCCCTTGTCTCTCTACCTCTATTTCTCTCTTCTGTATTCCCCTTTTCTGTTGCTTTCCAGTATTATACTTATTTTTCAAATTATTTTTCTTTTCTTTGGTTGTTTTTTAAGTCTTAAATTCTCCATTCTCTTTCCCCCCTTTCCTTTTTCTTCCCCACATAGAATTACTTGTTCATTAAAGATGGCTTCTTCTTTGTCCCAGTCTTCTTGTTTTGCACTCTTTTTTTGTTGTTTCTCATAGTTCCAAATCTCCATTTCTAAGAATTGAAAGACGAAGCCAAAAGAACCCTTCCCTTCTTGTGCATCTTCTTTGTACTTTTTTAGTTCCATTTTGTCCAGAAGTGGTGCCATTGTATAAATTTTTAAACAACCACCCGATTGATTTTAGTCATTCAAATATAATAACCAAAAATCCAAAGATCACCAAATAGTCCAAATACAGGCAAGCTGTTTCTTTTTTGCTCTTTTTTTCCACTTTCTCTTCCTGGGGTTACTATTTAGTTGCAAAGTTTCAGTTAAAATGTATCTTTTAGAAGTCTTGTTGAAATTTTACTTTAGATTCTTTTTAATTCCAGGCAGTCTCCTCCCTCTTCCAGATCCTGCCCTTATACTTTTTCTCTCCCTTCCTGCTTATGAAAAAAAAAAATAGTGTCCAGAACTCTTTATTATCCCTTTGGCATTTTGTTTTATTTTCAGCTTAATTGCCTATTGATGTCAAAGCAGATTTTTCCTATTTCTTATTTAAGTCTCTTAGCTGTCAGTATAGGGAAGGAGAGAGAAGGGGGAAAAAAGCCAAACCTTTCCCTTTTCACTTTCCTTCGCTGCTTCCGACTCTTCTTTGGGAGCAATGTTATTTTTTGTAAGTTTAAATTCCAGGGTACCTTGGTTGTTGCTTTTACAATTTAACCCAGTCAGCCAAAACTTTCACTTCTTATCTTCCTCCTGCACATTCTTTTCTGGTCGAGTTCTTTGTGGTGGCCATTTCTGACCACCGCTGCAACCGCCTTCGGGAAAGGGAGTAATGGCCAGCTGAGGAGGAGAGATGTGGCTCTCCTCGACCCTGCTGGTGGTCTCCCCCCTCTTCACCACCTCTACGGGGTGGCTTATCCCTGAAACCAGCCAGCCCGGGGTGCTCCAGTGGCGAGCCTAGACAGAAACCATGCACGATCGCGGATTTCTCTCTGTCACCGAAGCCCTTCAAACCTTTTGTGTAAATATATTAAGGTTGATAAAAAAAATAGGATCGCCAACATGATCGCCAATGTCAGATGGTATGGCACAAGAAGAGGAATATATTAAGAGAGATGATAACTGTCTCTGAACCCACCAGTCCCCTAAAAGTGGGAGATATTTAGGGAAAATTCCTTTGAAAGGGCTTTCTTTCTCTAGGATTGTAGAAACAAAGAAGTCTCATCCCCCCCCCCCAGAAAATAACTTACTTATGTCTATACACAATGTGCTTCAATTAAAGGACCTTCAAAAAAAACCCCAACCATGTAACTGTTTCATCAACATGAAATATGGGATAAATATCAATAGAACTTCAGTTAGTGACAAGTCTGATACAACTAGTAATGACTAAGCTTGCATCCAAACCTTAGAAATAAGAAAGGGCAAAACTATTCTGAAAAATAATCATTGAACATGTTTCTGTCTTTTTTTTCCATCAAAAAAATTCAAAGAAAGATTCACTGGGGAGGAACAAAGGAGGCTGTACCACAAGAATTTTTAGATGCATAGATTTATTAGTTTCTTAATACTTTATAGACAATTTTTAATCTGCTTTCATTTTTTTTTAATATTTCTTGGCCTAACTTGCCATTATTTGACCTAGCTCTGGCCAGTTCAACTTTTACAAAGAGCTTCCTCTATGCCAAGGATCTGGCCCGTGGGGTGCTTATATATCTGGCCTGCAGGGTCACCCTGGAAATAGCAAAGGATTGGGCCACAGTGCATCTGCCAGTAAAAACAGAGCTTACAAGGCCTGCATGCGTCCCTCTTGAGCTTCGTTTTCACTGGCAGAGTTGCAGGAAGCTGCCCAGCTGAAAATGGAGCTTGCGAGAGCTGCCTGTGCCCCCCTGAGCTCCATTCTCACTGGCAAAGGGTTGCAGGAAGTTGTTGCAGCCAAAAATGGAGCTCAGGAGCTTGTTTTCATTGGCAGAGTGCTTGGGCTGCTCCAGGTGCCCCTGACACAAGTGAATCATGCTGGCCACGTCCCTTGGTTACACATACCCTGCCCAAGGTCAAACATAACCCTGATGTGGCCCCCAATGAAATTGAGTTTGATACACCTACTCTATGCCATCCCTTGTTAAAATACTGCAGTGAAGTGTGTCATCTTTAGCTATTGTTCCTACAGAATGGATATTGGATGTACCTTCTTTGATTATCTGAACTGACTGCTAAAAAGGTCAGGAAAAGAAGATAAATTTGTTAAATATACTGAATAAAGCAACACTTAAGAAAGTAAAATTAAGAAATATAAAAACCAGCACCTCAAGTTCTACAGATAGCATATAATAACAACAGTAATGCAGGAACAAATGTGGAACATAACATTTAACCTCAATATAAAATATTTTCCATTCAAACTTACAAGTGGCATAAGGACTATATTGTGATTAATTATGCTTAACATTGCATTTGTTTGTCTTCATTTACAAAGTTTAAAATATAGGTCCCCAACTGTTACTGAGTAATTAGAAGAACCAGTATTATATTTTTGTAATTGTAATAAAAAATAAAAGGTTTTTTTTTTAGTTTCTCTCATCCTGGTTTTTCCACATTCCTTAATTACCTTCTAATACACAAAGTGATTTTGTACAGGCCATCTCCATCTCTAGAAATATACTAATTTAAAATCAAGGAGAGGGTTTCTTCCCTTGTGGTCCTTAGCTACATCTGAGAAAAATACAGTTTGTCACAGGACATTAGAGCCTTCTTTTTCCAGAAGGCATTAAGGTCATGAATTGGATCCAAATTCTTGCAACTTCATAGAAAATATCTGGTTAATCTGTCTTAACAGAGGTCTTCAGAAGTGTCTAGAGTTGGCCCAAAAGATGGCAAGTGACTGAGCAAACAAAGCTCTGCACCAGAGGTCTCCAAACTTGACAACTTTAAGACCTGTGGAGTTCAACTCCCAGAATTCCTCAGCCATCATAGCATAGGAATTCTGGGAGTTGAAGTCCACAAGTCTTAAATTTGTTAAGTTTGGGGTCCCCTGATGTACACTTCAAGTGTGTGGTAATCGCCACCTCTACTACCACCTGTGGTTGTTTCAATCGTTTAAAAAAATTCTGCATCTCACCGCTTTATTTTAATTTTTTAGCATATCATGTTACACTTTTAAAAACTATTTTATTGCATTCTTGCCAATTGTCTTACATTCAACTAAGAAAAAGCTGAGGTACATTTTATTTAAGAGAAAGAATGCACAAATACCTGTTTCTTTCTTAGTTTTTGGATTTTCTATTCCCCTTCAGGATTAAAAAACAAATGCAAGGCTGGTATTCTAGTTGTCTGTGAAGGAAGGAAGGAAGGAAGGAAGGAAGGAAGGAAGGAAGGGAGGGAGGGAGGGAGGGAGGGAGGGAGGAAAAACCCTTGCTTTATCTGCTGAGAATTTGATTCATATTAATTTCATTACACTTTCTTGTCTGATCTTTGAGAAGCTTAAAATCTTAGCTCTGCAGATGCCAATGCTAACTCAGGAAGATTTCGTAAATACCCATTAAACCTTTTGTCCCTCTTCTGAAGAATGTAGATGCAGGCCACGGAGAGTATTCCTAACCAAAATCCTATTGCCCACGGCTGTTGTTGTTCTCAAGGGCTGCTGCCCTATCTCTTTGACAACACATAGCAGAAAGTGTTGTGGCAGCAGAAGCCCTTAACAAAAATCTGTAAAATCTCCTTATCTCTTTCTGAGAAATGTGCTTCTGTTGCTTCTCTTTATCCTAACATCCAAAGCATTCTATGCAATGTACCATTCTATGCCTAAGCTGCACACACAAAAATTAACTATGATATATCTATATATGAACATACCACAACATTACACTCTGCTAAACACCTAATTCCCACAGCATTGTTTTATGCTTAAGGATATTTAATCATGTAGTAGGACTGGATTTCTATTATCCTTCTCATCTTTTCTGTTACCTACTCCTGTTCTTACAACTATCATTTTGTTGGTTGTATCTTATGATTTATGATTGTATCATATGATTTATGATTTATCACTTTGTTGCTTGTATGTACATTGAGAGCTTATGCACCAGAGACAAATTGGTCATGTGTCCAATCACACTTGGCCAATAAATAATATTCTATTCTTAGTGATCTCCAGTGAGGTCACATTATACTCACTGTTGCATTGTTTTCTTTGATGCCCATTCCACAACAGTCAAGACCCAAATTGCTACATATTTTTTTCATAGCCCCATGAAATAATCCCACAGCTTCTTGTGACAATCTCCCCACCCCTCTTTCTCTCACTCACAAGAGATTTCTCATTCATGTCAACAGAAGGATTAAAGATATGTCTGCAAATATACTGTATATAGACACTGGTTGGCTGTCTCCTTGAAGAATAGATGCCAGCTATGAACAGCATGCATATGGATCTCTGGATAAATTAGGGCATTAATGGAATTTTTAGCAGGGATAGTAAAAATATAGTTTGGCCCAAGAGGAACCATGAGAAAGATCATAGTAAGATTCCTTTCAAAGAAGGCTGCTTCAGCTTGCTTTCATTCATGTTGGGCTTTGATTGAAATTAATATTTCTCAGCTCATCAGTGTGAGAGGTATATGAATAATGAAATTCCCCACTTCCTTTGACAGCTGCCATGCAATCCTGAAAAGGCCTAAAAGAACTTTACTGCTATAAATGAGCTATGCAAAAAAGGATCAACCCCCCTCCCCCCAGTACCTTGGCTTCATAATGGGATTACTAGAGTAGCACCCACTCTAGCCCTGTGTTTGGAGATAACTACATCTTTATGGATGAGCTAGAGACATTAGTTAATGTAGTATGCCAGAAGTTGCAGAGCAATCAAGATGGATTAAAGTTTATGCGCTGCTTGCTCCTCTCTTCGCTGCTTCCTCAGAGTTGAATCACCAGCAGGTTAATTCTTATGCAGTCACTCCTTGTATTATTAGATTTGAAGATCAAAACACAAAAATAGGGGACAGTGTTTATGAGAACAAGGATTTCCCCCTTCATCTTCTTTCTGTCCATCCAGACTCAGAAATAGCATCTGAAGACCAGGTCCTTTTGTTGGAATAGTGCTTTGAGGGATAGGATTACACATTCAATCTCTAGGTTAACACGAACCATTGTAAAGGAATATGGAAATAACCTTGAGGAAGGACTGGATGAGTCATTTAGGAAAAATGACAACTCCGTCTCATGAAACCAAAAAGCACGAGAAAGAAATTTTAAAAACCCTCAATTTTGATTCTTTTTGGTATAAGGCCTTGATGGTGAACCTATGGCACATGTGCCACAGGTGGCACACAGAGCCATTTGTGCTGGCACGTGAGCTGCAGGAAAACTTACCTGCACTGCACCTCACAGCTGAGTTTTGGCTAGTTTGAGGCCTTCTTCAGCCTCCCAAAGGCTTGAGGAAGGCTTCTGCAGGCTTCTGCAAGTTTTGTAGGCCAAAAATAGCCCCGTTTCATCACTTCTGGTATTTTCAAAAAAAAATGGGAAGTGACAAAATGGGGCTAGTTTTTGGTCTATAAAGCTTGCAGAAGCCTGCAGAAGCCTTCCTCAAGCCTTTGGGAGGCCAAAAAAGGCCTCAAACCAGCCAAAAATCAGCTGTGAGGCGCAGTGCAGGTAAGGGGGCGGCGGGGGTGGGTGGATGGGTGAATGATTATGCATAGGGGTATGGGGGACACGCATCCTTCTGGATGCTGGCACACGAGCGTACAAGCACACATACAGTTTTGGGGGCATAGGAGCCCAAAAAGTTTAGCCACTGCTAGTATAAGGAGAGAACAGGGATATTTTGTTGGGCATTCAAGATTCAATTACTATACCCTATAACAATAAATTAGCAATTCCTGGAATCCTTGCTGTATAGATAGTCCTCGACCCACAACAGTTCATTTAGTGACCGTTTGAAGTTACAACAGGGTGATTTATGACCATTTTTCACACTTCTGACTGATTCATATTTTTGACAGTTGCAAATCTTCTGACAAGCATAGTCATTGGGAAAGCCAGCTTCACTTAACAGCCATGTTACTATCTTAACAACTGCAATGATTTGCTTAACAATCGATGTGGCAAGACAACATTCACTTAACAATTGTCATGCTTAGCCACAGAAATTTTAGGCTCAATTGTGGTGATAAGTTGAGGATTACCTATATCTGTTTCCCTAACTGGCCTTACAACAAAGGGCTGCCTATAAGTATGACCTACAGACACAATAATCACAATTAGATTAATTTGCATATCTGATTGGTGCTTCCAACCCCAACATAAATGTGGAAAGACAGCATTTCTTTTCCTTTTCCTTTACCTTTTAAAAGATGACTTCATTTCCAGCTTGTAGTAGAAAGGAGACAACCAGCTTACAGCTACCACATAGAATTGTTCTGAGAAATGGGGCAACTATGGTTACTATGGTTAAAGGAATCTTTGGAAGCCATGAAGTAAGAGAAACAGAGCACTCAACCCTAGAATGTTAGTTCATCCCATTCCTCATGTCAGTGGTAAAGAAAAGATTACATGCAGATATAATACAGGCTTGTTGACAGCATTGAATATTGTTTATCGTAAGATGCTGAAGCTTGAATTATGATATTTTTGATTTTGGCCCATGGACTGAGACGTAGAATATTAACCCTATGCAACAATTCTCTCATAATCTGGATTGATCCCCATTCATTAAAGTTGATCATTAAATCTGTTATGTTTGTGGGCAGAAGAGAGAGTCAGGACATGCCAATTCTTTAAATGTCTTTATTTTGAAAATCCCAAAAAGAAAAGCGGCAGAGTCACAGCCTGTGCCGGGTTTTTTAAACCCGGCACTGTCCAACATTTCAGCCACTGATGGGGCTCTATTTCTCCTGCCAGTGGCTGGTCCAATGAGTGGAGTCTGATGTCAGACTCCTCTCTCATGAATATGTAATACATGAATATGTATTAGTCATGAATATTTAACAAAATCCTTCTTTTTGGATAACATTTTTCTGAGCTCCTCCTGGATCCTTTGGCTGTCCTCTGATCCTTTAGTTCAGTCAGGATCCCCAGCTTCATCTAAAGCTTCTGGTTCCTGGCTCATCATCTCCTGCTAGCCCACCTCCAATGTTGTTTTCTTTGTGTAGCTTAATTAGTCCATATGGGTCTTTGCAGAAATAAAAGCTGAATCCAAGAAACAGGAGGGAAAGAAATACAACAAAAGGAAGAGAAAGGGAGACATTCAAATTAAATGTGATTGCCTTCCAAAGCTTCTCACAATAAGGGATCTGTACTTCCTTTGCATGCTGAAATTGTCAGTGTCTCCAGGCAAGGATGGGGCACTACTGTCAATCAATGTAGACTTTGCTGAATTAGATGGATCAATGATTTGTCTTTTGGAGAAGGCGCTTTCTATTTTTAGGAGCACATTGTGTGTGTCATCCCTCCATCATTTTTAACAACATAGCTTAACTATGTTCCAGATGATATATTTTAAGTTATAAAGAAAGAATTTGCTAACATTGTCAGTGCTGAATTCCTTCAGATAAAATGATCCTTCGTTGGTGAAATGAATGGAGCCAGATCATTCTATGATAATCTATGTCCAGATGAGATTCTCAGGATGTAATTTCCTTTCACTAGAAAGAAGCTTTCTTGGCACGGGCCACTAAGCTCCTGCCAATCTGAACTGCCATTTATCATGCTTTCTTGGCTGTATTTGTTCAGGCCATTACTTAATTTTATTGTAATATTCTGATTGCGAATTTGAAAAGGGGTGGAGCAGGAAGGGAGAAGATTCTCAAATACTGACATTTGTGTATTAAATGGTGAAAACTTTTTTAAGCTTCACGTGTGGATGCATTGTGATTTTCTGTTTGAAAAAGTAGTATTGCTTTACTAGTTTTTCTTATGTAATAAGCCATTTAATAGCTTCAAGTACCTTGCTGGCTTGCATGCCAAATATCAGATAAATGATCTTAAAAAGTCTCCATATAACTTAAAAGACCTTTTTTTTTTTAAAGGTGGACATGACACATCATAAAGGTAGACGACATGGGGACACCAGTTCACGAAAAGAGGTTCATAGAAACTGAGATGAAATGGTCCATTAGGATAAGATTGCTGATGATTCAGAAGTGGGCATGTCACAAGAAAGAATTGAAGCATGGCCTATCTGCCACTATCAGTTGATTCGGTTTGTAATAAGTGACTTCTGTGCATGCATTTTATGAACTTGCAGGAGTCATTGTTACTAAGTGAAATCAATCAGCATAGCTATTTTGATGAACAGAAGTTGGTAGTGTTCACCGAGATGCTATAAGCAATGTTCTGCTTTGATGTACTTTTGAGCAAAGAATTCTTGTAAAGATCCTGCATAATGTAATAGAGAAGACCACCTGTCTTCCTTGGATACCTGTCTCACTTCTGAAAACAAAGGAACTTGAGTCCTGAACCTCAAATGTTGGAGGCATGTTTCTGATCCTGAAACATTTAGGGTAAAAGATTAGTTTCAAAACTTTAAAGCAACCACAATTAATTTAAGTTTCCAAAATTTTCCAGGGTCATCCAAATATGGACAACATTATTGGGATAATCTAATGTGGGTATAGTGAGCCTGTGGCTCAAATTGTCATAGAAAAGTTGAATAACAAGAATAGAAATAACTATACTTAGCTCGCATCATTACCTTTCCACACAAGGAACATCTCAGTGCAGAAGTCTCTTGAGTTTGTCTCAGAGTCTCCAGAACTGGATGAAGCTCTCTAATGGGAACCTTTTTCAAAAAAAAAAAAACAACCCCCACCACCCCCCCCCCCAAAAAAAAAAAAAAAAAAAAAAAAAAAAAAAAAAAAAAAAAAAAAAAAAAAAAAAAAAAAAAAAAAAAAAAAAAAAAAAACACACTTTTTTCATATCACCTCCTCCCCCCCCCAACAAAAAACCCCCCACCCCCCCCCCCCCCCCACCCCCACCCCCCCCCCCCCCCCCCCCCCCCCCCCCCCCCCCCCCCCCCCACAACACCACCCCCCCCCCCCCCCCCCCCCCCACCCCCCCCACCGCAAAAAAAAAAAAAAGGAGCTTCCCTTTTTTCTCATTCTCTGTGCTTTATAATGAAAGGTTCTTCTTTAGTTTTAGGTTCTGAAATGCCTTATTCTTACTGTTAGTCTGTCAATGTAGTGTGGGCGCTGGGGGGTTGGATCTTCTAGGATATTTTCTTTTGTGCAGAATGCTGTTTTGATGTTGTGTTTGGAGGTTTCTTAATTTTTTGCCTTTTATAATGGGAGGAGGGCTTTGCGTTTTCTTGTTCTCTGTCGATAAGTATATGCAATCCATCGTAGGCGTTGGTGAGGTGTAGTTCTTTTTTTTTTTTTTTTTACTTTTTTTTTTTAATTTTTTTTTTTTTAATTTTTTTTTTTTTTAAAATATATGTATTCTACAGTAAAAACCTGATATTAACAGGCTAGCTGAGAGAAAGAAGTATCCATAATTCCCTACTGTCTGTTAAATATATACATATATATATATATATATATATATATATATATATATATATATATATATATATATATATATATATATGTCATCTCTTGGGTTTCCATCATTTCCATCATTTTATACTATATGTGTGAATTGCATCCTGTGTATTGTAATATCATGACACAAAGGGCTTAAACTGGGGTAAAATGACTTAATTTACATAGGATTTGTTTGGCATGAATTGTTTTTGACAAACCTGTATTGACTTCTGGTTATAAAAAGTTATAACCAGTTGCTTCTAGGTGTTCACAGATCTGTTTGATTATCTTTTCCAGAATCTTCCCAGGTAATGATGACAGGCTAATTGATTTGTAGTTTCCTGGATCTGTTTTTTTTCCTTCCTTTTTTGAAGATGGGAGCCACATCAGTTCTTTTCGAGTCTTCTGGTAGTTCTCCGGTGCTCCAAGATCATTGAAAGATATGGTTGAATGGTTCGAGATCACATCTGCCAGCTCCTTCAAAACTCTGGAGTGTAATCCATTAGAATTATCCAATTGATGGCACATTTCATTTGTTTCATGTGGAATCTGTTGTATCAATATCAGGTAAATGAAATCTACACATTACAAGCATTTGTATTCCATTTTCCATATTCATTCACTAGTCTTCATTTCCAACTTCATGTTTCTAGGAAAAACAGAGATGATGATGTTGAATAGAAGAATATTAAAAGAAAAAAAATATCTAGGACTTGCAAGACACAATCCGAGAAAAGCCTTACCACTTTAACTACCTTCAAGCGGTTTTTTAGACAGCATGGCTCAATACCAGCTGTTTTATTTCCCCTGAGATATGTAATGATGCTCAATGGCTAATGTTTTTTTTTCTGCTCCAACACAAAGTATTTATTCCATGACAGAATGCAGTGCCCCAAAACATTGAATTTGTGTCTTTTTTATTGTCAAGAGACAAACAGATTGCTGCAGAGTCAAAAACCCTCCAGCACTGCAATCTGGTTGCTCAGATTTTATAGAAACTTGTTAATATCTTTTAAACACAGGCATTATTTTGAGAGTGTATCAGTCTCAAGCTAAATGTCAAATAATGTAACAAGAACTAGCAGTTCTTATAGAACATTATGTCATATAAGCAGTCAGTTACCAAGCTCTCCTGCTTTATGACACAGTACTTTTTTGCAAGCGAGAAAAAAAATGTATCAATTATTTAATACCATCTGGCATAATTGGTATCTTAAAATTTTATTTAGTTCTCTCAGCAATGTCTTCCAGTAGTCTCGTTCTCAACTTAAAAATAAATAAATTGCAAATTATACATTTATAGTTGGCTGTAAGTCAATTCCCATTTATAGACAAAAATGCTGTGTGGAAACCCTTTCTTACATAGCAGTTTAAAGAATTGGTTCTTTACTTACCACACTGAACTCTGGTGAAGCTTATATAATTTGTTTGGCAGAAAAGGTCTTCAAATGTTATTAAAATTAAAATTTCCCAGAAGGTATTTCTTTGAGAAAACTTCTGAGATACTTCCCACCCTCCCTCCCTCCTTCAATCCCCAGCTCCCAAGAAATGAAGGTAATTTTGCAGAAGTTTTTGTGCATATTCTTCATCATAATCGTATATGAGTACATCAGCCATTTGTTTCCTCTTTTCTGCCATGATACTAGACCCAGGGATTGAAAAAGGAGCAAAATGGTGGCCAGGCTGCCAGTAGCAAAACAAAACAAAATAAAACTTCTTTAAAAATAAATAAATGCTGTAACTTTCTTTCCTACAGATGAGTCCCATCATCAGGAAATTTGTTGATTAATTTTTCCCCTTTATTTTTTTTAATATTCAAAAAAACATACACAATTAACTAGCCAATCTTTAAACTTAAAGAAAAAGAAAAAAATAGAAATGTGGGGAAAAAAACAATCCTAAACACACACACACACACACACACAGTTAATCAATAGACACTACTAAAATACAGCATGTCAATATAATCAGTATAAAATATTACTGTAAAATATCATATAACCTTTGTCATAGTAACATATATTTCTGTATCCTTGGATTAGTAGAACATACTGCCTGAAATAGACGACACATTTCTGAAAGTCGTTCCTTAACATCTGGAATGATATGACTTTTCCAGTATTGCAATTGATTCTTTTAGCCGCACCTCATGCTCAATATAACCATAATTCTCATAAGCAGTCACATTCTAAAACTTAGGTATATAACAGAATAACAAAGCTGGAAGGGACCTTGGAGGTCTTCTAGTCCAACCCCCTGCTCAGGCTGGAAACCTGACACCATTTCAGACAAATATCCAATCACTTCTTAAAAACTTCCAGTGCTGAAACATCCACAACTACTGAAAGCAAATCATTCCACTCATTAATTGTTCTAATATAATTCAGCATTACATTAACATCTTTAAAATTTTGTCATAAACCTACTTTGTCCCAAAAAGATAGCAAATCATTACATGATCATATGATATGGGTCACTGAACCAGTGGTGGGATTCAAATTTTTCTACTACCGGTTCTGTGGGCGTGGCTTGGTGGGTGTGGCAGAGGAAGGATACTGTAAAATCTCCAGTCAGAGGGTGGTGTTTGCCGGTTCTCCAAACTACTCAAAATTTCCGTTACTGGTTCTCCAGAACTGGTCAGAACCTGCTGAATACCACCTCTACGCTGAACACTCAATATTTTTATATCTCCACCATAGAAAAGCTGATGTTCATACTATTAAATACATTCTCTTGGGGGAGTCCAGTTATGCTCTAAGTGCAATTTTTGCTTAATCAAAGAATCTGTTGATAGTTTAACATTTTAAAAAACTTGAATGTATGAATTAGACATTATCAGAAATTCTGCTTCTTTAGCTGATGTTTGGAATATCCCAAACAAATGTTATTGACTTTTTGATAAAGTTATATTGTCCATTTTAGTTCTGTCCTGGATTCAGACAACGAAGAAGGCATTTGAGGTGCAGTTTAAGTGGCCAAAGCATCTGGCCCACATTGCTTTATTAGAATATGCTTAAATTGAAGACAGCTACAGCAGCAGCACTTAGAGTATACTTCCCCATAGTGCTTTACAGCAGCGGTTGCCAACCAGTGGGTCATGGCAAAACATTGGTGGGCTGCAGAAGAAATGGTTCCTGAAAGCAATTAATCTGGACTGCACAGGAAAATAAGGCTGCTCCACCAACATGGCCAGTGCAAAATTTCCTTTAACTGAGACTGAGCAGCAGAGAGCCACACAAGCTGGAACTTGAAAATAAGACCAACGATGGGGGAGGGAAATCCGCCACGGGGTGGCTTGCTGAAAGGCAATTATGAACTAAGGAGTATCAGTGTAGCCATTCAGTTAGTTCATAATCGTCCTACCTGGAGAAGGGGGTACTGGAGGAGGAGGCGGCAGTAGTGGAGAAGCAAGCCAGGCATTAAAGACCTGGGAAGAAAGGCAGCAGCTGCTGCTCATGCTTCTGCCGGATAGCTGCAGCAACTACCCATTGCCTCCAGGTGGGCGGGGGTGGCGGTGGAAGGAAGAGAGAGAGAGAGAGAGGAGGGAGCAATCCAATGCTGCTGGAGAATTGAATTCATGGGGAGAAATGTGCATGGCTTGACTGTTACAGAGGTGACCTATATCAGGAAAATGTTAGATAGTACTGTGCATTCAAATGTTTGTCCTGTAATGACTGGAATGAAAATGGAGTGGAAATGTTTCAATATTTTGTAATAATTGCACTAACTTTAATAATTTTGTTACAATAAACATTTTGTTATAATCAAGCATTTATAATTTTGTTATAATTAAATAAATATATATTAAAATATATTTTTAATATTAAATTTATGTTTAATATAACAATTATTTTTTATATTAAATATATTATCTTTTTTTTAAAAAAAAACATATTAGTGGGCCTCAGAATTTAAAAGCATGAGTTTGGTGATCCCTGAGGTCCAAAAGGTTGGCAACCCCTGCTTTACAGCACTCTCTGAGAGGATTATAGAGTCAGCATATTGACCCCAATAATTTTAGCATTTTAGCAATGGAAAGGATGGAAGCAGGGGTGGGATTCAAATTTTTTAACAACTGGTTCTGTGGGCATGGCTTAGTTGGTGGGTGTGTCTTGGTGGTCATGTGACTGGTGGGCGTGGCTTGATCATGTTATTGGCTGGGCATGGCCAACTCAATATCACTCACATTGAGGCATGCATCTCCTCGCCTAGCCTCTCATGACTGTGGGGATGCTGCAACAGTTGCAAGTATGAAAAATGGTTATAAGTCACTTTTTTCAGTACCATTGTAACTTTGAATGATCACTCCACACAAGCAAAGTATCAGCAAAGGAGGGGAAAAAACCTCCAGAGAAGTTCCTGAGACAGGAAGTCTAGTCCTGCCAAGTATGTAATAAGGGTTAAAGGAGAGGCAGTTTCTGTAAGCAACCCCAGAATGCTTCCTTCCTGCCTTCCTTACAGGATTAGGCCAGTAATTTCTTCAGACAACCGGTTCTCCGAACTGCTTAGAATGTTAACAACTGGTTCTAGCGAATAGGTGTGAACTGGTAGAATCCCACCCCTAGATGGAAGGTTGAGTCAACCATGAGCCCTGTCAGGATCAAACTCTAGGCTATGTGCAGTTAGCCTGCAATGCTGCATTCTAACCACTGTGCCGCCAGGATACTACTATTGCTGCAAACTAGGAAGAACAAATTCAATTTGATGTCAAGAAAAATCCTTTAAGCAATCTTCAGCCTTCACCCAAACTGTCCAATAGAACATTTTACCATCCATTTTCAAAGTATTTTTTTTTAAAAAACTTCTCATTATCAAAATTATACATGCACATATGGGCCAAAGATTTCTTACTACAACCATTTCTGGAAATAAAACACATTTTCAATCAAATTTTGTTCCAAGCACTTGCCATGATTGCTAAGGGAATAAATAACAACTTTCCCACATATTTCATAAAGGGCAATATTTCACCATATCTTTTTTTTCCATTTGCTCATGACTGATGAAATACTACCTAATGATATCTTTGCAAATCAGATAAATTACAACCATCTTCTTCAAATGTCACTCTCAATTTAGGTAAGGAAAACTTTGGTAGTTCTCTGTTTCCATATACATTTCCTAAATAGTCTATCAATTTGAAGAAAATATTTGGTAGTAGCATCAATCAAATGTGGGATAATATTCATTTTAATTACCTTAATTTAACAAGCTTAAGGGAATTTTAACCATGTATTACCACTCAACTCAATCGTTTCTAAAACTTCAAATATATTTATTTCCACATATTTATAGTTTTAAATATACAAAATCCCAAAGATTTAATACAATCAGTAGAAATGACAAAATCCAGCTCTTTAAATAATTGTCTTCATATGTTAGGGCCCAAGGGCAGTTAAAAAAAAAAGTTTTATTCCAATAAATTTTTTAAGCAGGATACATTCCAAAATATTATACTACCTTTATAAAACTAGATAAAGGAGTAGAACATAGATAAAAAATATCAGCATATCATCAACATATAAAAATAATTTATGCTTATATCCTGCCAATGTAATACCCTTAATGTCTAAAGATGGCCTTAACATTGGAAGCCAAAAGTTCAAGGATCAAATTAAATAGCAAGAGTGAAAGTAAGCTGCCCTATCAAGTGCCACATTGTAGCTAAAAAGTGCTGAAATAATAATCTAACAATCATTCTCTGACCCAAATCCTAACTCTTTGAGCAAAATAATTTTTTATTGGTTTCTCTAAGAAGCATGCCTAAAACAGAGTCCCTCAATCTCCAGGCCACAGATTCCTACCTAACTGTGGCTTGTTAGCACCAACTGTGGGTTGGATATGTAGTGGGGAAGCGAGCAAAGCTTCATCTGCACATGCACAGAATTCAAGTAGCACATGAAACCATCCACCTGCTGATCGATGGAAGAATATTTTTTTTCCAGAACCAGTGTCTGGTACCAAAAAAGTTGGGAACCACTATGCTAAAACATAACTTTGCATACAAGCGTTATAGGAATCCTATACATTCTGCAGAGTGGATGAATTACTATTATTTTTTTTAAAAGCTAAAGTTAATTGTCTAATATCACTTAAATAACATCTTCCATTAACTGGTTTAAATTTTTTAAACAATAGGGTTATATAATATGAGCATGGCACTATAGAACTATAGGCTAGAAGAGACTAAAACATACTCCATTATTGAAGAGGAAATGAAGAAATAAATAATAATAACCTAGATAAATTAAATTTAATTGTATGAGCATAAGAAGAAAATTCCAGGAGAGAAGTGAATGCCATACATCTATCCATTTTTACATCTATCAAAATGTTCAGGTCATGTCATGCCCCTGGTGAAGACTGACTCTGAGGAAGAGGAGGAACAGCCAACAGGGAGTGGGAGTGTGGCTCGAGAGGTGGTGGAGGAGGCTGGGGAAGGGCAGAGGCTGGCTGAGCAGTCAGAGGAGGATCCAGGCCCATCCCCTATCCATCCTAGGTCACGCAGGGAGGAGAGGATCAGGGAAAAGTGAGGTCTACTCAAGAGGAGATTACCATGATCCTCCTCGTGGCTTGCAGGTGGGAGCTATGTATATAAGTTTGCAACTGCGCAGTTAGAATTGCTGAAGTCAATTAGTGTTCACCTTGAAAGAGGCTTATCTTTGCTGGTGTTCTTCCCATGGACTTTTCTCGGTTATTTTCCCGGAGTTTATAATTAGTTATCTTGGTTTGCTTCAGAATTCTCATCAATGCGGTTTGTTTTGGTTTTCTGTTTGACTCATTATTTACTTTTATGACTTTAAACTGTGCCTAATAAAACAGTGAAGTTAAATTGAAGGTTTTACCAGACTTTCATATATGTTTTGGGGTCTGGGTTATTTTGAGAGACTAAGGGGCATCTCAGGTCACTCCCTAAAATTGAATAGTCAACTACTAAGACATGCATTCTTGCCCCTCATCTATGAAATATTTCAGATTCATATTTTGTAAGCCCATAAAAATGACCAAGAACTTAATTTCTCCCTGTTGTGGTCCACTGGAAGCCTGTGGAATTGGCAGCAGAGTCAGACAGTGGGAAGGAACATGGGCCAGTCTGGGGAGGGCTTGGATGAGGAATTTCTGTCCAACACAGAGATGGGGCCAAGGCCATCTGAAAGCTGTGTACTGACTTTGGAGCCTCCAGAATCTGACATCAGCAAGGCAGAGGAATGGGGGAGCCTGTTCCCAGTACGCACTTGTGCAGAGCTGCCAGAGGGCAAGAACAGTTAAGACAAAAGGGGAGAGTGAGCCTTTGCAGGAAGCAACGTTGTTCGTTCTGGTCGGTTTAAACTCTGAAGCTCCATGTTGACTTTGTGCTCCCTTTGGCCTTGTACAGCTAATTGGTAATTTAGTTGTTGGCAGCATTTCAAGGGAGATAAAGGTGGGTACTTATCAGCCTTATCCCGAAAGATGGTGGCAGACATCTGCTGGACTATTCATAAACTGTTTGGGACTCATTACGGACTGTGAATGCATATCATTCACAGCCATTGAAATAATTTTTAAAAAGGTTTTTGGGATCAGCTTGTGATTGATTGTTACTGTCTCATGAAGCCTTGGTCAGAACACTCTCCTTCTTAGAATAGTTCTGTGAAATATTCTCATCTTTTTGCCTTTATATAATAAGACAGTTTTAAATATGCTTTGCATTGTTTGATAATGGTACACCACTATCATAAATTCTGGAGTAGTTTACCTCATTAAGGACAAATCAAAACTAATGCCAAGGGCTTCAATTGAAAACTCCAATCCCAATGCTCATGGTAAAGAATTTGAAATTCAGACAATAGCTCACCAACCAGTACCCTCGCCTGTTACCATCACACTGGAAGTCTCCTTTTGAAGATGGAGAAAGGCTTCAGCAAACCATCAAAACAGAAAATCCATCGTCTCAGGGTTTGTTTAAGTTGCTGGAAACAGACAGACAGAAAGCAGTGCACACAGCATGACCATGGTCCATCCAATTGAACTTACTGTTTCCAGTCTCACTCTGTCTGTCAAATAATTTCAAGAATATTAATAGGACTTTGTAGAAATCTCCCTGAGAAAGTTGTTACAGTTTACATTAAAAAGCAATACAAAGAAATCAAAAGCAGAATGCCTCACAGTCCACATCAAGATTTGGATGAAAACAGAAGGGATATTTGGCCACTTTGCCTATCTTTTCATCTCTCTCTAGCACAGGGAGGGCTGGGGGGGGGCATACAAAGAGATCCCTGTGGATATCCAGGACTGCAGGCATCTCAAAATCATTTGCTCAAAATGAAACATTTCGTATCTCTCGTGTCTTCTCTGCAAATGGTTGATGCTGAATCAATCATTCAGCAGATTCTTAAAAGGGAAATGGAACGAACCTATAACGTGTTTCTCCCTTTGGTCAAATAGCATGGTGAATGACTTTTGTATGAGAGTTCAGGTTACAAATTGCTGCCTTAAGGCACCCAAAGCACTTCCAAGTACAGTTGGATACTATAAGGTACAAAAATGGTGGACTACATAAATGGCGGCTTGCTTCAGGAATGTACTTAGGTTGTGAGAATGACAGTTAATTTTTAACATTTAAATTCACTGCATGTACCTGGACAGATATGGACTGCTAGGGATAATTGTTTGTGGCCGGTAAACATACTCCCATTAACTTAGCTCTAATCACATTGTTCATTATTGATTTATGCCAACTATTATAAATGTAAAAGAGGCACAACATTAATAAATCAATTAGGGTATCCTAATTAAATTAAAAGAACAGCACCCATACGGGTATGAAAAATGGTCCTGTTAGGCTGGGATTTGACTAATATTTTACCAGTTCTACAACTGAAGCTATATTTAAGGTGGCTATAGAAATACAATAGACAGACAGACAGATAGACAAACAGACCAGTTAGACAGATAATAGGTAGGTAGGTAGGTAGGTAGGTAGATGTTAGATAGATAGACCTCTGTAACCCGAAACACATTAAAATGTATATATGTTCAGGGAAGCTTGAATTATGAAATCATCTTTAGTCTAGAAATAGGGCAAAATATTATTGTGTGCATCGTGAGAGGCAAGGATGAAATATAGATATTGTAAAATTTTGTTTCTTCTTTTCTTGTGGCCCATTCTCCTACTGGTTTGTTTTTCTTTTCATGACCCAGCCTGTTTCCTAAATCATGCCAAAATATTCCTTCATATTTCTTCAGGGATAGAATCTTTTCCAGTTTAGGTTTCCAATTCCTTCTGAATACTGTCTCACTTTCCTTCCTTCATTTTATTGAGGCAAAAACCTTAGTGTAAATATGAGATCAATTTGTTTCAAGGTCCAATGTCTCTGGAAACAAACATCAGTCCATCCTAGATCTGTTTAAATAACTAGGGCCTCTTGCACCACTACATATGGAGATCCCACTCAAACCTAGATTCAGACAGCAGATGAATTCCCACAAACTGAAATATGAAAACTCTTGAAGTTCAAGACAGAAATCTGGGACTACTGTCATAACTAAAAATTCAAACTTCATGAAAAAGATGCAGAACCCAGTATGCAATTGTGCTAGAAAAAAATAAACTGGTTCAATCTATATCTGTTAATCAAGTCTATCTGAAAACCCTGTCAACATGATCCATTGGTAAACGCAGAGCTACATTAATGGTGGGTAGACTTATCTGGACTCAAATCCATCTGCCCAAAGTAAACAGGAAGCACTTTATGGGAGTAGAGTGGAAAAAATAATCAACCATACCTGTTATCTGTTGTGTTTACACTTATCCATAGTCCATTTCAACCTGATGATCTGTTTCCAGACTATTGGGGATTATCTATCTACAGTATCTATCATCTGCCTGCCTGCCTGCCTGCCTATCTAGCTAGCTCCCTTGCTAGCTATCATCTTTCCCTGTCTATCTCTATCTCAAGGAGCCATGGTGGCACAGTGTTTAGAATGCAGTATTGCAGGTTAATTCTGCCAACTGCTAGGAGTTCGATTCTGCCCAGCTGAAGGTTGACTCAGCCTTCCATCCCTCTGAGATCAGTAAAATGACAACCCAGATTGTTGGGGTCAATATGCTGATCCTTAAAACCACTTAGAAAGGATTGTAAAACACTATGAAGTGGTAAATAAGTATAAGTTCTATTGCTATCTCTTGATCTATTACCTATCACCTATCTATCATCTATCCTGTTCTGACCCAGACTTCATTAAACGTAATTAAACGCAAACTTGTTTTAAAAGCAAAACCTATTTTATTGCAACGTTGGGAATTACTTTCATTCGCAGCCAGAACTAATTATAAACAGTTCCCCAAGATAAGCATACACCTTCCAGTGCTATGGAATGCTGCCAAAAACAGAAGTATCCAGAAGAAACCAACTGAAATACCAGAAAAAAACCAACCAGAGCTTTAAGGAAGACTTGGAATCTATCAAACTACTTTGCTTCCTGCAAAGCTTTCATCATTGAGGTCTGATTTTTATCCTTTATGGGAGGGGCAATCACCTCTCAGTCTTACTCCTGAGTCACCCCTTTTGTTTCAGCTGCTTTCACCTTCTAGTAGCTCTGTGCACATGCACACTGGGAACAGGCTCCCCTGGGTCTTCTGCTTCACTGCTGCCAGATTCTGAAGGCTCCGAAGGCAGTACCCCACTCCCAGATGGTCCTAGCCCCATTCCTGTATCGGAAACAGGACCCTCATCCAAGTACTTTCCAGACTCCCTGACTGGTCCCCTTTCTTCCTCACTGTCCGACTCCGCTGCCGTCTGCACCGGCTGCCAGTGAACCACAACATATCCATCCATCCACCCATCAGCAAAAAATGCATCGGCAGTCTCTAATTCTACTGAGTTAGTCTACTGAGCTGCACACAGTTCATTTTGGATTGGAAAGCATGCACAATCAACCAAGTCCTTTTCTTCACACTGAGCCTGAATAGTTCAGTTGTGTTTTTATTATTAATTCTCAAAAGTTGCCATGGGAAAAAAAAAGAATAAAAAGCTTGCAATTGAAAAACTGCTATTTTTATCTATTTATCCGGGATAGGTGTTCATTTTTTTAAAAGTGGAGGAAGCATGGATAAATATGATTTCAGCATGCTGATAAATGTGCTGTCTGAGCATGGTGCTAGATTTAGAAGTCAGCCCACTGCTAACAGATTCCGGCATTATTTCAAGATATTACCGGTTTTGATCAAATTCTTGAAAAACAAAGGGGAACCAAACAGCTGAAAATTGGTGATTCTTTTACTTGAATTGCATTATGTAGGACTGTTATTTTTAGCATCCCAATATTTATCACAGGGGATATTCTTTACAAAACATTGATTGAGTTTTTCAATCAGTTCAGGTTTAATCAAGAATGGCCGACATTATCTTTCACATAAGTAAAACAAAAATGCATGAAGGAACATAGTTACATCAGCTTCAAAGAAAGTTACCAGCAATTTATTTTCTTTTGACTGAAGGTGGGCTAAATTTATGGAGCTAAAAATATAGAGCATATCAGCTGCAGAACTTTAAAACATTCAGAATAAATGAATACAGCAGAAGCACAATGCATAACCGATTAATCAGAGGAAGAACGTGGAATCAAGGGAGCATATTCTCATTTCATGTGCTGGGAATGATACACACAATCTCCCTTAAGTGTCAATTAGAGATGAGACTGTAACCCTTAGCTGCTGCCATTAGATCACAATGGACAGAACAGCTAATGCATTACGCTGCTATTGTCTATCAGTGGTCATATTAAAGCAGTGGATTGAGCAAAGCGGGAAAAGCCAGAGCTACATTTTTGTAGAGAAAGTAAAAGATAAAAAGTGGAAAGTTTACACTGTCTTCTTTGATAATTTTGTAGATAAGAAATAGAAAAGTAAAAATACAAAACAAAACGAGACTAAAAACATCTTATTGAATCACAAAGTACAGATAGTCCTTGACTTACAACAGTTCACTTAGTGACCATTTACACTTGCAACGGCACTGAAAAAAGTGATTTATGAGCAGGGATGGGATTCAACCAGTATAACTACCGGTTCTGTTGCTCGCGTCATGCGTGCATGCACGAGTCGCAGGAGTGCAATTTACGACCTGCTGAGCTGCCCGGACAGCTGAGCAGTGCTGCGTGTGGGTGCGCAGTGGTTGGAAAAGCCCTTTTTTTTCCTGCTTTTTCAACCGCAGCTGTGCCATGCAAAAAGCAGGAAATAAAGGACAGGTAAGAGCCCAGGTGGGTGGGCAGGCCAAAACCAGTTCTGTGTCTGCTGCTCTTCAGAGTTACCAGTTCTGTAGAGCCAGACAAAACCAGTAGAATCCCACCCTGCTTATGAGTATTGTTCACACTTACAACCATTGTAACATCCCATGGTCATGTGATCAAAATTTGGACACTTGGCCACTGACTCATATTTATGATGGTTGCAGTGTCCCAGGGCCATGTGACCCCTTTTGTGATTTTCTGATAAGCAAAGTAAATGGTAGATTCACTTAAAGTAGATTCACTTAATAATTGTGGCAAGAATGATCATAAAATGGAGCAAAATTCACTTAACAAATGTTTCACTGAGCAACAGAAATGTTGGGCTCAATTGTGGTTGTAAGTCGAGGACTACCTGTACCATGGCTTTGAAATACAGTTTTTGTTACTATATTATTAGGATATTAGAATTGGCTTTTTTGTCCACACGTTGAGTCCTTCTCAGATGTTGCTTAATAATGGTGTTACTATTACTATTATTTTGGTAAAAGTTCAGAACTGGTTTCAGGCAGTCAAAGAAGAAGAAAGGAATAAATGAGGAAGTTTTCTTAAATAATGTAGCAGCCACTTCTATGAAGATGTACATGTGCGTGTGATATACCTACCTTGTTGTTTTGTGTTGAAGGAATATTTTGGATCACAGGTGTACCAAGAATTTATTTTTGCCTTCCTTCTATGGCTCCACTTTATAAGCAAAAGGAATGATCCCAGTTGATGCAGAATGGGAACTAAATAAATCCACAAGTCAAGCACCAAGCAAGAAATATATCTTCTTAATTTAACTTCCTGAAGTAGAAGTTGGAAGAACATTGGAGCTATCAAACCTAACAAAGTTATGATGGAACAAAGAATCAAAGGAAATGGATGAATAGATCAGGAGATTCAAACTTCCACTATTAAATACTACAAATGTCAGCCTGGCTACTGGAATTCTTTTTGTTTGTTACTGGCATTTTTATGCCACTCTACTTCAAATTGGCTCCAAGTGGTATACATCAGAAATAAAGGTTAAAAACGTCAAAATAGTGACAATGAATAGATATGACAATAATATTAACCATTGAAATTAGATTATTAAAAAAGCCCCTCACATTCCTTCAGTTTTCATTTCCTTTTACAAGTTCAGCAGTGACATTCATTCTTATATGTGAAGGAGCCACCATGGAGAAGGCTACGTTGAAAATCAGGGTATTATGTAGTATCTCTGCAGCCTGTCTGTTATAAAATTTGACTGAAATTATTAAGGTGTGGGATTCAATGAATCTTGTTCCTTGAGATCTGAGAATGTGTAGTATATGGGTATAATGAATGCTGAAATGTTATTTTTTCTTCACACACACACAATTCTAGAACTGAGGTCATGCATGGAAACTGAACAGTGGCAGATGAAAGGGGGTGGTGGGGACAAATAGAGGTAGATGATAGATAGATAGATAGATAGATAGATAGATAGATAGATAGATAGATAGATAGACAGACAGACAGACAGACAGACAGACAGACACAAAGAGGGAGACAGACAGACAGAGACTGGCCATTACTCATATCTCTGCTTACCTGCTTTCACCTACTTTTTATCCACCACATGTAAATTGTTTTAGTGTTTGCTAATATTAAATAAATAAACATCAACATATCCACAGTATATATCCTCTTAGTATATACAGATCTCTCTGAATCTCTATCTTGATCTCTATATTTCACTATATTTCTATCTCATCTATCTGTCTGTCTGACTGTCTGTCTGTCTGTCTGTCTATCTTTCTGAACAGAGTAACAGTGTGTTTACTATAATTTGAACAAAGGGATTAACTGAGAGTGCTGAGTGGAAACTAAACTAGAAATTACCCAATTTTCTGAATTACAAACATGCTTCCATTCATATATTATTAATAATAACAACTGGGATGCAGTTATTTCCCCTTCCAAGAAACAAAGTGCCTGTTTACTAAGTGCCTCTATCGATCATCAGTATTGATCAACTTCCTATACTGTGGAGCAAGATGATCATTTTCATGAGTCAAGCTAACCCTGGAGTCCTGGGGCTCCTCATGTGAATCAGCAGGAACTTTTTCTCTCTCCCCTCTTCAAAAAAAGGCTTTGCCGAAGCCAGCTGTAGAGGAGTATAAAGCGACTCATTTAGAATTCTAAGAGCAGATAGCTGCTGCCTACAAAGTTTTGTATGGAAACAGAGCAATCTCCTACTGTTTAAAAAGGAAACCCAGAGAGAAGCAACAAGGTCCATTGACTCCTAAAGCCAGCTACTTATATCTGCATAAAAACTTGGAAGAACAGTGTAGGCAATAACAGGCTGAAAAGCTTTTTTCATTTTTTTAAGTTTATTGTTGCTTTTGTGTTTCCAGCAAGGATTTATAAAGGGTTAGTCCTTTTATTAGCCAAACAATTTAATAAAACTCATGCATACGGTACCTTAAGCTCTAGCTCTATCTATTTCTGTCCCTATCCTTATCTATCTATCTATCTATCTATCTATCTATCTATCTATCTATCTATCTATCTATCTATCTCCCAGAAACTTCTAGAATGAACCAGATAATTCTGATGTGGCTAAACAGTCCTGTAGCATCTAGAATGGCTGGCCTCAGTCCTTATCAAAGCAGAAAAATAATTATGACATATGTCTGATGTTTGATCTAGTGAATAAGGCACCAGGGTAAAAACTAGGAGGCTATAAATTCTTTTTTTTTTAAATATAGTTTATTAATTTTTACAATTAAAACCAGTCACAATACATACACAAATAAGCAAAAGAAAGAAAGAAAGAAAAGAAAGAAAAGAGAAGAGGAAGAGAGGGAAAGAATTTTAAGAAAAGAAAGAAAGAGGTTACAGGATTAAAAGTATTCTTATTTAACAGTTTGCAAGATCTTCTTTTGTTTTCATCACCTTAACTTGTGTCATATAACCACACCTGTTTTTAACTTATATCGCTACCTCGTTGTTATGTATTGGTACTTTCCTTTTATGCCTTATAATATATTATTTATCTTTGGTCAATCCAATTATACCAACAATTCCAGCTGTCATAGTATAGTGAAGTGTCTTTGTTTTTTAGCGCCAAAGTCAATTTATCCATTTCTGCGCATCTTGAGATTTTTCAATAATCATTTCTTCTGATGGAATTTGGTGTTGTTTCCAATGTTGAGCGAAGGCTAATCTGGCCGCTGTTAAAATGTGTATTGTTATGTATTTAGTTTTTGGAAATTTGCTTATCAAAAATCCCTAGTAGGAAGGACTCTGGTTTGTATTCGATCTGCTCTTTGGTGATTTCTTCCAACCAAGTTTTGATTTTCTTCCAATACTTTTGGGTTTCTGCACAGGACCACCACATATGGAAAAAGGTTCCTTCTTTTTCCTACACTTCCAGCAATGCGGACTCATGTTGGGGTGCATCTTCGCTAACCTCGAAGGGGAGATGCCATCTATAGAACATTTTATAAAGATTTTCCTTGTATGCTGCCGATTTGGTAATCTTATTGTTTCTGCCCCAAACTTTCTCCCATTCCGCTAATGTGATGCTACGCCCTACATTCTTACTCCAAGCAATCATATTTCCTTTTACGATTTCTTCTTCTAATTCTGTTTCTAATAAGTAGTTATAAAATTTTGTTATGTTTTTTTTATTTGATCCTAATAAAATTTTATCTAACTGTTGTAGTTTGTTATTAATTCCGAATTCTTTTTGTCTTGTTTATATCTGCTTTGAATCTGAAGATAAACCCATTGATCAATTTTATGTCCTTGCTCTTGAAGATCCAGCCTCGGTTTCAAATTTCCTTGTGGGTCTAATAAGTCTTTGTATTTAATCATTTTAGTAAGCTCCAAATTGTTTGGGTGAATCATTGCCTCCATTGTTGAAATCCATACTGGTACTTTTGTATAATGTTTTTTCCTTATTTTCCTCCAAATTGTTAATAGTGCGTCTCTAATTAAATGTCTATGGAAATATTTTTGACTGGTTTTCCCTACGTCCCATAGAAAGGCGTGCCACCCCTTTGTAAATCATGGCCTTCTAGAAATAGTATTCTTTTATTGGTTAAACTCACCCAATCCTTCAACCAAACTAATGAGGTGGCCATATGGTATAACTCCCAGTTTGGAAATGCTAACCCTCCCCTGCTCTTCATATCCTGCATTGCTTTTACATTTATTCTGGGTTTTTTCCCTTGCCAAATAAATTTCAGAGTTGTTCTATTGAGTTCTTCAAAAAACTTTTTATGTAATTTAATTGGGATCGTTTGGAATAAATACAAAAATTTAGGGAGAATGTTCATTTTAATAGTAGCAATTCGGCCTAGTAGTGAAATTTGAAGTTTCCCCCACAATTCTAAATCTTTCTTTACCTGATGTATCAGCTTATCATAATTGTTTTCTTTAAGTGTCTTACAGTGTGGGGTTAGCCAAATTCCTAAATATTTCACAGGAGGCTATAAATTCTAATTCTGCCTTAGGCATGTAATGCAGCTAGATGTCTTTGGGCCAGTCCTTCTCTCTCAGCCCAACCCACCTCACAGGATTGTTGTGGGGGGGAAAATAGGAGGAAGGAGTATTATGTATGCCTGCAGCCTTGAATTACTTATAAAGTAATAAAGCCGGGATGAAACTCTAATCAATAAATAGATTTCTAAATGTAGCAAAATATAACACATTTATTTCATAATGAAATTAGGAAGGAGAGGATGTGTCAGAAAAAGAAACAGATTTGCATTGAAAAAATGCCCCAGTTATACAGTATTAAAATAGGACTTGGTCTAGGGGCTATCTGATAGCCAAAGAAGAAATCCTTCTATCTCAGGTAACCTGATAGGATGGCAAACCTTTGGGTTAACTACTCCAGAAAAAAAAAAGTTCCTTAAAGAAATATTATCTGCCAGATTTCAAATTGGTAACCTTTTCTATAGTAAGTTAATTAAACAATTGTTATGGTTTTTAATTGTTAGTGATGAAAAGAAATATTGAAATATTTTATTTATTTAAAACATTTATACATCCCACCCCACACCCCACCCTCATGCCACATTATGAATTGCACCTTAAGGAGTGGATAAGAAACACAACTTTCTACAAACTAATTTTTCTGAATAGAGAAAGGACTATCTTTACATTGGGCAGTGACTGGAAAGCCCTTATGGACTTTTCACATAAAAGATGAATTTGTGATTTAGGTTTCTGAGTATTAGGCAGGATAGCTTACAGAAAGATAGAGCCATGATATAACTTTACAGAGAGAAAGAGAGGTTACAATATAATTGTACTGATAAGTGCTGTGAAGAATAACAGAAACTACTTTATACCTTTCATATATTTCTCTTCTTTTCCTAGTTTCCTGTGCTTGTATTCTTATTGTCCTTTTAGCTTTCCCTTTTATTCCTCTTTCTTTTTTGTTTTATTTCCATTTGTATTAATTCTTATTATTGCCGTTAGATCTTTCAATTATACAAGTATAAAAACGTATACATATGGATATGAAAGTCCAACCTCCTGTTTGATTGCTCTTTCATCTGTCTGCATTTTGTGCCTAAATTAGGGTTTTGCCCATTAACTGTTTCTGATCAACAATTTGCACAAGATTTCATACAGACAACCTACCTCTAGTTTCCTTTGTACAAGAACAAAATCCAGGACTAGCTGGTTTATATAACCCCAAAATAGCTGACAATCCCTAAGTCCTGAATGCACTGATCCCAAAGAGGTCCCTTTAATTTGTTGGTTAATTTGTCCATAAGATTGGAAGTATGTCGTTAGGCAGAGGTTTATGAGATCCATAATCTTGGGAGTTTCTATCTTCGTGTATTTGGTTAAGTCAGGTGTGATGTGGAGCAATGCGGTCATAGATTATGTGGCTAATTCCAGATCTATGGATGTGAAAAGGATTTTGATATCAAATGATTTCATTCTCATGACCCTTTTGGGGTGTCCATAGATGTGTGGGAAGATGCTTCTCATCTGCCACTATTCCTCTTTTGGTAATTTGGTTTTTCTTAGTGAGGTTGCTGAAAGTTGTCTTGATCTGGTTGTCTTGTTTTTGCATTCTGTTAATGTTCACTGTCTTGTATTGTGCTAGTCTTCTTTGTCAAAGAAAGGCCATAGTACTAAAGAGAAACAGAGATACAGAGTTCTCCTTAGAGTTTTATTTTAAAATCTGTTCCTTTTTGTTATTGTTGTTTTATTTTAACTATGATGAACCAGACAACTGAATTTAACTATTGATTTTATACATGGATAGCTTTATACTAATGAGCACAGCCCTGCATACAACTGTAAAACCTGCACTCTTCTGAAAATCCTATAGTTATCATTAGTAAATGTCTACTTTAAATTAGTACTAGAAAGTATGTTATTACTGAAATGAACTAATGCTGAGATTTTTTTTTAAATTCAAACTTACCCTCCTCCTCTCCCCACAGGAAAGTCTTTTACTGTTAACTAAAGTCATTCATTTTAAGCTCTACCTCAAATAAAATTTCACTTTTCACAACCAATATACTTATTCCTATGATAAATGTGGGGAGTATATGAGACATTTTACAAATAGGCATAAACTGACTAATTTTGGTTGAAGGAAAAGCTGTTATGCTGAAAGGATATGTTAAAACTATTCACCATTTGAATGATAGTTAAAATATACCATCCTGAAGAATAAAGCTATCGATGATTACTTTTATGTTGTTTTCATTATCAAAGGTATTCAGTCTCTGAATACAAAGTGCTGGGAATAAAAATCAAGAGTGTTAAATGATGTCTTACTTGAGTTCTTCTAAAAGAGAGGTGCGTGGCTATTACAAATAGACATGTGAATTCTGCAGGACTTTGATGCATTCTTTGTTGTTTTTAATTACTTTATCACTGAGTTCCCTTTTATTTGCCCCCCATCATTGCATAAAATTTCAGAAAGTTTTATCCTATTATCAAACACTTTAATTAGGCCAAATGATCAGAAAGTAACATATGCAAAATCAGAGAGGGTAGACTTTAGCATTCTTTCAAATTAGCTTGGGTGTGCCTAGGTAGCTTCATCAAGAAACAGAGGGGAGCTTGTGACTACTGATGAAATGTGTTCTTTTCAAAAGATGTCTTGGGTAATACGTTATCACCATTTCTTTTTTTTAAAAGGAGAAAGCATATTTACTTATTTAGCATATGGCAAATACATGAACTTATAGTGGTTCAAATGTTAATGTCCAGTCTACCTAGCTATTCAAGGATAGGGTGATCTATGTTGAAAAAAATCAGACATTGGGATGGTGTAAGCGCTTGATGGACATTTGGATACAATGTGATGGATATTTTGCCAAGGAGCATCATAGTCACACTGAGGGGTAGAGACAAGACCCCACTTAAACAATGAGTCCTGGCAGACACCATGTTTATTTATTTATTTATTTATTTGATTTGTCAATTGTTTACAAGATAATAAGTATAAGTGTATACATAGTTTTGAATACATGAAATGGGTACATATAAGAAAAATAAAAGAAAAATAAAAGAAACAATAGGACAGGGACAGTAGGCACGTTGGTGCGCTTATGCACGCCCCCTAGAGACCTCTTAGGAAAGGGGTGAGGTCAATAGTAGACAGTCTAAGGTTAAAGTTTTTGGGGTTTGGGGAAGAAACTACAGAGTCGGGTAGAGTATTCCAGACATTGATCACTCTGTTGCTGAAGTCGTATTTCCTGCAATCAAGCTTGGTACGGTTAACCTTGAGTTTGTATCTATTGTGTGCTCTTGTGTTGTTATGGTTGAAGCTGAAGTATTCATTGACAGGTAGGACATTGCAATGTATGCCTTTATATACCATGCTTAAATCAGACCGAAGACGGCGTAATTCAAGGTTTTCTAGTTCTAGAATTTCAAGTCTGGTGGCATAAGGTATTCTACAACGAGTAGAGGAGTGGAGAACTCTTCTTGTGAAATATTTCTGGACTTTCTCAATTGTGCTAATATCAGATATGTGATGTGGGTTCCAGACTGATGAGCTGTATTCAAGTATTGGTCTAGCAAATGTTTTGTATGCTCTAGTTAGTAGTGTGATATTGCCAGAGAAAAAGCTATGTAGGATTAGGTTAACAACTCTTAATGCCTTTTTGGCTATGTAGTTGCAGTGGGCTCTAGCACTTAGGTCATTTGAGATGAGTAGGTGCGGATCCTATTCAGAGTTGAGCAATGTGGGCGAGGAAGGTCAAAATCTGGCACCTTTTGGCAGTTAATGACAGTTGGCAGCTAGACATCTCTGTAGAACTCCTGGATCTCTAAATATCTGGCAACAGATAAACAAAATGGGCCTTTTCAGGCCCAAAGGACTAGACAGAGAAAGAAAGAGAAAATAATCTTTGGAGGAAAAAAACTTGCCTATTCTTCCATTCATAGAACTTACTCAGTAATGAACATCTGTCTCATGTGCAACTCTTATTTATAGAGATCATAATTGAATAATTGTAAGGTTATTTGTATTTATTAAATTTGGAAAGATTAATTAGTGGAACTGCTAGTCTGGAAAAGTTGAGCCTGAATGGTCTGTTATTGCAAATTTATAAGAAGGAATTCATAGATCAATAAATGGAAGCCAGGTCCACACATGAAGGTTAAGTTAAACTTATTGCTTATGCAATAAGTTTAACTTAACCTGCATAGAAATCTTCTCAACTAACAGCTCCTGCTTAAAGTTAGGTAAGAGTCAACAACAATCAAGGAGGGTTGGATTTAGTTCTCTTGCGGCTACGTTAGGATTCTAGGTTGAGCTCCCATTTCACTCTGCCCTCAGGTTCTGCTGTCCCTTCTCTTACAGGCACTCAATAAATCAATTACAAAAGATGAAACAAAAGAAACAATATTAATATTGAAAAAATATCCCTCAGACTAGATGGTTTTTATGAAATATTTTATAGACCTTCTAAGAAAAGTTGATTAAACCATTTACTCAGGAAATAAATTACATTCACCATCAGATACTTCCTTTTTGATTGCAAAAGCCTTTAGAGTCTTGATATATTAAAAGGAGAATGAACCAGCTCACCCAGACTCATCTTTCTGTTGAATGTAGATTACAAACCTTTTATAGCAATACTTGCAAAAAGATTTAATGACATTTTACGTGACTTACTGTAGCATGATCAGAATGGATTTGTCCCAAATAATGCATAAGGGACAAGATCAGGTATGTTTAGAAATCAAAAGAAAAAAAAGAGCTATGGGGTTGTTGTTTTTTGACATAGAGAGAGCACTTGATAATTTATTTGGAATAGGCTTTTATATTCACAACTCTGAAAAGCATGGTGGTGGCTTGAATTTTCATATATGGATATGGAACAATTATAAAGAATAAGTAACCAAAATAATAATAAAAGAACTTTTATGATAGGTTGTCTTCAATCTCAATCTCTCTCTCTCTCTCTCTCCCTCTCTCCCTCCCCCTCCCTCTCTCTCCTTCCTTATTTCAATTAGCAGTAAAAACTTTCACAAGGAAGATACAACACAAAAATATAATTGGAGAAATGAAACTAGAAAATCAAGAACACTGATATTTTATGCATATGTTGTTATATTTACAGTTGCTCATCCAAATAATCTCTACAATTAAATATGCAACATATATAGCAGTATGGTTTGGTATCAGTGTCTCAGATTAATTAGAATAAGAGTCTAATCATTTCATGGAATTTGCCTTAAAGAAGAGTATCTGCTATAAATAGCAGAATTCACTATCACTGTTATGTTTAAGTACCTGGGGATTCACTTAACCAAAACAAATTTAAAGTTAAGAAAAAAATATTCAGAGACTTGAAAAAGTAAAATAGAGAAAGTTAAACTTGTCTAGGAAGACTAGCAGCAGGTAAATAGAATCTTTCAGTGAGATATTGTATTTTAAATGAACCCAGTAAAAATATAAGAGAAAGTATTAAATGAGTGGCAGAGAGAAATAGCTAACCAAATATGGTCAAATTCGAAATCAAAAATTAAACCCATGATTTTACAAAACTTGAAAGAATGACATGAACTGGCAGTAGGAATTTCAAATGATACTATCCAGCCAGCTACTTAATTGGGATGACAGATTGGATTATATTCCTTTATAGCCGAATAACATTTTGGACATTGTTGATATGCAACAATGGGAATGGGAAAATATTAAATTCACTGTAAATATTACACTTAGAGAAAACTGATACAATATCTTGGTTTATGTAAAGAGTAAAAAAAATGTAGAGAATAAGAAAGATAACCATGATGGAGATAAAAAGACTTTATTATCAAGACAACAGGTTTTTTTTTAAATTCCACAATATTCAGAAGTGGTTCAGATATACAGCAAAACTAGACTTGCAAAATTATGCTGTTATATCATACCTCTATAAAAGTAGTTGCAGTTATCCTTTGGAGGTGATTTTATGGTCTGGTCCATCTAGTGTGAATGATAGGATATTTCTTCACTCTGATTGTACTGATCTAAGTATTTCAGGTCAAATTCTCTTTCTTCCCAGCTGTTAGTGTTGTTAAAATTTACCAAACTTTATATCCCTACAGAGTTTCCAAGTTAGATCTATATATTGACAGGACCTTTTATGCTTTTAATTCTCTCTTTAGAAAATGGTTAATTGCATATGAATGTACAAAATAACTACCTTAAAAAAACTGGCATGATACTTAATTCGACATTTATTATTATAATTATATTTAAAATATATAGTCTACATATGGACTTGTATTGCATCTAAAATTTGGATTTCTTTTAACTTGGTGTTTAATATATTAAATATTGCTTGAATCAATAAATATGGATTATTTTAGACAGAACAGAAACATTTCTTAATAGTTTGATGTGACATGATTCATATTATATTGCTCATTATTTTTTTAAAAAATGATTTTTATTACATAATGGTTTGAAATTTCATTTAATATAATAAATCTTTAATATTGAGTACCCTAACATTAGCTAGAAATTTTAAATTAATTTTATACTTAAAACTTAATTTTATAACTTGCAAATCTCTTTTCTCTTTGATGTATTTTATCTAGCTAGTGACTTGAAATATCTACAGGAAGGAAGGAAATATTTTTTCAAAGTTCAGAGGGTTAGTGATAGCAAAATCCCATATTAGTATTCACAAAAAAGAGAAAATAGTCTTGTTCAAAGCCTTAACAGCAAGGGAGAAAGGAGATAAACAGAGAGCTAGAAATGAAATGGAACAAAAAGGTAGCCTGAGCAGATGCTATAAAATTTTATAAGAAACCAAAAAGCAGGATCAAACAAGGGAGTTTGGGAATTTATGGTGCCCTTAGCATTCCTGTATTCTTTCTAGATGTTACATTTCCTATGCATATAAGCTGGAGAAATTAGTTCAGTAAAAGCCACATATAACTATCATATTTCATCACAAAAGACAGGGGTTTTTAACTGCATGAAGCAATTTTAATAATCAACTAGCCAGAATCTTACCAAAATAGAATAGAATATGGAGCCTGACAAATATATTTTGGCTCTCTCTAAGGATGCATAATGCTTGAATTTTAATTTTACAGATAATCAGAAAGCTTCACTGTAGAGTCTTCTAAAACTGTGCATTTAAACTTCAAGTATACAGACTATAGACAACAAAGAAGTCTGTGAAGATGGGCCAAACTAAAAACTGCCAAGATGCTGCCATGAAAATGGTAACCTGCAGAAATCTATTTTACTCAAGATTTTTCAGGCACTTCATCTTTTCACTTTTCAGTTCTGCTTCATTGGTCAAAACAGACAATAGAGAATCAGTTTGGGATGAAGCAAACTTGGCAATTTTCAGACTTGTGAATTTCAACTCCCCAAATGGCCAGCTGAGGAATTCTTTGTATTTATATTTCCATTTATTTGATTTGTCAACCGCTTACAACATACAGGTATAAGAATAAACATAGTTTTGAATACATGAGATAGATACTTATAAGAAAAATTAAAAGAAACAATTGTACAGGGACGATAGGCACAATTGGTGCGCTTATGCACGCACCAATCTGAAAGATGAAGTCCACAAGGTCTGTAGATCCATGGTCTAATGGCTAAGGCACCAGGCTAGAAACTGGGGCACCATGAATTCAGGTCCCTTCTTAGGCAGCTGGGTAACCTTGGGCCAGTCTTTTTTTTTTTTTTTTTTTGCTTGGCCCAGCTTCACTGAGTTGTTGTTGTGGAAAAAATAGGGGGAAGAAGGTGTTTTGGACATGTTTGCCACCTTGAATTATTTGTAAAAGCGGGATATAAATAAATAAAGTAAAGTAAATATAAGGTTTATCTTCATGCCCCACACTATAGCTAAAAAATGCTGTGGTAACCATTTTTAGAGGACACTTCTTCATGATATAACTTTTGTCTTGTTTTGAGCCAACACAAGAGGCACCTTAATAATACACATTTAGTTCTTCCAGTTTTAAATTGGCATTTGTCCTCTAGATTCTAGTTCAGTCATAGCTTCACCCTTATATCATAACACTCAGGCAACTTGAAAGCGAATGCAGCTTCTATCCCAGATAACTATCCACCATTCTCCTAGATTATGAAATACATTAATAGCAGCAATTAGTGCTTCCTTTTCCTACCAGCAAGTTACTTTGGTCAAGATAATATAAAGAGCCAAGAGGATTTACCAACTGCAATCCATAAATTGTCCCACATTAAAACTATAAGAATTGCACAAGTCAGCATACTCATTATTGAAGCAGAATATAATTGAACCATCAGGATAACATAATTCATGTCAACACACCTAATCAAGCATTGGAGCACATTATGGTCATGAAAAAGAGATCACAGATGCATTAAATTCTTAAACTTGTTCCTGACATCTACCAATCATCCAGATTCTTCATCCCAGATATGGCAACTTTCGTAAAGCACAATTTCTTGATTCTGCTCAATAATTAGCATTTCAGATTGAGAATACTTAGTCTTATATTTGGGGGCTCTTCCTTCCCTTTGGAGGTTGTTTCTGTATTTTGAAGGGGAGAATTTGTGTGATGAATGTATTTGTATCCAGTTCCAGGAACATTAATGTTTTAGATTTCTCCATTGATTTCTCTGGACAGATCTCTGCTGAATCCTCTGGCATTTATAATAGATTTTCAGTGAGAACCATGAAATAATTGCACATGATTAATTTGTTCTGTCTGGCTTTCTTTTCTTTTTTTTCTTACTGATATCAATTAATTCTACTTTCTTCTTTCTTTCCTTCCAATGATCAACTCAGTCTAGATTCTGGCCACACTCAATTTTTACTGCAGAGGTTCAAATGCACTTTTTATATATATTTTTATTATTGAAAAACTTCAGGTTCTAACTGAGAACTGTTATTACAGCCTTCTTTGTAGCTGTTTTGTTTTCAGCTATAAAAGTAAAGATTTTCAAACCACTGAACTGTCACTAGCATACACAATATGAAAAAGAATAGATCAGTTGTTTTTCCTCCTACTTATCCTTTCTGGGTTACAGGTAGCTCTTTCTTCTCTCCAAACATTTTACTTAAATCCCATATTTTTCTTTGCAGGATGTTTCACTTCTGTTGCAAGAACTGAACATTCAGAAAATCCTCTGTGAGAATGATTTTAGTTCTTTCTTTTTAATAGTAATTAAAGCACTAATTCGGTTTATTGACAGAAGTAATAGAAAAACTGAACACACATTTGTCACCATCCATTAACTACTACAGCTTACTCTGTTTATTTGCAAAATAAACAAAGAAAGGCAGGTTGTTTCTTATTTTAGTTCCCTGGGTATATAACTTTTATATAAAACTTCAGAAATCAAACTGTAGTTTTGGATATTGTCCTTTTGTTTTGATGCCGTGCTACAGTTATAAGCAGCTTTAATTAAATTACAGAGATATTAAGTATGATGAGAGTGTTGGCCAATGAAAGAATAACAAGGCCTTTTTTCTACCCTGAGAGAAGATGAAGAAATTCCATTGGTCTTGCATTGCAAAATGAAATCAAACCTTTTGATAGCAGATTCATAGCCAGTCCATGATGACAAACCCTAGCAAGAATAGGGAAAAATTACACTCATACTATTTAATATCTTTTTAAAAAGAAAAAGTAGGCAATTTTGTTAAAAAGTAAAGGGTGGGATAGAACAAAAGCCCTGAAAGCCCTGTGTTAGAACGCAGTATTGAAAGGCTAACTCTGCCACAGCCAAGAGTTCAGTCCTGACTGGCTCAAAGTTGACTCAGCCTTCAATCCTTCTGAGGTCAGTAAAATGAGGACCCAGGTTGTTGGGGGGAAATATGCTGATTCTGTAAAATCTCTTATAGAGGACTGTAAAGCACTGTGAAATGGTATATATAAATTTAAGTGCTATTGCTATTGCTAAATGCTATTTCCAGGTTTGTAGACAGAGCTTTTGGCTCCTCAGGATATATACTCCAATATTAGTATATTTAATTACATTTTCTGTCAATGTTTACAAAATTCCCAATCTACCCCACTATTGTTCTTGCGCATACTTTTCCTATGACATTTTGCATCCATGTTTTCATAATATGTTTCCATACATATATTTCCTAATACACATATTTTGGGCGCAGAAATTACCAATATTCTATCTAAATAGATATCCAATCTTATACATTATATGCTTCCCCCCCCCCCCACTACACATTGCAAATATAGGATTGTTTTAAAAAAGCAACCATTCAGACAGATCTAACTTAGCTCTGACCAATGTATCCTTTTTTTCTATATTGTTTAGGATGAGATTATTTTGTATGGTGTGGGGGGAAAAACTAGGTTGAAACATAGAATGATGGTGTTTTTTTCCTATTTAATTTGTTATCGTCTTTAAATATGGAAATAATTTAACAAACAGCATACAAAGAAAAAAATGTCAAAGTCCAAGTTTCATCTTTAGGCTTTGCTATAGCAGTGCAGATTCACCAGTTATAAAATGAAACCAGATCATGGTAGGTTTCATTTATTGATTATTAGTGGATTCCAATTTCATCTGAAGAAATTGATTTCCTGTTATATATTAGGGTTTCAATTATTCTTCATACTATCTGACTCTGGTCTAGTATGAAATCATCAATTATCACACAAGAGAGAGAGAGAGGGAGGGAGGGAGGGAGGGAGAGAGAGCACAGAAACTAACAAGTCCCAGCTCAAGGTTGACTCAGCCTTCCATCCTTCCGAGGTGGGTAAAATGAGGACCCAGATCTAAGTGCTATTGCTATATGTATACAGCACTCCTTGTTTAGCAACTGTCTCATTTACCAACCATTTGCTGACATAACAGTGATGAAATAATAACTTTGTGACCAATTTTCAGGTGTGGAGAGTATAAAAAAGATGAAGTAAGATTGTAAGCAGAGGTACACTTTCACTTAGCAACTGCTTCACTTAACAACCAAATTGCTGGTGACAATTGTGGTTGCTAAACGAGGACCACCTGTACTGGCAAGGTTCTTGACATTCCTACTTCCTTCCCCATTTGCCAGATTGACAGCAGTCAGGTGTATTTTGATCATTGCAGCAAATTTGGAAAGTCTGCTTTGAACTGCCAAGTTTTATTGGAAAGGCTCACTTTTTTCCCTTGAACTCACAGTAAGTAAAATGAACTGAGTTCAAAGGTTTCCATAATGCTGCTGATTAGGCAATGTTATTTTAACAGAACCAGGAACATAACTGGTCTTGTTTTGGTTTTAATTAAGTCTCCAGGATATTAATTGACTCAGGTGAAATAATCTATCGTTGGTGCTTTCCTAATCCACTAACATCTTCATTAATTTAGTTGATCTTGACTGAAGAAAATGCCTTGAATATCATTACAAAGAAAAGGTCTATTTTGCCCGCAGAAGAAAATATAAATATTTTTTTTAAAAAACCCTGAAGTGGCATCTTATTAATTATTTTCAGATTGTGAGGTGAAAATCAATTATTCAGAAGTAGAAACAAAGCTCTTCTATAATTATATTATCCTCAAATATTTATCTATACACCAGATATATGAAGTTGTAGATGAAGGCATGTCTTCATGACTTTTATTATTGAGGGTGTTTTTTTTAGAAAAACAATTCCAAGGGTCTTCCATTCATTATTTTAATTGTACAGACCTACTATTAATAATAAAAATATTAGTCCCTTTATTGCAAAAGGGAGGATGAAATGTTTTCCTCTTCATACTTCCTAACAGTCAAAAGAGTTAATCCCATAATCCCTGGGTGTATCACACTTTTTTTAAAGCTACAAATAATGATTACGGTCAAAGCAATACATTAATATCAATCAACATGATCAGAACAGTATAACTGAATGAGATTATAAACTACAGTAAATGCAATCCACACAAGTTTTCAAGTAGATGTATTGGAAAGTTAACTTCCATGACATTGGCAAATCCCTTTTTTATTCATTTATACTCTATTTTATAACTTCTTTCTTGCATTCTTTTTCTTGCTTGTTTGAATGTCATCTTTAAAATGTTCAGTTTTTAAAAAAGGTTAGTGGAATGAGATTGTGATGAAATCAAAATGGATTTGAGGAGGTTCTTTCTGAATCCATATTGTCATGCATATACCCAAATAAGCACTTTCTCTGATAAAGGCAGAAGAGAAATTTTAATTTCCTTAGGAAAGAAAAGGAGGATTGCAGGCAAGGAGGTTCTTGATAGGAGCACTTAAAAATCATTAGACATGATTTCCAGAGAGAAATCTGAATTGGAAGCAATGGCTGGCAACTAAAATCAATTGACTATTCAAAATCTATGTTCTGTCCTCACAACACATTAGTCTGTGTGCAGCTCAACATGCAGCAAAACACACTTATCCTCCAATAAAACAGACTGTATGTGTAGATGTTTTATTGGAAGAACAGGATATGGTGAAACTAAGGAAAATAGGAATAGATACAATGAGAACCAAATACAAGTTAGACAGTACTGAGTCAGTGCTGAATATAACAATTAATTAATGCAAGCAATCTAAATCTCACCAGCAATGCTCTTTGTGTGGGATGTGGTTTGTCCTTGGATGACCATGTGACACAGATTAAGATGGATTCCTCTTTGTGCTTCTGCCTCCTCCAAATGTTAAAGGAAAATGGAGTCTAGCTTCCCAGCATGCACTTGTTTTGAGAATGGGGGCTGATGGGTAAAGGGTTGGGTCAGCTTCAAATAATATAATTAATATTTGTCCCTCTGATCACTAGATGAGGCTAGAGACCAACAACAGTATATAAAAATTGTATGTTGGGACATGATAATCTATGTTTTTATTTTTAGAACAATATAGCCTAGCAAACATTAATCATACTGTAGATGGGAATGTTTGCACTACTGAAGCATGGTTGATTTAAAGAAGGTCTGGAGAAATTTGCTGAAAAGAATTGTTGCCTAAGATCTGGAGACATGTGCTGAAAAGCTGTATAGGAGAGGTGCTATGATGATGTGTCTACCCAAACTTCACCCAAGACAATGCTCAGAGGAGCTGAAATTTTTACTAGCTAGAGAAAAGCCAGCTGTCAGCCTATCTGCTGCAAAGTTTACATTTCCAAAAGTCTAAGCAAGCCTTTCTTTTCTATCAGAATTAGGAAGTTGTTAGAAATAGAGGAATACACACATAAATTAATTTCACATCATAACTTTCAAATAGAGATGCTTAGAGATGCTTTAGGCTGAAATCTTGGCTACAAAAAATGTTTCCACCTTACAGTTTAAGAGTCAACTAGCTTTGCTTGTGCTAGCACCTAAAATGTGAAAGAAGGAACTGATAATTAATGGAGTGAGTTTTCTCATCAAGGTCAACTATGAATATACATTTGCTCATGCTTCTCATTTAAAGGAATTAAAAAAAAATCAAGAAAAGAGATCTGAAGTTGAGTCTGCACTCAGTTTGTATCAAATCCTAACAACCTACAGGCTACTCCAGGGATAATTCACTGTATTTCTCGGGAGTTTCCCCCCCCCCCCCCCAAGAAGATCAATGGCCATGCCTGTCAAAGGAAGGCCATGATGGCTGGTCTCTGCTCAAGAAAGCTATTAGGAAAGTAGTTTTTTATGCAGCCAGAATAACCTATGCACAAAACTGGAAACTGTCTTCCATTGCTTCAGAGGATATGGTAATTAAAAAAATACATGAATGCGCTGAGATGGATCGCCTAACCAAACTGTTAAAAAATAAACAAGATAGTGAATGTTATGAATATGGAACATTTGGTATGAGTGGTTAAAGGAAAAAGTAATATTTGATATTTGGATAAGTTATGGAAATGACAGAAGATGTGCATTTAATCGTAAACTATATAGAGAAATTAAAACATTAACAGAACGAAGGAGTTAGGTAACAAGGCAGATCACGTCAATGATAAAGATAAAGAAAAAAAAATTAACCATTGCTCAATATATGCTGTAAAATATATATATATGTGTATATATATTGATTTACCTGTTTTAAATATATGTCAAATAAATGTTTTTTCTAGAATAATTTTTTTTTTAAAAAGGAAAGTAGTTTTTTTGTCTTGGTGAGAAACTTACAACTAAACGAGCTTTCCTGCTTTCATCAATGTCTTCAAAAACATGAATGAAAACCCCTGCTATGGATCAATGGTGGTATTCAATATTTTTTTTACTACCGGTTCTGTGGGCGTGGCTTGGTGGGTGTGACATGACTTAGTGAGCATGGTTTGATGGGTGTAGCGGGGGAAGGATCCATTTCCAACCCACTCCAGGGGAAGGATACTATAAAATCCCTATTCCCCCTCCACCCCACTAACCTGCTTTCCAGCTCCATTTTTCTGTGCAGGGCAACAAAAGAAGACCCAGCCGATCAGCTGGGATTCTAATCAGCTGGGACTTGACAGGCAGTGAATAGATTGGGTTGGGGCCAACCAGAAGTAATATTTACCAGTTCACCTAACTACTCAAAATTTCTACCTCTCAGAACTGGCTGAACACCACCTCTGCTCCAGATTGGCTGGAGGAAAAGGAGAACTTCTGGTTGCAATTTTCACATTGATGTGACAATTACACATAGGACTTAATAGCACAGCACCTTTTTTCTAGCCTACAGCTAATGTCAATATGTTGACTCCGTAAACTTCTTATAGTACTCTGTGAAGCACTATGAAGTGCTATATAAGTCTAAGTGCTACTCCTATTTATTACATTTTTGGCCTGTCCTCTGGAGCAATGTAACAGTGCTGCCTTGTAAGTCTTTCACATTTCTGTGGAGTATTCACAAGCTAAGAATCTAATCCATCATAAAATATAAATGCTAGCATAAGGGTCAGCCCTTGAAGTGTGTGTATCTATGTATTCTCTTGCATGTTGAAAACACTCAACAAAAGTAGGATTCTGCTGTGTGGGTAACACAGCAAATTCATCAGGAGAATTTTTACATAATTTATGTAAAAGAAGCACTATGCCTATTGCTTGTCTGCCCTGCAGAGGAAAAGTATCAGGAAAAAAAATCAGGTGGTCAACTTAGTTCAAGGAGGACAGAATGGGGGATGAAAGAGATTTACTGTGTGACATGATCCCTGTTTGAAGACCAGATTGACAGCACATCACCTCTGCAGTTCAAGCTGACAATTGCAGCAGAGTTCATTCAAGAAGAGAAAAAAACACCCAGATGCTTGTTGTATTAAGCATTCAAGAACCAGTAAGGCCACATTGATCAGTGAAACAAAATGCTCGTTCATATAAAGAGTACTGAGATGACATGTATATCCTATTAGGTGTAATAGGATAGGATTACCAAGTTGCTGCTGTTGCTTCTTCCTCCCCCTCCTCCTCTTCCTCCTCCTCTTCCTCTTCAGCTTTTGCTTCATCTGCTCTTCCTCCTCCTCCTCCCTTTTTTCTTTAGTGTACATGTTTCAAGGACAGCAACAAATGATTTCATACACATGCTAATAATAATACAATGCAGTAATGAAGTGATTGTAGGGGCCCAGGGTCAAACCCAATCCAACCATTAAAATATGTGATCTTAAACCAATCACCACTGCTCAGTGTGATCTATCTGACAGGAATTTTGTGAAAATAAGATGTGATTCATGAGGATTAGATATACCAGTTGGAGTAAGAGCGGACTATGTATATAATAAACTTCTCCTCACATTACATCACCCAGTCACTGCTGCAGCAACATAAAATCTGTTAGCTGCATTGCTTATAGTAGCATTTGGAAGGTGTTATTAAATGCTAATGCAAAAATACCTGCTGGTAAGAAATGTAGATTTGGATCTTGCCTTGTCTCCAGGGGTTTGTAAAAGTCATGCAGAGAGGGCATGAAGTAATCAAGATCTTTCTTTTTGTACAACATTTCTTTCTGAGGATAGGGCAGTAATTCCCTTAACATTTTGAGATTAAAGTATTACAGAAGGGTCACTATTCTCTTGTTAAACTGATTACTTGCTAAAATGTGGGCAAATTCACTGATATTTCCTTACAGAGAATTAAACTCTTTTCCTGAATGAGAAAATTGCCTACAGATTTAAGAGGCTAAAACCAGTATTTTGCAAAAGAATTTAAGGGGGGAAATGGAAAGGCTTCCCTCACTGGAAGATGGACAGGAGAGAGAGAGAAGTTCTTAAATTAAGTGAAAAATCAAAACAAAAACCATTAAGAAGGAGAAGAACAAGGGATGTGGAATTACAACTTTGTTCTGAAGGTCTTCCTCAGTGGTGGAATTCAAAATATTTTACTACCGTTTTTGTGGGTGTATGCAGAGGGTTCTAAAATGGACAATTTTAAGCATGAAAACTTGCTGTCAGCACTGGTGAGTAAAACAGCTGAGGTGCAGCAATCTGCTCTGTCACGCCTATCAGCTAAGCTACAAACAAAGGAAATATAGGACAGGAAATGGTGGGAGCAGGTGGGCGGTGCCAACTGCTCACTGGTGCTACCGGATCGCTAGAACCGGTGAGAACTGGCAGCATATCATCACTGGTCTTCCTGTAGGATTGGGGTGTTTGCGGGGAGGGGGGGGTTTCTTCCTCTCACTCTGAATGCTTTTTTTCTTCCATTATGTTCTACCTGAATCTTCTTTTAAAAGCTAAGATAGACATTGTAAAGTCTGAATGAGTAACCTAGAATACTTCCATCTCAAAGAAAGTGAACTTGTTTGGATTTATCCAACACTCAGAAGACTAAGGAAATGATTCACAGTAATTCAGTCTATGGTATATGTCTTACCTTTCTACAACTTTGCTTTTCCATTTGTAAAATGCATAGGAGGTCTCCTATTCCTTGGTTCACTAGAGACATTCTGAAAGAAAGACTTGGAGGACATAAAACAGATAGTGTATTTCAATATGTGCATCAGGCACATTACAGGTTAGTGGGGTTAATATGAGAGGGAGGATGAATCAAACTAGAACCACTAAGAACTGAGGAGAAATCTGGGACCAAGCCCAGCACCTAGAACTCAGAAAGAACATTCTTCAAAGATCATAAGTTATTTAATTTCATCAGAAAGATGATTTCATGTATTCTATGTACTGCTCAACTTCTTTTTATTGTTGTTCTATAAATTAATAATTGAGAATCTCCCAGTCTTCTAAACAGGCATGGTGGGATCATGCACTTCATGAAATGTGTGGAGCTAGGGCAAAGCCTAAATTTGATTAAAATTAAATTTGGTCTTCATTAATGTTAAATGTAATTAAATGCACTTTTTCTTCTTCTGACACTTGATTAAATTGCAACGTTTAGGCCAGGTCTAGGGTTGTCTTAAAGGGCTGGGCAGCACATAGGCTACACAAATGTCTATCTCTGGCTTGGCAAAGGAAAAAAATGTGAGATGGTAGAGAGAAAATTCTAGCACTTAGCTTCCAGATGATTAGGATGAATTCCATCATAAGATTCCACACCTACTATCTGATGGATGACGACAAAGTCAACAAAATGGCAGAGCAGGGGCCTTGAATAGCCCTAGGGAACAACACTTTGGATTTGCTATTTCATCTTCCCTCCACAGATGTGTCACATAGCATCCTTTCTCTGTGAGAGTAGATTGGACGTTCTATTCATAATTTTCACTGAAAGCAGCTCCTGCTTTCCATGAAAATGAGCCACCCATCAATGTTTTAAAACATCTCTCCCAGTGGCAAAGGCATGGGATGAAAAGATTGCACTCCAAAAAGCAAGAATTACCAAAAAAAATCCCAAATATTTGATTTTTTTTTCTTCCAAAGCCGTTTGATTGTCTGTAATACTTTTACCAATGTAATGATTCTATATAGCAGCATTTCTAATAAACAATCCTTGGCCTTCCTTTGACCTATTTAATCTTAAAACAAAGGGTAACAAAACCAAGATAGTGAAACTTGAATATATTTTAAATTGCAATTTATTTTGCAAATGGCATCATAGTTCACGCTCAGTATTTCAATCATTTCACAAAACTTGATGAAATGACAAATTAATCTATTATTTTACCAAGTAAATTAATAAAGTCAATATCTTATTAAACATGAATGCTTATTGAATAATGCAGTATTATTTGTCATAATTTGGAATTCTACAGTCAGAACCTGATGTAGCTCTGCTTATAAAATCTTTTCTCATAGCTTCATTTCCATATTGTGAAATGCGCCTGCTTATATTTAACACAAAAATAACTCTCTCGAATGAGCTTTTCTTGAAAGCTTTTGAGTTCATTATTTTACCCTGAGGAATGATTGTGAAATGGCCCAAAACATTAATTATAATACTTCCCTAATTCAAAACCCATTCTACACATTAAACACAATAACTTACGTTTACTCTAGCCCTTCTTTTTATTCTTTTACCTCCGAGCAGGCTATCATTTATAGGGAATGGAGTGCTGTTCATCTTAATAATTAAATAAATAAGCCTAAAGAAAGCCTTTGATCGCTGGGATGATTATTTTGTCTTGGATCAATTGCTGTGTTGGTAATAGGTAATACAAGAGCTGCAAGCCTTAACAGCAAAATCTTATGCCGATGGTGATACATCAGAACAAAAGAAAAGAAAATGGGGGAAATAATTACCACCATTATAGTTCTTGGCAGTATAGACATATAGTAAAAAAATAAATAAATTTGAAAGATGTGTAAGATACAAACCTTTCTACATAGAGCAATAGCAATTGAACTTAGACTTATATACCGCTTCACAGTGCTTTTACAGCCCTGTCTAAGCAGTTTGCAGAGTCAGCATATTGCCCCAACAATCTGGGCCCTAATTTTACCCACCTCAGAAGGATGGGAGGCTGAGTCAACCTTGAGCCTGGTGAAATTCGAACTGCCAAATTGCAGTCAGCTGGCAGTCAGCAGAAGTAGCCTGCAGTACTGCACTCTAATCACTGCACCACCATGGCTAATCACAAAGACATTACATTGGAATATTCATCCAGAGATTTTGACCTTGTATAGCTCAGCAGAGATTTAGTATTTAGCATTTAATATTTATTTGATTTGTCAATCGCTTACAAGATACAGGTATAAGAATAAATATAGTTTTGAATACAAGAGATAGATTCTTATAAGAAAAATAAAAAGAAACAATAGGACTGGGACGGTAGGCGCGATTGTGTGCTTATGCATGCCCCCTACAAGCCTCTTAGGAAGGGGGTGAGGTCAATAGTAGACAGTCTAAGGTTAAAGATTACTGATATCCTAGAACTACAGGTAGTCCTTGACTTACAACCCACAATTGAGCCCAAAATGTCTAAGTGAAATTGCTAAGTGAAACATGTGTTAAGTGAATTTGGCCCCATTTTACAACCTTTCTTGCCACTGCTGTTAAGTGAATCACTGCAGTTATTAAGTCAGTAACATGGTTGTTAAGTGAACCTGGTTTCCACATTGGCTTTGCTTGTCAGAAGGTCACAAATGGTGATCACAAGACACAAGGCACTGCAACTGTCATAAATATGAGTCAGTTGCCAAGCTTCTGAATTTTGACCATCACGTGACCACGGAGGCACTGCAATTGTCATTAGCGTGAAAAATGGCCAGAAGTCACTTTTTCCAGTGCTGTTATAACTTTGAATGGTCACTAAATGAACTGTTATAAATTGAGGATGATGTGTACTTATTTATGTTGCAGGAAAATAAACTCTGAATTTTAAAGGCACTTCTCCATTCATGAAAAGAAGAATAAGAAAAAAGTTCACCTTCATCACCATATTCTTAATGAAACTAACATGACGGCAGAAGAGACACTCTTCTCTTTTGCCAAATACAGTAGACATTTTATATGCCACAATTTTGAAGAACTTTATTTAAAATTATTATTATTTAATTATATTTTATCCCATCATTTTTAATATGTAACTGAAGGCAGTGAACCTACCTAATGCTCCTGCAAGTTATTTTCTCTTTAATAACAATTCTGTGAAGTTGGGGTGGGCTGAGAGATAATAACTGGCTTCCTCCTATCCAATTGGCTTTCATGATTATGTATCTATTTAAAAAATGGTGCATGAACTGGATTATATCACGTAATTATGTAAAGTATTCTGGAATTGTTAAATACATGCTTGGAGCACTTTCAAATGATGGTTTGCTGGTATTACACTGGTATCTATGGCATAAGTAGGGGGAAAGTTAAATTTAGAATCAGCAACTGAATCTAAGATATTTCATAAACGCCAATACAATCATACCATTTTATGACTCTGTGGTGCAGTCATATTGTCTACATCTATTTACGTTCATAATGATAACTTAAAGCAAGAAACATAAAGTTCCATAATGGGAAATTAAAGCAAGAATATAATAGGTTATGAAGAAAGAACATATTCATTATGAGAAACATATTCAGCTGGGGGAAAAAAATTGAGGAAATGCAGCAGAGATTATAAATGTAGTAGAGAAACATTATGCCTTTATTTTGATGGTACAATTCAGAGGAATCCAGTTAAATTGATTCGTAGTAAATTTAAGATATAAAAGTAGTTTGCCTCACAATCAATAATTAAAACAAATACTACTAATGAATAGCCACTGGCTTAACTCATTTCAGGAAAAGGGTAGACAAGCACTTGGAAGATAATTGTAATGATGAACAGCTATTGTTAAATAAACATGAAATTTGGATTTCAGAGATAATATACAAATATTTAAAGAGACTGAAGACAAAAGACAAGGTCATGAAGGACAGTCCTCTTATTATTTGTTACAATTTTGAATCAACTTAAATAAAACAATTTCCCATCAAACTGGAAACCATTATTGCAATTCACTGATTCCTAAAGAACACCTCAGACAGACTGTTAACTCTCTAACCAAAAAAAAGGAGGGAGTTAAAAACAGATTAATGTCTTCCATTGCCTATGAAAACTCTTCAATCATTACATCTCTGACCATGTGCTGAGATGATAGAGTCTGGAGATAATGAATAGATTTGATATGCAACTCCTTTTCTGTGTCCAGAGAAGTTTTTTGGCCATAATCCCTGAATCAATGGCTTTACAGATCTATTATTTGGGGGATTGGCAATTTAAACTAGGAAAATGTACTAGGAAAATGACACTGTAAGAACTAATTGCGTCTGAAATACGCATTAAAAAATGAAAAGCCATTTGAAAAATTGTTTGAAAATTCACGAGCATTTTGAGCATACTATTCCCAATGAACACATTTTTGCAGACAGTGTCCATTCAATTGTAATGAAGTTCACTGAAGGACACTATCTACATTTTTTTTTTTTTAGTTGTAAATTGCATCTCAGTCTTTGAAAAACTGCAGATTTGAGGGCAAAGCTGCATCAAGTCCTCCTGCAATTCTGGGAGCAAATGTTGTAAATTTAGAAAATATTCCAATAGACACATATTTCATTCTTCTGTATAAGTGGTAGCTATCTCCAGAATTCACTGAATTTCTCAAAAGTGTCTTCACAGGATAAAAAAAACAAAGATGAATGAGTTGGATGATGATTGAATTAGAGAGCTCTGTTTTGATTGTTAAGCTGCTCATACAATACAGGAGGAAGCTCACAAACTTTTCCATTTCAGGGAGTATATTCTGCATATTATGTACATATTGTATTATGTACATGCATATCCCTTACCCATCACATTACCCCTTTTCAAAGTAGGAAACATGTAAAGTGCAGTAAAGCAATAAGAGATACTAAACCATACCTCTGTTTAATTATTGAACCATTCACTAAGCATTCTGTTTATTTTCACATAATTTTAACTCTATATTTATGCAAAATTTTATAATTTAAGCCTAATGACTTTATCATAAATGTTCCTTCAGTCAAAGAAGGGATTGCATCACTTTCAAAGCACTAATCAGCAAAAATCTGTTCCTCCCAAATTGGGTTGCTGGGTCCTCCACTGGCCTTGTCTCACCTCACCTCATGTTGCAATGCCACATATCTGACCAGGTCCAGTGCCAGCTTCTGCTGTCTGCATGCATGAATGAAGCTAGGTTTTTCTTAAATGGTACCCATTTATCTACTCATAATATTATATGTTTTCAAACAGCTAGGTGGGTAGGAGCTAAGGAGTGAATAACAGGAGCTTACCCCAACTCACAGACCTGGCCTTGAACTGCCAGAATGTAGATGATTCCTGCCCAGATCAATAAATATAGATATAGATGTAGATATTTTCCCAGATTAAAATGGTTTGCTTCCTCACCTAGAGATGCATTCCCTAGTGAGAGAGAAAGACATCCTACTTATGTAAACATTTTATCACCCAGAAACTATCCAATCCATTCATATAGATTTTCTGTGTTAACATATCATACTAAGCTACATTTTACTTATATATGTTTTACTGAATAAACTATAAATGCCCAGTTTCATATAAGCTATAATTGCTTATCTAATGTTAAAATATAAACCATGGTTTAAACATCATACCTGATAGCCTTTGCATAGTCCAAAACATTATTTAGAATGATGCACTAACAAATCTATCATATGTTCCATCTCCTTTGGTGTGTTGAGGCAGTCTATCTCTAATGCTAACCCAGACAGACAGACACAAACACAAACACACATAGACACAATTAATACTTCAAAAATGTAAAGCAACAAATTACAGACTATATAACAACACTCTTTATGCGAGTAGTGTGTTTTATGAATACAGTATTTTAAATGTTGGTCTATTCATTTAGTAGAAATTAGTAGAGGATCCAACAGATGGCAAAGCATGTGGTTCGCTTCTTGCAATAAAATGAATGTTGCAGGCTTGAATATAGAGAAGCAGCATAACTAAAGCAGTGGATTTCACTGGGGTTTTTTGATGTAAAATTCTCTTCTGTTAACCCTTGTTTTTCTTTCCAGGGATCTATGTTTTTTTCCAGTTGCATAGTTTAGTTACATACATGCACAGATAAGTGGGTTTCATACAAATAAGATAAGAAGCCAGCTCAGCACAATAAATTTCTTACTGGTCATTGACATTTTGCCTTACATCTTTCAACTGTTGTGTTAGCCAAATGCAGAATAAACATATTTTCAGCTAATAGGACTTCTGTTTTATAGGTTGATTGGGATGTTATGCTTCAGGACCTGGCTATTCTCATTTTTATTTTTATTTGTTGAAAAGTATCTAGTTTTTAGGTGGCTAATTATACATAAACGTGGATAAACGTGGCCATTTCTGGGCAATGGGACATAATGGGTAGGAAACCCATCTTTGCAGAAACAGAACTATCTGCATGACCTCTGGAATAAATGGTCAGTTCCTTCCTTTGCATGAGTTATTTGTGCATTCCAATTTATCCACCTCTGAGGGTACCTGCCACTTAGCAATACCAGAGATTTTTCTTCACTGAAGCTTTGTAGCGAGTATATGAAGTACAACCATGTATTTGAATCATCCACATTGTTTAGTTTCAACATAATTAAATAAGAACTGTCAAGATGCAGTGATACCAGTGATGCCTTGTACCATCAATATCTAGTATGAATATCATTTTATTTCAATAAACTGTACTATAACTGTCCTCAGAAGTACAAACTTAACTAAATGTAATCCATACCTATATCTATCTATATGATCTTTAGTTATATCTATATTTATCTACATCGTAGCTCTATGATCTATCTATGATCTATCTATATATCATTTGTCTATCATCTATCTATCTATCCTTGGTTTTCCTTGGACAAAAGCATCCACACAAATGGAAGACAATTTGATTGGAATAGTTCCATAGTCATCCTATATGTATTAAGTTTGACAGGGGAAAGGATACAACAGCAACAGCCATAAAGTAGTAATAAATTAAGCTGGGATTTTACTGCAAAGCATAATCCTTTTAGTCAGAGATAAATCACATTAATTTCAATTAAGCTGATTCTCCATAAGTGTTTAAAGTGCATATGATATCAGGAATTCTACACTACTTTCCCAATCTGTTAAATCAGTATCAATAAAATGCTACTAGATGATAATAATCTATCTATTCTATTACCAACCCTAAGAGCAAAACTTGGGAGACACTCATCACAATATTTTAGTGTTTTGTAGATTCTATTTCATTTCAGTGTCTCACTTATTTTGGCTACGTCATATGGAGGAGTTCATTGGAGAAAACAATTATATTTGGAGGAGTTAGCAGTAGAAGGAAACCAGGCAACAAAGAACATGGGGGCTGGACACCATCAAAGCTGACACCAGCCAAAGCATAAAATAACTCAAAGAAGTAGTGCAAGATCGGAAGATGTGGGGAAAGACCTGGTCCATAGAGTTACCAAGAGTTGGACATTACTGACTAGAGAACATCATCATCACTTCATTTTCATATGTCACATGCAATAGGACACTCCATATAATAAGTGATGCCATACTCAGTAGTTCTATGCTGCAGTTTTCTCCACTTGAATACACTTATTGATATGCCTGCTGGGTTCATAATGCAATTTCATTAAGAGATATAACAAGGAGGGATAAAGTATTACAATGACATGTTTTTTATTGGTAAGATCTATCATTTTGAACCTCCAGACTAACAGATATTAAAAGAACAACAAATTGTAATACCATCTGAAAATATTATACAGCCATTATAAGTAGGAATGGGCACAAACTACTTGATTTGGTTCAGGAGATCAGTAACCAATATGGAAAAAGTCTAATACCAATTATGGCTGAATGTCTGGATCTGAAGCAAGACTTAGAAAAATAATATAAGTCATCCATGGTATATTTTTTTTAAAAGCACAATGCCTTTGGATATTTCCAAAAGAGCAGGATGGAATTTGCCAGAAAGTCAGGTCTTTATGAATGGAGAAAATGTGCCAAATTACCAAATTTCAGTGTTTCATCTCTACAGTTAAATAGAATGGTATTAGAGCTTTGCAGAAGCCTAAAATAGCAACATAATTGGTCCAGGCTGACAGAGTCTACCACACAGGGGTGGGATTCTACCAGTTCACACCTATTCGCTAGAACCGGTTGTTAACACTCTAAGCAGTTCGGAGAACCGGTTGTTAGAAGAAATTACTGGCCTAATCCTGTAAGGAAGGCAGGAAGGAAACATTCTGGGGTTGCTTACAGAAACTGCCTCTCCTTTAACCCTTATTACATACTTGGCAGGACTAGACTTCCTGTCTCAGGAACTTCTCTGGAGTTTTTTTCCCTCCTTTGCTGGTACTTTGCTTGTGTGGAGTGACCATTCAAAGTTACAATGGCACTGTAAAAAGTGACTTATGACCATTTTTCACACTTATGATTGTTGCAGCACCCCCACAGTCATGAGAGGTCAGGCGAGGAGATTCATGCCTCGATGTGAGTGATATTGAGTTGGCCACACCCAGCCAATAATGTGACCACCAAGCCACGTCCACCCAGTCACATGACCATCCAAGCCATGCCCACCAACTAAGCTACGCCCACAGAACCGGTTGTTAAAAAAATTGAATTCCACCCCTGCTACCACAGAAGAAAATGAAAATCAGATTCAGATGAATCTGATGTGCCTGCCAGCTTTAAGACAGGTCATGGACCAATTATGAATAGAACAATCTGATTCTCCTCAAATATTCTATTCTTCAGCTTCCATCAGCCAGCATACCAGGGGAAAATGCATGCCAATATTACAATCAAAAGCACCAAGAGGCTTGACATTTCCCCATTAATCACAATATAATTTTGGTAATGTACAGGTATCCTAAAGATTCAACATATGCTCTCTTCACCCCATCTCTTACCTTGAGTCTCATTATTTGTTTCTTATCAGCAAATGTCCAATAAGACATTGAGATATAACTAATTGCCTATATTAACATTGACCCAATAAGCCAGTACTGTATTCCTTTTCATTATTTTTATCAATCTTGATTGTAACTCCTTCTGATAAAGTTTCATAGCTTGATTTGTTGTCTTTTTTCTTTGTCCTTTCTAAACAAATCTTTCAAAATTTTATATTTAAATCTTTAGCAGACTTCTTTTGTACATCTATAAGACAAATGTGTCCTTTTTGTCACTTCTCTCATTTGTAAACCTAGAAAGAAAAAGTTATCCAAATATATCTTCTGTTTAGTAGTTGTATATTTCCTTTAGGCAATAAAATATCAACTGCTTTTCTTTGCATGTTCAATATGTTTTCTCATTTGTGGCAACATTTATATCCACATTCAAATTAATTAGATCTCTAATAGCTTTAAGATAGCAATAGCAATAGCACTTAGACTTATATACTCCTTTATAGTGCTTTACAGCCCTCTCTAAGTGGTTTTTACAGAGTTAGCCTATTGCCTCCAACAATCTGGGTTCTCATTTTACCCACCTCAGGAGGGTGGGAGGCTGAGTCAACTCTGAGCCTGGTGGGATTTGAACTGCCAAATTGCAGGCAGCTGATAGTCAGCAGAAGTGGCCTGCAGTACAGCACTCTAACCACTGTGCCACCAAGGCTCTTATAAAATGATTAGCTAAGCAATTTCCCAAAGTGATTAGAAGCAAAGTTTGTGAATTTGGCGTCCTTTCAAAGGTTCCACCATGGCTGTGAGCTTGATAATTGATCTCTTGGTCTTCTGGCATTCAACCCTATGGGAAACCACTATCTTGTGGTCTCTGCCAGGAACAACTATCTGGAGCACATATGGGCAATCTCCCATCCTCTCCTTGTTCTGAGAGGTTCTGCAGAACTGCTTTCCCCACCGATTCTTCTGTGGTTGTATCTGCTCTCTCAGAGATATGTTTAACTTGCCATGTTTCCACCAGAAAACTCAAATTTGTGATAGGCAGAAAAATTGAATGGCTTGTTTTTTCTTTTCTTTCTTTTCATTTCTTTTTTTGGATTGGGAAGTCCACCATGAAATCAACATCAGACTGTATTTTAAAACAATTTACAAAATTCCTTTTCCTCTCTAGCCCTGTCAAATCCAACATGCAGATAAAAAGGATTTATTGACAAATGTGTAAAATCTTTGTTCACCAATAAAGAAGTTCTTAAATCTGTGCTAGAATTAATATTGTTTTATCGGTATCTTGTGTACCATTCTGAAAGATATGACAATTCCTTTTTCCATTTCATGTTAGTTTAGTATGTTGCTGCTGAAAGATATTGTACTTTGTGACTATAGAATAGAATATTACAATTAATTGTTTTCTTTTATTAAAATTTGTTTTTCTGATACAAGGAGAGATCTGCAGAAGACAATTGATGGATCAAATATAATCCTGCAGAATAGGAATGATTATTTTTTTCAGTGTTATTTACACCCAGTTTCTCATATGGCTTTCTGCTTCTCTAGAGCTCTGCTGTGAGTGAATTCAGGAGTCGAAGTTTGCAAAAATATTTGTACACTTCACAAGCAGATCAATTTATTTTTACCTATCTGTTTTCTGTGGTCATCAAAAGAACTGTAGTATTACCCAGGGAGATACAATTTTGTGTATATCATATTTAGCGTTCAGCGTTGCTTGTGCAAGATTATGGCCATTTAAACTAAACACAGTAAATTAACATATAAATGTATTAAGAATATTAAGAACAGCCATGGTGACACAGTGGTTAGAATACAGTATTGCAGACTAACTCTGATGACTGCCAGGAGTTCGATCCTGAAGGACTCAAGATTGACTCAGCCTTCCATTCTTCTGAGAACAGTAAAATGAGGACTATTTGGGGTAATGGTTGACTGTAAACTACTTAGAGAGGGAGGTAAAGCAGTATGAAATGGTATATAAGCCTAAGTGTTATTGTTATTGCTATTAAAATTCTGCAGTACAACTTTTGTCATTGACATTAATTCTAAGATCTCCATATATTCTGTTCTGCACCTTGTAAATGAGCAAGTTGTTCTAAATAATCTAATGGTCTAGATTGTTTTAATCTCTTTCTAATGTCAGAGCATGATATTATTTACTGAAAGCAGGTTTTGTCACAGACCATCATAGAACTAACTTGAATTTTTCTGCTGTCGAGGGAATAATGTAGGATTCTAATTTTTGACAGAAGTACTTTGTGATAGAATTATTTAATTATCCTATATTGTGGTTTGAAAAACCCAATTAGATCTCTAACAGTTCTGAATCATTGTATCATTTTCTGAGCAATATCCTCTCTGGAATTTTCCCTTGCATCCTATATTACCATAATACAATATAATAACAATTTTTAAACTTTGGGAAATATTAACTATAGCTCTTTTAGGCACAGTTGCATGAGAGCAGTAAACATGCATGGATTTTATTCTATAAAACAATCTGAGGACATTCCTATCAGTTATACTGCAATGTAAGCTGCTGTTCTGTGCTATGATGAAAATCACATTAATAGGCAAATATGAGATTATTACAAGATTTTGCAGAACAGTTAGGAGGGAAAGAATACTGTTTCTTCTATGTTGAATGAACATCTGGTCATGCATTAAAAAGAACATCAAAATGATGGTTAACAAACATATAAAAAGGCAAATTTTGTAATAGCCAAAATCTGACTTGGATCATATAAAGCAGTGGTCCCCAACCTTTTTTGCGCCACGGCCCGGTACCGGCATCACAAAATGATCTGCGGCCCGGTACCGGCATCAGCACGCATGACAAGGCAAGGTGAGCCGAGCGACCAGCCAGCCAGCCGTCCCCCGCTTCTCCCCGCCACCTTCAACTCCTCCTTTGTACCTTTGTCGATGGGCTTCGCTTCGGGGCGGCTTCGGGACGGTCACTCGGCTCACCTTGCCTTGGGTGCTGAAAGAATCCTCGCACCTTAGTTTCATTTGAAGCCCCCCCCCTTCGATGAAACTAAGACGCAAGGATTCCTTCAGGACCCAAACACCGCTTTCCAACCGGAAAAGCTCACCCGGAAGCACTTTCTTGTCAAACAAGATGGCGGCACCCAGCAAACCAGCGGCCCGGTAGGAAATGTTCCACGGACCGGTGGTTGGGGACCCCTGATATAAAGCACAAACAAGGATGGAGTGCATAATCCATTAGCTCTTATAAAATGCAGCTTTGTGTTTCCTTAGAATCAAAAGATCATCCAGAGACAGGAGTTGCCTCATTTCACCCTTGAAAACTTTTTCTGAATCAGCTACTCATGAGGTCTGTGGCTTATCAAATTCGATATGCTGCTGGACTAGACAATTCTCATGACATAAAATGCAAGAGTTGGAATAAAAAGCACCAGTGCATCAAAAGCCAGTTGAGAGAAAGTTCTGATGATTCTCCTTGCTGCCAAAAATAAATATGAAATAATGGTCATCACAGAAGAAAAAAAAATGTTGTCAGACACAAGGGATTGGAGTTAAGCAGACTTTGGGTTTATGGGACTGGTGTTGACACTAATAAAATAAAGGTAAAGTCTTAAGATAAGCTCAATTTCTCTTGAATATATATATATATATATATGGCATTCAGCTTTGTTCGGGTATTTTCTCACATCATTGTAGTTGTGCTTTTAAACTTGTAGCAACATTTTGGCATAATCTCATCTGCCATCATCAGGCTTCTCTCATCTGATGATGGCAGATGAGATTCTGCTGAAACGTTGCTACAAGTTTAAAAGCACAACTACAATGATGTGGAAAATACCTGAACAAAGCTGAATGCCATACATGTAAGTACTATATATATATATATATATATATATATATATATATATATATATATATATATATATATATATATATATATATATATATATATATATATTCATGTTGCTTTCTTATCAGCTACAGGGAAGTAGCAGAGGTGCATTCATCAGGTTCTGACTAGTTCTGAAGAACCAGTAGCGGAAATTTTGAGTAGTTCAGAGAATCAACAAATACCACCTCTGACTGACCCTGCCCCCATCTATTCTCTGCCTCCCAAATCCCAGCTGGTTGGCTGGGTCTTCTTTTGTTGCCCTGCATAGGAGAATGGAGTTGGAAAGCAGGTTAGTGGGGAGAGAATGGAGATTTTACAGTATCTTTCTCCTGCTACACCCATCAAGCCATGCCCACAGAACCAGTAGTAAAAAATATTTGAATCTCACCACTGGGAAGTAGCTTGGAATTGCCAACCAGGTGGGTGCCATTTGTTTTGATTTTGTTCTACCACCCAATCTAATCTAGAACTGCAAGATTTCCCAGTGCTTTTCTATCCAAATACTAAGCAGGATTGACCTTACATAGGTGCTGTTATTACTAGCTCTTAAAATCAGGATGGAAATTATATAGTAAACTTTTTCAATGCAATGCCCAGGCAAATTTACTTGGCCTGGTATTTTTTAAAAAATCCATTTCTCTTGCAAGGAGAGACTGTCAGGAAGTAGGTTCTTCATCCACAACCACCTGCTATCCCTACTGATAATGTTCTCACCTCAATACAATAAACAGTAGTCTTACTTGTTAAATAGCCATCATTCTGATTAACAGAATCTACAGCAGGCACACACAGAACTTATGAAAATAATAAAAATAGCCATTTACAGAAAAAAAAAATTCTTCCTCCTCCTCCTCCCAGATGGGAAGGTTTCCTGAAGGATACAGTCAAATTATTTGAAATATGTGTTCAGCAGCACAGAAATGTCTTCTGATAGTCAATGCAGTCTGCTCCAGTTAAAGCAGATGCAGAGGGAAAGAGGAATCATGTGGGGTAAACAGAGGTCTGCTGATTCTGGGAATCCTTAAAGAGGCTGAATTTGGATAGGTCCCAATGAGGTAGCCATTCCCATAGAGAGAAATGTATGGTTGTACCTGTACCTAATTGTTTGGCCATTGTACATGTGACCTCTCAGATCTGATGCTGTATTTTGTCATCGTGCCCCCATACACCTGTAAATGAAAATGAGTTGTATACAGAATCTTAGTGAACTCATCAAACCTAATCATGATGTCATGTGAGGTTTATGAGAACTTCACAAAGCAAATACAAAGATATGCAACATTGAATCTTGTGGATGTTCCCAGAGCAGCAATTGCAATTAAGGCAATAAGAACATTATGTATTTCCTGTTCAGAAATTAGTAGCATGCCAAATACCAATTTTCTTCTAAGCAGTTGTTCTCATCTGATTTTTCAACCCCAGAAAGAGAAAGATGTTTAAGGAAACATACAATCTGAGGTAGGGAAGTGAGACTGCCAAGCATAGTGGTACAAAATATCACTGTAATAATAGTTGAGTAAAATGTATTTCTCTGACAATGCTGGTTCTGAGAGAAAAATCAACATAATAAGAAACTAGTTCGGAACAATAAAACTGATACATTTTCCTTCAAAATGTTCCTCATGAAAAGCAGCAGTTGGAAAATGTACTACCCAAAAATATGCTTATCTCTCATTAAAGGAATAATGAATATGGGAACAAAATTGTGGCAATAAGAACATCTGTTCTCTCCTTTTCAGCCATTTCTGCTTTTGACAACGCACTAGGATAGCTGTTGGTTAAATCTTTATCCAAGTAGCCTCCAGACAACTCTGATAGGAATCCTGATCTTATATTGTAAGCTGCCCAGAGTTGCTGTATTAGTGAGATGGACATTATAGGAATAAATAAATAAATTAGCTGCCCAGCAGTCCTGAGGACAAGAGTGCAATCTCATTCAAAACCAAAATATGAGACTGCTATAGACTCAGAAGATCCAACAAGTTATTCAGTTTTTGTTACATTTGAGTCTAAGCTTGTTCCTCCACATCCAGACCCATGGAGTGTTCAGTCACTTTAAAAAAAAATTATTATTATTTAGATCTGACTAAGAATATTGTGACAGCACTACCACCTTGACAAGATGGGTGGCACAAAAATCTAATAAATTAAAACTACTAAGGAAACTGGATCCCAAATCAATGAATAACCTCACCCAACAACTTCATGTAGATATTCCAAGAGGAATGAGAGAATCAAAGCCCGAGACACTTTATATAACAGGGGTCAGTGGTTTGATCTCTGTCCCAACATCAAGATCAAGTGGATCTACACACAAAGAAAAAAGAACTGCCAGGACATCTTGCTCCTCCCTCTAATCCAGCAGTTGGTCCAGAAATTTTCAGTAGTTGATGGTATTGAAAGCCATGAGAGATCAACAGTGGTATCTCCATATTTTCTCCACCAGTGGTTATTAACAAAAGAGATAAATGCAGTTCCCTAGTCCGAAAAAGACTGAAAAAGGTCTTAATAATCCCTATCTTCCATTGTCATCTAAAACTGCAAGCCAACAACCTTCTCAAGAAATTGTTCAGAACAGTTAGGTTCAGCAAAATTTTCCTGCAAAGGACATACCAACATCTTCTTTAAGGCAGGGCATTCTGCATTTTTGAGAGAAGAGTGATGCATCTTGCTTTCGATGTAGAATCTAAAAAGTTACCTCCACTTGTCAAATAGTAAAATTATTCCATGTTTGTTTCTGATACCTTTAGTATCATCAAGGACTTCATCAAGAGGATATCAGAGCATCTGCAAAGGGACTACATATTTTTAAAATGAGGGGCTTTGATATATTATCATACCAATGATCTTGATTTTTTAAAATCCCATCATTGATACCCCTGGATTATATGGAACAGAAGGCTTTTTTGTAACTTCTTTTTTCTCTTTTGCATGATCTAGATCATACAGAAATTATTAATTATATCATCAACCTTTAATTACACATACTCCAGTGAATTCAACCATATGGTGGATCTGAGCTGACCATCTTTGAACATACATAGTCTGTGGAATTGAACAACTGTTTTTCTTTTCCCACAAACTGTCACCCACAATTTGATTTCTGAATATTTATCTATTTCTATTCATTTTTTGCACATGAAGAATGAAATGTAGTAACTTGTAGTGGCTTGGTTCTTTTTATAATGTATTCTTTGCAAGCATCATTTAAATCTTGTGTTCCGTTGATGGTTGAAACAGGCATAATAAGATTTTTCTTCAAAAATTCAGAGCTATATTGATATGAGTGTTATACTCTCTGACTGGTATAGAGCAAACAAGCAAGACTAATGAAATAAGACATAAGTAACTGTTTAAAGTGAAGAAAAAAACAGTCAAATGGATCAGCAAGGATTGTTGAAGTTGGAAACTTGATTTACCCTTATTAAAACTTTGAAAGATTGGATTTATGAACAACCCTCATAAAAGTGTTTTGTTTCTAGCATCTGAGATAGGCTATCTAACCAACAAAAAATAATTAGGGGGCTGGAGGCTAAAATATACGAAGAACGGTTACAGGAATTGGGTATGTCTTGTCTAATGAAAAGAAGGATTAGGGGTGACATGATAATACTGTTCCAATATTTGAGGGGCTACTACAAAGATGAGAGGGCCAAACTATTTAACAAGCAGCAAAAAGCAAAACAAGAAACAATGGTTGGAAACTAACCAAGGAGAGAAGCAATCTAGAACTAAGGAGAAATGTCCTAATGGTGAGAGCAATCAACCAATGGAACTACTTGCCTTCAGAAATTGTGGGTGCTCCATCACTGGAGGTTTTCAAGAAGAGACTGGACAGCTATTTGTTTGCAATAGTATAGGGTCTCCTGCTTGAACAGGGGATGGACTAGAAGACTTCCGAGGTCCCTTCCAAGTCTATTATTCTATGTTCTAATACAGGCCTTTCCCAGAATAACTACACCCTTAAGTGGATGGACCAAGTTGGCCCATCATGTGTTATTAACTCTTTGGGTACCATAGTCCTCTATAAAAAGTCTTTCCAACTCCACATGGATGATTCTCACCATGTCAACAATGTTATACTTAATCAAATGATCAATTTCTTTCATCAGATTAATTAAGTCCTTTGGAAAACTATTGATGTAGATTGTAACCATTCTAAAGATTGCCTAGTTTATAAAAATAGGCATGATTCGCCCAAGCATTGATATTGTCTTCTCATTCTTAATTGTCTGAGACTATTTTAAATGTGTAGTTGCATGGTATTGAACTGAGCCCCTATAAGCTTGATTTGATGTAAATATGGAATGTATGAAAAAGAAAAAAGTCTATGGATAGTTGACACCCAGATTTCTATTTGATTTTGAAGTAACTTATAAAGCTTTTACTGATTTGATTAGCATCTAAGTACTTCCTTCTTTAGCTTTTAAAATAACAATACTATATAACACCACTGGAATTAATTAGGCATAATGATGATGCTAGATATTATGCTTAATCATCAAATCATCAAACAAAGGGTGAGCTGTATTTCTAAGTGTTACAGTAATTGTCTATGGAGATTCTCAGTCATCCAGGTCATGGTTGTCTCTGACTTGTTTTTCTTTGAAGATGTTTCACTTCTCATCCAAGAAGTTTCTTCAGCTCTGGCTCCATCCTTCTATTCCCCACCATCCAGTCAGAGCTGAAGAAGCTCTTTGGATGAGAAGCGAAACATCTTCAAAGAAAAACAAGGAAGTCTAGTTGCCTCTTGGAAAAAGCACCTTTGGGTGTTACAGTCATTGTTCACCTCTATCAAAGTTTAGCACTCAAAGATACTTCTTCCAAATATAAGCATATTCAAGCACACCCAAAACATCTTTAGGTATGTATAGAATATTGTACAATGTGATGGTCACTAGCTTGTTATTTTTTTTATTCATTATTAAACTATACTACCAGTGGTGGGATTCAAATTTTTTTTACCACCGGTTCTTTGGGCATGGCTTATTTGATGGGTGTGGCTTGGTGGTCATGTGACTGGGTGGTCATGCTTGGTGGTCATGTGACTGGGTGGGCATGGCCAACTCAATGTCACTCACATCAAGGGGTGCCTCACCTGGCCCCTCCCTTTCCAGCCATTCCTTGTCACACCCAACCTCAACATATCTATAGTTCTGTAAAAATGTTCACCTTTTTTTTGACTTTATTATCTACGTACTATAGATGTACTTTCATGGACCACTGAAAGGAGAAAATGGCTCATGTGCTTTGCTCAAGAGTATGATAGGCAACAGGCTTTTAAGTGGCTGCCAGAAAGAGGGGGGGGACAATGTATTTTCCAAAGCACCAGAAGGCAAACAAGAAGCAGTGGATGGAAACTGAACAAAGAGAGAAGCAACCTAAAACTAAGGAGAAATTTCCTGACAGTGAGAACAATTAACCAGTGGAACTGCCTGTCTCCAGAAGTTCTGGGTGCTCAATCACTGGAAGTTTTTCAGAAAAGACTGGATAGCCATTCCTCTGAAATGGTAAGGGTTCCCCCAAGGTCCCTTCTAAGTATTATTCTGACACCGTTCCCAGGACCTCTACTCAGAGTTTGGCATCCTCAGTTTTCCTGCCTGAGCAGAAAGTTGGACTAGAAGACCTCCAAGGTCCCTTTCAACTCGGTTAAACACACATGTATTTATACTCTGGACTAGAGACATGTAAACCCTGAAAAATACCTGGGCAAAAGAAAGGCAGTAAAATCACTCTAGGTGTAGCGACACTGTAAAATATTATAATATGATAAATAATGGAACAATTAAAAATAATAGCACATTATTTCTCTCTCTCTCTCTCTCTCTCTCTCTTCTGATTTCTTTTTCTTTCTTTCTTTCTTTCTTTCTTTCTTTCTTTCTTTCTTTCTTTCTTTCTGCCTATTTGTTTTTCTTTTTTTCTCTTTCTCTCTTTCTTTCTCTCTCTCCTTTCCTTTCTTTCTTGCTCTTTCTTTCTTCCTATTTCTTTCTTCCTATTTCTGTTTCTGTTTCTTTCTTTCTCTTTCTTTTTGTCTTTATTTCTTTCTCCCTTCCTCTTTCTTTCTTGCTCTTTTTCTTCTCTCTCTCTCTCTCTCTCTCTCTCTCTCACACACACACACACAACCCACACTCACTCCTTTCCTTCCTATTTCTTTTTCTTTCTTTCTTCCTCTTTCTTTCTTCCTCTTTCTTTCTTTCTTTCTTTCTTGCTTTTTCTTGCTTTTTCTTGTTTTCCTTCCTTCCTTCCTTCCTTCCTTCCTTCCTTCCTTCCTTCCTTCCTTCCTTCCTTTCTTGTCTCTATCTCTCACACACATAAAACTCTCTCTCATGACACACACACACACCTGCAGTGGTGGGATTCAAATTTTTTTACTACCAGTTCTGTGGGCGTGGCTTGGTGGGCATGGCAGGGGAAGGATACTGTAAAATATCCAGTCAGAGGTGGTATTTGATGGTTCTCCGAACTACTCAAAATTTCAGCAACCGGTTCTCCAGAACTGGTCAGAACCTGCTGAATACCACCTTTGCACACCTGGTCTGGGAAGAACTGATCCGGCGAGCTCCAGAGCAGTAGGCATCAGGAGAACCAAGAAAGCAGCAGTCCTGGAACATCCATCCGCCCTCCCTTTTGGAGCACAATGGCAGGGGGGTGCAGCAGCAGTGGCGGTGCAGCTGCAGGAAGCGGTCCCAGGAGTTCCTGCCCTCCCTTTCGGGGCACCCCTCTCAGCCCCAGCATAGCCCCAGCGCAGTAGAGAAAGCTAACAGCCATGGCACGCTCCAGCCACCACCATAGCTGCATCACCCTGAGGGTCACCTGCTCGCCTATTCACTGGCCAGACTGGCCTGGAAATGGTGCCCCACCTTGGCCTCCTCCCGCCTGACCACCAGTTTCTTGACATGAGCAGAGGCTGCTGGTTGGAGCGAGGGGAACCGTGCTGGCTTCCAGTGGCGGCGAGTGCCAAGGGCATAGCTAGAATGTACGGCTGTGGTGGAAAGAACCGGGGCAACACCTGGCAGCTTGGATAAGCAGGCACGGGCATGGCAGCAGCTACTCTCATGTCAAGAAGCTCTGGTTCTTTCTGCCACAGCTGCACAGTCTTTTATTCCAATTCTAGCTATGCCCTTGGCACTTGCCACCGCGGGAACCCAGCACTGCGGTTCCCCTCGCTCCAGCCAGCAGCCTCTGCTCACGTCAAGAATCCGGTGGTCAGTTGGGAGAAGGTTCGGTAAGGCCCCGAGCAGTGGGGGGAGGCCCAGCAAGGCCCCAGGCAGCAGGGGGAGGTTCAGTAAATCCCCGAGAGGTGGGGAAGGTCCGGTAAGGCCATGGGGCAGCGAAGGAGGGGCTAGCATGACTCGCAGGCTTACCTGTGAGCAGGTAGATCAGGGCTGCTCAGTTTGGGCTCAGGCACCATGTGGGGAAGGCAGGTTAGAAAGGCAAGCCACAAGGACCCAGCATGCTGCATAGGAGGAGAGGAGTGACTGGGCAGGGTGAGCGGTGGGCGTGCGAGTGAGCATCAGGTGGGTGGGGCAAGTGAGCGAGCGATGTGCAGGTGACCAGATCAGGGGCATGGCCAGCCAGAAGTTACTACTGGTTCGGCAACCCACGCCAAATCACTGCTACCAGTTCTCCTGAACTGGTACAGACCGGTTGAATACTATCTCTGTGTACTGCCCATCTTACCAAGGCGACTCTAGGTGGCTTACAGTCTTACAATTAATATACCAGATAAAACATTAAGACAATAAATAAGAACCATATATTTAAAATTCAGTTAAAAAGCAGTTAATCACGATGGAAAAGAAGGGATCAAAGTGTGCATGGGGAGTAGGTGGGGTCTGTTGCTATTGCAATATACACATTATATATTTGCAATTTGCAATATATTGAAATATATGGAATTGCAATAGGGTGCTATGTAGACACAAGCTTGCATTCTTAGAATAAAACTGCTCTGTCCTTTTTATAGCCACAACATTCTCCCAAAATTGAGAACCAGTGGGCTGGATTTCATAATTGCAGCCCAGTGACTTGTATATTTATTACTCCACCTACAAAAATCCTCAGCTAGTCAGTGGCTCAATCCAAGTGTGGATATTCCTAGTTCTGCTAGGAATAGATACTTAAAATAACCCTATTCCCAAAACAGAAACCCTAAATCCAGGATTGATTACAGCTGGCATGCAACATAGGACTTAGTCATTTTATAATATATGCTTTCAGAATAAATATCACAAATTGGGAGACTTGATCTGTTTGCAAACCCAACTGGATAATTAACTGAAAGTTCAGCTGTCTTAACTTTGCTTTTTTTTAATGTTCATAATAGATCACTAGTACAATTGCAGGCAACATCAACTTATTTTAAGTGAGATTTCTTTCACTGGGTTCAGGCAATGGATCATTCTGACTATATCTAAATGTTGGTATATAAGTCAAGCAATATGTTAAATACATGGAACAAATTACGTTCCAATAGTACAAAAGCACATTTATTTATTTGGCCTAACATAATTACCTTTTCATTGTCTCCTTGGATTCATTACTGTTCCTTTTCTCTTACCTTCTGTAAATCTAGATTGTAATGATTAGTTCTGATGCTTGGGCCTGTGTTTGCCAAGTATTCTGCAGCTTGTATATAATTCTCTGTGCTATTATCTTTAGTTATGTAGTTATGTAGTCATGTATTATGTTGCAATTTTAGTGTTTGTGTGTGTGTGAATAAATTAAAATAAAATAAATAATTAGTCTTAAATGCTTCCAAAGTTGTTTCAGACAGCTAAGAGCCACACAAGGTTTGTGTGGTCTCTTGTTATTATTCTTCCTATGGATTAACTTTACATAAAATATTTTGTGAACCAAAAGTTTCATGCCAAAGGGCTCCATTTTGTTCAGAACTTGCTCAGGGCACATGGGACAATAGAGATTTTTGCCCTGGACATTCTCCTGCAGCACACTCTGCTGGCCAAAATGGAGGCTGAACCTCCCTGTGCCCCATTTTGGCAGGCACAGTGCTGCAGGAGGGTGTCTGTCCTGTTTCCACCTCCAGCAGGCCCACAGAGGAGAACCACAACCTGCCCTTGAAGAAATCCAATGGATGGAAGGAGGAGAAATGTCTCCAATAGCAAAGAAAAAAGCAAGTAATTAGGTGGGGAGCTACAGCAATGCCCAGAAAACTAAAAAGAAAGCTATGGCCATTGCATTGCTATACTTTACCATATACAGTATTTCTCCTATAAATCACATCTACGTTTTGTTCTTTTTATTCAATGCTGGTCAAATCTGATTGGTGATAAGAGTTGAGCAGGAACTAATTTATGGACCAGTTTTCCAGAAGATTAGTGTGCATGTCTTGTAGGATGTGTGCGTAGAAATTCCTATAATTGTACAAAGTTCAATAGTTCAAAAATATTTTTCTGCCAATAACCTGATTAAGCATCACAAAGAACTGCCTCATCTGTATCTCTTATTAATCAGGACATTTAATTGGCACATTTCTTCTCATATTCCTATATGTTTGGTAATTGATGACATCATTAACTTATAACTATAACCGTGTTGCTTGTATTTTTACAATTTGTATTGTTTTATTTGTTCCCCAGCATGATTTGATTTCTTATTCATAACCTATGTATGACTAAGTGTTGTATCTTATGATTCTTGATGAATGTACTTTATTTTTTCTTTGTGTACACTGAGAGCTTATGAACCAAAGGCAAATTCTTTGTGTGTCCAATCACACTTGGCCAATAAAGAATTCTATTCTATTTTATTCTACTTGACCAATAAAGAATTCTATTCTATTTTATTCTACTTGGCCAATAAAGAATTATATTCTATTCTATCGTAATTCTTAGAAAAGGAAATACATCAGAGAATAGAGTCAACAGAAGAATTGTGTTCAAAGTGGGAAGTTTCAGAATTCCAGGAGCAAAAAAAACAGGAAACTTTATTGCTATGATATGCTGAAATTCAAAAAAGATGTGTGAGATCATGCAGTCACCCACAGTTTATCCTTTCACCTAGATGGACCTGTAGTTCACTTTAGCTGGCAGCAAACCCTGAGAATAGAAGAGACAGCAAATTGCACCATAAGAAGATCTTCTGGGAAAGAGGACAAGGAAGAGTGGTAAACCAAAATGGATTGGAAACGCCATTGGTTGTGGAAGACACATAGTTTACAACAGAGCATAATGTAAGACTCTGAAAATGAAGGTGTGTGGAAGTTCTATAGAAGACCTGCTGAAGGAAAAAGAAGAGTAATGAAGGGCAGCTCTACTCCTTAATTTACAAGGAGTAGAGCTGCCCTTCATTACTCTTCTTTTCATGGGAAGCAAAGAAGACAGAAAGGAGCTTTCCAAATTGAGAAAATGCCATTCTGAAACAACACACACACACAGGCACACCTATGCATAGTCATGCATAGTCAATACAATTATCCCTTATTTAATTCTTGAGAAGGAGGTAGGAAAGGAGCATATAAAGTCACTCTGTGAATGATGGTGGTCTCTAAGTTTGATAAATAAATAAGTAAGTAAGTAAAAATAAAAACAGCAATCCACCTATATACCTTGAAGCACATAGTTTGCTTACATATCCAGAACAGGGTGAGTTATCATTCAAACACTTCGGTAGATATACATAAATCAATCCTGTTTGATTTCCTTGCAGAAAATATTCCCTTGATGTTGCTTCAGGAAGCATCATGGCTCCTTTACTTCTCAGAGCAAGGCAAAGCAGCAACATTGCTTTACTTACCTGTTCCATCTCTCTCCTCCAGTACCTTTTATGCCCAAATCTTCTTCTGTTATTAGAAGTGTGATATCAGGACAGCCGGAACAAACAATATAGCCTCTTTGCTTCAAGAAGGGGTACTATATTGTACCTACAAGGGAAAGCATCTTGTTTAGGTGAAACCAAATAATTTCACGCAGACCTAATGATTACACCCATGGGATATAAGATAAAGATGGGATATAAGAAAATAATAAACTGCTGAAATGTATCAAAAACTAACTGGGAACTGGGTATGTCTAGTTTAATGAAAAGAAGGACTAAGGGTGACATGATAGCAGTGTTCCAATATCTCAGGGGCTGCCACAAAGAAGAGGGAGTCAAGCTGTTCTCCAAAACACCTGAGGGCAGGACAAGAAGCAATGGGTGGAAACAAATCAAGGAGAGAAGCAACTTAGAATGAAGGAGAAATTTCCTAACAGTGAGAACAATCAACCAGTAGAACCCTTCAAAAGTTAAGGGTGCCCCATCATGGAAAGCTTTCAAGAAGAGACTGAACAACCATTTGTCTGAAATGGTATAGACTCTCCTGCTCAAGCAGGAGGTTGGACAAGACAACATCCAAGGTCCTATCTCACTCTCATTATTCTGTGTTTTATGAAAGAATGTTTGTCAGACTCACAAATAGTTTCCTGTTTGATCAATGGTTAATAATAGCAGCAAAATTGCTGTATCATGTTTCTTTGGACTATAAACTGGGAAATGTTAGCACAATACGTACTCTAAAATCTTGGCCATTTTTCAGGTTTATTTAAGCCATTATAACATACATTATTTTTTTTTAAAGAAAATATCCAAATGCAATTATGCTCGCGGCTATCTCAAGCATTTGCTGTTTTCACATTATTAATATTTTCACAGTTATTAGGAGGATACCAATGGTTAAGTCAGCTACTGCGTTCAAGAATTTAATTATGTCTATGGACATCTACTAAGAATTTTCTGCTTCCAATTGCATGTTCATCTGCATGTATTCCTTTATCAACTTATCCCCCTTCCAAATTATGTACTTATTTGCAACATTCAAGCAACATTCATTTCTATTTTGAGGGGAGGGCGGACTGAAATTAACTTTTCTGCTTTTTAAGAAAAAGCTTCTGATTTTAAAATGTAAATGTTATGTTAAAAAAAGGCTTTTTCCTAAGCTGTTAGATAGCCAACTCCAGTCTTCTCTAGCCTGCTTTGGAAGTAGCCATGCCAAATAAGCCCTGGAAATTATTGTAATCCAGTACATCTTGAGAGCAATTATATGCTGTTGAGTCAGAATGGCAGGAAAGCACACCAGTGTCTGGGTTCAGAATTATAAAAGGACTCCAAGCTCTCATCTAATGCAAGGGCGCATCTTAAAGCATTCTAACAGATCTAGTTTGGGTCAGTCATCAAGACCAGAAATTTTTGTCTCCTGAGCTTTCAGACTCATGCTAGTATTTATGTGGTGCCTGGTCAGGTGCAACTTTTTTTAAAAAATTGTTGATTGGGTGTTGATGGCCAACTATTAAACCATTGGTTGTTGTTTCCTTGTGCTGCCACGTCCTTGGGTCCTGATAAGTTTATGATAAATCAGCACTCCTGACAAAGGGGCCCGTTTCATGGCTTCAATCATCTCCCTGGCTATCTTTATACCTGCTCGGCCAACAATATTGAGATGGCATATAGGCAGAAGTAGAGAAACTGTCTGTCTGGTGTTCACAGAACAATGTGTCACTGAATGTCCATAAATCCAAAGAACTGATTATGGATTTCAGGAAACATGGACAGGACCATGCCCCACTCATCATCAATGGAGAACGAGTGGAAACTATCCCTACGATCAGATTCCTTGGCATCCATACTTCAGCTGATATCTCCTGGTCCCCTAACACCAAGGCCATAGTGAAGAAGGCTCAGCAGCAGCTGCACTTCCTGCAGGTTCTCAGGAAAAACAATCTGGATGAGAAGCTGTTGCTGGCTTTCTATAAAGCCTCTGTGGAGAGCACTCTGACATATTGTCTGGGTGTGTGGTATGCAGGCTCCTCAGCTGAGGACAGGAAAACTGTACAGAGGGTGATAAACACAGCTCAAAAGATCATTGGTTGCCCCCTGCCTTCCCTGGAAGACTTAACCAGGTCCCGCTGCCAAAGCAGAATCAAGGCCATCATAGAAGATCCCTCACACCCTGGCAATTATCTTTTTGACCTGCTACTGTCTGGATGGCGCTTTAGGTCAATAAAATCCCACACCACTAGACTAACAAATAGATTCTTTCCCCGGGGCATCTGAACCACAAATAAATACAAAGTCACTACCTTATTAAGATGTGAAAAGATGTGAAATCACAATACCTCATTCAGATGTATAACAACATATTACAGTACAATCCATCTCTTGTATATTACCCTCAGCAAAGCATCACAGTCAGTGTTAGATGTATATTTTGTGTATATTCATAGATATTGTACTCTCAAATTGCAAATGGAGACGTGTGTACTCTATTTTTCTTATCTTCATTTTTAAGTGCTCTGGTTTTATTGTATTGTGAACAGTTGCTGGGGTGCATCCACAGTTTCATTGTACTTGTACAATGACAATAAAGTTCTTCTTATCTTATCTAGCTGTGAAATTGAATGTATGTCCTTGTTCATTGCAATGGGAGACTTCCAATGAGTTTGGGTTTCCTCATCTGACCATTCACTTGTGTTCTGGCAATGTGGTGGTTGGCTTCTTCATTCCAACAGATCATCATTCAGCTTCTTCTTCAACATGTTAAATGAAAACAAACCACCATATCACAAGGAAATGGGTTCCAGAATCACACTGCTCTTACTGTTAGAAAATGTTTCCTATAATTCTTCTAGACCCTTCCTTGCTATAATTGAAGAATCACAACCTTTGGCTTTCACTCTGAGGAACACATAAGGAAACTTTTGGCTTCTCTGTGATTAAAGCCCTACAGTTAATAAATATTATCTCCTCAATACTAAACTTACACAAGGTCCTCAGTCTGTTTCTCCAGGGTTCCCGATCACCCTTACTGCTCTCCTCTAAACATTGTCTAAAGTTTTCTAATACTGCAGCACCCAAAACCGGGCACAATATTCAAAAATGCATCTGATTGTATATCCTCACAGCTATGAATTCCCCTTATTTCTATCTCATAATAAGTAATTAATTATGTATGTTTTCAGCAAACACTTGTTTAGGTCATTTGGAGATGTGCATCCAGGAAGCATTAAGGTAGCCATCATTCTGCTTCACTTCTGAGATGCTAACCTCCAGAAATATTAATGTTAGTTTATTCTGCTAATACTGCCAAAATGTTTGACCTCCTAAAAGGAGTTGACACACTGAGTTCCTTTTATCAGTGATCCCCTGGCTGAAAGTAAATGTTTTATGTGTTCATGTTTATTTCAGTGCCTGTTAACTGAAATGTTTATCAAATGTAGCAAGCAAATAAAAGCTGACCTTTGTCCTCTGTCAAGTAATAATCTGCAGCATCTTCTTGTTGCCCTGTTGGGATTCTTTAAATTGGTTAGTCAGCATAACTACAGCCAATCTTTGCCTCATCATCTTTCTGAAGACGTCTCTGCAACAATGCTAAAAGCAGTGGCTCACTGTCGGATGAAACTGAGAAACTAAACATGCTCAAGTGGCTGCTTAGCCAGCTTTCTGGACATAATGAAAGTGACCAGATGTCACCAAGAAAGCCATTAAGGGTATAGGCAAGGGATCTCTAATTTTGAAGTTGTTCATAGTAATCAACTTCCTTTCGACAGAGTTCCTGAACTTTCATCTCTTTGGAGGGAATAGAAAGGGGGTAGTAGATCTCTGAAATGAAATCTTGCTCTTCAATACTAAATTGCCATAGCAAATCAATCCTGAAAGTAGTAGAATATTCTGCTGGAATGTGTGGGGGAAATAGGAACTGATCTAAGTAATGGTGTATGAAAGGCAAGGCAAAGTAAGGCTGAATTTTTTTAATAGAGACTAGATCAGAAATGCTGTAGTGTAGTAGCCCCAATCAGGGACTGATGCCATGGAGAAAGGTTTTCCGCGGACCAGAGGGGGTGTGGTTTCACATGCTACCTGCATCCTGCACCTGTGCAGATGGGGCTTACTTATTCCCGTGGCCTGGTTTCCGGTGCATCATGGACTGGCACTGGTCTGTGGACCAGGGGTTTAGAACCTCTACTCTAGTGGAATCTGACCTAAGCAAGTGGTAATTATATTTGTTGCCTACACAAACTACTGGAAATGGTACCAGCAGTTCTCAGTATTTTAAGGGATAAAAGATTCTTGGGCTAGAAGATTTTGAAGATCACTTCCAATTCCATATTTTTTTTCAATTAACAAGTCCCTTAAAATACTGAGAACTGATGGTGCCATCTCCAGTAGATTGTGTAGGCAACAAATATAATTATTTGTGTATCAGTAAAAAATCTTCTCAATTTCACCCCCTTGGGAGATAAATCACTCTCCAAAGTTGGCTGCATTCCTCCGTTATTTCATCACTCTCCACTCTCCACTGTTACCTACTATCCTACAATACTTCACTATCCTACTACCTATGACACCGAACATCACAAAATTACCTAGCTCTCTTCATTAAAACAGGTCCTCAGCAGTTAACTGTGGTGATCTTTCTGCTTTTAGGCTCTCTGTCTAAAAGGTATGGACATAAAGTAGCTTATGATCTACTAGTCAATTGCAAGTTGATTTTGAGTTAATTGATTATGCACCACTAAGTTGATGTTGACTTCTAGCAACCACACAGATAAGTTTTTCTCCATGACAATCTATCCCTGATCTGATCCTTCATGTCTTTCATTGCCACAATAATTAATTCCATCTACCTTTTGTTGGTCATCCTTTTTTTTTCTCTCTTTCTCTCTCTTCTTCTACCTCACTTCTTCCTATAGTGCACTTATCTATTTTTGAGGATGAAGTAGGAGGTATCTTTTAGCACCCTGCACTTTCATTTTAGTCCTTAGGGAGGCCATTCTCCTGATGTATCTTTTTAGTTCCCACAAAGAAAGAACTATTTCTTTTGCCAAAACTGGAAAACAGTTTCTGTGTTCCAGTAGTGCAGAGTATCTTCGATGTGCCTTGATTCAGGTTAGCAGTTTTATCTACTGTGTTACTCCTTTACTTGTTTATAGAGAAGCACTTTCTCTGTGGCACCTTGCTGTCATGCTCCTTTTGTTGGTTCTAAAAATCTTCCTTTATGTATTAGCTGAGGTGTATGCTGAAAAATCCACTTCTGTATGCGTTTCCTTTCTTGAAATTAGGAACAACAGGTGCTGTCAGTTACTGCAGGGACTCCTTTCAATGACTTCTTTGCAATTCCCTCTTTCTTTCTATCCATAAGACCTATAATTGGTTAAAGTGATGTTCTCAGAGCTCTTGTATTTTTCAATTCCTGTTCCTTATGCCTAGATATTTGTTCTTTTCCCCTTTCTCTTTCCCTTTCTCTCTCTCTTTATCTATGCCTGTTTTCCTTTTCTTCTTCTTCTTCTTCTTCTTCTTCTTCTTCTTCTTCTTCTTCTTCTTCTTCTTCTTCTTCTTCTTCTTCTTCTTCTTCTTCTTCTTCTTCTTCTTCTTCTTCTTCTTCTTCTTCTTCTCCTTCTCCTCCTCCTCCTCCTCCTCCTCCTCCTCCTCCTCCTCCTCTTTCTTTCTTTCTTTCTTTCTTTCTTTCTTTCTTTCTTTCTTTCCTTCCTTCCTTCCTTCCTTCCTTCCTCTCTCTCTCCCCCCTCTCTCTCCCCAAGCCCAACCCTAGTAATGAAGTAGATTCACATGGTCTAACACACTACATGGCCTTTCACCCTTTTTCTAAAAACAGATTAAAAGTTTATATTTTCTATCTAAATACAAGATTCTCTTCCTTTTTAAAGATAAACACCAATCTCCAGATATATTTCTATGATTTGCTATCTGATTTTTATTTCTTTCTGCATGCAATACAGCAGTAGGTAATTGATGCTTCATTCCTCACACTTTTTCTTCAAGCACTGTCAAAAGCTTGTTCTTACATAAATATCTGCCAGATTGTCTTCTGGCAAACACAGAAACATGCCACAGGTATTGTAAGCCATGCTGCAAAGTCCTGTCCATTAATCTTCCATCAGTAGAAAAGTTTTTTATTCCTTTCTACACTTTTATAAGGTTTCAAGCCAACTGGGTTCCAGAAGGGTTACCTTTTGTGCCATCTAAAAGTCATTCAGACCTTTTCAGCCTCAATACCCTACCTCCATATCTTGCTTGCTTAGAAGAAAAAGAATGTGTTAGAAAACGTGATATCCCTTGCCAAAGGTCTGCTGGATCTCTGACATGCATACTGTGTTTTCTCACTCCCTGGAAATTTGCTACTTTATATTCATCAACAAACTTTGCTCTAAAGTCATACTGTAGGGGGGAAAAAACCTTGAAGACAGTCTGTTTAATAAATAAAGAATGTACAATTCCCATCTTCTTTCCAGCAAACTTTGCTTTCTGAGCAGAAAACAGCAATTTACAATGGGCAGTCAGTGGCTCTTAAGACAAGGGAACCTTTGCAAATGTTATCTCAACTGAGAGATAATTTGAGGAAGAGTACATATAAAACAGGTTTTCATGGTGTTATGAGGCATAGTATAAAAGAATAACCAAACTACAAAGGTTCCTCTGAGAAAAAGGATGAAACGGGGTGAGCTGTTTGGACTGACCAGAAATAAATTATTTTATAGATCTGTGAAATACACATAGCTAAGGGAGCATAAAAGATACGGTGGCTTAGTAGCTAAGACGTTGAGCTTGTCAATTGGAAAGATTAGCAGTTCAAACTTCATTAGCAGTTCCCTAACGCCGCATAACGGAATGAGCTCCTGTTACTTGCCCAGCTTCTGCCAACCTAGCAGTTTAAAAGCATGTAAGTAGAAAAATAGGGACCACTTTGGCAGGAAAGTAACAACGTTCCGAGTGCCTTCGGTGTTCAGTCATGTGCCAAAAGTTTAATCATGCCAGCCACATGACCACAGAGTCATCTTTGGACAGTGCTAGCTCTTCGGCTATGAAATGGAGTTGAGCACCGCTCCCTAGAGCTGGAAACAACATGTGGCAGTGGTGGGATTCAAATTTTTTTACTACTGGTTCTGTGAGTGTGGCTTGGTGGGCATGGTGTGGCTTGGTGGGCGTTGCAGGGGAAGGATACTGTAAAATCTCCATTCCCACCCCACTCCAGGGGAAGGTCACTGCAAAATCCCATTCCCTTCCCACCCCACTAACCTCTTCCCAGCTCTGTTCTCCTGTGTAGGACAACAAAAGAAGACCCAGCCAATCAGCTGGGACTCAGGAGGCAGAGAATAGATGGGAGCAGGGCCAGTCAGAGGTGGTATTTGCTGGTTCTCTGAACTACTCAAAATTTTCACTACTGGTTCTCCAGAACTGATCAGAACCTACTGAATATTACCTCTGACATATGTGCAGGGGAACCTTTACCTTTAAGGAAGCATAATCAAAGCTCACATTATTTCCTGTAAATAAATCTGCCTTGGCAAGAAGGTTCAAGTATAGATAAACTGGCTGGAATGTGAATGGCTGGATTATAATGGAAGAGGAGGAGAAGGTGAACCACCCAGAATTGTTGACAGTCAGACATCATCATCATCATCATCATCATCATCATCATCATCATCATCATCTCCCATGAGGTGCCTCCTTGGCGTGGTGGGGGTCTTAAATGTTCCAATGAACCTGAGAGCTGTGCTGGCAGTAGTGCATACTGCCAACAGTTCCAACCATGTCAGAGAGGTCTAGGCCAAGGAGCAGAACTGAGTGCACCCAACAACCTATGCAATGAATCATGGTGAAACACAACCGAACAAAGCCTATACCGGTTCAGACATCACCTGGGTTAACAAGGACTGCATCGGGTGTTGGGGAACCTGGGCTTCCATTGACAAGTGGGCTACAGGCCATGGGTCCAATAGCTAAGCAACCAGGGCATGGGCCTGCAGGGCTACTGGAAGCTGAACAACCTCAGAAGCAGCAGAAATACACCATGTCAGATATCCACACTGTAATGAAATGCTACTACAAAGCAGAACCAGAAAAACGAGGCTATCAAAAAAGGATGTACAAGTTATGGAAACAAGAATACCCAGACTCAAGGATAACTGAATTATGATTAGCCGATCAACAATGATTCATCACTCAGAACAAAGTGCTCAGTGAAGTCAAACTTGAAGAAATATGGAAAAAATGTGAAACGGGAACACAGACTGCTGAACAGCAGACTGCTGAAGTGTCAGTAGAAAATACATCAATAACATCTGGAGCAACTGAACAGCCTGAATTTGAAGAAAATGCAGATATTTTGCAAAAACAGGATCAGCAAGGGCCTGAAGTCATCATTGAAACACCAGGAGTACTCAATGCCAGGCAGCAAAAACTGAAAGCTAAAATCTTTGTTGCCACATGCTGCAACAAATGCAGAAAGAAGAAGGCTTCCAACTGCCTAGAAAATATTTGGCTCCATTGATGATAGATGCGAACTATGCACTTGCAGCAGTCCAGATAATATCAATTGAACAAACAAATCAGCTTCCCTACAGTACAGCAGTCATAGTAACAGAAGAACTGGGGATTCAACAGCCGCAGCCCCCAAGAAAATCAACTGGAAAACTGCAGTGGAAAATCAGGTTGGAGTTGAAAATCGAGAGCCTGTGAGCAGATGCAAGTAACTTGAAGCATTTGCAGGAGAAAAAGCTGAAGAACAGCAAAATCAAGAAACATCTGATAAAAAAATGGACTCAGCACAAGAAAAATTGACAAAGCATTGGAAATTGTGAAGCAGCAGATAACAGCAACAGCAAGAAAAATTGAAAGATACGAAGCCAGAGTCATCCAGTACAAACAAAATCAATTGTTCCAATCAGACCAAAGTCAGTTCTATCAGAGTCTGAATTAGACAGGGAATACGAAAGTTGAAAAACCTGAAAAAATGTCAACGACTCAGTTTTGGAAAGACCTATGGGAGACCGAGAAATGTTACAACAAAAATGCTGGGTGGATCAGAGACTTGAGATGAAATTCTCCAATAACAAAATGGACCAACTGGAAATAACTACTGAAATGATAAGCAACAGGGTGAAAAAGTCAGGAACTGGACATCGCCTGGCAATGATCAGCTGCATGGCTTTTGGCTCAAATACCTGATCAGCCTGCACAGAAAAATGGCCAAACAATTCAATGAGATGCTGCAGACAGGAAACATCAGTGAATGGTTAACAGCTGGGAAAACCTACCTGATACAGAAGGATCCAGCAAAAGGGGCAACACCTGCAAATTACAGGCCAATAACATGTCTGCCAACCATGTTCAAGCTGCTGACTGGCATCATAGCTGACAGGATCCAGGACTACTTAGAAGCAAATAACATCTTGCCAGTAGAGCAGAAAGTAAACAAACGAGGAAGCAGAGGCACAAAAGATCAGCTCCTGATCGACAAAATTATTTTAGAGAACTGCAAAAGCCGAAAAACAAATCTGCATACAACTTGGATTGACTACAAGAAAGCATTTGATTCACTACCGCACAGCTGGATCATCAAGTACCTGAATGTCATTGGAATATGCAAGTGCATTGGTACTTTCACTGCAAATGTGATGAAGCACTGGAAAACAGAACTGTTTATTGAAAGTAAAAGCTACGGACTGGTCAACATCAAAAGAGGGATTTTCCAGGGTGATTCTTTGTCACCTCTGCTCTTCATCATTGCCATGACCCCCTGTCAACAATTTTACAGAAAACTAACCTGCTAAAAATTCACAGAAAATATCTCACCTGCTGTACATGGATGATCTGAAGTTATATGGAAAATCAGAACTTGAAATCCACGTGCCATAGTGGCACTGAAGAAAGGGAAGATCATAGAAAGTGATGGAATTGAAATGCCCAATGGACAAACCATCAAGTGCCACCAACCTGAAGCCTACAAGTACATGGGTATACTGCAGCTGGACAATATCAAGCATGGGCAAGTGAAAAATGTGGTCAGCAAAGAATACACACAAAGGGTCAGAACACTTCTAAAAAGCAAACTGAATGGTGGCAATACCATCAAGGCTATAAATACCTGGGCCATACCCATCATCAGATATACTGCTGGGATCATAAATTGGACACAGGCAGAGCTGGACAGCTTGGATAGGAAAACAAGAAAACTGATGACCATACACTATGCGCTGCATCCGTGTAGTGACATTGACAGACTATATTTGCCCAGAAAAGCAGGTGGCAGAGGACTTTTGCAAGTGAAGTAGGCAGTTGAAGAAGAGAAGCAGGCTCTGGCAGATTATGTGAAAGACAGTGTTGAACCAGCTTTGATGGAGGTCTACAAGAGGAAGCTGCTCAAAGTGCAGCAAACCAAGAATCAATATAGAAAAACAGTGATGCAAACTTGGGCTGACAGCTGGTGTAACAAAGCACTGCATGGACAGTTCCTTGAAAAGATCCAAGGAAAAGTAGATAAGGAAAAGATCTGGATATGGCTGACCAACGGAACACTGAAGAAACAGAAGGCCTGATTCTTGCAGTCCAAGAATAAGCCATCAGAACGAATGTAATCAATGTAATCAAAGCCAGAATAAAAAAAAAATCTGTTGATGACCACAAAAGCAGATTCTGCAAAGAAGCGGATGAAACCATTGATCACATACTGAGCTGTTGCAAAACAATAGCTCAGACTGACTACAAACAATGTCACAACACAGCTGCTCAGATGGTCCACTGGAACTTGTGTCACAACTACCATCTGCCTATAGCAAAGAACTGGTGGGATCATAAGCCTGAAAAAGTGGTTGAAAATGAGCATGCAAAACTACTGTGGGATTTCCGAATACAGACTGACAAAGTTTTGGAACACAATACCCTGGATATTATGATTGTGGAGAAGAAAAAAGTGTGGATTGTTGACATTGCCATACCTGGTGACAGAAGAATCATCGAGAAACAACTTGAAAAAGTCACCAGATATCAAGATTTGAGAATCGAACTGCAGAGACTCTGGCATAAACCAGTGCAGGTGGTTTCAGTGGTACTCGGCACATTGGGTGCTGTGCCTAAAGACCTAAGCAAGCACTTAAAAAGAATTGGTGCTGACAAGATCACCATTGGTCAGCTGCAGGAGGCCACCTTACTGCTTGCATAATCCGCTGATACATCATGCAGTCCTAAACGCTTGGGAAGTGTTCAACTAGTGATTTGTGATATGAAACCCAGCATGGCTATCTCGTTTGCTGTGTATATTGTCATTTTTGTGAATAACAATAACAACAACAACACTTGGATCTATACATATATTATATTGATCAATTGTGATATACTAAAGTCTTGCAAAGAACTCAATGCAGGTGGGAGAAAAGAGAAAAGAAGATGACCAGCAGTAAGATGGATGGATTCCATTATAGTGGCAACAGATGCACCATTAGAAAACTGGAAGGACCAGGTTAGGGACAGAACGCAGGGAGAAAATCCATTCATATTCTTGCTTAATGAGATTTCCTACTCTATCTTATAATTCCTGTGTTGATTTTATTCATAACATTCCTTAATATACACAAGTACATATACTTCCCCAATATGTACATTATTTAGGATTTTTGAATAGGATTGGATTCCAAAATTCAGTGAGCAAAGAACTAAAGGAGAGTTTGGGGAATTGTGTAAAGTACATGAGATTATTTGAAAATACAGTCAAAAGAAAATTATCTGATATCTCGATAGGTATCTCAATAGTGTAAACAATTTTTATACTTATAAGTGTGAGTGACAACTGGTAAGTGGTAGCTGGTAAAGTGTTTTCAGAATTTTGGGTAGAGAACCACATATTTCAGTAATCTCTCTCTCCTTCCCTCTCCCTCCCTCTCTCCCTCTGCAAGAAGATTTGGGAAGTGAGAGGATAAAGAGATTTTAAAGTAAACTGAATAGATTTTGAAGATTGCTAGCCTCTTGGATACAAATCATGATTTTATAGAAATTGGGAATGAAACCCAACTTTTCTGGATATCATGTTGAATGTAGTGAGAATCGAATTTGAGAATGAATCCAATGAGATGAAAAAAATATCATTTTTGACATGTTCTCAATTTAAAAGTAAATGGTGTCAGATATATTTTTCTCATTGCTAATACATATCAATAGTAATGCCCTTATACTGAGAATAGTTTCTGATAATGTTTTCTTATTTTTTTAAAAAATAAACAGTGATATTTAGTATTTTTATATTTTCTTCTCTATTTAACCAGCCTATTATAATAAATTAAGATCTACATTGTCTTGTGCCTCCAGGAATTTTTCTGCTGAATTTTCTTTGTGTTTACAAATTTATTAAGGTGCAGACTAAGATCATTAGCATTTAGAATGCCTTAAAGAGATTACACTTTTTTCAGTATTCATCTTCTAAATGTACCTTCTCTTTCTTTTGATAGATAACATGGGACTTAAAAATAAGAAATCTGATGTATTATCTCAGGTACAATTGGTTCCAATGGCAATTTATCATGTTAATAGAATCATCAAGGGGCAATTAAGATGAAAATTGAAGTCAAAGTTTCCCCATAGTTAAAACTCACAATTTGCTGCTATATGTGTATATGTATTCCTTCAAACATCTTTTCAAAGTAGTGATTGGATGGCTTTTTCCCCATCTGGAATATTTTGTTAGAGACTGAAAAAAACCTGTCTATGAAAAATTCAATACGAAGGAGATCTAGATCAGAATGTCCACCATTGAAAATGTTAAGACTTGTGGATTTCAACTCCTAGAATTCAACTCCCATGATGATATAGATATATAAACAAATAAGGCCAGTGTTTAAGTGACAGGACCAGGGGTGGGATTCTACCAGTTTGCACCTATTCACTAGAACCCAGTTGTTAACATTCTAAGCAGTTCGGAGAACCGGTTGTTAGAAGAAATTACTGGCCTAATCCTGTAAGGAAGGCAGAAAGGAAACATTCTGGTGTTGCTTACAGAAACTGCCTCTCCATTAACCTTTATTACGTTCTTGGCAGGACTAGACTTCCTGTCTCTGAAACTTCTCTGGAGTTTTTTGTCCCTCCTTGCTGGTACTTTGCTTGTGTGGAGTGACCATTCAAAGTTACAGTGGCACTGAAAAAAGTGACTTATGACCATTTTTTGACACTTACTACTGCTGCAGCATCCCCACAGTCATGAGAGGCCAGGCAAGGAGATGCATGCCTTGATGTGAGTGATATTGAGTTGGCCATGCCCAGCCAATAACATGACCACCAAGCCACACCCATCAACTAAGCCACACCCACAGAACCGGTTGTTAAAAAATTTGAATCCCACCTCTGGACAGGACATATCTGTTTGGATAGTAATTTTCCACTGCAGTGAATCCATTATACATTTATCTAAAATAATATAGATCATAAAAAAGAATGGCAAATGCTATTAGCATGATGGCTTGGATTCATTTTTTTTCTGCTTAGTGCTGCTTAGTGTCCTGCTTGCTGAAACATGGTTTGAAGCAGTCAAGTTATTCGCTCACACACAAGATGCAGAAAGAAAGTGGAATTCAGAATGGAATATTTGCCTATCCCCTGACCCTCTAGAACAAAAGTGACTGTGTCTATGTGCATGTGCATGTGTATATGTATGTATTCGCTAAAAGGGATTGTATTTTTTGGTACTCCATGTAAGTTAAAATCAAGGGAAAGAGGTGCTCATACAATCCAAAATCTTCAGGTCAAACACCAGAAAAGTTTCTTTGTGGTATTCTGTATGCTTATTCAGAGTGTTTCCATGGAATCAGCAAAAGTCGGCTCAAAGTCTCTTGTACTTTCAGCTGATATTTTCTTCCATCCAGTCACTCACAAACTGTAGAAGAGCAGGCAGAGCTGGAGGGTGGAGTTAAATGTGTCATCAGTTTGGAGTCATTGTACTGCCACAAAAGCCCTCCATGAATTCCATTGATCCTTTTCTAGTGCCAATTCAGCACAGACCATTAGTTGACTAAATTATTGTAAATAGGTGTCAGTAATAAGCTCTTCTGTGTTTTGAACCCAATGATTCCTTTTAATTATTTGTTCCTGACACAAATCCAATCACATCTTCTAACTGGCTGATCTAGAAGCCCACAGTTAGACTACTTGGGTCAAAAGGCAACATTTGGGAACAAAATCCTACCTGTCAATGAATACTTCAGCTTCAATCATAACAATACAGGAGCACACAATAGATACAAACTCAAGGTTAACTGCACCAAACTTGATTGCAGGAAATACGACTTCAGCAACAGAGTGGTCAATGTCTGGAATACTCTACCTGACTCTGTGGTTTCTTCCCCAAACCCCAAAAACTTTAACCTTAGACTTTCTACTATTGACCTCACCCCTTTCCTAAGAGGCCTGTAGGGGGCATGCATAAGCGCACCAATGGTGCCTACCGTCCCTGTTCTATTGTTTCTTTTTATTTTTCTTATACGTATCCATCTCATGTATTCATAACTATGTTTATATTTATACCTGTTATCTTGTAAGCAATAGACAAATCAAATAAATAAAATAAAATAAAATTCACAAGCAGTTTCTCCAGGAAGTCCCTGCACTCACAGAATCTTTGCTGATGGAGAGACATAGGAGAATCCTATTAGAACTTCAATATACCATTAATCCCTATTGCCAAGCTGGCAGCAGCAGGTATGGCTTGTGCCCACAAAGAATATTGAGAAAATACCCTGTTTGCCATTAAGTTTGATAATGAGATGTTTGTTTACTTGGTTTTTGTTTCCCAATCTCCTTTTTATTTCAAAATGACATATGCAAATATGCAAATATGGGTCAGTTGTCTGTTTTAATGTTCCCATACCATGGCTGACAAATTGATTTACTGCTACAGATGATGCAGTTTTCAAGATTGGACCAGTTTTGTGCTAAATCTTATTTCCTTAGGTAGTTGAGCAAACCCAATAATCACTGTTAACTGTCCCTATAGAATTGTAGCCTTCCAATACTCAATTCAATATCCTATGTACTGTACTGTAGGTTGTTTTTGATTTTATATGTGGTACAACCCCCCCCCTTTTTTTTTTTTTAGAAAACATAGGTTTTCAAAGATCTCTGATAGAGGAATCAGATTGTTCTGTGAATATTTTTTTTCAAATCATGCTGCATTACTACTTTCAGAAGTGCTTCTTTTATTAAGTAGAAAAAAGAAACAAAATAATATTCAAATATTTTAGTCGTTAGCTGTTCATCGGAGGAAAGTTAGATTAAATAATGTTTTAGATTGAAAAAAAATCTCAAAGGTGTTTAAATATGCTTGGGTTGCACCAAATGTTAAATGTAATATTTAGACACTATAAAGAGCTAAAGTCTTTCATAGGAGTTGAAAGCTTGTGTTCTTATGTAGTCTAGAGAGCTGCTAAGAATGCTTTTTAAAGCATTTTATTTCTTCCTCTGAGGCTTAGTTAACAACACTTTAAAAATGCAAGTGACAAATTCACCCATGATATCTGAACAGCAAGACAAGAGTGGATGTTACATGTTGAATATAAATGACATACCACAAGATAATTAAGATTTACCATTGTTAAGAGGATCTAGCTTCCATGTATTAATTGCACATTCACTTTGCTAAATATCGCTTTTTATAGTTTAAAAATTATCAATTATTAATTAATCTATGTTAAGTCTTCTTTTTACAGAATTTAATGATGTTGTGTCAGCTTTACAAAAGAAAGTTTAACTGTTAAATAACTGAAGTTTTCTTCATGACAGTTTTGAAAGAAAAGATCTAATCTGTTGATGAATCCAAATCCATCATTGCAAATCTAAAGATGGGGAAATTATTTAAACTAGGACGTATTCTGGATTTTTTAATAGAATCCCATTGCTTCAATCAATAACCTTCTGAAGGCATGAACATCCCAGCTAGTTTCCATTTTGGTATTCTACCTGCCCACTCCTTTGCAGATATAAAATTGACGTCTCAGTTGAAATTAATGAACAGAATGTTGCGTATATATTGAGGATGATAATACACAAATATATTAGGACAAAGGGAATTTTGCATACTAACCATATATATAAAGTAGAGTTTATAATATGTCTCTTCTATGGCATCGATGATGCCACATTTGTTGGAATTATCAGACTTCCAGAGTCAAACAGCATTAATCTTAAAAACAAAGAACTGCAAGTATAATGATACAAGTAAATTCTACAAATAATATTTTCAATTTCCAGAATAATGTTTCTGTAAAATATTATGCAATCAGCTTCAATACAATTATGCCCTTGGTTCGAAAGGAACCAAAAAACCCTCACAGCTCAGTCAAAGTTAACCATCAGACAAGTTATTCCTTTTTATTATTATCATTTTCTTTTTTTAAGGATGAAGCTAAATCTCCTGCTGTCCATATTTTTTTTTCAGACTTCAGAAAGAAAACATTGTTAAGAAGGCATAAAGTGCTATGCATCTTTGATCTGCCAAGAAGCATTATCAAGCTAGGCCTAAATGAGATCAAGATCAAACAGAAAGAGTATATAGAAGTACTTATAAATGCCACAGTAGACCTGGAGTCAGCTAAACTGAAGCCCATTAAACTCATTTTTCTGTGCTATATTCTTGTGCAGGCTAATAAAAAAAATGTGGTGATTTTTAAACTCCCAATGCGAAGCTTATATCTTTTTTTTTCTTACACTGGCTGATATGTATTGATTGAATCCTTCTTTTGCAGTCAGCTGACAGAATGTTCCTTTGTTCAGCATTGCTAAACCCATCATTATTTTTTTGTTTGTTACAGACAATTTTAACTCGTAAGATCAGGAAAGAGCCTAGTAATAGGGAGGTGGACATTATAAATCATGTACTACCTGAAACAATGCTAGGAGAATCTTAGACACACTGTAGTGAACTCTGACAGTTGGTCTACAAGAGTTTATTAGAAAGAGAGTGAAGAACACTTTTCTGTAATTCACTTTCATTCCTTCATCCTCAGGAAAGTTCAGAAAATGCTTTGTGATGTCCTGTCATATAGCTTATGTAAAGTGGTGTGGGTTATACTTCATTATAATTAATATCAAAATTTTGGTGATTAAGTATATGCTCAACTATAAACAAAACTATTCAGTTCAAGTATTAAATTTCATTCATTATGGGAGAGTGTTGGATTTATTAATGATTATTCTACCACAATCAGATCTTAGATTAAATGAAGGGGTCCAGCCTTCTGATTGGTATGAAGACATATCTTAGGCAGCATTCTTTTTGAGTTAAAAATGATTTACAAAGTGGTTTAATCTTGTTCTTTTGTTGTGAAACCACAGAGGTGAAGGATTTCCCCCTTTTAATCTCATGATTGAGGAAATTTAATAAGGCATGTATTTCCTTTTGTAGATGGAGCCATTAAACACTCAAGTGTCAGTCTTTAAGAAGCTAACACACTCTTTGTTGTTGTTTTTTCAACAGATCATATATTTACCTGAATCGGTTGACAAATTAAATAGAACCATGCTTTCAACATTATCAAATATAGGCTGATATTGTGCTATTGAGGATCATTCAAAATACATTTGTGGGAGAACTGGACCTTCATAATTTATGTGGGTGAGTTGCATATCATAAGGTACCTGTGGATTTTTATAGCTTGGATGACTTCTTGCTATTTTTTCCAGATTTCTGAAAACTGTTACTGAAAGCATGAGATAGTTGCAAACAATATAGCTATATGTGGAAGCTTCGCTTTAGAAATACTATTGCAGTTTCAGTAGATGTAAAGTAAAACTGGAACATGCTTTCAACAAACCCACAGCAGAAAGAATGAGATATGATTTCTGTTTGTGTGGATGGAAGGGTAGATATATTCAAACATTGATCCAATGGACAAAGAACACCTTTTAATGTTGAATTTCACATTTTAATAATGAATAGATGTATACATATTTTCTGGCTCTTTCTATTTTATGGTGATTGGATTATCCATCAACAGATACACTATTGGAGAGTTTACTAAGTTACTGGATCAGATTAGAATAGGATACTTCACATATTTCTCAGAGTTTCTACTGTCAATTGACCAATAATCTAACAATGCAATGCGGTTCACCTCTTGTTTGCATAGACATTAAAGCATTAGATGAAATAGCTAAGTGGTCTAAACAAAAACTTAATAGGTGTAATGAAAAATATTTTTCTCTTTTGCTAAATCTTATATAACTTGAGGATTAGTAAATGCTTGAAAAATAAATCAAGAAAAAAAAAGCAAATGCAAAATCTATCTATTGGAGCATCCCTAGTGTTCTCTCAGTTACATGATTTCCTTGCAGACATTTCATTATGTTACATTATGTTATGTTGCCAAAGTAGGTAACATCATCAGTGTCAAGGTTCCGACTGGTGAACCCAACCAAAGCAAGCACGGTCAAGATGATCCAATCTCTTAATGCAAAACTTCATTGAATACATCATTTCAGCACAGGTGAGGCAAAACCAGATCTAACCAATTCCCGTGTGAACCCACATAGTTAAAGTTTCATTTCTTTCTCTCCCCAGGTCACATTGTTCAATTATGTCTTATAGTATTGTTATGGGAAAGTCTTTTTGACTCTGGTAAACATCTGCCAAAGTGTCCTTGGTTCACATGGCTGGTTCCTTGATGTCTGGAACCTACATTCCATCTCCCCCTTCTCTCCCCACCTTAGTTCATTGGCAAGCTGAGAAGCAATAGTAGTTGCAAAACTAGTAGCACAAGAATTTGAAAAAGGATGTTATTAGGTATGCTCAAAAATAATATTATTATTTGAAGGAAGTAGCAAATATTGAATAATTGAAAATTGAAGGATTGTATGCTGATATCGATATGTGTAATGACATTAGACCACGTAAGTCTGATTAATTCTCATTGTATTAATATTACTTTTGTATCAAAATGAATGACACTCAGACGCCACACTGTCCATGAAATGATATTGATGTATGCTTAAATTTTTTTTAAAAAAATTACAAAAAATAGTTGCAACAGTAAAACCACCTTTTGAAGCTTGACAATCAGTATGATGATGTTACCTAGTTTGATAATGAAACATCTGAAAGAAAACCGCCAAGCTCAGAGAGCACTAAGGACCACATAGTTCAACCCTAGGCCACAAATATTCACTTCTATGTTTATATCTTCTTTGAAATTTTTCCTATTTTTTGAGACCAGGGTTGGGGTTACACTTCAAAACAAGTTTAGGGACACAGGATTATAGAAAGATGTAAAGGTAATTGGAAGTGAGTAGGTTTTGGAGAATGGAAGTCCCATTGAATTTTTGAGTGATATGGAAGGAGATGAACTCCAAAAATGGAAGATGAGCATGAGAACTAGCTGAAATCAAGGCAAAATCTAAAACCAAATCACAGTCCCATTCAACTAATGTTAATAAAATATCCATTTCTTCCACATAATAACAGATGTATGATCCAACTACAACTTCCAGATATAATTTAATTTTCTTGCCTGGTAATAAATTGCTTTTTTCTAAGATTCCAGTGTTTCAAGAATAAAATGTAATGTTCACTATAAGAACAGAATCCCCATTGTGGCTTGGTTAAAGAAAGAGGAACATCTATATTCCTGAGCTGCAGATTTTCACATCTGTCTTCCAGCTCAGTTGCCATATCTTCTTCCAGTGACAGTAATTAAGTATGTATGAATTCATCTGCATAAGTTTTTATTTTGAAGGCCTAGAAAAATAGGCCAAACAATAGTACTCCCATTTACTATTTGTTTCATACGTCCCTTGGAGAGTGTTTCTGTATTTTGAACATCATTTCATAGGCAGATTGTATCTGGGCTCAGAACAGCTACAAAGAGGATTGAAGTAATATGATCTGACATGCATCCTTTGGAAAACAACACATTTCAGTACTTAGTCCTTTTATGAATGCATAGTACTAGGGATTCTTTTCTAAAGATTATTCTTTTTTCATTTAAAGGGACCTTTTATAGTGCAATGCTTGTGAAGAGCTAATATAATGAAATGGTTAAAGTGCTGAATTAAGACTAGAGAAACCCACAGAATCAGTTAGATAAAATTCTAGTTGGAACAGAGGAAAAATTTATATCTAAAACATATAAATACCTATTGGGATTTAAAATGGAAGAAGAAATTGTGAAAGGAAATACGATAGCATGGGCTTAAAATTTCAGCTATAATATTGATTTAGATGAATGGGAGAAATTATGGATTAGAAATTACAAATTAACAACCTTCATGGCATACAAGGAAAATTTATATAAAATGTTTTATCGGTGGCACCTGTCCCCAATGAGACTGGCCAAGATATATCCTAACACAAAGCCAAATTGTTGGAAGTGTGGACAAAAAGATGGTACCTTCTATCATATGTGGTGGAGAGAGAGAGACTGAGACTGCCACTAAGTAGGATAATCAGGCAGAAGATTAGCAGGCTAAATCCATGAAAACCAACTAGAAGTCATGAGACATGAGAAAAAGTCCTTAATCTCACAACACATACATAGACAGTTTTAGTTAGTTTCAACAGAGAAACTGAGTGTGATAGACCAAGCTAAATCCAAACAAATGCTGGGGAATTCCTGGAAGCTTGGCACTCAGACAAATCAGCCATTAACAGGCACATAGAGAGAAACAACATTTAAGCACCATTCAAAAGAGAAATAGAAAAAGAAGGGGAAACAAAAAGACTGCAACATTTTTCTTGCAATCAACACCCAGATAAGCAGAGATCAACATCAGGATTAACACCAGACAAACAAGCTGTAAATAATACCTTATTCAAGGAATTACCAATTAAGATAAACAAACAAGCAGCAAACAACAATCTAATCAAAGAACTTACAAGGAGAAATCAACACCCCCACCAACACTGTCAGGGCAAACAACTGTATGTAAATAAAGACCAAACATCACTCTCTTCTAGCACTAAAGACCAAAGCTCAGAGAGCACTAAAGGCTCCACACTATACAGTAATACTTTTATTTTTATTTCAGTGACCCTCAATTCCAAACCAACTTAGACAACACACAATATGAAATATATCTACAATCCTGTTGACTTTTTACAAAGTTTTAAAACTTGGTTATGTACCTGGGCCTAGGTCTATGTACCTGGGCCTAGGTCTCAGAACATGTTAAGGACCCTATGACTTGGCTTCATCAATAGTTTATTAATCAGCATGGGTGCTATTTGTACTTACTTACTTTGTGTGTGCTTTTTATTGTTTTAATTGTCTTATCATTTTAGAATCGTAAACTGCCCAAAGTCACTTGGTTGAGTTGGGCAGCTATAGAAATTGATTAAATAAATAAAAACAAAATGCGATAAGGTGAAGTCACATGATAAGGTAAGTCACATGAAAACATAGACAACGTCTTTATTAAGGAGAGATTTATGCATAGTATCCTAGGACCTGGAAGTACAGACAGATCTTTAGGATTTATGGGATGCCATCAGGATAGGAGTTCTCCTGATCTCAGGAACAACCTTATCCAGAAGGCAGATCTCATGGTAGAGAAGGCATGTTTCTTGAGCCTCCAAAGATCACTGTTTGGTCAAGGCAATCCAGAATGTAGTTGACTAGGAGATAGACAGTCTGTCAAATAACTGGGCTCTATGGTACATTTGGGCTTTTCAGGTGATAATCCTAGGCAACTTGCACTCAGTTTAGCTTGCAAAGCAGAGGGTATTATGTGAGCATGCTAAAGGAGGCCTAAGGATTTCCTTGTTGCTGCATTCTGAATGACTAGAAGTTTTTGTGTGGTCTTCAAGGGCACTTTATATATATGATTGCAGTTCTAATCTCAGTAGTTATTATAATAATAACTAACATTATTTTATTCCACGACTGAAAGTACATAATTGATAATAGATGCCCTTTATACAAGTACCACTTGCGAGAAGAAAATTACTTTATTTCCAACAGTTGTTCCCTCATTGCTCAGAGTTAATAATGAACTTTTACATTAAATAACATTAGCTATGCTCCCTTATTTAGCACTCCGGATCTTGCTGCTTGTCAAATGAGCTTTTTCTCCTGAGTGAAGCAGCATGTTCCAAAATAAAAAATAAAAAATAAAATAAATTTGTGCCATTGTGACAAGTATACAATGGGATTAGTATATGTACTAACAGATACCCATGATGCTCATGTGGGAGTAGGAAAAAGTCCCAATTCATTGTAATTTCACATTTAATCAACGAATAATTGTAACATTGCTATGGTGACTGGGGTAGCTGTCACTGAGGAGACATTTTCATCTGCTCCCCTGTTTTTCTCAGCATTTTCAACTTTCTTGAAAATTACCCTTTCGGTGACATTTCTCAAGCTTGTACTTAACTCATCAGCAATTATTTTGTGAGAAAGCTGTTAATGTTCCTCTGAGTCATACTCTGTGGCATTAAGAGCAAAGCCTTTCAAGCTGTTGATTTTTTTTTTAAAGCAGTTTGCATTCTAAAGTTTGTAGCTGATGCGCACAAAGTAGTTGGTGGGGCAAATGGACATCGGCATGAATTAACTAAGACCAAAATTTGGAACATAGAACACAGAGAGAATAGAGTTGGAAGGGACCTTGGAGGTAATTCTAGTCCATTCCCCTATTCAAGCAGAAGACCCTGTTTTATTTCAGATAAATAGTTGTCCAGTCTCTTTTTGAAAACCTTCATGGTGGAGTACCCACAAGTTCTGAAGGAAAGCTATTCCATTGGTTGATTGCTCTTACCATTAGGACATTTCTCCTTAATTCTAAGTTGCTTCTCTCCTTGGTTAGCACACTGGGTTCAATTTTTACCACATGAAATCTATCTGCATGTACATGGAACATTAACTGCATGAAGTCTACTGGAACCTCAACACTCTTGATTATCTGGTGTCAGGGGAATAGAAAACATCAGCAAGTGGATCCCCTTTGCTTGAGTCTTCTGATCATTCTACCAGTTTAACTTGTGGACTTGGAGATCCAACAGGTTCTATTGGCAAAACAGCTGTACTTGCATTTGTTTGTGATTTCATATGCTTTCTAAAGTTTTGAGGCCTCTGGAAAGAATCCATAGGCAATATACTTTTAAGGGATGACAGATCCATTTTAATACAATAATTTGAAATATCCATATAGGAAATATAAATGTTGTGCCAGGAGGCTGCTATTCATCTCACTGAGGCACATTCATCTTGTCAACACCACTATGTCTGCTCTATAGCAGCTGAAAAAAACTTCTAGGTATCCATAGAAAACTCTTAGGAAGTATCTTTTATCTACTAGATCTTCTGGAAGGGGTCATCTGAACATTTCAATGTTTTTAGAAACAGATTTTCTGTGTTCCTTGAATGCATAGAGCATGGAGCAGTTTGAAGGGATGCTTCAGTTGAAGCAAATATCATATTCTAAATATTTTTTAATGAAACAAAGGTTCTCTCTTGAACACTTTCTTGAAATTTCTTCACAAAGTAACAGAGTTATTTTTCTCTGTTTGCTTTCTGGAGTAAAATATACAGTAAAAAATCCTAGTGCACGTATAATGCAATTACCACTGACAAAAAAGAATGTACAATATAAGAATGGAAAAAGGTTCTGTTTATTCCATATGAACCATATTTTCCATTGAATCATTTGAGAAGCAATCGATAAGTGCAACATGAATCTTCTTGCACAAATAAGGTGATTAGCATACAGTTGGTGATTAAATAATGGATTGTTATTGAATTATTAATTCCAATCAACCTTATCACCTCTATGTGAAATATAATAATTTATCTTTGCTTTTAAATGTGATTTTGTGAGAACAAAAGACAGATGTTCCATATCCCCATCTAGCTCAATGGTTAACTTCCTGAGCTACTACTACTTCTTGTGTGTCAGAAGCATTGAGGCAGTTTTGTGGTGAAAGGATTAGCCGGTATCATCACCGTTGCCAAGGGACACCCAGTTGGTAATTCCTTTCAGGTCCCCATTAATGATCCCACTAAAGAGGTAGCTATTTATGTACTTGGATTTGCACACTTTCGAACTCTAGGTGGGGAGGAGCTAGAGCAAATGATGGGAGCTCACCCCAACACACAGCAGCACTCAGACTTTGAACCCAGGCTTGCAAATTGTTAACCCAGCATCCTAACCACATGAGCCACTGCAATCCTGAGCTGGAATAATTCGATCAAGCAGAGGCCTGAATGAGATACGGACTACAAATATAGTTTTTTCCCCCTTCTCTGCAATAATGTTCCATTATAATGTTTATATATACAACCAAGTCAGTTTTTCCCACCTTGTGATAGCAACTTTTCCCACTTTGTGGGGATTTTATTCTTTTACTATTTTAATTTAATTTTATTTCATTTTTTATTGAAACAAAAGGATATGCAGGGTGAAAATAGAGATGGAATGGAGATGAAAATTAATAATGGAAGAACAAATTATTGTCATAACTCAAAAAGATGTTTAACTGTGCAATGCAACGGATCTGTCTCAAAATATTCCCCTGAATTTAAATGTATGTAATCCCAAATGTAAATTTGACGGTTAAGATTAGCAAATTGATCTTTGATCCATTTAATGCAATGCAAGCAATAGCCACAGCTGAAATAGTGTTAAAGTAAATGTACATAGCACCTATTGAGTTGAATCCCTGCCTGTAAACCTACAGATATATTTATTCCTACTCTTATATTTAGAGTAGGAATAAATTTATTTAGTATATTTGTCTGCATGGTTCTGGAATGCCATCCATCTGACCGGAAGTGATTCCATTTTTTTAAAAAAAATCAATGGATGAAACAATATTAAATTGCACTTTAACTCCTTTATTTTAATCAATTACTTAAACCTGAAAGAGAAAATAAATGAGTTGTTTTAAGATTCTTTCTCTGTCTAGTCTATTTAGTCACTGCCAAGAGATTTTAGTTCATTATGCCAACTTTTTTTTCGTAGTTCAAAAATACCAACTACTTCTTACTGTCTGAATATTGCTGAAAGTCGTCCTGTATTAATTTTGGCACATTGCAAAGAAAGTTTACTTTCATGTGCTGTTTCTTTCTCCTGTATGAGGAAGGCCATTTGTGAAGACAGAGGTTATGAACCATTCACATAGGAGAAAGTGATTTTTCTCTGCTCAGTGGCTCTGCAGGGAATGGAGTAGATTGCACTTTAGCCTGTTCCATTTTAAGATTAGGAACTTCATCCAAAATGTATATTTTGGAAAGATCGAATATGAAGTTCACTGGATTCCAAATGCAGACTTCAAATATAAAGCCACCATTATGGTTCAAAGGTGGAAAAGCTACGGCCTCAATATGTTGCTGAGTTACAGTCCCCACTGGCAACGGCCTACAGGGCTGATGTTAAGAGACATTGGGAGCTCTCATTCAAAATACTCAGGAGGGCCACAGGTTGTCAATTTTTTGTTTTCTTTCATCTTGAGCTGTAATTTTATTCTCAGACTTCTCTTTTCTCCCACTGGTCTCTTCAGCATCTAATTCTCTCCCTTCTTTTGGTTTATTTGAGTATTTTCCTATTAACATCAATGGGTAAGTCAGTGGTGGGTTTCAAAGAGGTTTACCACCAGTTTGGTGGGTGTGGCTTGGTGGGCGTGCTTTGCGCATGCGCACACACTTTTGTGCGCGCACACCAAATGTGCAGTTTGCGCACACACAGAGGCTTTCCGATTCACTTCTCGCAATTCTGTGCCACACAAAGCAGCTGGACTTCAAAAGTAGGGAATAAAGGTCAGTAGGGCAGGCCCAACAGCAGTTTGTCAGAAAACCGTTTCGGTCTCAGCTGGTCTTCGGCACTAGAACCTGACTAAACTGGTACAATAGCATCACTGGTGTAAGTCCAAGGGTTAAAGGCAGTTTCACTCTCAGGCTGGTCTATTAGGCCACTCCAAGAGCAAGTCTAGGTCCTGTGAGTTTTAGGAAAATGGGGTCTTCTAAATATTCCAAAGCAGCTTTTTCTTTTTCTTTTTTTTTAATAGTATTTTTTAAAATTTTTAATCTAATCATTCCATCTTCACTTGGACAGTGTGTTGTCTGGGTACAAATAGGTTTGTTAAACAATAGTCAGAATTACAACATCCTTCATTAAATTAATATTGACTCAGCAATCTTTAACATAATATTTCACTTATTAATTCTACAATATTAACGTAATAATATTCAGCATACTAGTCATAATATTTGCTTATCTCTTTTAACATATCTTCCTTATTTTATTTCTCTGTTTCTAACTTCCATTTTTATTACTTACTTGTTTACATTAGTAAAATAGATCCTATACCATATAGTATTCAGTTTGGTCTTCCTCCTTAATTGCCAGCGTTAATCTATTCATTTCCGAACATTCTAATATTTTCCTAATCCCATTCCCATCTGTAGGTATCTCTTCACTTTCCCGATTTTGTGCAAATACAATTCTAGTAGCAGTTAATGTATGAATAACTAAATATGCATTTTCCTTACTATATTTTTTGGGTAGAATCCCCAACAGAAATATTTCTGGTTTTAAATCAATATGTTGTTTTATCATTTTTTCCAACCACGCATGTATTTTTGTCCAGTATTTGTTTTGCTTTTAGGCAAGTCCACCACATATGATAATATGACCCTAGTATCTGGTGGCACTTCCAGCATTTAGCCGATTTATCTTTAAACATCCTTGCCAACTGAAAGAGTAGTTTTTTGTCAACCTCAACAACTTTAAGAAGACTGGACTTCAACTCCCAGAATTCCCCTGCCAGACATGAAGAACAATCATTCAAGCTGTTAACTGAACAACATGAAACTGAGTCAGTAAGCCATGACAGAAATCATTTGAGTTCATATTAGTTGCTTTTGATAAGCATTCAGTATCCCAGGAATTCTGCCTCATTCAGTGTCAAGTCATTGGTCAATCAAGCTTAGGCCTTTCCTTACAAAATGTTGAGAGTCTTTCCATGAGATTTTTTCCTCTTACCAAGATAATGTTTCGATATGAATCATTTAGAATACATAACATGGAATAATAGGGTTGGAACTTGGAAGGGAACTTGGAGGTCTTCTAGTCCAACCCCCTGCTTAAACAGGAGACTCTGTACCATTCTGGACAAATGGCTGGACAAATGGTCCAGTATCTTCTTGAAAACTTCAGTAATGGAGTACCCACAATTTCCAGAGATAAACCTTTCCACTGATTGTTTTCAGTGTCAAAAAATTTCTCCTTAGTTCTAGGTTGGATCTCTATTTAATGATCTTCCATGTTCTTGTCTTGCCCTCAGGTGGAGAATAGGTCAATCCCTTCTTCTCTATGACAGCCCCTCATGTGCTGGAACACTGTTATCATATCATTCTTAGTCCTTCTTCTTTGTTAGTCTAAAGATAAAGGTTCCCCTCACGCATACGTGCTAGTTGTTTCCAGCTCTAGGGGGCAGTGCTCATCTCTGTTACAAAGCCAAAGAGCCAGCACTGTCTGAAGACGTCTTTGTTGTCATGTTGTCTGCCTGACTAAACGCCGAAGGTGCACGGAACGCTATTACTTTCCCACCAAAGTGTTTCCTATTTTTCTACTTGCCTTTTTACTTGCTTTCGAACTGCTAGGTTGGCAGAAGCTGGAACAAGTAACGGGAGCTCACTCCATTATGTGGCACTAGGGATTTGAATTGCTGAACTGCCAACCTTCTGATCAACAAGCTCAGCATCTTAGCCATTGAGCCACCACATCCCACTTTGTTAGACTAGACATATCTAATTCCCTCAATCATTCAGAATATGATTTAGCCTCCAGATCCCTTGTCATCTTTGTTCCTTTTCTCTGAACATTTTCTTGGGTCTCAGGATCATTTTTGTATCGGAGTGACCAGAATTGGATGCACTATTTCAAGTGTGGTCTCACCAGTGCAGTATAAAGTGGCACCATCACTTCATGTGACCTTGAAATTACCCTTCTGTTGATGCAGCCTAGGACCGCATTGGCTTTTTTGGCAACTGCAGCACACTAGTAGCTCATACTTAAATGGTGGTGTAATAGGACACCTGGATCTCTTTCCCAGTTGCTAATATTGAGATTCATAAATAATCTTCATTAAAAAAAACATGAATAAGTATTATTAATATTTATTGATGCTATTTAATGCAAAGTATTGCTTAACAAGGCAAATAAAAATGGTAGACAAATCTTAATAGCAATTTGCAGAGCAATTCTAGGCTTCATGATTTAAAGTCCTATTTCATCTGTGTCTGCACCACACATCAGACTTAAGTATCTAATGGTGGCACTTGCATGTCAATTTTGGTATCAATCCTCAGATCTTTATCCACTGCCTTCAGTAAATTAGAAACAACAGGAATATATTTTCTACTTCTTGCCTTTTTTGGCTGTTTGATGATTATAAAAAAACACCAACCCTCCATAGTGAAGGAGATGATTTATTGTTCTGTACTTCCTTTGACATTTATGCACATATAAGTAGTTAAATGTGCATTGACTTTGTCTTTCTAAAGGAAATGCAAAACCCACTGCCTACTCAAAACCACAAATTAAGCTGCTCTTTGGTTAATTGTAAGCATGATGGAAGACAACTGCAGATGTCAATTGTTATATAGGTTGATAATTGTCACTCATATTGGTCAAAAGTAGTATCATAGCTTTATTGAGCATTTTCAGAGAGGCAACATATACAACTCTCAGCAGAGGCAAAATGTGGCTGTCTTTATCTGGCCTTAGGTCAGGGATGGGGTGCTGCCAGTATAACAACTAGTTCGGTGATCACACACTTTGCGCACATGAATAGCAATGCGAAAATCCTTACCTGCTATGTTATTTCGGGGGAGTAATACAATTGAGGAACAGCAATCCGCTCTTCCGCGGTGACAATAAAGATCAATACAGTGCAGGGGCGGGCGGGCCCACCTGATTGTCAGAGAAAACCAGTTCGCTCCCAGTTGACCTTCGGACCCAGGGGTTCACCTGAACGGGCCCAAACCAGCAGAATCCCACCCCTGCCTTAGGTCCAAGTCTTGTTCGCACTTGAATTGGTGGACCAACAAGGAGATTGTAGGCTAGCTGAGAAATTCTAAAAGGTTGAAATTGCAAACATCTTCCATGTTGTTGTCAAGAAAACCATGTAGATGTGTACATGTGCTTCACCACAAACGGAGCTTTATTTGAGAGAGACATTATGTAACATAAGCAAACTCTGAAAACATTTACATAAGCCACGATCAATGGATTAAACATCTAGCCTGCTTATCAGTAGGGGCCACATAGCGGCAGCTGCTGCAGCTAGAGGCAGGTTGACTAATTTTTGAGGAATGTTTGAAGGGATTAGCTAATGTGGCCAAAGGGGTTACTTTTGTCATTGCTTCATTAAAAAAAAAAAAACAGCAGCAGCCTTAAAGCTGCTGAAAATCACCCAAAGATCCTGGTGGAAATATTTATGACATTAATAGGAGCTAGCTTTTGATATTCAGTTAGTGAATGTCTGTTAAGGAAGTTTGTGAAAGTTTGGTTGTTTCAGAAACCTTTGTCACTTGATGAATGTAGCACCAATAGTGCTGTTGGTGGGTGGATTTTGAATTATTCTCTTTGTTACATTTATCATTTGTTTTAAATTTTACCATTTACAGGTAGACCTTGACTTGCAACCATTTGTTCAGTCACTGTTCAAAGTTGTACATGCTAAAAAAAGTAATTTACAACTTGTCTTTACATTTACAATCATCATGGCATCCCCATGGTCACGTGATCAAAATTTGAGCACTTGGCTCCTATATTTATGGTTATTGCCATGTTCCAGGATCATGTGATCATCATTTTGTGAACTTTCCATGGGGATTCTGACAAGCAAAGCCAGATTTACTTAGTAACTGCATGATTCGCTGAAAACCTGCAGTGATTTGCTTAAGATCTGTGACTAAAAAAGGTCATAAAATTGGGCACAAAATAAACTATTTATTACATTTATATAGCTGCCCACCTCACGTGATTCTGGGCAAAAGAGACAACTAAAATGACAAACTTCCTAACAGTGAGGACAATTAACCAGTGGAACAGCTTGCCTTCAGAAATTGTGGGTGATCCATCACTGGAAGCTTTTAAGAAGACACTGGACAGTCATTTTGCTGAGATGGTATAGGTTCTCCTGCTTGAGCAAGGGGTTGGACTAGAAGACCTCCAAGATCCCTTCCAGCTCTATTCTATTCTAATTGATAAATAATGGAAGAATACACATACTAACTAAATAATTGGCCACAACTAATCCAAGATAGTAGTGTTTGCAAACAATTTTAGTCAATACATTTTGACTAGTGGAACACTTCTGTCTTAGCATTTAGTGTAAAAATTGTGACTGTTAAATTACCTGTAACTGGACAAATCCTTGCAAAGTCTGCCTGGGTGTGTGGTAAAGTTTCACAGACCTGAAATATATGCTTAATTCCATTCCAGAATAAAACTGCTATTGTTTCGTTTTCTAGCAAACAAAAATTAAAATGAATTATTATTGTTGTTAATTTAATCAGAACTTTTATATTTGTAATTTTAGATATAGGTCGAAGAAACCAGGAAAACAAATAAGATATTGGTTTATCAAGCTATTTCATTTTCTTTTAGTCATTATTTGTGGCTATCAGAAAACCACGATAAAGACAAATTGTGATCTGGTGACCTATGTGAAGGCGGCCATTTTCTTTTGCTCTTTTAGCCCTCCCACACCACACGCACACACACACACACACACACACACACACACACACACACAAAATCAATAACAGTTTTTTATGTTTAATCTTTATCAGTGGCCTTATGCCAAAGTTTCTGATGGAATTTATGAAGTGGTTCCACATGAACACGAAGCTTAGGTCACATTTCTTGCCATGTTATAAGATTACTGAATTCAGTGGGATTTATTTTTCAGCACTGTGAAAATGTTGAACAGAAAACTGTCCCATTACAAGTCAAGGGCTACTTATCATCGACTTAAGGATGAAAGTTGAGCCTAACATTTCTAATGCTAAGCAAGACAGTTGCTAAATGAGTTTCGCCTCATTTTACGACTTTTCTTGCCACAATTGTTAAGTGAATCACTGCAGTTGTTAAGATAGTAACACAGTTGTTTAGTGACTCAGAATTCTCCATGGACTTTGCTTGTCAGAAGGTCATAAAAGGTGATGGCATGACCCCAGGACACTGCAACTATCATAAATGCATGCAGTAGCCAAGTGTCTGGATTTTGATCAGGTGACCATGGGGATGCTGCAATGATTGTAAGTGTGAAAAATAGTCATAAGTCACTTTGTTCAGTGTCATAATTTTAAACAGTCATTGAATGAATTTCTGTAAGTCAAGGACTACCTCTAATACTAACCTTGAATTTCATTTTTTTTTCTTTAACATCTCTTCCCTGTTCCAAAAAATGGAAAAATATGGAATATTTATCTTTAATAAATTCTTATTTGGATGAACTTTGTCTCTGAGTGTTGAATGGATATGAAGAGTTTCTTTGGAATGCTGACACTCTTTCTGATGCACTATTCTAGCAAGGAGGAGGAGACAGAGAAGAAGGAGAAGGTATATCATCAGAATATATGTTTCCTATCATAAATCAGGGATGGCAAGGTGGCTCATTGGTTAAAACTCTGGGCTTGTCAGCTGGCAGTCCAGGCAGACAGACAGCCCAGTGTTGAGACCCAAGCACCACATGATGGGATGAGCTTCTATCCTCGCCCCAGCTCCTGCCAACCTAGCAGTTTGAAAGCATTCAGATATAAGTAGATAAATAGGTACCACTTTGCTGGGAAGTTAACGATGCTTCATGATGTCATGCTGGCCACATGACCACAGAAATGTCTTCGGACAGTGCTGGTTCAATAGCCTTGAAACAGAAATAAGCATCGCCCCCTAGAGATAGCAACCATTTGTGGAATAAAACCCACAGGGACTATTACCTTCACTATAAATCAGAGGGTCTCTATGATTTACAGAAAGCCCAAAAGACTCTGTTGATTTAAGAAAAGAATTCCTGACCTCATTGCCTTGCCAAATAACTTTGAAACCAGCAATAGAAAAAGCATCCTTTTTCAGAATTGGTGATCTCTTCTCCCAGGAAGGATTTTTAGAGCAAGATGCTGGGTCTGGCTGATACTTTGTAAGGGTATTGTTTGCTTTTAAGATGGGTTTGTGTTTTTGCAGCTAATGGGTGAAAGCATTGCTTCTTCTACATGTTTCTAAAGCTCAATAAATAAAATATTTATTTCCACTAAATAATCTCTGTTGCTGACAGTTTTTTGACATAAGCGTTGTGTAGTTGAAAAGGGCTTAAAGGAGTTTGAGCACAAATCCTTAAAAAACACTTTTATTCTTTGTGTACCAGAAAGATAAGAGTGAATTCTGAATTCTCAATGTAATGGAAGAAGTTGAACATTTTAGCACTACCACAGGATTATATTTCTTTTTTCCCCTTTTTTCTTGTTTTTCTCATTTTGGTTTCAGTGGAATTCACTCCCTCTGTGATACTGTATGCCTTAAATCAGATTAAGAGGGAAAAAGTCTAGGTGTTTTTGTTTTATCCTCCTTTTCTAGGTACTTGGGTTAGGATTCATAAGTTTTACCTTCACACTAATTCTCTATGAAGAGTCGCTGAGAATCAGGTGGTGCATGTTTTTTATTATTGTTATTATAGACACAAAAAGAGCTGCCAGCTTTTTTAGCTGGGGATGGATTTCATGCTTATTGAATTCTTCCCAAGAACCTAGGATCTCATAATGTGTCGATGTACTATACTATATGTCTGGTTCCAAGCAATGTGGCCTTTTGTAATTGGCAGATGGAAATTTTGTTAATGTGCAGATTTTCTAAGTGCTGTCCAAGACTTTTTGATATGCCACCCAGTATGCTAATTGGGACCTCCATGACTGGTTTATAATCTTTAATAATCTTTCAGTTTTGATTTTCAATTCTTGCTATGTATGATCTTCTCCAGTTCTTTGTCTCCTATTTAACTGTCATTGACATGCTGTCATAAGATATCTTGATTCATTCAGTGTTCATTATGTTTCCATTGTTTAGGGTAAGGATCAGAGGTGGTGTTCAGCAGGTTCTGGAGAACCGGTAGTGGAAATTTTGAGCAGTTCAGAGAACCAGCAAATACCATCTCTGACTGGAGATTTTACAGTATCCTTCCCCTGCCACACCCCCCAAGCCACGTCCACAGACCTAGTAGTAAAACAAATAAATGAATCCCATCACTGGTAAGGATGGCATATTTGTCCAGTCCAAGCTCTACTGCAATATCTTGGCTTTTATATGGACAATGTTGAGCAGTGATTCTATTTCATATGGTGTTTTTCCATTCAGCTTCAGATCTTCCATAAAATAGGTAGAATAAACTAGCTGATGTTTCTGGTGTTTGATAGCCCGTCCTGATTTGTTCAATGTTGTTCGATGTTGTTGTTATCCCTAAGCCTAACACATACATGAACCTTCTAGTATAAACCAAAATAACATTCATTCATTCGTTGAATTTTTACAACTGTCCAACTCAACCAAGTTACTCTGGGTTGTTTACAATTCTAAAAGTTTAAAACAAAACAATTTAAAAGGTATTGAACAATAAACACACCCACAAAATGAATGAGTTTAAACAGCACTCCTGATGATTAATAAACTAATAGTAAAACCAAGTAGCAAGACCTTTAGCATATTCTGAGCCCCAGGCCCAGGTAGACAGTCAAGGTTTTAAAGCCTTGTGAAAAGCCCACAGGGGCCATTCTAATCTTCGAGAGGGGAGAGAATCCTCCATAAGGAATATGTTACAGACCACAAACCTCTCATATCTATCCACTATCAGCTTTAAGGCAGAGTGGGAAGAAGTTGTGAACAATCATCATTAAATCTGTGTGAATCAACTTTGCTTTTTCGAATGACCTTAATTCCCCTGGGATTGTGATAGAAAAGAGTAGACCTTATTCCGCTCTGACACCATCAGTGGAAAAGCTGGGACCAGCCCCTTCGCTTCAAGGAAAGCACATGTGCAGTAGGCCACCAAAGGCCAGCACAGTGTCTTCTTCCATGTAGCATGGGGTCTTTGCTAGAAGCCCATGTTCGTTTGTCAAGTCTTGGCCGAGAGGCATTTCACTAAAGCCTTGATTAAAGTGAATCGAGAATGTGACTTTACACAGGCTGAATCATTGGGAGTCTACTTAAATTAGGGGGGGGGGAGTAATTCCATTGGAGGATTCATTGACAAAGAAAGGATTCATTTTAATCCCTTCTCCAAATGTAAGAGGGTGAAGCACTAATTCATCCCCACCTGAAACTGTGGCAGCAAGTAATCTGCCCACAGTTTCCTGTTGCTGTGCAGCCCCAGCACTCTGACACGGCCTAATTTTAGACTGAAGCTTTTCATATAAATCAATGTCAAGGAGATAATATCAAAACTGAAGAATCACCACGTTCCCCTTGACCTTAAGCTGGAGCTCTTGTAGAGAATGAAGGAGACAGACCAATATAATTACTGAGAGATGGTATGTGTGATGGACAATCCAGGTGATAGCTTTAATGAATCAGCAACAAAATTGTTGAATAAAATGGGACTCAATTAGCAAGAGGTTTAACAAAGTACTACAGCCCGGAGACAAAGCTAATAAGAAGAAAGAGCATTTGCTACCTGCACCATTAAATGAGACAAGAGAGAACATTTCAATGTCACAAACTTTCTATGTATATGCAGCATTTTCTTTTCTTTTCTAGAATGAGAACCCCCTCTGGCATTTGAGAGGTTTGTCAGCAAAGAATACAAGGAAAAGTTTTGAAGTCCCAAGCTTTAGATATTATATATCTTTATCTATATTACAGTGGTGGGCAGCAACTGATTTAACAACAGGTTCTGTGAGTGCACGTGCACAGCATTCAAAAAATATCAATTTGAAGCTCTACAGGGCAGCCCCGATAAGTAGAACAGCTAAAGCCCACGAATTCCACTGTGCCATGCAAATCAGCTGAGCTGAAAAAGATGGAAATATAGGACAGGATAGGACAGAGGCGGACCAGCTGATTGTCGGAACTACCGGTTTGCTAGAACCAATCAGAACTGGCAGCAGCCCACCTCTCTCTCTCTCTCTCTCTCTCTCTCTCTCTCTCTTCAGTAACAAAAACACTGGTTGGTTTAATGAAAATTGAATCCAACTCATTGTTCAAAAAGATGCTGGGATGGGATTAATTAGAGATGATAAATGTATGAGACTGAATTCAAGATCCTGAACCAAAACAGTCCATTGACGATTGATCTGGTGGCTCCAAGGTGGAGAGAAAAAAAATGACCAGTTCAAATGAGGATGTTCAGAAAGCCTTGTGAATAATTTCACTGAGCTACAAGAAGGTTGCTGGCATGCTTGCAACACCATCAAGTTACTACGGCTTTCATTTTGGAAATATCAAAATGGAAGGGTCTATGGAGATTCTCAGTCATCCAAGTCATAGTTGTTCCAAAAGTGCTTTTTCAAAAGGCAACTGGACTTTGTTTTTCTTGAAGATGTTTTGCTTCTCATCCAAGGAGCTTCTTCTAGTTCTGAAGCAGAAGCTTCTTGGATGAGAAGCAAAATATCTTCAAGGAAAAACAAAGTCCAATTGCTTTTTGAAAAAGCATTTTTAGGGTGATCAAAATGGAAGGGAGTTGAATGCAAGTTCATGCAAGGTTCCTCAGTTCCAATGCATAATGAGAAAGAAGCAACATCTCAAATTGTAATACATTCTGCTCCTGGGTTAATCATGATTTATTGAGCGAGTAGTCTAGATCATTCATTTACTCCACCCTGTGTTGTTGTTAACTTGTGTGGAATATCTAAGCACAGTTCATTGGTTTCCTGAGAGCTGCAATTCTCAGAATTACTCATAATCAAAAGCTACCTGGGAATATTTTTATCTCTAGATCAGGGATGTCAAACTCACATTATCATGGTGGCATCACATGACGTATTGAGACTTTTTTCCCCTTCACTAAACCAAGTATGGATGTGACCAGCACATGGTGCATCCAGCTCTCAGAACAGGAGTTTGACAGCCCTGCTCTAGATAGATAATATCAGCAATAGCATAAGCATCAACTGTTTTGCCAGCGTACTATGGCACCATGGTACTCTCAGCAGTTTGGCAAAAAAAAAAAGACTGTGTTTGATTATATATCCCATATATTAATATGGGGTATAGTTGATGTAGTTGATATGGCTCCTCCTCTCAGGATGCTGCTATACAGCATTGCATGCCAAAACAACTAGATACAGGGACAGTTTTTCCTCTCTCCCATCATTCTACTAAATACGTAATTCCAACAGCACTATCTTATGCCTAAGGATTTCTAACCATGTAGTGGGACTGTATAACTATTATCTTTCTACCTTTCCTGTTACCTCCTCCCATTTTTATCTTATTGCTATCACTTTGTTGTTGTATTTTACAATGATTGTATCTTATGATTTATATTTATCACTTCGTTGGTTGTATATATATGGAGAGGTTGTGCACTGGAGACAAATTCCTTATGTGTCCAATCCCACTTGACCAATATAGAACATCCTATTCTATTCTATTCTATTCTATTCTATTCTATTCTATTCTATTCTATTCTATTCTATTCTATTCTATTCTATTCCACTCCACTCCACTCCACTCCACTCCACTCCACTCTATCTACTCTACTCTACTCTATTCTATTCTTTCTTTTTTTAATTTTAAAAACTTTTATTGAAATTAAAATATTAAAATACAAACATATATATAAAAAGAAAATAAGTTGGTACAATTTACCATCATTCTCTGATAGTACAAAAATAAATATTGGCTATATTCATAAATTCCAAATGTTCATCCATTTCAACAGGTTCTCATTAATCATATACATATACAACATGAGAGAAAAGAGAAAAAATTAAACTTATTTTTAACTTATAACTTTCATATTTCTACTGTCTATCCATTGATACCAATTGTTCCAAGTTGCATAATACTCTGAGTCTTCCCTGATATTCAGTTCTGTGGTGAATCTATCCATTTCTGCACATTTGAAAAATTTTCAGATTATTAAACAATCTGACGGTATGTTAGACATTTTCCAATCTTATGCTAGTGCAGTTCTTGCTGCTGTAATAATATATATCGTCAAATCTTAAATTCATGGTTATTTTATTTAACTCTAAAGAAATTTTTATCTAATTTTATGGGAACCTATTCTATTCTATTCTATTCTATTCTTCTAATTTGCTTACCAGGAAAATGCAGGAGAAGACTAGAAAAGATAAAAATATTATTTTTGTTAAAGTAGGCTAGGCAGGAAGACACTGATAGTCAGAAGCAAAGAAAAACAGATGGACTTCACTCTCTATCTGCCCAAAATCTGATCTGATGCTCTCTCTCTCTCTCCCTCTCCCTCTCCCTCTCCCCCCACTCTCTCTGTGCCACTTTCACACACAAACATTGTTTAATTTAATTATATATCATTTTTGATATCTGACAAATCCTATCTTGGATTCAGAATACTCCAAAATAATTGTGTTTGTATTAAATCCTTCCAGCTACAGTCTGACAAAGAAGGAGAAAAAATATTAGTGGGAAAATGACCTAAATATTATAGAGATTTGGACTGTGGAAAAGGGATTATTGCTCAAGGAAGATCAAATTAGGGCCTTCAAATTCACACACACAGCATTTTACCTCCCTTTCTATAGATATTCAAAGGCCAGTCTGATATGAATTGCTTTCCTGGCTGCAGTTCTGGCAATAAGATTATATCACTTAAATAAAAAAGGTCCATTGTTAGCATATACACCTTTCCTAACAATGAGATACCAGATCATACCATTATATAATTGTATGTGTATTATGTCACAAGATAAGGAGAGGAGGGAGGGAAGTGGGAGGGAGGGAAAGAGAGAGGGAAAGAGAGAGAGAGAGAGAGACCCTGTGTGGATGTGTATGATTACATATCATAGATAGGCATCATTATCTTGAAATTAGCTGGACATAAACTTGTGATATGAAGCTTTATCAAAGTTCGTAATATCTTTGTGCTGCATACTGATGGTCTTTGGGGAGGGGGAGGAATGGCAGAAAGAAAAATACAATAGGTGGCAGCTGTAGAGAGTAAAGTGATTGGCCTTGAGAAAGAGAAGGGGAGATGAGAAAGAAGGAAAACATAGATTAATATTGTGGAAAATGTGTTCAAACATCTCAGACAGAACATCATTAATTCTAACTGTAGATGATGTAGCTATCCCTGATGATGTTACCTAGTTTTGTAATGAAACATCTGCAAGAAAACAACTAAGCACAGAGAGCAAGGGGAAGCCTACAGTTCAATCCTAAACTACAACTATTCCCTTCTATCAGTTCTAATTGTTATTTTAAAAAAGAGTAGGGGGAAAAGATGATTATGTCACTCTTGCCAATCTAAATGAAAACAGTTATTAATCTTCTGAGTTCATCTTTTCAACAGGTTTTCTTCCAAGAGCTGACAACATGAAACCCTGCATATTCTGAATTAATAGTGCTCTCAGTTGTAACATTATCCCCTTAGTAAAATATTGAATTGTCTTAACTGTGCCTGCCCAAATTAGTTTTTAAAAAACCACAAAGGAGTGTGCATTTTAAAAATGTAGTATTGCAAAAGATTTGGGGGTGATTGGTATGCTACCAAAACATGGGGAAAACAACTTTGCAGACTGTGTTGAAAATTGATTAAAAAAAAAAAAACGGTTGGAAGGTGTGCGGATTTTTTTTTAATGCTGTGGGGTTAAGTTTTGGAATGATTGATTAAAGCTGCATATTATGAACAGCTCTAGTTTCAAGTGTAACTGCTGGTGGAATAAATTACTACAGGGATCCCCAACTTTGGAAGTATTTAAAAATAGATCAGATAAACATCTGCCAGGGATAGTTTAGCTAGAATTAATAGTGCCTTGATATGGGAGCTTGGGGTTTGGACAAGATGACCTCTTGAGAACCCTTTTGGCTCTAATTGTATTAAATGAAGTTATTTGAGCATGAAGAAGTTAATGAGTAAAACTGTTCATTCACAGACAGGCACCTGCATAATAGATCATCTCTGTATTCATCCTCTGAGTTTCAAATCAGTTTATCCTCCTTGTCTCATGGAGGGAATCAAGTTTTTACAAGTGAACAAAGATAACCAGAGACATTAGGAAAGGGATTTCCAGTCCAGAGTCTGCGTATCTAAAGCCAAACTATCTTTATAAAATGACCAGTTATCTACCTCTTCTTTTAGATAAATAAGCACTTCTAAAATCAACAATATATTGAAATAATTAAATATTTTCCTTTTTGATCCAATGTATTTTGTTTTTTTAATATATTTTATTTTGTTCAAAGCAAGATTAAAATACTTAATATAGAACCCCCCCCAAAAAAAGAATCCAAAGGGGAAAAACACAAACATCTCAAGATGTATGTGTGTGTGCGTGCATGTGTATGCACACACATACACACACACATGTATAAGTGTACATACATACATATCCATGTATGTGTGTGTGTGTGTGTGTGTTTCATATCATAATGAGATGTCTGGAAAAGGGTCACATAGTTTTTAAAGTAGAAGCACAAAAAATGATGGATGCTAAATTATTGTCATGAAAATTACTCCTATTTATTGTATTTTCACGAAAGCCTAAGCTATATTTCCCTGTCATTAGCCCATAACTTATCACCGTGATGACAAATCTATTCATGTTACTTTCCCCCCCAAACCATCTAAATGGCATGTTATTTTGGCAGCTTAGCAGCATTTCTCAGTTGGCTAACTGATCAACATCTGGCACAATCAATGATTGGTAATCCCATAGCTACTCAGCACCATGGTGGGATACTATTTCCATCTTGTAAGAAACCTGGAGCCCAGCAGTGGAAACAAAACACACTATGATGTTGGCATCAACAGCACAGTAAATTGAGAACTCAGTAGGTGGCCATCCACAAATACAGAGGAATATTGATGTTCTAGCATCAATATTCAGAATACTAGATATGGTTCTTAGAGGCAATTGGAAGTCACATTTGTCTAAATACTACAGGAGAAGTAAAATTATCTGTATAAAATAATGAGAGCAGAATAGCTTTTTATTTACCAAAGAATGAAAGAACAAGACAAGCTATAGAGAAAGTGTGACTAGATTTGAACTAAATGATAAATATATTGATATTATCATTTCCTCATAGAATTTTTCTGAGCATACATTAGAATTAGATTAACAGAGTTGGAAGGAACATTGGAGGTCTTCTAGTCCAACCCCCTACTTAGGCCAAAAACCCTATGCCATTTCAGACAAATGGTTATCCAATCTCTTCTTAAAAACTTCCAGTGTTGGAGCATTCACAACTTCTGGAGGCAAGTTGTTCCACTGATTCATTGTTCTAACTGTCAGGAAATTTCTCCTTAGTTCTAGGTTGCTTCTCTCCTCGTTTAGTTTCCATCCATTGCTTCCTGTCCTGCCCCCAGGTGCTTTGGAGAATAGCTTGACTCCCTCTTTTTTGTGGCAGCCCCTGGGATATTGGAACACTGCCATCATGTCATCATGTCACCCAAGATGGCGAGGACAACAGCTGCCTCGGTGAAATGCTCTCTAATGATTTCTTTATTCCCTATTATTATCTCCAATTCACTACAGATTTCATACTCACAAGACCAACTGCTAAGAATTAGGCAATGTTTCTTTAAGGAGCAGCTTTCTGATTCCCCACCCCCACCTGTCTTTGCAAACGTGGAGGAGATTGTAACCAATTCCCCGGTGATATGGATTGCAACAAAGAAAGCAAAGAAGCGGCAGCACCAAAAAAAGAAATGAGGTAAACGAGCGGGAATTTTAAATAGACTAAGGAATAGGGGGGAAAGAATTCCTCTCCCTTCAATCTTTCTGACTAATTTATGCTCACTGGCTAACAAGATGGATGAAATTCATCTCTTAAATAGATGGATTTCTGATTTTCATAATTCAGCTGTTCTTTGTTTTATTGAAACTTGGCTTAATCCACAAATTCATGGGGACAACACCATATACATCCCAGGATTTCAGACATTTAGATCAGACAGAATTGAAGAGACATCAGGTAAAACAAACGGCGGGGGATTAGGTGTATATATCAACAACAGCTGGTCTCAGGATATAACTATAATATATAAGTTTTGTGATGAAAACTTAGTATTTACATATCAACTGCAAGCCATTTTATTCTCCACATGAGTTCTCATTTCTCCTAATATTTGTGTATGTTCCTCCACAAGCCTGTGTAAACAAGGCATTACAACCTGTTGCTGATCAAATTATGGAGGCTGAAGCCAAACACCCAGATTCCCTTCCCATCATTTTAGGAGATTTCAATCAAGCAAATTTAAGGAAAGAGCTCCCAAAATATTTTCAGCATGTAAATTGTCACACCAGAGGCAAAAATACTTTAGACCACTGCTACATAACAGTAAAAGATGCTTATAGGTCTTTACCATGAGCAGCTGTGGGACACTCTGACCACTGCATGATTCACCTCGTACCTGCCTACAGACAAAGACTTAAAACCATTAAACCAACAATTAAATCAGTGAAGACTTGGTCAAATGAGGCAAAGCTGAAACTCCAGGCCTGCCTTGATTGCACTGATTGGAATGTTTTTGAAGATGCCTCTGCAGACCTAGATGAGCTCACAGATACTGTAACATCATATATTAGCTTCTGCAAAGACTTATGTGTACCAACAAGGAACCTGCAAATATATAGTAACAATAAACCTTGGTTCACAGCTAAACTTAAGCAGCTACATCGTTCCAAAGAGAAAGCCTACAGAAAAGGTGACAGAATGCTATACAGCCAGGCCAGAAACATATTAACAAGACAGATCAAAGTAGCAAAAAGAAGCTACTCTGAAAAGTTAAGGAATCATTTCTCAACAAATGAACTAGCAAACATGTAGAAAACTCTTAAAAACATCACTGGCTTCAGCAAACCTCCTTCCCAGGCAGAAGGAAATCAACAACTAGCAGATGACCGGAATGTATTTTACTGCAGGTTTGAAAAGAAACTACAGCCATCTATCTCCACAACCCACATCTCAAACACACCAACAACAGCCAGCCTCCTACAACTGGCCCCAATCCATTGGACTCACAACCTCCAGTGATCACAGAAAAAGAAGTGCAAAATCTATTACACAGACAGAAGCCAGGAAAAGCACCAGGGCCAGACAAGATAACTCCTTCTTGCTTAAAAGTCTGTGCTGACCAATTGGCCCCCATCTTCACCCAAATCTTCAATAGATCACTAGAGATGTGCTAAGTTCCTTCCTGCTTCAAATGTTCTACCATCATCCCAGTGCCAAAGAAGCCCTCCATCAAGGAACTGAATGACTACAGACCAGTTGCTCTAACATCTGTAGTTATGAACATCTTTGAAATGCTTGTGCTGTCCCACCTGAAAACCATCATGGATCCGCTTTTAGATCCCATGCAGTTTGCATACCGAGCAAATAGATCAACAGATGATGCTGTTAACATGGCTCTGCATTACATCTTACAACACCTTGAATCTCCAAATACCTACGCAAGGGTCCTCTTTGTAGACTTCAGTTCAGCATTCAATACCATCATTCCAGACACTCTTTTAAGTAAATTAAACCAATTAGCGGTACCTGAATACACTTGTAAGTGGATCATAAGCTTCCTAACAGACAGGAAGCAGCAGGTGAAGCTAGGCGGAATCACATCTGATACCTGTACAATCAGCAAAGGGGGTCCCCAAGGCTGTGTGCTATCTCCACTTCTCTTCTCCCTATATACCAATGACTGCATCTCAAACGATCCATTTGTTAAAATACTGAAGTTTGATCATGACACAACAGTGATTGGTCTCATTCGAGACAACGATGAATCTGTGTACAGACAGGAGGTTTTACAACTTGCCTCGTGGTTTAACCAGAACAATCTGGAACTGAACACACTCAAAGCCATAGAAATGGTGGTAGACTTTAGAAGAAACCCTCCTATACTACCACCTCTTACAATACTAGACAACACAGTATCAACAGTAGAGACCTTCAAATTTCTAGGTTCTACTATATCACATGACCTAAAATGGACACCTAATATCAAAAACATCATCAAAAAAGCACAACAAAGAATGTTCTTTCTGCACCAACTCAGAAAGCTCAAACTGCCCAAGGAGCTGCTGATACAGTTCTACAGAGGAATTGTTGAGTCTATCATCTGCACCTCTATAACTGTCTGGTTTGCTTCTGCAACCCAACAGGACAGACACAGAATTCAGAGTATAATTAGGACTGCAGATAAAACAATTACTACCCACCTGCCTTCAATTGAGGACCTGTACACTGCGTGAGTCAAAAAGAGGGCTGTGAAAATATTTACAGACCCCTCACATCCTGGACATAAACTGTTTCAACTCCTTCCCTCCAAACGATGCTATAGAGCAGTGGCCCCCAACCTTTTTTGTGCCACGGCCTGGTATCGGCATTACAAAATGATCCGCGGCCCGGTACCAGCATCAGCATGCATGGCAAGGCAAGCCGAGCGACCGGCCAGCCAGCCATCCCTCGCTTCTCCCCGCCACCTTCAACTCCTCCTTTGTATCTTTGTTGATGGGCTTCGGGAGGGCTTCGGGACAGTCGCTCGGCTCGCCTTGCCTTGGGTGCTGAAAGAATCCTCGTGCCTTAGTTTTGTTCGAAGCCGCCCCCCCACCTTCAATGAAACTAAGGCGCGAGGATTCCTTTAGGACCCAAATGCCGCTTTCCAACCGGAAAAGCTCACCGGAAGCACTTTCTCATCAAAACAAGATGGCAGCGCCCAGCAAATTGGTGGCCCAGTAGAAAATGTTCCACGGACCGCTACCGGTCCGGGGCCTGGTGGTTGGGGACCCCTGCTATAGAGCACTGCACTCCAGAACAACTAGACACAAGAACAGTTTTTTCCTGAAAGCCATCACTCTGCTAAAAAAATAATTCCATCAACAATGTTCAACTATTTACAAAGTGTACACTACTGTTACTGTTAATCTTCTCATCATTCCTTATCAGCCATCCCCTCCCACTTGTGATTGTAGGACTGTAACTTTGTTGCTTGTATCCGTACGATTTATATTGACTGTTTCCTAGTATGATTTGATTGTTGATTGTACCCTATGACTATTATTAAGTGTTGTACATTATGATTCTTGATTCTTAATGAATGTACCTTTTCTTTATGTATAATGAGAGTATTTACACCAAGACAAATTCCTTGTGTGTCCATTCACACTTGGCCAATAAAGTATTCTATTCTATTCTATTCTATTCTATTCTATTCTATTCTATTCTATTCTATTCTATTCCTTCTTTTCATCAAATTAGAGATATCCAGTTCCCAGTTACAGTTTTGGATACATTTCAGCAGTTTATGTGAAATAATCTATAATGATATCTAAGCAGGCTGATGAGACATTGCTTGAAACAGAATGGATCCATGTAGACAATATTGTTAGAATTCACTGGAAATAAGAATATGAAATTTGAAACAGACTTGTGAAGGTCCGAAGATAGGTATTGAAGCAAGGATATTTTCCAGACTAGTGATCCATTTGGGTAGAAAACGTTACATATTTGGGCCTCTTGTATTCTGACTAGGAAGATTGATTGAATAATTGAAGTTCCACCTTTCTCCCTGGTGCACAGAGGAGGAAGACATGAGTGTAAAAAAATGTACAAATAATGCTGAACTACATTCTGTAAAAAGTTTGTAGTCTGGGAAGAACTGGCTGGGATTTGGAGGTGACATGTACAGGGTGAGGTTCAGTGGATGACATGTATCTTAAGTTTTTGAGATGCTCCACAAATGTTCTTGAAGCTAAAAGGTTTCTAGAATTCAAGTAATGATTCCATTCAAAGTAGTATTGAACAAAGAATATAAACAAACAGGGCCCACATGGATCAACTCATTTTAATCCATCTTTGTCTCCTGCCCTTTAGCAATAGCAATAGCACTTAGACTTATATACCGCTTCACAGTGCTTTACAGCCCTAAGTGGTTTATAGAGTCAGCATATTGCTCCCAACAATCTGGGTCCTCATTTTACCCACCTCAGAAGGATGGAAGGCTCAGTCAACTTGGATCCTGGTGGGATTTGATCTGACAAATTGCAGGCAGCTGGCTGTCAGTAGAAGTAGTTTGCAGTACTGCGCTCTAACCACCTTTCCCATATATCACTGGTTCTTTGGTAAAATAAAGTTCCCAAATGCCCAATTTATCCCATTTTCTTTTTTCTGGACTGAAAATAGTTTCTGGGAAAATGTCTGGGAAACACTGGGAAAATGACTAGCACGCTTCCCCTGAAAGTAATAATTTATGGCAGCTTCATGCTCAGAGTGAAAACAAAAGAAAAATCTGTTGTCCACATCCTCGGTCACCCATTTCCTCATAAACCCATGGCAAAGTATCTCAAAAGCCAGTGTGCAAATGTTCCATTTTGGGAGCGTTTAAAAAAATGAGCTTTCTAGCTAGCCTGAAAATCACTGTTAGTAAAACTAGGTGCTGGGTTGCAGCATGTGTTGTGTTTGTTTAAACAGAAGAGTTATTCAAGAGTAACAGAATGAGCATGGCAGTAATTTTAGGGAGGTAAAGGTATGTGATATACTAATTCATCTTCCACTACATAAACTGCAAATTCTATTGACTGGTTTCTGTAAACAGAAAGGCTTGCCTTGTGTTTGCTCATTTCTTGTTTAATGAGAGGAAAAGCATTCACTCAACACTGAATAATTTGATATCGCCTTTCTCTCTGTCTCTTTTCTGTGTTTATCCTGGAGTAACAAAAACCTGGCTAAATAACTGAGGGAATCAGAGCCTACACTTCAGGATGGATAAATGTTTATTGATGGTTTATACATTAGCCTCTATCAAATCTGCTCTATTTTTCCCAAAGATCTTAATTGTTTGCCACTCTTTAAAGTTCTAATTTTACATCCCTTCAGTTCTTCAACTGGTTTTCAACAAGCTCTCAATTGTATCAGATAATTCTGAGCCAAACTGGTTGCTTCTCTTAGACTGAACATTTCAGGACCATTATTCTAAATAAATGTGCTGTGTCTGTGGAAATTGCAGTATTTGGGCACTTCTACAAAACTCCATCAGTCTTAGCTGCACAGTATTTTACAGTCAGCATGATTATCATATTTCATATACAGGTAGTTCTCAGCTTACAAAAGTCCATTTAGTGACTGTTCGAACTTACAACAGCACTGAAAAAAGTGACTTATGACCGTTTTTCACAGTTACAATCTTTGCAGTATCCCCATGGTCATGTGATCAAAATTCAGATGCTTGGCAACTCGTTCATAATTATCACCATTGCTGTGTCCCAAGGTCACATGGTCCCCTTTTGCAACCTTCTGACAAGCAAAGCGAATAGGGAAGCCGGATTCACTTAACAACCATGTTACCAGTTGAATAACCGCAGTGATTCACTTAACAATTGTGGCAAGAAAAGTCATAAAATGGGGGCAAAACTCACTTTACAAATTTCTCACTTAGCAACATAAATTTTGGGCTCAATTGTGATCCCAGGTTGAGGACTATCTGTATGCAAATGGAAGCTACATGTCTGTAGCTAGCATAGATTCACCAAGAGCTATAGAGCCACCTGATGACCTCTAGAATCAAGTCTACAGTAATGGTCTGAAATTTCTAAATCCTGCTGTAATTCAGTAGGAAAGTAATTCATCCTGACTCACTCCACTTAAATTGAGGATATTATTCAGGAAAACAGAGCTCTATTCTAACTGGTAGAGAGGGGATTTTCCTTATGTAGTGTTTTAAAGAACCTCCATCATAGAATCACAGTGTCCAGGCTTCCAGAGAGATGCAAAACCAGCTATAAGATGAAAGATAGAGTAGGATGGCATTTTTCTTTCTCTCAAAGATCCATCTTGATGCTTTCTCAGCCACTTCCTAGGGACCAGCTGCAAGATAAATCACACTTGTTAAGTCAAGGTCTGGCAGGATCCGCAATCGTTTTTGTTTTTCATCATTTAACTGAAACAGCTGCTTGTTCAGCCCATTTCTTCAGCATCAGCACCAGCAAAGCTGCTCAAGATATTTTATGGGTGTCATTTAGTTGAGGCAGTAGTAGAAGTTTCCATATACCTATGTCCCCGAAATTATTTGCACTCCCAAGCGTTTATGATTCCCTTAAAAAAACCCATTTAAAAAAAATGAAACATAAATTATGGCTATTTTGGGATTGGATAAAATGAAATTTTGAGTTGAGGCCAACTTGGGAGACTTCTGTATCAATCCAAGGAAGAGCAAGTAGTTTTCCCAAACAACAAAAATAGTTGGTACAGACTCTTACATACTGTGTCTCCGTTTTGCAAATCACCTGATGTAACTTGAGCTATATGTTGGCATTTCTTTCCCTGTGAAGTCTGACATTTTTTTTCTTAACTGGAAAGATTCCTCCACTATCCTTATACTTGGGAGGCAAAGCTTAAGCTTGGTACCTGTTTTTAATTATTGATTTCATGTGTTCATGCAAACAGGCATAAATTACTGTTCTGACCTAGGCTTCATAAAATCACGAAACAGACTTCTTGTCCTGTCAAAACCCCCTTTTATTAGGTTAATGTGAATTCCTATAATTCACACCCAGCAAAGTCCCTGCAAACAGTCTTTCAAGGGTCTTACAACTACAGACCCTATCAGGCTAGGAGAGTTGCCAGGCCGATAGCTTCCAAGCACAATGCTGTACAAGAAAATACTTGGCAAGGAGTCTCTGAGAGTCACAAACAAATCTTCACACTAATTAAATGAATTAATTGTCTCCTGCAAACACCACTCCCCTATCGCTCCTCTTTAATCCCTATGGGAGGGGCCATTCACCATCCACCTGTGCCTTTACTCCCGAGTTGACCATTGTTCCTTCACTGTTCCCTTCTCCTGGCAGCTCTGCGCATGCACACATCGGGAACAGGCTCCAGCTGTTCTTCTGCCCCACTGATCTGCAACTCCAAAGGCAGCTGATAACTGTCAGACGGCCCTGGCCCCATCTCTGCCTCCAATGCAGAGCACTCATAGGAGCCTTCCTCAGACTCCACGACTGGCCCATGTTCCTCCCCAACCTCCTCATTATCCGAGTCTGCCTCCAGCTCCACTGGCGGGCCACAACAATTACAAGTGGTAACCTATTGTTATTTATAATCATCATTTTAAAGCATAATAAGGAGGTTTCCCAAGGTTTGAAGTTCAAATGGAATATTCCTTCCAAAGGAAGCTAAGTTAACTATTTCCACTGTTTATATGAAACACCTGCTATAAAATTACATTTTTCCATTCCATAAAGTAACATGTCAGAGATCAGTCAAAATAAAAAAAAATGCCACCTCTAAAAAGGAAATAAAAGTTATGCACAAACCTTGAAGAGAAAGTTGGAACTACTGGAAAGAGTTGAGTACATATAACTTGCTGTTGATTTTAAATAAAATTCCCTATCTGGTATTCTGGATGTGCTGGATATCAATTCCCACCATCCACAGCTTGTGAAACATTGATGCCAGAGATGATGGGAACTGCCTTCTAAGATGTGTATCACAGCAGGAAAAGATTGGGGCAGAGAAATCAATTGGCTGTAAATAGGACAGCGTGTGATCAGTGACAAAATAGGCATGACCAGGAAAAACTGAGAGTTAAAAACCAGGAGAAGGGGCAGTTTGAAACCACCCAGGAAGTTTGCTTCTTCCAAGAATTCCCTGGTAAAAGACAGCCATGACAACTGAATCAAAGCCCAGAATCGCTTTGCAGAGTGAGATGAGATTGGTGGCTATTTAATAAATAAATAATAAATGAGTAAGTAAATAAATCTTTTGGCACCCTCAAGATGGACTTCCTCTTTCCTCTCAGATCAAAGGAAATAAAAAAGATTATCTTACTTCACAGATGTCAAACTCAAGGCACATGGGCCAGATCTGGCCCGCAGCTTACTTAAATCTGGCCCACAGGGCCAGCCTGGAAATTGCAAGTGACTGGCCCGTGATGCCTCTGCCAGTCAAAAAGGGGTGTGGAGGGACTGAGTGTGCCCCCCCCTTCATCCTGTTTTGGCTGGCAAAATGCTGCAGGAGGCTGTCCAGGCCAAAAAAGGACCATGGGGGGCTGCACCTGCCCCCCCCCATTATGGCCAGCAGGGTCCTGCAGGACATGTCTGTCCCGTGTGTTTCCCCCCCCCCCCCAAGCTGACCTGTGGAGGAGAACTATAATGCTGATCCGGCCCTCGAAGAAATCCAGTTTGACACCCCTATCCTACTTGATCCCATAACAGTTGTACCAATCCAGAAACACAAGAGCCATGTAACCATGCAGTCTTGCTCACAGGGAAACTTTTCAGCAGACATTCCCTTTTAAGACCAAGGAAAAGCGATGTGAGTATTTGCAGAGGAGATCACAACATCAACAGGTGGACATAATCAGGCAGTCAAAGCTCTGCGCCTTTTAAACATGCATCACATGGACATTTAAAAATGGTGGATCTTCAATTATGCTTGCCATTTGGACATTGTTGACTTTCCCTATGGACTCCCTTGCAAGACAATAATCACACTCACCCACACAGCTCAATACAGTCAGTTTAGCTACTTATTACCTCCTTGATTAAATGCTTAAGTTTCAATAGATGTTCCCTGCCTGGAAGGTAGTTGGAGGCAGAAATTCATAATGGGGCCTCCTCTTGTTCCTTCTTCATTTCTTCTTTTTCTTGCATTCTTTTCACAGCATTGCCCTATTTTTTATTTTTTATTTTAGAATGTGGGAGATACCCTCCTTGGGAAACTGATTAAACTTTGCTGAATCAAAGCATGCACCTTTCCATCTCTGATGTCCTGTGTCTAGCCAGCAAATCAGAAATAACTCAGGCACTCGATAAACCCATCTATTTATTGAGTCCTCAAAGAATTATAAAGACACACAGTCCAGTTTTCAACAGTTCTGTCTTTGTTTAGATGGCATTAGATGACAGATACCACACTGGGAAACAAAAGCAAAATGCCATCCATCCAGGATATTCAGCATGGGATCACTTTATCACTTGCTTAACTGAGAATTCGTGGAGTCTGATCCTCAGGGTATTTACTCAAAAATAACACACACATACACATAGATACCATCTAAATATAATGGATCTGTATTTACACAACAATCAGTTGCCACAGGAGTAAACCCCTGGTTCGTATTCTTGCAGCCTTATTATTAAGGAAGGGTATCTAGAACTATAATATTAGCTGTTTGTAGAATTCTCAGAACTATTTTATGCATATAGTTGTGCCATAGGCTGTGATCTGAATTTTGCTGAGAATGCATATTGGCTCTGCTTAGCAATAGCAATAGCACTTACACTTATATACAGTTTCACCATGTTTTACAGCCCTCTCTAAGTGGCTTACAAATGTCAGCATATTGCCCTCACCAATCTAGGTTCTCATTTTACTAACCTCGGAAGGATGGAATGTTGAGTCAACCTTGAGCTGGTCAGGATCGAACTCCTGGCAGATGGCAGAGTCAGCCTGCAACACTGCATTCTAAACACTGTGCTTTCACACAGCTCTTCTGTTAGGTCCTGGAGAAGAGAGGGTGTACTTAAAATGCAACTCAGAAAAGGATAAAGAGATAGACAATTTTGCTCTAGAAGTCAAAATCCAATTGAGAGCAGTCTGTTTTTGCAGTCATGTAGATAGTTTATTTTAATAAAGTGCAAACCTTTACGTGTTGATCTTTCAATTATACAGAGACATAAATTCTTTATAGGCAGCTTTCCAGTGTTCTTTGTTAAGTATTTAGATATTAAAATTCTGCAGCATGGAGCTCAATGTCATTTCTTCCAGGGGAAAAAATGTTTTATAACTTGCCATTGTTTTTCCTGTAATACTATGCTGTCCCTAATTTCTTCATTCTTTCTTCATTCTTTCTTAAAGAACAACCCAGGTTAGGAGGGGGTCTTCCTTTATCTCTTTTTTGTTCTTCAGATCCCTGTTATATGAAAATAAAGCAACCCATCTTTTGATGTTGCTGAATGAGAAATGAGCCTGGTGCCTAAAGTGCCATTTTCATTGGTTTAAGCTGAATTCAAATAATAATAATTTTCTATTGTGTTTATTTTCAAGGCTCCATCTGTTCAGAGTAGGCTTTCTTTCTTTTCTGTGGAAATGATGGGCCTTTACGTGGAAAACCTTAGAGCTTCTATAAACATTTGAAGGGACAGAAGGCATAAGAAACTTAAAATTACCCATACACATTTTAATAAGGTCCAGAATAATAAGGCATAATCATGGCAAATCTAATTCAATGTTCACTGTATTCACGTTCCTTCTTTTTCCCTTTGCTTTTTCTGAAGAAATGACCCCATGGTCATGCATTTATGAAAGATTATCTTATAATCAAATCTCCAAAATCACAATTTTAGGTATTAAGTGCATAGTATAGCATTACTTACATATTTACTTAATTACTCAATTTAAATAGTCACCTATCTCAGAGAGCAATTCTGCATGGCTTACACTACAAAAAAACCAGCAATAGAAAATATAGAAAAAACTTAACAAGACATATGGCTGCTAAGAGACCAAACCAATCTAAACAATGTAGCACATCACAGGCCCTCATTAAGGTTTCAACTTCCATGCCTGGGAACATAACCAAGCTTGCAATTTGGCAGATCGAAACCCACCAGGCTTAAGGTTGACTCAGCCTTCCATCCTTCCAAGGTGGGTAAAATGAGAACCCAGATAGTTGGGGGCAATATGCTGACTCTGTAGTATATAAATCTAGGTGGTATTGCTATTTAAGGGCATTCTAGAAGATTGGCAGGGTTGCCAACATGATATTCTATGGGTCTTCCATAGAGCATCCATAGAATAGAATTCCAACATGCCATTCCGGTCTATGATAATTCACCATGGCCAACTTGTTTTGGCCAACTTGTTTTGGCCAACTTGCTCCTGGACAACTTGCCATGAAGAATATATATATTCCAGCCATGGCTAGTTGTCCTACAGTGAGTTAGCCATGGTGAGTTGCCCCATTTCTGTGCTCTTCTATGGATGTTCCATAGAACAGAGGCAGTAACTGAACAAATAAATGTTAACACTTCTAGGTATTCCTAATGAAAAGACTCTTCTCCAAAGAGTCATGCTTCTTACATAGTGTCCAAACTCTGATCATTTGAGCCTGGTTATTGGTGCCTCAAGGGAGAACAGGGGATTTGGTTTATTCTGTATTTCATTTGTTTGTGTTCTTGCCTACCCATGGTATCTTCCAGCAACAAAGTTATAGGCTGTTTGAGTAACCCAAAGGTGTGCAGCTCTCTACATATGTAATTTGAAATAACTACATAAATAATAAAAATAAAAGCCAAGATAATATATTCTAAAACAATCTTACGTGTGGTGGGAGTCAAGTATTCTGAAAACACAATTAAAAATAAAAAAGATATATTTTCTTTCTTGAAATTCCCCACTTCTACAAACAGGAAAGTCTCATAATTTTGTCATATCTATTTAATTGAAAGTGTTTCCTTAGAGGCAACGCTCTGTCGATTGAAGTTTGGTGGTTGTTATTTCTAGCTGAAAAGTTTTTTTTTTCCTTCCGCAAGTGGAATTACCTGATGCATTCCTTATGCCTTGCATTTGTAGGCTTCGGAAGTTACTATCCTTCTCACAGTGGGGTGCAGAGCCTTCTGAAGGTAAGGAAATCTATTCTGTCACATGAGTTTTGTGGAAGACACAACAGCTTGTAAAAGTTCACAATGTGGCATGAATAAAACATGAAACTCGTCCACAAAAACTCATTTCCTTCACACAAGGGGCATCCAAATGCCGCTCATAAGCTCACGTTGTCATTTTGCTATTCCACATTGGGGAAGGGAAAGGAAATATAGCACAGATTACCTTCACAGAAAGCCCTTTTGTTTAGTTGTTAGATTTATTTTTAAAGGCCCTTGGGGGCTTTTGTTACAAAGTTTCTTATACATTTTTGGGACAATGTCTCCAGATCAATTTGATTGCAGAGGCACCAGCCCATATCTAGTCTATGACTTATGACAGTTTGTTCAAAGTTACCACAGCCTTGGAAAAGGTGATTTACAACCTGTCCTCAAAGTTATGACCATTGCATCTCTCTCTCTCTCTCTCTCTCTCACACACACACACACAACACACACACACACACAGAGTCATATGATTGCAATTCAGGTACCTTGCAACCAGTTTGCATTTAAGACAGTTGCAGTGTCTTGCAGTCATGTGATCACAATTTGCAACCTCCTCGGCTGGCATCCAACAAGCAATGTCCATTGGGGAAGCTGAATTCACTTATTGACAATGTGATCCATTTAACAACCACGTCGTTCAGTTAACAATTGCAGTAAAATTGGGTTTGCTCATGTGGTGACTTGCTTAATGATCATGTTAGTTCACAACTGTACCTTTGGTCTCAACTGTGGTTGTGTTGTGCCTCAAGGACAACTTGTACAACAGGTTTAAAAAAAGAGAATAGCCCAAGAGAAGGCTACAAAAATGTAGCCTTATGTCCAAAATGGATGGGCTTATTTAGAGGGAGGTCAGGGATTTCTAGGCATTTCTAGAAGCAAAGTAGGGTTCTGTTCTGTAAGGCAGGGGTCTCCAATCTTGGCAATGTTAAGCCTGGCAGAATTCAACTCCCAGGGGTTTATGGGAGTTGAAGTCCACCAGGCTTAAAGTTGCCAAGGTTGGAGACCCCTGGTCTAAGGCACACATTTCTCCTTCTCCTAGAAAGGGCTGTCACTATCTCCTAATTGACCATAGAGATGCAAACACCACCAAAGGCCTGTTTGCAAATTTTGAGCCAACCGTGTTTGAGAATTCTGGTCTAAAATCATCCATTTATTCATGTCTTTATGTTTCAAACTATAGATGTTTGCCCCAGTCGTAGGTTATGCATTCTTTGGGCTTGGTTCCAAGTTTGAGTAACATGGCATATGTAAGCTAAATAAGAATATACTCAACCAGCCTCTCTCCATTTTGTATATATTCAGTCATGGTCCCATTGCTGTTGGTTATAGCTACATACAATTAGGGGGACTTTTTCTGTAAAACCAATAAATCAATCAGACTAGAACTAGAAGGGACCTTGGAGATCTTTTAGTTAGTCCAACCCCCTGCTCAAGCAAGGGACCCTATACCATTTTAGACAGGTGAATGTCCAGTCTCTTCTTAAAAATCTTCAGTGATAAAGCACCCACATCTTTGGAAGGCAACCTGTTCCACTGGTTATACCACTGGTTATAAATACAGTCATTGGCCTTCATTTCATTTTTTAAAAATCATCTTTTTCATTTATTTAGCACATAACTTCCTGCAATACATGTTTTTTGTTTACTATGTGTCTGTGTTTGGAACTTTCTAAAGATGTGCATCCCCCAAAATGCACCTGAAGTTTCAGATACCATGCACCAAGGTGTCCAGCAGGGCTGCTGTAGCTGTACAGATCTCTGAATGGTGTTTAATGCTGTTTGAGCAAAGTGCTCTAGCAAATCTGTTTCCACCAGAATCCATGTCCCTCTGTGCACTGTTTTTCAGCTCCTCTTTAGCACAGAAACCACTTCTGGGGTTTGAAAGAGATAGGAGGCAGCTTTGGGAACTTTTGAAGTGGCAGGAAGCACTTTGCCAAGGTAGTTCACATTGTCTTTGTTTGTACCTCAAAAGAGAGAATCACATCACTTTCATGTTACTTTCGCCAGAGTACATTGATGATACATTAACTGCCACTTGTTTGACTTTGTCAATCTTAGTATGTCTTCAGGCCCGCCTATTTATTGCATTGCCAATTACTTAAATATTTGTATTTTTAATCTAGTGGAATTCCTAATAGGTCTTTCCTCAAAGTTTTGTGACCCTTTCCTGAAAGAAGCAGGAGCCTTCTTCATTTGTAGGATTGTAGGATATTTTGGTTTTGATCATTTCAGTGTCTACAGTATCTGAAATTAGCTTCAACAAGCTCCAGGTATTGTGAATGCAACCTCTTGTTTGAATTGATGTGTTCCATTGCTTATAATAGGGATGTTAAGCTATTTGAAAGTTCTCCCACTTCCCAGCAGTTCATGATTATGCTACCAAATTTAGAGAAAAAATGTCCATCATTTGGAGGAGTAATCGTGGTCCTTATTCAAATGTCCAGGCAGATCAGGAGGTGATCTTCAGTCCTCAGCAACTCAATAGTTATCTGTTCCTACTTTATAAAAACTGAAGATCTTTGATAGAGAGAAAAAAATAAACCAAGTTTATAGGTGAGCTTCTTCCTAAATATGACCCAGACAGTTGCCTTCAAGACAAACTTTGTTATAATTGGGTGCACTTAAATGTTAAAAAGAATGTTTCAAAAAGCATGTTTTTTTTTCCATATCACTAGACAGATTATTATTCAGAATGCGATTAAGCTGCCAAAATTAGATGAGGATCCTAAGTTTAATGTGTGTTCTTCCACAAAATCTCTCAGGGCTCATCAACTCTGACAGTTTTACTAAGCTCTATTAACCATTAGTTAAATTAGCCATAACTTTTAAACATTATTGGCTAATTGCTTTGTGAATCTGAGCAACACTAGAGTATACTAAAGCTTCCTATCAATACAATAAGTTTTTACTTCACAGGATGAGCTCCCACTATTTATGTTCTGATGGATGGCTTCTTTTTTAAAAAAGAAAAAAGAAATAAAGAAACAATCTCATTTTTAAAGAATGAAACTGAGCTTCCAGGAGTTTAGCATTTTCATTGGCTTTAAAGATTATCTTCCTACCTGATGCTACAGATATGTGACCTGGTGAAGTTTGTAAAGCACGTTATTTAACAAATAAATAAATTCATTGGAGAGAACTTGCAACTGAGGTAGTCTCTGCTCCAATGCAGGGTCTAATGCCAAGTTAATAATGCATACTTGTGCAAAATTAAAACCATGCTTTAAAAAAAAAACTTTAAAACCATTTTAAGAAATGGCTTTGCACTTTTTTCATTTTATTACTGCATTAGAGTTGCAGCTCAGATGTAATGTACACAAAATTAGAGAGAGAGAAAGACAGAGACAGAGAGACAGAGACAGAGAGAAAGACAAAGACACAGAGAGAGAAAGAGACAGAGACAGAAAGTGTGTGTGTGTTTGGTGTGAGAGATAGTACCATAGAGATAGGCTGGGCAGAGCAAAGAGGCTGTTGCAAAACAAATGATTTCCCACTCCCCCAGTAACAATATTTCTTGCCACACATCAGGAGTGGCAAATATAGGACAATTTGATCTGGACTGTAATACTATTGCCTCTCAATGGCAACAAAGAGATACAGAAAACATTCATCCCAATATTCATCTAGTTGTTTTACATATTTTTGCAGCCTATATTTAGTGTCCATATATAGATGGACTGCACACATCTGGATAACTGCTAGATAACAGCAAAGAGATAAAGATTTTGAAAGGCCTAACTGTTTAAAAAAGAAAGAAAAAAGAAATGCAAACTTTTCAGCATTCATTAGCAAAGGCTCTTTACAGTTCACACTTATCACACTTTGTATATCAGGAACAATATCCATTAAGGGATATCACCCAGGCATTTGCTCATTATTGAGAATTTTATATCTTTTCCAGGGACACAAAAGGAACATCCTTCTCTCTTAATGCTGACTTTAATTTTGAACAAGCTTACTGGGCTTTCTTGTGCTATCTTCATTTTTTTTTTAAAGTCAGTTTGGCAAGTTCTGAGTTGGACTGCCCCATTCCCAGAAATAATATTGAGGCTGCTCACTATTCATATATTTGAGATGGAGGATTTTTATTTTAAAGAAACCTAAACCACGGGACTTTGAATTAATAATAGCAATATAAACTTAAAATTGCAAAATACCGAGACAAGAGAAAACAAAGGTAGTGCCCATAGTAATAGATACCTTGAGTGCAATCCCAAAACATCTGAAGCACCACTTGAACATCATTGGCATTGACAAAATCACCATCGGTCAATTGCATAAGGGAGCTTTCTTTGGAACAGTTTACATTCTGTGACAAAACCTTTAATACCATCATCCCAAAGGTGCTTTTTCAGGTGGCAATTGGATTTCCTTGTTTTTTTTCTTTTGAAGACATTTTGCTTCTCATCCAAGAAGCTTCTTCAGCTCTGACACGATAGTGGGGAATGGAAGGATTCTGTCATTAGAGCTGAAGAAGCTTCTTGGATGAGAAGCAAAATGTCTTCAAAAGAAAAAAAACAAAGAAGTCCAGCTGCCTCCTGAGAAAGCATAATTGGGAGAACCATGACCTGGATGACTGAGAATCTCTACAGACCTTTAATAGCAGTGGCATCATGAAAGGTGAAATTTATTCAGGTGTCAAAAGTCATTGACCAGCTATTTACATAACGGTTAGAGAGTCTGTCACGTTGCTTAGCCTTCCTTATTGTTCTTTACTCATGGAACTGAATATAGAATAGAATAGAATTCTTTATTGGCCAAGTGTGATTGGATACACAAGAAATTTGTCTCTGGTGCATAAGATCTCAGTGTACATACAAACAACAAAGTGGTATAATAGGTGAAGATAATAACAAAGATAATATCAATACAGCCTTACTATATGGCTAAATATCCTTAGGCATAAGACAGTGCTTGGAATTACTTGTTCAACAGAGTGATGGCACAGGGAAGAAACTGTGTTTAATTGTTTTGGCATGTAATGCCCTGTAGTGTCATCCTGAGGAAAGAAATTTAAACACTTTGTATTCAGGATATGAGGATCTATAGATATTTTCTCAGCCCTCTTTCTGGCTTGTGCAGTACACACATCCTCAATGGAAGGCAAGCTGGTTGCAGTTGTTTTTTCTTCAATCCTAGGCTGAAGGCTGTGTGTTGTACATCATAGAAAACATTGTATGTTTTCTATTAGAATTGCAGAAGCAGCAGAAAAATCTATCTCCAAATCCTGTGCGGTGAATTTTTTACTAGCAAATCATAAGGTGTGCTAATGTTTCATGTCACATAAAGGAAAGGTGTCATGTGCAAAGCATGCATTTGCTTCTGACAAATCCTGAACCTTAACTATAGCTGGCCAATTGGGAGAGATTTTTGAATTTGGAATGATGATCTAACTAGAGTGACGTTGATGTCTTTCAAATCATCTTGAATAAGTTGATAAGTCTTTTATGGAGCTGTAGGTCTATTCCAGAAATTGGAAGGAATATGAAATTCCTTCAAGTTCTCTTTATAAGAATGTGCTAAGGAGGGTAATTCAGGAAAGAAGAGGTACAGTTTGACAGAAAGTGATAATTTCTGATTTTACCAAGAGCAAGTTGCTTTGGGTGTATGTGTGAATCCATGTTTTCAGCATAATATTTTTGTTAATTCGGTAGTCTGGAAGAAAAACAAATTAAAAACTGGAAGCTTTTTAATTGTTTGCTTCTTTAAACAAATGTACGATACCGCATCTTATTTCAACAAATTTAAAATCCAAAACTTATTAGGTTCCAGTAGAATAAAACTTTAACTTGGGGGAGAAAGGAAAAGTGACAAAGTCACCTTTAAAAAGATTGTTTCCCCTTGAAGATAAGCCTTGCAATTTAATAAGATCATTTTAAATCTAATATTGAAATCCTCTTGAATGGCTTGTCATTATAGTCTATAACCATATGTAATTTATTAGAAAAAGGCTATATGGAAGTACTTATTTGCTGTTTTCTAACAAATAATATTACTAACAGGGGAAGGGTCAATATGAATGAAATGTCCAACTTAGATTTTCACTGGTTTGGTATGAAACACTACTATTACTGAGGTCAACACTAATCTCAGTGAAAGGCATTAATGATAAAATATGGAATGTAAGTTTGTGTCAAGTGCCATTTATCCCCAAAGTGCTGTAACCTCTTCCTTATATTTGGTAATGAAAGGACTTAGTTCCTGAGTCACACTTAATGAGGTGCTGGGGGGGGGGGACACATTATCTATAGGGGCTCATAGCCACAAGATACTATAAGTTTCCATGTATCTTTAACAAGGCAAATTGTTAACCTACTCTCTGACTTCCTCTTTTAAATGCTGCCCCCTCCCAAGTAAGAAGTAATTACTTTGGCCTGGAGCATTCTTTTTTCTTGGGTTGTAAAGAAAGGACGTCTATCTTTGGGAAAAGTTGGGTATTAGAAATGCCATTTCTATAACTTATGTGAATTGGTACGATAGACAATGAAATATCTGGTCATATTTACCAAAATTCTATTAAAGTGCAAAACAAAATGCACTCACACCTGTACTACTGGAAAATATCTTTTTTTAATATATGCAATTTGGTGCTGTCTTTCCATCATTGCATTCAGCTACACAAATTACTTATTTCCTTTCCTATTTTGCTAAAGATATGATCCACTCTATAGCACTTTCTCTTTCTGTGTGTATCTTTCTGTCTCCTCCCTCTCCCTCTCTCTTTCTCTCCCTCTCCCCCTCCTTCTCCTGCTCTCTTTCTTCCCTTCTTCTCTCCCTCTGCCTCCATCTCTCCCTCTTTCCCTCTCTCTCCCCCTCTCTTTCTGTCTCCCTTCCACCCTCTCATATTCTCCCAGCTCTCATCCTCTCTCTCTGCCTCTCCCTTCTACCTCTCTACCTCTCCCCCTCTTCCTCTCTCTTTCCTCCCTTCTTCTCTCTTCCTCTCCCCCTTTCTCAAAACACTTCAAGAAACATGCTAAGAGGTAATATGTGGAAATTAAAGGGAAAAAGTAAAGACAGGGGAAAAATAGACATTTATTCCATTCTAGAAGACAAAGCAATCAATTTCCTTTGCTATTGGTTGATAGGTGACCTGAGTATAGCAAAGGATAATAGTTGAGTAGTTAAGAATACACTCTCACAATTTTATGTGCTTTCAAATCAGTCACACATAATCGGAATTAATGCACAACTGCTAGCTATCATTATAGGTGGTGTCAGTTATCTTGGGCATAATTATTTTATTAATAGAATGATGGTTATGTTGTTTTCAGCCCTGCAGCCTTGACATACACGAGTTAAATTTATTTAGTGATTTCACGGTCAAATTTCAGTTTGGTTTTTCACTGAAATCAATAAAATATTAGCAATAAAGTGATATTTCACCATTTTAAAGTTGGAAGTAGGAATTTGACTCTTAGAGAAAAGTGTTAATCTGAGTCAGATGTGGCTGCTTGAGCTGAAGCCACGAATCAAAAAATGGTACACAGAGAGTTTCAAGATCTGGCCAAGTTGTTTTGTCACTTGAAACAGAAAGTCCCTTAAATGTTACCTTTTCTGAATAATTGGAGTACATTCTTTGTGTTATCTTTGGGAAATGAATGCCTGATGTGTTTTGTTTCTGTCGTTTGAGAATATACGCTGCAATATCCACATTTACATTGGGTAATTATCTCAGGATAACATTTTTCCTGCCTTCCTAAATGTACTAGATAAACTCTGGAATTAAATACCTTTCCTCAGAGTAACACAGGAGAAATTCACAGATGAGATGAGATGCTAAGTGCCATTATCACTGTATTAACTTTCGAATTGAAAAAAAAGAGATAGGGGAATTTAGACAATTGGCTTAGACTTGTTTACACATTTATCTTGTGGAAGGTCAGATCTACAAAACTTATTGATTATCCAAGCACTGATTATTTCTGGCACATCAACATTCACTTCTTTTTATGGATAAAATTTGAATAAAATGGAAAAGAATATAGTTTGATCTTGAAACATAAAATGGAGTCTAGAACCAGTTTAAAAATACCTTCATCTTTTTTATTTTTTTGCTTCTTTTGTTCAATCATGTCTGATCCTCAGAGATTCCCTGAATGAATCTTTGCAAGATTTTCTCGGCAAGATTTTTCAGAATTGGTTTGCCATTGCTTCCTTCCTAAGGCTGAAAGAAAGAGCCCAAGCTGACCTTGTGCCTAAGGAGGGATTTGAACTCAAGGTCTCTGGGTCTCTAGCCTGATGCCTTAACCACTACTCCAAGCTGATAGTGTTAATACTTAGTTTAAAAAAAACTTGCAAATTTGAATAGATCCTTAATTCTAACAGAATATTATACTAAGCCAGGTCAGTCCAAGTGAAGGCATGTGTGGTTAAGCATAGAAGCTTGTTGGCATTTTCAATTAGACATTTAGATACTGTGAATCCAAAAGCCTTAAATAAACAACATGATTTTACTTCATTTTTGTAATCAAGATAATGCAGCAACAGCTGTAACATTAAAATTGTTCAGCATAATATATATGAACATATTAGAAGAACTATCTTTAAATCATATCATTGCTGCAGTTTACAGTCCATTTTTAAATGAATAGATTAGTACTAGAAAGGGCTAACAAGATGGCAGATTTCATCTCTGACCAGTCTACTTGAAATAAGAGTTCTGCTGGTAGTTTAATGCTTTTAATTTAATGCCAATTAAATGATCAGGTTTCCTTGTAAAAATTGTAGGCTAAAATAATGCCATTACTTCCTCATTGACAGTATGTATACATGTCTATTATAGATTTTTTTTTAAAAAACTACACTTTGGGGGGTTCAGTTCTCTCTAGCAAACCACGACCTCAATGCAAGTAATTCTAGCAAACCATGACCTCAATGCCATAAAGATTGCAAACTCATACTACGAAAACAATAATGATGATTTAAATACTGTTTTAAGTTGATACTAAATCCAATTAATTCACTAGTTGAATTATTCTTCATAGATCAGGGGTGTCAAACTCACAGCATCACTGCGGTGTCACGTGATGTATTGGGACTTTTTTCCACTTTGCTAAACTGGGCATGGGTGTGGTCAGTGCATCACACATCTGTCCCATGGACCAAGAGTTTGACAGCCCTGTCATAGATTATTAAGTATACAGGGTAACATTGAGCTTTGCTTTTATTGGAGAAGTATAGATCTATATAGAAGAGAAAACCACCACAGAAAGAGAACTTTAGTTTTTGTATCACTGCATTGATTATTTTGCTCTTTGGGATTTGGAATTTAGTTCCTAACAGTGGAAGGAAGAGATAGAGAATTATACTTTAGCAACATCTGGAGAGACAGGGCCTTCTTTAAGGCTACCAAACTGCAGACATCTACATGACACCAGATGGCAATAAAGAGTTTGTGTTTTCTGCCTCCTTTTGCTGCCCTCTTGAGGCCACCTAGATTTTTCAAGTTTAATAGGTCTAGATTTCTCTCTCCTGCTGTAGCTCCACCAAATATTACAGGGACTTATAATTGAATACTTGCTTTAAAAATGGCTACCTGATCAAAGCTACATCAGATGGCAATGGAATTTCTTTTATCTCTTGGCTGCCATCGAGTGGTAATTTCTGCAGCTCCAAAATATTATTGTTGCTGCTTTATATTGTGCCTTGACTTTAATGAGTGAATTCCTTAAAATGGTGGCATCCTGTCTTCAGACAGGCTCAGAAGCCTAAAATGATCAATCAGATGGCTTTAACAAATAGCAGAGGAACACAGTGATCATGCAAGATCCAAAGAAATTCCTCCATGTCCTTTTCAAAGTGTGCACAGCCCTTTGTGTGCATATCCATTCTTCAGCTCTTGACGTTTTTAGTAGCCCTGTGTAAATAAATATCCAGTGCTCAGAACCAATTAGGAACCTTTGTGCAAATCCATGGCAGCATTTCAGTGGCCTGTATTAGTTCAGATTCAATTCAATATTTATCACTTTGGACATCCCAATCAATCCAGACTTGATTTGTACACTCCTCCATGCAGATTCATAGATAGATAGATATAGTAGAAAGAGATGGAGAAAAGCCGAATCTGACTTCATAGTATGAGCTTATCAGTTAATATTCTAGAGGCAATCCATTCATTCTCTAAACATGACTCAAACTGTGTTTCCTTTGGATATGACACTGTGCTGAAACATTACCAGAGTTTCTTCTTTCTTTAGCAAAGAAAGTCATGGTATACCCAGTGATGGGCTGCTGGGGATTCGCAGAGGTTCAGGAGAGCCTCTAGCTAAGATTCTGTGCAGTTCAGAGTACCCCCAAATCCCACTCCTGGCTGTCCACCCTGCCCTGCCCCTCCCAGGAGTCCACACACTCCCTGTTTTGGATGCAGGTAAGTGCAGGGCATATTTGGAGGCTCAGGGAGGGTGAAATATGGGCCTCCCGTAAGTTCAGGGAGGCCGGAAATGGGCCTGTTTCCAGCTTCGAAAGAGCCTCCAGAGCCCGGGGAGGATGTTTTTGCCCTCCTGGAGGCTCGAGGAAAGTGTCCAGAGCCAGGAGGGCAAAAATGCCCACCCACACCATGGTGCAAGAGGCTGACTAGGCCCCACCCTCCATGGCCACACCCACCCAGCAACCAGGCAGATAACTCATTGCTAAAATTTTTGAAACTCACCCCTGGGTATACCTTCAGATTTCAAACCATGGGAGTTTACTGTGTGTGTGTGTGTGTGTGTGTGTGTGTGTGTGTGTACAGTATCAAAATAGTAGACATGACCATCCCATTTCAAACTTGCTTTGAACAGCAACACATCATCCACTATAACATTTTGTCCCCTTGTGTCCTGGATGTCTCTGTTTCTGATTATTGGCATTATTCAAATTTGGCACTTCTAAAGGAGAATATACCTTATTGGGAAGCAACTGACTGGGAATTTGAGATATGTGATTCTTAGTAGACTACAAAAAGTGGGTTTAGTGATCATCACAAGATTTTTATACACATAGAGTTATTTTTCATTCTAAAAACACCAAATCAAAGATTGAGAACGGAAAGTACAGGGGAAACTGAAAATATTTCTTGTTTGATTTCAAAAGTAATCAATCTATTTCAATATCAGAAGAAATTAAAATGCATTTTGGCTATTATTCAGTGGTTCAAAGTCAAAAGAGGTTTTGTAATTCTACTATTTAATTGCCAGAATTGTTGTCTTTTAAATCATCCCACTGTGACAATGTTAGGAAAGTTTAAAAAAATGTTTGTTTTTTTAGCTCTTATAATATTCTCTGCATCCAGACTCCCTTTGGTGATGTATTCTTGTAAAAATAACCTTAGATTGTCTAGCATGTTAAGCATTTTAAATACTACTACTGATGAAATACTTATTCGAATTAATTATGGAGATCTTTTTAAGGAAATTACAGGGGGGATAGAGAAAATGCAGTAGAAGAAAATTTTATAATTGTTTTTAGATGTGAATGAGGATTTTAACGGATTTTTCTGATACAATCTAATAGCTGGTTTTATTGATATAGGGTAACTGCAGCAAATATAATCTGCAGATATAGTAACCGCAATAACTAGGTTTACAAGGCTTGTATGCAGTCCTTTTTAATCAACATGGTAGGAGACCAATCTTTTTCCTCTATTATTTTTTCAAAACCAACATCAATGAATTAGGAACTTCTGGAATTTCTTCCTGTTCGTGTTAGATTAATTTTGGTTGGATGATTGGTTAGTTGCTTGGTTGGTTGGATTGTCATCTGTTGTACAATATGGGAAAAGATTCTTGGAGCTGATACAACCTTAAGTGACACCCTGGTTTACTCCTCCCCTGAATGATTCATATTTATTTACCACTGTGAAAGGCATTTCCTTTGTGACAGTTAGCACTATGTGCCCATATATATGTTTTTTCATGGTGTACATGTGTTCTATGTGGGATTCATATGTCATAGTCCTTTGGGATTAGTACTTGAGTACATTCATGTACTAATTAGTACATTCTATTTTTCCTTTCCATAGTATCAGCCTCATCGTTTTTAGACGGTGGATAAGTCCTCTGAATGATGTATTAATGCAACTAAGATGGTGAAGGATATAGTTACCATAAATGAATGACAATGAATGAAATACAGTAAGCAGCACCTGCATTTTCTGCATCGCATGAGAAAAGTACACCTTCCTTCCTCCTGTCCTTACCACTTTCTATAGAGGGACGATCGAGAGCATCCTGTCATATTGCATTACTGCTTGGTTTGGAAGAACTAATGCTTCAGACAAGAAGGCGATGCAGAGAGTGATTAGGATGGCATAAAAGATTAGTAGTTCATTTCCTTCTATTCAGATCACTGCACATAAGTGAGAGTCTGCAGGATTGTCTAGGACATTACACATCCTCTTCATGACCTGTTTTCCTTGTTACCTTCTGGGAGGAGGTTTCGTGGTATCCAAAGCAGAACATCTAGATTTAGTCACACTTTTGTTCTATATATAGCATCAACTTTGTGAACTCTCAAGTTTCATCTTTCTGCTACATATTCAAAATGGACAATGATGTGTGAGTGTGTGTGTGAGCTATATATTTATTTATGTATGTATATAGTATGTGTATATGTGTGTTATGTATGGGTTTGGGTAGAAATACACTTTCTCTTGAGAGCAGGTGACAGAATTTTATTTTTAATGTGGGCCAGTGTGCTCACAGTAAAATAAAAAGACAATAAAGTTATCTTATCTTAAACAAAATATGACTGGAGATTACATTGGCTATCTCCAGTAAAAACAAAAAAAAATCTGTTTCAACTTGTGCTATCTTAGAACAAAAGCAACCACATGTAGGCATCATCAAGACTTATATGCAGTGGTGGGATTCAAAATTTTTACTACCGGTTCTGTGGGCATGGTGGGCATCGCATGGCTTGGTGGGCATGGCAGGGAAAGAATACTGCAAAATGTCCATTCCCACCCCACTCCAGGGGAAGGATACTGTAAAATCCCATTCCCTCCCAACCCCACTAACCTGCTTTCCAGCTCCGTTCTCCTGTGCAGGGCAACAAAAGAAGACCCAGCCTATAGCTGGGATTCAGGAGGCAGAGAATAAATGGCGGCCAGTCAGAGGTGACATTTGCTGGTTCTCCGAACTACTCAAAATGTCTGCTACCTGTTCTTCACAACTGGTCAGGACCTGTTGAATGCCAGCTCTGATGCATTCCTGTTCCCTGAATAAACAGCCAATTTCTGCTGGTCAGGATGGACTCTTTGCAACCTCTACCTAAATAAAGTCGTCAATTTATATCACCAGGGTGAAATGATTGCAAACAAATTCAAGAAGAACATCAGACAATATAACTGCATCTTCCAAATGATATTTTTTTGTACCCAAGGAAGTAATTCCCCCAAGGAACAGATGAAATCCCACTGTGGTTATTCAAGGCCAAATTTATCATCATTACATGGGACATTTAATGCCAGACCTCAGCCAGCAAACCAAATTTATTGAAATTAATTTCATGGATCATCAAAGAATTGAGAATGAGTTTACTCCCCAATAATGGAATTCAACATGAGATTGGGGAATAATTTTGAAACTACCATGATAGCAAAGTTCATACACTCTGTCTCTTTGACTTGCAAAAGAACAAATTCAAACATGTCAGAAACCTCTATTGTTATTGATCCTGATCAGAGACCAGCATTTTAACATAAGAGAAGATTTAATGCATACATTGTCAACAAAGTAGCTGTCATTATATCAAATAATAAAAATTCGCCTGTGGTTAATCTTTCTGAAAGAATGACCCAATGGGTCACAGGTTGTCTACTTGGTTATTATATTTGTAAAACATAACATTGACATTTGCATCTTTTTTCATTTATTATTATTTTTATTTATTTAAGAAGGCAAGATAAATTGTATATATAAAACTATGTATGTTGGAGGGAAATTATAAGTCATAAAACTTCCAGCTTTCTTTTTTTAATGAGAAAAATACATGGAAAAGAATATTAAAGAAACTCTGAAATTTTCTGAACCAAATTTAGAACCGTTTTCTGAACCACTCTGAACCAAATTTAGAATGCATATATTCTATACTAGTTTGGGAGGAAACATATGCATATAAGCAGAGGTGGCATTCAGCAGGTTCTGACCAGTTCTGGAGAACTGATAGCGGAAAATTTGAGTAGTTCAAAGAACCAGCAAATACCACCTCTGACTGGCCCTGCTGCCATCTATTCTCTGCCTCTCAAGTCCCAGCTATCGGCTGGGTCTTCTTTTGTTGCCTTCACAGGAGAACAGAGCTGGAAAGCGTGTTAGTGGGGTGGGAAGGGAATGGGATTTTACAGCATTCTTCTCCTGGAATGGGGTGGGAATGGAGATTTTAGAGTATCCTTCCCCTGCCATGCCCACCAAGCCACACCACACCCACCAAACCATGCCCACAGAACCAGTAATAAAAGTATTGAAAATTTTAGTTGTCAATTCAAGCTTACCACCTATTTACCTTTTACTTTCCCTCCATTTATTCCCTTTAATTCATTATAAAAATTCACCATAGCATAGTCATTTTTTAAAATTACCTCATTCCACCTTAATAACTATATTCTCCTATCTAGTACATATCACATATACATATATATTTTAAGTCAGATTCTGCATGGTATTCTTTTTCTCAATTGCCTTATAAATCACCTATATATTTCAAAAATATTAATTTATTCAATTAATTAAAGAAACTAATATTAATCTTTCCATTACAATTCTCATAATTTATTTTAATTTTATTCATCGCTAATTATAAATTAATATTTTATAATAAATTCCCTTTTCCATATCTATTTGGTATAATGATAATCCTTAAAAAGAAAAAAAAATCAGTTCCAATCTTATCTCTTTTCAAATTCTTTTTCTTATATATCACAACACATTACCTTGCAATATCTCTTTCCCTATCCTTCTTTTATCCATTGTCTCTCATCCTCCTAACTATGTAATTTCTTTTCATTCTTGTTTGCTTCCTGCCTCTCTTTATTTTCTGGTCCTTTCTCTTAATTCCTCTTTTTCCCTTTATTATTTCCCTCCATTTCTCATTCCAGTTATTTATTTTACCCTCCTCCCTCTCTTGATGTTTCTTCTTTAATTCCCTTTTCTGCTTTTCCCTTTTCCTTTGTTTAACTTTCAAAACCATTTCCCCTTTCATTATCACATCAAACCACAGATTTTTAATTTTAATTCCCTTTTCCCCTGTTTAAATGTTCATTGTTCCACTTGATCTTCAAGACTGGTTTCCTCTTTATTTAACTCCTCCCCCTCTGGTTCTCTTTGTTCTTCAATCTGAATCAACATTTCTAGTTTTTGTAGTATTTTGTTGCACATTTCCAAACTTACTTTCATCATTTCCTTCATGTCTTGTAAATCCAGTCTCATTTCCACAAATAATTCTCCCATTTTATATGCTGGTCCTTTTCCCCCTCTTCCTTGAAAATTATATCCAATCCAAATGTCCAGTAAGTTGTTTCAACCAGCGTCTTTTATATTTAATTTCAACAATCAATGTCCATAAGTCTTTGTTTCCAGATTCCTTCTATTAATTCCTTTTCCAACTTTTTCCCAGAGTTTCCAGGTAGTCCCAAAGCACTTTCTTCAAATATCCTTTCACCTTGTAATATTCTAGTATTTCACTTTTCAAGGTTTTTATTTTATTATAATGGAGTTCCTCTTTTTTTTTTAAGTTCCAAGATCCAATTTTAAAAAGACCAAACACTTTTCAAAAAGTCCTTGAAATTTTTCCTTTACCATTAGGTGGCGGCATCAGTTCTATTTCCACATTCCATCCTTTCTTTCACTTTTTCCTTTTTTTAAAAAAAACTTTATTAAGTACATTATTTCCAGTTCTTATTTCTATTATTTCTTTTTAACACATTCAATTCCAGCATTTACTTATGCCTATTTAGTGCCAAAAGTCCAATAATTATCCAATTTAGTTTCCAAGCCTTTTGTGATCAAATATTTTCCTCTGAATTTTCACCTCCAAATTAATTCATTTCAATATTCAAAGCCAGTTTTATAAGTTCCAATTTCCTTCTCTCTCTCTCTCTGATTGCTGCTTCTACACACTCATCCAAAATAGTTCTTTGTTTCTTAATTCCTGGGTACCTTAATGTCCATGTATTTCGCCTGGTTCATGCTCCACTCACAACTTCACACCCACCAAGCCATGCCACACCCACTAAGCCACACCCACAGAACCAGTAGTAAATTTTTGTGAATCCCACCACTGGAAGACATGCCAGGAAAAGCATGGCCATGGCACCAACATCAGCAAAAATGTTACATCAAGCAAGTTGTGCATTTTGTCTCAATCTTTCTCTGTTGAGGTCTTATTTCTGAAGGCAGGTATTGTTGTGTTGAAGAACAATTAATAATTAGTATTCGCAATATATTTTCAAGGTTATCTTCCCTTTCTAGTAATATATAGACAGTATAAACTCCACGTATAATACATTTTTTAAGGAAAAAATGTAATTGTCTTGGACATTTAATCAAAGATGAAAGAAGGCTAGAAAATTTGATCACATTATTCTAAAGTACTCTATCTTTTCCTTCTTTTGAAAAATAACTAATTCAAATACTGACAAATACCCCAGATCAGCAATCCATCTGGACAATTAGTATAGATTTGTTTTTCTTTCTTCTTTCCAAAGTAATATGATAATATTTTTGGTTATTCTGCCATACTCACAGGCCCCATAAATTTTGATGCCTAAATAAATTTCAAACCCTAGGAATATAGCCAAGGAAAAGATTCATGTTTCTGAAAATACCAATTGCTCTGAAGTTACACTATCAATTTTATGAATTTCTCTTTGTTCAGTTTCCATCCATTGCTTCTTGTTTGCCTTCTGGTGCTTTGGAAAATACATTCTCCCCCACTTTCTTTCTGACAGCCCCTTAAAAGCCTGTTGCATATCATACTCTTGGGTAAAATATGTGAGCCATTTCCTCCTTTCAGTGGTCCATGTAAGTACATCTATAGTATGTAGATAATAAAGTCAAAAAAGGTGAACAACATTTTTATAGAACTATAGATAAGTTGAGGCTGGGTGTGACAAGGAATGGTTGGGAAGGGACGGGCCAGGCGAGGCAGTCCTTGACGTGAGTGACATTAAGTTGGCCACACCCACTCAGTCACATGACCACCAAGCCATGTCTACCCAGTCACATGGCCACCAAGCCACACCCATCAAATAACCCACAGAACTGGTAGTAACAATTTTTGAATCCCACCACTGTGTGAAGTGTTATATAAATCTAAGTGCTATTGCTATTGCTAATTAATTATTAAATTTATATGCCACCCATCTTGCTATTCAAAGTTACAGACAGATGCAAGACAGATGGCAAAAGCCTATGGGGAAAGGACTACCTTTCCTATGTGTCTTCCTGTTTTTCCTCCTATCACTGTCTGATAGACAATGTTGTCCCGAGGTGTCCTTGGTGTTTTCTGAGCTTGCTTGTTTTCTTGCAGACATTTCATTACCCAAACTAGGTGACATCAACAATGCTAGTAAGGAATGCAGTTTGCTGTCAGCTTTATATTCTGGTGGCTTACCTGTCAGTGTTGGTGATAAACAAATCAAGTAAACAATACCCCAATCAAGAAACTGCCAAAGAAACCAACAGCAAACAGCCCAACCAAAGAATCTCTAAGACCACCCCCAACAACAGGCAAGCCACCAAACAAACTGCACTCTTTACTAGCACTGATTATGTAACCTAGTTTGGGTAATGAAACATCTGCAAGAAAACAAGCAAGCTTAGAGACCACCAAGGACACCCTCTTATTAATCTTGAGCTACAAATATTCTCCTTTATAATGATGTCCACTTAACACCATTCTTCTATGTCAGTTTGATTGGCTTTAATAAAGTTCAAAGGCCTGAGGTGAATCATAAAGTATTCTCAATGTTTAGCTGTAAAACCAAATCCAAATATTTATCAGTAACCTTTAGTTAAATTCAATTATTAATTAATGCAATATCTGAAATGTGGGGGGAAATAGGGAAAAGGGGAAAAATATTAGCACATTAAAGCACATTACCTGGCTGATCATTCCCCACAAAACTTGGAATGTGTAGAACAGCCTACAGCTTTGTTTCCAACAACAGCCTTGTTTCCTACAGCTACCTTAATACAGAAGTTTTCTTTAGAAGAATTCGTGTATTTCAATTCATGTCAACCTTTCTTTCTTTTCTATCCTTTAGTCTCTGCAGGTTGATGTTGTTCCCTTAGTTATGTCTACAACTTATGCCCTTTTAGTTTTCTGCTCCGGAAGCTTCCTCCACATCATTCGACCATAAGGCATGTTTTGGCAAAGGATGACTGTGTGTCCAATTAATCACATGTTTCTTTTTGTCCAGCAGTTCTTCTGAACTCACTCTCTGGCTGTACTTCTAATGAGCTGCAGTTCTAAACTTCCCAAACTGCACTGTTAAGCTTAAGACAGACTGCATTTTTGATCATTCCTTGGACTCTTAATCGCTGCACTCTTGGCTTCAACACAATTTGAAACCACAGAGGGACAATATTTGGAGGTTATGAGAGCAACCTAGCTTCCTGACCTTTCAAAGGGTTGCAAGGGGCTAGCGGATAATGGTATGATGTCAATGGAAACAGCAGAAGAAGTATTTTTGATCCATTTTTAAATGGTTTCAGGATGTCCTTAGATACTAACCACCTATAACATCCATTTTGAAACAACACTGATTAAATTCACCAATTTACCACTGAATTTTACCAGCATGATCATGACACAAATTGAGTGGGTGATGGATGAGATAGCCAACAGATCATAGGTTGCTGAATGAAATTTTTGAACAGGGCAATTTTAGAACTTGGAAATTTTAATGCTGGCTGAGAGTTCTGGGAGTTGAAGTCTACAAGTCTTAAAGTTGCCAAGCTAATGTTTTGGAACATTAAAATGTCTATTACTTAACAAAAAATAACAGAAAAGTTAATAGTCCCTCACAAGAAAATAACCTGGGAGGTGAAGTACAATTATAGGAAAGGACAATTACAAGGAGGTTGGGGATGATGTTTTATTCTTTTTATTTGTATTGGGCTTCAACCTTTCATTATAATTTCTTTAGCATCACCATACATTTTTTTTTCAAATGTGTGGCACCTGAGAGACACAGCCAAAAGTTTGGGAATGGCATGTGATTTGGGGGTTTAAATGTATCTTTGCACACCCTAATTCAAAAGAATGCATGAAGCATATTCAGACCATTATCAAAGTTCCTATCAAAGCATGTTTCGAATAAAGGTATTCCCCTGGGAAGATTGTTACTTGGATTTCTTTACAGGATCTGCTTAATGATTTTGTCAAGAGGAAACAATGAGCTGTGTGGGTGAGCTTAATTCCTCACAAGATTGTGCCAGGTTGACACTGTGCCCTTTGGAAGCTGTGCCTTTGATGGACAAACTCTGTCAGTAAGAGAAAAGGGCTTGGCTGTGAGCACAAAATTTCCTACTAGACTGTCAATCTGTTGATGGTGAAAGCACCGCTTGTGCATTTAATTTTACCTTTTCGTTTAATGAGTCACTCCGTAGTTCAGTTTCACTCTTCGATTCTGCTCATAGGAAAGACAGAATATTTCCCATCAGTAATTCATCAGTATTATGAAGCAGCCAGATCAAAGTGGCTTAGAGAAAGCCACTGACTTTACAGCTATCTAACCAAACAAAGGTAGATACAGATGTTGCTCATTGTGCAAAGAGGCCCAACATTTTGTTTCTCTATTTGTTTCTTTCTGCACCGGTAATTTCTATAATGGAAGAAAATGAAAAGGATTTGCAAGAGCCCCCAAGCGTGCTAAATCAAGGAATGGCTGTTGCATTGAAGATCTAGGTTGGTTGGTTTGTTTGTTTGTTTTCCATCTGGCCTCTTGCCTGGTTTTTCTTTGTACTAAATATGAGCGTTTATTTTTATGGAAACTCTACTACACTGAAGAGTCAGTCAACTGAATTATTCCATAGCAAGGGATTCCATAGCAAAGGAGGAGTGAGGTGGGGAGAAAGGGCAAAACCCATTCATGACATTATATGGAAGAATATAAAAGAAGGGAGCATGCTAAGAATCTAAAATGTTGCTGTCTGCAGTCATCTATCATTCCTAAGGAGTTTGAATCCCTTGACAGTAATGTAGTGAAGTAATAAATCATGATGACATCTCTGGCCTAGAAGAGAGGATATCTCTGGCCTAGAAGACTTATGTATGTATGTGTGCATATGTACTATATACTGAATTATACCACATCATATTACCTCACATCATGCCACCACACAACACCACTCCATACTGTACTACTGTAAACACCATGTGAGAGACAGTTTGATACAGTAGTAAAAGCATCAGACTAGAAACCAGGAGACTTGAGTTTTAGTTCTGCCTTAAGCACAAAGCCAGCTGTATGGACTTTGGGCCAATTTCTCTCTCTCTCTCTCTCTCTCTCTCTCTCTCTCTCTCTCTCTCTCCAGAGTAAAGAGGATTGCTTGCTTGCCAGGTATTTACCTACCACTTATATGTATGTATATAGCTGTCCTGTACATAAACCACTGTTAAAAGACAAAGCCTCTGTGTGCTGTGTTTTGCTTCTGGGTTATCTCACAATAGTAGTCACGCTGCAAACACTCTGACATCCCAGTTATGAATACTGACACTGAGAAAAAGTCATCATTCTGACCCTAATTGTGCTTTGGCTTCATGGAAATGGTGGAGGATTTTATAATACCAAGTCAAACAACTTTTCAAAAGAAAGACAACATGGTTGGTTTAATCCAATTTGCAAAGAGGCACATTCTTTATATTTTTTCCCCTCTGTGCACAAACAGTTCTTACAGAATACTATTACCAAAATACTTCAGATTATCTAAAAGGGAAAAAGGTTACCCAGTTAAAAGTCCTTTTTTTGTCTACCTAGCCTAGCTTTTTGCCCCCATTTTATAAAAACTATGCTTTTCATCCTTATCACACTACCTTATCACACAAAACAAATTGTGATGGTGGTTTCTGCTGCTGCTGTTGTTTGAAGACATATTTTATGAAGCTCTGGGGTTGATGTACAACCATGTAGATCAAGGATCATTAAATGTGGCAACTTTAACATTTGTGGATTTCAATTCCTCAGTCAGCAGGATTGGCTGAGGAATTCTAGGAGTCGAAGTCCACAAATCTTAAAATTAACAAGTTTGGAGAGCCTTGATGGGCGAAATCTTCTCCTTTCTCAATGCTTTCTAATTGATAGACACAAATCCCATTTTTTTCTTATACATAGTGCAATTTCCCCTTGTCTCAGAAAATCCCAGATGCTTTTCAGTATGGAAGGAAGGGATTCCAATGTCATTTGAGCCCTTCAAAGTCTAGAGCTTTTTTACTCATCTTGGAAGGAAAGATATGAACAAATCCATGATGCCTAGAAGTTTCTCCTTAAACGTCTCTTTAAATGTCTAAGAAAACAAAGGAAGTCCAATTGCCTTTTGAAAAAGTACCTTCGTGACAAACATGATCTGAATGGCTGAGAATCTCTGTAGACATTTGTCTAAGAAAATACAAAAGGGAATTGCAATAAAGCAAAAGTTTGTTTTAATAATAAATTAGGACAAAAATTTCAAGTAAGCACGAATGCTATTTTTCCTCTTATTGCTTTGTTGTGTAATGCCATATATAATTATACAATTTTACTGGATACAAGTTAATTGTACAAGGCAAATTATGAAAAAGCATATGCCCTGCAAATGTATGCCAAATACAGCTTTAATCAATTTTAGAAGAGAAAGCATGAATTATAATGTGGACAATTACTATATAATACCACAGTTCCTGTGATTTCCATGTAAGATTTTTTGAAATTATCAAAGATTTCAAATGTGCTAAGTAAGATATGAAACATATTACACATCAAATCTTTATGTAGGTAAAACGAATGGGTGACATTTCCGCTAATCCCTTCAAATATAGCAGAGCTTTCTTCAGGAATTTGGCAAATGTTGGAAGACATGTCATGGATCATATCAGTTCCTGTCCTGATCCTCACAGATTGAATAGGCATGTTTGACAAGGATCATACCACTATATTCAACTGAATTTAGCATAACTTGGAACCTGAATATAAGGATTTCCGTAACATGCTACAACAGCATTCAGCCTAATGTGACCTTCCACATCAATATGGGGCCTTTGTCAACACCAAGGATAGGGTTGTGCTTGATACACTCTGGTTTCTTATTTGTATTTAAAAGAGGCATTGTTAAAAAATGAATGGGACAGAAAAACTGGGATGTCTGTGGCAGCACTGATTTTCATAAGTACCCTCTTCCCAGGTCATTCATTGGGAACATATGTTGCAGGAAAAGTATGTTGCAGATCCCATCAGTTAAAGAACTTTGACTGGTAGGCTCCAGGAAGGCGGCCATTTCCTCTGCCTTGTAAAATATTCTCCTCCCAGAGGTGAGGAAGACTTTCACTCTTGGAAAGGAATCAAAAGCCCTGAGGACCAGCCTCTGTGGGGCTGGCTTGTGCCCTTAATTGCCTTACAATTAATTTTGTAATTTAATTAATTTTGATAGTGTGAAATCATCCTTTCCTCTTTCCAAACTTTTATCTTTTATAAATCATTTCTATATTTTAATATTTTATTGTATACCAGAGTCTCTCTCTGAGGGCAGTTGAAAAATGTGAAAAACATAAAATAAATAATAAAAAAATGATCTTCCTCAGAAATATGCATTCTAAAATATTAGTCACTATGAGAGAGAGAGAGAGAGAGAGACAGACAGACAGACAGACAGACACAGACACAGACACAGACACAGAGAGCGGTGTAGTGTTCAGTCAAACTGTGCCATGTGAACATGATAAAAATACTTGACTATTATGATCAGAAGACCATAGACATTTTAAAAACTTTGCATTAATATCCACAACATTTGGTATATTTTTCTCTTGCCCTAGCACAGGGGTCCCCAAAGTTGGCAATTTCAACACTTGTGGACTTGAACTCCCAAAATTCCTCAGCCAGTTTCTGAGGAATTCTGGGAGCTGAAGTCCACAAGTCTTAAAGTTGCCAAGTTTGGAGATCTGTGCCCTAACATCTACTTTTTCTGCAAATTTCTTCTGATGTTTATCAACAGCCACCACCACCCTCATAGACAAACACAGATACAAACACGCAGAGACCAGGGGTGGGATTCTACCAGCTTGCACCTATTCACTAGAATCCGGTTGTTAACATTCTAAGCAGTTCAGAGAACTTGTTGTTAGAAGAAATTACTGACCTAACCCTGTAAGGAAGGCAGGAAGGAAACATTCTGGTGTTGCTTGCAGAAACTGCCTGCCCATTAACCCTTATTACATTCTTGGCAGGACTAGACTTCCTGTCTCAGGAACATCTCTGGAGTTTTTTTCCCCTCCTTTTCTGGTACTTTGCTTGTGTGGAGTGACCATTCAATGTTATTATGGCACTGAAAAAAGTGACTTAGGACCATTTTTTGACACTTACGACTGTTGCAGCATCCTCACAGTCATGAGAGGCCAGGCAAAGAGATGTGTACCTCAATGTGAGTGATATTGAGTTGGCCACGCCCAGCCAATAACATGACCACCAAGCCATGCCCACCACCTAAGCCACACCCACAGAACCAGTTGTTAAAAATTTTGAATCCCACCCCTGGCAGAGACACACAAGCACACACACAAAAAACCACATAGATCTTTCTGGTGCTAGATAATGGAAAGGGACTGATATTGTTTCTTCCTTTGTCCTTCAGATTCAGAAATGTGTCGGAATGCCAAACCTCCTACATCAGTGGGAGAATTCTTCAACAAAGTGGGTTTTTGCACAGCCTAATGAGAATAAAACAAGGCTTAGCACAACAATTTAGTTCTTTCTTTTTTTTTTCTTTTTTCCACGAGGGATTATATTGTCTGACCAAGTGGTCTGATTTCAAGCAGCATGGCAACCAAGGAGCATCAGAGAATAATAGCTTTGCTTACGATGAGCAAATAAGAAAATACAACTCTTCAGAGACAGTTTTGCTGTTTAATAAAGGCTGATATGGATATCACTTAGTAAAAGTGCCTCCTAAAAGTGATCTTGCCACAGTTCATTTTAATTATCTGGCACCTAGCAGAGGTGTGTGATAATGAATAAGAAAAGATCAGTCACAGAGTGCTATCAACAGGCTTTCTTTCACACTGATTTATGGCAGGAATTTTTTCCTCCTAGCTATCTCTATGACTCCCAGATGGTATATAACAAGTCCCGAGGTGAAAGTGTGCTATTTTGAAGAACTTTCAAGCCTGTCTATCTGACTATGACTTTGTACCCTGGATAATTTGATCTTTCTTTGAATTCATGTGCCATCCTTCTCTTCTTGCCACTCATTTCTCCTTGGAGACAACCTCTTTTTTCTTTTTTTTAACTTTTGAAACTAGCATTCTCGGCAAGCGTCTGTGCAGCAGAGTTATTTTCTTCCTGGGTGCAAATCGACAGTTTTATCATCTTGCAGATGGGGAAAAATGCAGTTTGGGACTTTAAAGAAAGGTATCATTTTAATTCAATCTATTTGGCTTTTGGTTTATTTATTTATTCAATCAATCTATTTTATACAGTGGTCCACCTCACATATGAGACTCTAAGTGGCTTACAACAATAAATGCAATACATCCTGAATAACGATGGAATATCATAGCCAAGAAAGAAAGAAATATATGGCTAGATATAGCTGTTTACATGCTTCAGTTATCTTTGTATTTTATTTCTGGATTTCTTTACTTAGTAAAATTTTCCCCTAAAAATGGGGCTTTCTGTTCAGTAGGTTCCACTTTATCTTCTTCATTAAATGTTTAGGGTAATAGTCAACCAAATTAATTTAAATGAAGCTATTGAAGAATGATTTATTGTGATGTCAGTTCTTTCTTAGAAATGTCCTATTATATAATGCACATTTTCAGCAGCTGTCTTCAGTACCTGAATACAATGTGAAAGAGAATAGCTGTCAATGCTATGGCTGTGCACTTTTGGATAAGTCTCACTCCAAGGTCGTATAGTGACGGGTGAATTGTGCAGCACAGATTTCTTGACTCATCAACTCTGCTGGAAATTCAGCAAGCTGTTTGTTACATTGGTCACTTTTCTTTGTGGTCCCAAGATGGCTCTTCCACTTCTTTTCTATCTCAGTTCTAGGCGAGAAGTCAGTCTGAATATTGCTGAACTTTCATAACTTGAATCTAGTTCTAGGTGAACTTGAACCTAGTTTGTCTTGTTCCTAACTCAAATCTTTTGACCACTAAAGGACACTAGCTCTCAAACCCAATCACTTAAATATGAGCCAGCAGTGCTACAGCTACCAAAAGAGCCAATGCAATCCTAGGCTTCATTAACAAAGGGATAGAATCAAGATCACTTGAAGTGTTAGTACCACTTTATCATGCCTTGGTAAGACCACATTTGGAATATTGTGCCCAGTTTTGGCCACAATATAAAAAAGAGGTTGAGACTGTAGAAAGAGTGTAGAGAAAAGCAACAAAGATGATTAGGGGATGGGAAACTAAAACATATAAAGAACAGTTGCAGGAATTGAGTATGTCTACTCTAATGAAAAGAAGGGCTAAGAGTAACACTGTTCTAATCTTTAAGGGGCTACCACTAAGAAGGAGGGGGTGTATTTTCTAAAGCACTAGAAGGGAAAACAAGAAGCAATGGATGGAAACTAATCAAGGAGAGAAGAAACCTGGAACTAAGGAAAAGTTTCCTGATAATTAAAAATATTAATCAATGGAACAACTTGCCTCCAGAAGTTGTAGGTGCTCCAACAAGAAATTGGACAACCATTTGTCTGAAATGGTATAGAGTTTCCTGTCTGACCAGGAGGTTAGACAAGAAGACCTCCAAGGTCCCTTCCAACTCTGTTATTTTGTTATTTTGTGAGATAAAAATACTGACTCTATGTTATAAATCAAGGGTCTTCAATTTGGCAAGTTTAAGACTTGTGGACTTCAACTCCCAGAATTCCTGAGCTAACATGACTGGAGGAGGAATTCTGGGAGTTGAAGTCCATAAGTCTTAAAGCTGACAAGTTTGAAGACCCCTGTTATAAATCATTGGAGAAAAATGCTGGTCCACAAAAAATCAAGAGGAAGGGAGGGAAAGAGGGAGGGATGGAGAGAGAGAGAGAGAGAGAGAGAGAAAGAGAGAGAGAGAGAGAGAAAGAGAAAGAAAAAGAAAAAGAAAAAGAAAAAGAAAAAGAAAGAAGGAAGGAAGGAAGGAAGGAAGGAAGGAAGGAAGGAAGGAAAGAAAGAAAGAAAGAAAGAAAGAAAGAAAGAAAGAAAGAAAGAAAGAAAGAAAGAAAGAAAGAAAGAAAGAAAGAAAGAAAGAACTAGAATACTTCTTCCAACCCTCAAAGTATATGTAACGATTTTGAACAAATTCTTAATTCTCAACTTGAGACTGCTACAAAATCTTCAGAATCTTTTTTTTTTAAAAAAAACTCTTTCTCAAGACTAACAGGCTGTGTGGCGTGCTCTCTCTGGGGAACGAGGTAGTAGCTGTTCTCCTAAATGCTTAGCATTTGGAAACAAATATCCCTGCTCTCCCGCGGAACAATTTACTTGAACAGTTGCCCCCATTAGCCTCTTCTCGGGTGGTCTGTTTTAAAGATCCTCAGGAGAGAAAGGGCAGCCAGGGACTCTGCAGAAAACAAAAGCCAGGAGACGTGCAGAAAACAAAATGACTGCATGACCGCATGTGCACACAGAGGAGAGCCTCCTGTTTATAAAGCACCTAGGTTGCCTTTATCTTCCTCTTTACTCCTCAATGCACCTTGAAGACCATTTTTGTACAGCATCTTATACAAGCTTAGGCTCAGCTGAAAACCAGGCTTATCTTTGAAAATTCAAGATGAGTGCATGACCTCCTCCGTCTATTCTTCGAGTCCTTTGAAGAGAAAGCTTCCCTGAGATTATTTATTCTGTACTTTACCACAGATCCCACTTTTATTTTCCTTCAAGGACCCAGAGAAAAAGAAAAAATAGTTCATTCCAGATAAGCCAAAAAATCTCTTGAGTTCAGATAAAGACATAGATCAGACGCTATCATTCTTGGGCACCTGGAATTTTTCTGATGGATAATCATCTGAGGGCGAAGGTGTTATTACATCACTGTAGGTTTGCTTGAAAGCGTGTCTGGTCAAAGTCAATGGCTTGATCGGAGTGCTAACAGTGCAATTATATTCTCAGTGTGAACCAGAAGTTTGAAACTCAAAGCAACACACACATTCAGTCTTTTATTCCATTTTCATTCCATTTTTACTTTGCTGACCCTGGCATTTGCAATTAACAACTGAAGCCTTTGTATCTTATCTTTCAGTGGAGGAATGGGCAGATCTCCAGCTTTCAGAATCTAATTTTATTCCTACAAGAATGTCAAGGTTCCCCAATGAGATCCACACTCAAAATAACATCTACAGGGTATACATAAATACCCAGAATTAAGCAATAGCATTTCTTTGAGCATCTGGCTCAAACTAGGAATTTGTTTTTAGTAACAGGACTGACAAATCCATACAAAAACCCACCTGCATCCTCATTATTTTCATAAGCTTTGCTTAGCAGCCTAATTCAGAATGGAAGGAAAAACCAGTTGTCCCACTGTTATCAAAAAAATAAGAAGGAAATGAAGGAGTATAGGTGTATTTAAAATCATATGTATATGTACATTTAAAATTAAGAAAACAAACAGAAAGAAACAAACAGCTCTAGAAATATGATAAAGCAGGGATGTCAAACTCAATTTCATTGAGGGCCGCCTCAGGGTTGTGTTTCACCTCAGGGGGGAGGGTGGGGGGGTATGTGGCCAGGGGGCATGGCCACCTCAACACCTCTTGAGTCAAGGGCACCTCTGGTGGCCCAAGTGCTCTGCCAGTAAACATGGGCTCCTGCAACCCTCTGCCATTGAAAACAGAGCCTACTGAGCTCTATTTTCACTGGCAGAGGCACCACAGGCCCATCCTTCACTGTTTCCAGGGTGGCCCCAGGTCAGATCTAAGCACCCCGTGGGCTGGATCTGGACCGAAGGCCTTGAGTTTGACACCCCTGTGATAAAGGGTCCTTTGATAAAGGGTCCTTTATCACCCCTATGATAAAGACCTAACAAAGAGAGGACTTAGGGGAGACATGGTAGCAATCTTTCCATACATGAAGGGTGGTCACAGGGAAGAGGGGATCAACCTATTCTCTGTAGCACCTGAGGGCAGGATAGGAAGCTCATTAAAAAGAGATCCAACCTGGAACTAAAGAAGAATTTCCTGACATGGAGAACAAATAATCAGTGAAAAAGCTTGCCTTCTGGAGTTGTGGCTGCTCCATCACTGGAGGTTTTCAAAAAAAGATTGGACAAGCATTTGTATGGGATAGAATGAAGAGTCCTGCCTTGGGCAGGAGGTTAGACTAGAAGACCTCCAAGGTCCCTTCCCATTCCTATAATTCTATTATTCTTTACCATCAAATAAATCAACCTAGAGTTTTCTCTTGCGGCCCAAATAGCAGATTCAACATATCCTACTGTGTTTCTCCAACAATACGACCTCCCCCAATAGGAAGACCCAGCATGTTTTCTAGGCATAAAATGAAATTAAGCCCCTCCCCCCAAATTTAGGCCTATTTTAAAACATGCAAAATGGGGGGAAGGGCAGGGGGACTTGCCGTTACGAGAGCCCTGCGGGCAGCAATTCCTCGCCACCAGCTGCTCCTAATGGGCAATCATGGCAGAGCGTGGAGAGCTCCCTACTCCTGCCAAGCACCTTTGCAGCAGACCCAAGACCTTCAGCACCCGCCGCTGTTGATTTCCCTTCTGCCCATGCTGCCACTGCATTTGGAGCTGCCACTTCCATGTTTGGAGCACCACTGCTGTTTGGAGCACTGCTGTCGTTTGGAGCTGCTGCTTCTGCATTTGGAGCTGCCGCTGCATTTGGAGCTGCCGCTTCCACATTTGGAGCTGCCGCCACATTTGGAGCTGCCACTTCCGTGTTTGGAGCCCCACCACTGTTTGGAGCACTGCCGCTGTTTGGAGTTGCCATGTCTGCATTTGGAGTTGCTGCCATGTTTGGAGCACTGCCGCTGTTTGGAGCATCACCACCATTTGGAGTGCCGCCGCCACTCCAAACACGGCGGCAGCTCCAAACACGGAAGTGGCAGCTCGAAACATGATGGCAGTGCTCCAAGTGGCGGCAGCACTCCAAATGGCAGCAGCACTTCAAACACGGAAGTGGCAGCTCCAAACGTGGCAGCGGAATGGGCAGAAGGGAAAGCAACAGCAGCAGGTGCCATAGGTCTTGGGTCTGCAGCAAAGGTGTTTGGTGGGAGTAGGGAGCTCTCTGCGTTTTGCCATGATCACCCGTTAGGAGCAGCTGGTGGCAAGGCTGCCCGCGGGGCGCTCTAGGTGAGGATGCAAGGGGGGGAATTAAGTCACCCCCGAAAAGACGGCATAGCCGTTTTTTCGGGGCTCAAAAAAATATAAGACCCGGCCTTATTTTATGAGAAACACAATACTTTTGACATTTTTACTCAAATTCATGAATGTTTTTTGTAAACAAATATGGGGGGGGGGGACACAAATTCTTATGTCAGCGTACTAACACTTTAAATCCCTAGCTTTAGAATGTCTGAAGTTGAATCCTTTTATATCTGGTTATGCTTCTGGCAACTGAATTATGGTTGCCATGTTTATATTTGTTTTAAAAAAAATATCTTTGTATTTAACAGCTACATGGAAAATACCCACAGCATGGTTATCTCCTTGCTGGGAATAGCATAGATCAATAGCAGAGACTAACATATTCATTTTGTTTTTTATTATTTCACCAGCAAAATTTAACAAATGTGTTAATGAATAGAAAACAATGGGTGTCTAAGAAAAGTTAAATCCACATATTTTTCTATGCCTTTTTTGAATATATACAAGTCAATAAAGGAAAAGGAAAAGGTTCCCCTCGCACATACGTGCTAGTCATTTCCGGCTCTAGGGGGCAGTGTTCATTTCCGTTACAAAGCCGAAGAGCCAGCGCTTTCCAAAGATGTCTCTGTGATCATGTGGCTGACAGGACTAAACTCTGAAGGCACATGGAACGCTGTTACCTTCCCACCAAAGTGATCCCTATTTTTCTATTTGCATTTTTACATGCTTTTGAACTGCTAGGTTGGCAGAAGCTGGGACAAGTAATGGGAGCTCTCTCTGTTACATGGTGCTAAGGATTTGAGCTGCTGACCTGCCAACCTTTCTGATTAACAAGCTCAGTGTCTCAGCCACTGAGCCACCACATCCCTTGTCAGATTGCCCTGCAAACAGATTTTTTTCAGCTTCTTTTTTTTGTATTTGTCCTCCTAGAAATTAGTCTGAACCCCGGCAGATAGCAGAAAAACATCCTTAGAGGTTGATTTACAGATAGTCCTTGATTTATGATAACAATTGAAAGTGGAATTTCTGTCATATTTGGTCATAAGTCGCAGGTTTTGAAATCTGGACCAGATTTTGAAATAATTTTAGTAATAATGGTAGACATTAAGTGAATGACTGTGATTGTTAAGCTTCCCCAATGGGCATTTTTTGGCCAAAAATTTTCGAAAAGGTAACAAATCATAATGTGACTCTAAAATGGTGCAACCAGTCATTAATATGAACTGGTTCCCAAGGGCTTGAATTGTAATCATGTCACTGTGGGGGTGGTATCACATTCATAAGGGAAAGTGCAAGTTGCAAATCACTTTTCCCAAGTTGTAACTTTGAACTATAGCACTTAACAATAGCACTTAGACTTATATACTGCTTCAAGTGATTTACAGCCCTCTCTAAGTAGTTTACAGACTCCCAATTATCTGGGTTGTCATTTTCAGAAGGATGGAAGGCTGAATCAACCTTGATCCAGTCAGGATTGAACTCCTGGCAGTGGACAGAGTCCACTTTGAACCACTGAACCGCTATCATTAAGGAATGGTGATAGGTCAAGATGATATACTTGTATATCAAACTTACCCCTAAAATTGAGAGCAAGAAGAAAAACTGAGTTCCTTCATTCCAGTTATTGCAATAAAATAAGCAGCTATGCACAAATAAGTTATATCCTATTAGTTTGGAAAGCTCTGAAAGCAATTTTGCATTTTTAATTATTGTCTTTTATGAAAACATTTATCTAAGGCTGAAATAATGTAGAACTGAAATACATTTTCAGGGTGGGGTTGTTGTTGTTTTGCATTCTGGGTATTGTCTATTATTTTCTTCTGAAATGAAATGAGTTGGAATTTAAGGAAGCAAATCTATTTTAAAAACCATATTTGGGAAGAAATATGTTTAGAAACACACGTTTTGATTAAGTCTGAATAGAATATGCTGAAGAACTCTGTCGCGCGTCAGCCTTTCATCAAATCACAGCAGTATGGATGATCCTGGGTGATCCCGCAGTTTTAAATCTATTGGAATTAAATCTATTGGAATTGAAAATATATAATAGCCAGTTTGGTCTGCTGCTCAAGGCACCAGGCTATAAAGTAGAAGGCCATAAGTTCAAATCCTGCCTTAGCCATGAAAGCCAGATGAGTGACTTTTGGCCAGTTATTCTCTCTTTCCTCCCAACTCACATCACAGAGTTGTTGTTGTTGGGGAAAAAAGCAGGAGGAAGGTTTGTTGATGGGATACACATAAATAAAAACACTGAATAATCCAATCATCACAGGGTGCTTCCAATATTTTTGGACCAAACTGGCTTGGGTTGCGAAAGGTTTGGACAATTATGGAGTTCTTCATAATATTTTAACATTCCTCAAAAACTGCAGGCCCCACATAAGGGATTTTTGTGCATTCCTAACTTTTATGCATATTTTTAAAAATATGTCTTAAAATGCATATGGGGTTAAAGTTTTAACTAAATAGAAGCTTAATTTGAGTATAGGGCAAAATAAATTTACTGATGTACACTTGAAGAAAGTGCTTTAACCCAGCAGTGCCACAAACTCAGAAAAAACATTTACTCATTCGTCTTAGCCCATCTTGATTTAGAAAAACACAGTGAAGCCCCAAAGCAGTGAAAACAAAAGAAATAAATTGCATAATCCATTGCATTAAATGGTTCCTGTCAGTGTCTCTTATTGAAAGCTAGTATCCTATAAGTAAAGACTGTAATTTTCTTTTAAAGTTTTTTTTAAATATAAAAAATGATGACATTGTAGGAAATATCTTTGGAACAATTTAATAAGGAAAAAAAAGAATGTTTTAAGCCAATATATTTTCTTTGCCACCTGTGGGTCTTGGCAGCAACACAAAATATTCCACAAAGAACTTCACTATCTAAGTTGTCAAGGCAATTCTTGACAAAGCTCTGTTTTTCCAACTCTTTATTGTGCACAAGTGTCTGAGAGCATTATGGAGCATAATATAGACATTTTTCTTAAGTCTGTCATGCTACCGACAATGCTAATAAAGAACCCTGAAAACCAAAACAGCAGACGCTAGTCTCACACTTGGAAATACCAACTACTGGGACCCTTCTTTATCATTGCTTCCCAAGTGGTATCATTTTGGGGATGAGATTGCCATATAATATTGATGCTGCTCTTTTTAATTAAACTGCACAAGTATATCCATTCTGTGACACTAAGGAAACCCTCTGAATACCTTTGCAGACAAATTGAACAGTGCTGTGCTCACATTCCTCACAATGAAAAGAAGAATACTTCCTGGTGCTACCTGCGAGCCAGCTGCTATGATTTTATAGAACTGAAGAAAACCTGAATATGCTGAGAATTTTGTTTGGTTCTTGAAGATCTTGAGATGGTTTGTCTTTCCCAAGGGATTTTAACTCTCCAGATTCTAGAAACATGGGGGAGTTATTGTCATGCTTAGTAGATATTTTGGAAGCTTGTTTATTTATTTTTATTTATATACTGTATTTATTATTTTTATAAATAACTCAGAATAACAGAGTTGGACAGAACATTGGAAGTCTTCTAGTTCAACCTCCTGTTCAGGAGGAAACCCTATACCATTTCATACAAATTGTTGTCTGATCTCTTCTTGAAAACCTCTAGTGTTGTGGAGTACCCACAATTTCTGGAAGCAGGTCATGCCGTTGATTAATTTCTCCTTAGTTCTAGATTTCTTCTCTCTTTGTTCAGTTTCCATCCATTGCTTCTTGTCCTGCCTTCAGGTGCTTTGTAGAATAGCTTGACTCTCTCTTCTTTATGGCAACCCCTGAGATATTTGGAACACTGCTATCATGTCACCCAGAGGTGGTATTCAGCAGGTTCTGACCAGTTCTGGAGAACCAGTAGCAGAAATTTTGAGTAGTTCAGAGAACTGACAAATATTACCTCTGACTGGAGATTTTACAGTATCCTTCCCCTGCCATGCCCACCAAGCCATGCCCACAGAAGCAGTAGTAAAAATTTTTGAATCCCACCACTGATGTCACCCGTAGTCCTTCTTTTCATTAAACTAGACATACCCAATTCCAGCAACCATTCTTTATACGTTCTCAACCATTCTCAAACATACCTAATACCCCCTCCTCTTATTTTCCTCACAACAACCCTGAGAGGTGAGTTGGACAGAGAGAAACTTCCAAGGTTTTTGGAAGATTATTGGTTGGAGAATGCTCATTAGGAGTTGCATATGTGGAAGACACTGTTGTCACAATCTATTTTTTACCTTATTGAACTGTATGGAAAATTTCATTGTATGAAAAAAAAGAGACTTTTTCCACTGTTGGTTTACCTTACAGACATTATTTTAATTTGTGGCCTAAATATATTGGTTTACTAGTTCACACTTTTAGAAACCATATATTCAATCCTATATATAAAATCCTACCATAATTAGACCTGATGTTGTCTGCCTAGTACTTAGAAGAGAATTTATATCACAGATCTTCTCTATCTAACAGTTTAGCACAGCAAGTATCTTTTGATTAGGCAGTGCTTAGAACTGAGATCTTATAAACAGTGGATTAAATCTCATTCCTCAGGAGGGAGTCCTTTATGTTCAGTGTTTAAGGTTACTTGGCACTGTTTTGCATGGCCCTGGTGTTTAAGAGAAACATCTAAGGTCCCATGCTGGGTTTGTATTTTCTGATGTCTTCATTGTACAATTACACAGAAAAGAAAACCCCTTATACAGTGAAGCCAAACACAATATGCCCAGAGGTGATATTCGGCAGGTTCTGACCAGTTCTGGAGTGGAAATTTTGAGTAGTTCGGAGAACAGGCAAATATCACCTCTGACTGGAGATTTTACAGTATCCTTCTTCTGCCACGCCCATCAAGCCACACCCATACAACCGGATAAAAAAATTTTTTGAATCCCACCACTGAATATCCCTAACAGATTAACAGAGTTGGAAGGGACCTTGTAGGTCATCTAGTCCAACTCCCCACCCAAGCAGTAGACCCTACACCATTTCTGACAAATGGCAGTCCAATCTCTTCTTGAAAGCCTCCAATGATGAAGCTCCTCCTCATAATAAGGCTGCCACCTCTCACCAGCTATGGACTATCCAGCAAGTTAAGCTGCCAATTATTCTGCACTACCAGTTCTTCCTCCAGGTTTGCCGTAACCTCTGTCCTTCTTTCTCCCTCTTTCCACTACTCCTCAACAAGTCATCAAATTCCATGCATAAGCACCATTCACTTCACAATGTTCCACAATTCAGTTGGTCATCTTCTGGACCTGGGGTGTCAAACACAATTTCATTGAGGGCTGCATCAGGGCTGTGGTTGACCTTGTGGGGCCAGGCAGGCATGGCCAACTGGGTGGGCACGGCAAGCATGACTCCACTCCCCAAACTGCTGGCACATTTCCTCTTTGCATTGGGTAGACTGGGCTGAAGTGACACGGGCCGGCCCCTTTCATTTTCCAGAACAGCTTCACAGGCTGATTCAACCACATTGTGGGCTTAATCCAGCCCACAGGCCTTGTGTTTGATGCCCCCTACTCTGGACTCAAGGATCCAACCTGATCCCCTGCTATGACTATATCACAAATTCGGAAGCAAATTATGCAATTCCCTAGACTTTGTATTTAATTTCTTTGAAAGTTTGTTGTAATAGAAGTACAAGTAGTCCTCTGCTTACAACCACAACTAAGCCCCAAACCTCTATTGCTAAGTGAGACAGTGGCTAAGTGAGTTTTGCCCCATTTTACGATCTTTCTTACCACCATGGTTAAGTGAATCATTACAGTTGTTCAGTTAGTCAAAGACTTGTTAAATGAATCTGACTTCCCCATTGACTTTGCTTGTCAGAAGGTCACAAAAGTTGATCACATGACCCCAGGACCCTGCAACCATGATAAATATTGTTGCCAGGCATCCAAATTTTGTTCACATAATCATGGGACTGCTGCAACAGTCATAAGTGTGAAAAAGGGTCCTAAGTCACTTTTTCATTGCCATTGTAACTTTAAATGATCACTAAATGGCCATTTAATCACTTAGACTGGGAATCTAGAATTGAGTAGAGTGGAGTGGAGTGGAGTGGAGTGGAATGGAATGGAATGGAATAGAATAGAATAGAATAGAATAGAATAGAATAGAATAGAATAGAATAGAATAGAATAGAATAGAATCTGAAAAGGATCTTGGAGCTCTTTTAGTCCACCCCCCTGCTCAAGCAAGAGAACCTATAGCATTTCAGACAAGTGACTGTCTAGTCTCTTCTTTAAAATCTCCAGTGATCTAAGGTGTTACTAGTCTTGTAAGTCAAGGACTACCTTTACTTTCACATGACAAGCGAATAACTAACTAATAACTTTAACTAATTTTAAAGATGCCATGAAGACTAGTAACCCAGTCTATCCTGGTACAATTTCTACCTCCCCAAGTGATATGAAATGGGTTTATGCTTCAGAACTATGATGAATAGAACTTAGGAAGCCACTCCAATCCTCAAATCTGATTGTGTTGTTTTCCCAAAATGTCACAAAGACAATAAATGCTATTTTCTTTTTCAACAGCAGACTTATTAAATGGCTCCTTATACTTCATTAAAAGCTGTTTTCCACTCACACAACAAGTCATGATTCCACCCACCCACCCCCTTTTTTTGAAGTTGCCTTCTGACTCTTTGGTGAGAATTCATAAGACCTCCCATCTCACCAGCTTCCTCCACTCAGCCCTAAGGAAGTTCATTAGGACAGCAGGAAGATGTTAGAGATCATACCGTTCCTGTGGTGCTGCCTGTAATTAAGCATCTTCTCTTTTATTGTATTTTTAAAATCCATAAAAGAAAGAGGGAAACATGGAAAGCCAAATTCTGAGTGATTAAAAATAAACGCATTTAATAAAGCAATAATCCAGATTTTGAGGCCATCCTCCAGGAAGGTTACAAACAGAAACAGAAAGGATCAAATGAAAAAGGTTTTCCCTTTCCATTCATTACCATGTTCAGTTTTTTTAAAATGTAAAGATAGCAGAGAACCCGCTGAAAAACCAAGAAAGTCCGGTTGCTTCTTGAAAAAGCACCTTTGGGACAATCATGACATGGTGGTGTAAGATGGACAAAGATCACTGGAAGATTGAACCATCATATGCAGAGATGTCTCCAAATACAGCACTATTAGCCAGACAGAGAGAGAAACAAACTTAAGACTACTGCCTACTTAAAGCACAGGAAGGAAAGAACTGTCAAATAAAAGTGTGTGTGTGGCTTACAATGGAGCGTTATGACCCTCTAAGCCCAAGAAATAGAGAATGATTCTTTTCAATGAACTAGAAACCTCTATTTATAATAGTACAATATTTGCAATATGTGTAACATGCCCTGCCTCTAAGATACTTAGTATAAAAGTCATAACCCCATTCTCTAAATCTCCTGGTTAAAAAAAAATACAAAGTTTCTCCTGCCAGTTATGTCTGGGAGACAGTCCTCATTTGTGTTTCCTAGCCGAGGGAGCCAGAATTGTCTGAAGATGCTATCATGGTCATGTGACCAGCATGACTACATGCCGAGGTGCACAGAACACTGTAACCTTCCCACTAAAGTGGTACCCATTTATCTACTTGCATCCTTTTCATCTGCTCAGTTGGCAGAAACTGAGACAAGACTGGGAGTCGGTTTGTCACACAGTGCTTGGGTTTCAAACTGCCAACTTTCTGGTCAACAAGACCAGCATCTTAATTGCTCAGCCATCACACCCAAATTTCCTGGTAGACCTAGTCAAAGAGAATCCTCCATTTCCCTCCCTCAGAAAACTCTGGGTTATGACTATCAGTTGAAACTTACATGACTTAAATAGATAAGAAGATGAACTAGAAAAATAGAGTGAACCAATACATTTAGGATGGTCCAGAGAGCCCAAGATCCAAGGACCAAAAGCTGTACAGGGCACCATTTAATTTTTGCAGCAGACATTTTCTGATTGGCACAAAAGCCAATCAGAATGGAGGGATAACCTGATAAGAGTGTGAAACTTTACTAAAGAACCAGGGAGCACCCTCTGAGCCGGCACTCTACTGAGCCGATACATAGAAGGTTAATGTTGCTTTCCTCATGAGCTGGGGACAGGAAGAAGACAATGCCATGCATCCATTGTTGCCCTTGAGAAATTATGTGTTTCTGCCTGAAGCAGAAATTGTAGGTCTGTCTAATGTCTTCAAATTTAATTCAAACCCACTTAATTGCCATTGGATGATAATTATGATGTCTCTTAATTATTATTGTGTCTCATCGTCCTTTCTCCACGCACTTCTTCCTTAGAACTTTTACAAACTTTTACAAACCCAAATAATTGAAAAATAGAGTAAATAATCCAGTGCAGTTATCAAAAGTTAAGATGCTGGCGGACTTTGTGTCAATTTTCAAAATCAGAACTTGTTTTTTTTAACCAGGGCAGACAATCTCCGATGAAGCAAAGAAGTAGGAAAAGAAAGGAAAACTCAGACAAAAGTGATAGTCTGGCATCTTAGAAGAAAATGAGTTCTTTAAGCTTGAAGAAGCTGGAAATACCTAGAGGATAGATTATTTCTAGAGCAGTGTTCACAGAGAGCGGGAGAAACAGAATTGCTGTAAATAAAATGATGCTTCACTTGTTACTACTGGTATGTAGTCCACTTGTGAAATAATAATCTACAAAATAGTTTCGAGTTGTTGGGTTTTTTTTTCAATGTCATCATTAGTTGATTTATGTGTATCATTAAAATTATGTAAAACACCACCAACATTTGGGGAACCCGATAAAACATTGTTGCTAAAAAAAGAAAGAGGATAAGAAAAACATGCATTAAATATGTAATTTCAGTGACTGCCAACTTTTCTTCTTAATTTCCTATAACTTGTTCACAGCCATTTTCACAGAACACCACATTAAGTGCTAGATTTGAATACTGCACAGATTCAGTGAGTGGAATAGAGCAACAACAACAACAACAACAAAACTAAACAACGTTCTTTTCTTCCCATGTAAAATCAGAACTCATCAAGCTTATAGGTTTCTCATTAAAGCTATAATGTTACAATAAAATTTACATGATACAGAAAGACCTGGAGATTCTAAGCCCAACCATAAATCAAACTATTGATCATTTATTGAATTGATGTTCACAAGAGTGCTACATCTATAAGAGTATTGATATCTATAAGAGATGGGGCTGGGCTTCCCTGCTCTTCCCTGCTCTTCCTCCTTCATAAGAAAGCACCTCATTACTATAAGATATTGTGAACAGCATTATTATAACCAGCAAGTTCATGCATTTCTTAGATTCAGAACAGAGAAGATATTTGAGAAAAAGAGAAGCGCATTATCTAGTACTTCAGAGAAATTTCCCCTTATTTTCTCTGTACCATTTTCATCTAAAGTTGGTGTTGCACATAAAAAGAGAATGTTTAGGATTCATCTGTTGAAGGGAACTTGATCGCCACCAAGTACATGGAAGAAAATCAATGGTACCTATATTATCAGGTAAGTCCTCAAATGCATCCTAAGGGTAAAATGAAATATTTTGGCTAGCTTTGATACTTCCAAACGCATAGAAAAGGAGCTAAGTAAAGAAAAAAGGTACTAGGGAACAACAATGCCCTTTTCCTGGAGAATTTGTTCTTATTTCCAATACCATTAATTTAGACTTATTGTAACCTGAGTGCAAATAGTACATACACTCAAGGGACTGCAGTGGTGGCATATTTATTACTGGATCACCTTCAAGGATTTGTGGCAACACCAGACATTTATCCCTAGAAAAATACCTAGTTTAGTGGATTAATTAATAGAAAGGCCCATTAAGATCTGTCCAATTGCATTTAATGCTAAGTACAAAAGAACAGAGTAGATCTTAAGCCAGCTGGCATGCAAATAAATCCTAATTTATCCTGAAAAGCAAATAAAGGTCAATAAAGGAAAGAAATCTACCAAGCCACAATAAAGGTATTGAAAGGCTGATGTTCTCAAGTCTTTGAATATCCAGGAAAAAGATAATCTACTTGAAAATTCTAGTAACTTCACTGGGGACTGAAAATTCATTTTACACATTGGGAGCCACTTAAGAATCTAAAAGGACCTGGTCCCTTCTATCAACATATCCAAATTAAGTTTCCTTTATTTCAAATATTTATAGGATTTATATAAATGTTTGCAAATGATAGTCCTTTTGTCCATATAGCTAAAAGAAATGCTCTAGAATATGCAGGTATATATGAGGAAAATATTTTTTCACCAGTTTTAAGAATACAGTGGAACCTCAGGTCGCGACCGTAATCCTTTCCAGGACTACGTGATTTGATCGTGACTGGAAGCAAGACCATCTGTGCATGCGCAGAAAAATAATTGCCATAGAAGGGGAAATTGTTGCAGGGAAAATCATCGCAGCTGTGTCTGGTTGCCACCTGAAGATGTATTCGCAACAGAAACAAAACTTTGCTGAAAATTCTGGTTGTCATCCAATTTGGTCATGAACAGAAGTGTTCACGACCCGAAGTTCCACTATATAAAAAAGTTATGTGTGACCTTCAATTTATTCAACAAATTCAATCAATATATTGATTAGTCTATATTGAAAAAGATGCATGATGAAAATGAATTCCCCCCACCTCTGCCATATGCTTTTGGTATAGCGGGGCAAGATTTTCCAATACTACCATCTTTCCTAAATTTTCAGTGGAGTCTCTGCAGACTTTACTCGGCTAGTCATTGACAACTATAGAAAGCAGTGGTCATCTCCATTTCAATCACTGAGCCAGCATTGTTTGAAGATATTTCCATGGTCATGTGTCCAGTATGACAGCACAAAGTGTTGTTACTTTCCCACATAGCAATACCTATTTATCTACTCAAATTTGCATGCTTTCGAGCTGCTAGGTTGGCAGGAGGTAGTGCAAGGGTGGGAGCTCATCCCATCGCATGGAGCTCGGGTCTTGAACCTGGATTGCCGGCTTTCCAGCCGACAAGCCCAGCATCTTAACCACAGTGCCACCCCTATATTCCTGTTACTTTATTCATATTCACTTCAGTAGATTATAGCAATGTATTAGGTATGTATTTGATGTGTATATAATTTTATGTACACATTTGCATATCATTTTCATTAAAATTCAGTCTGGTTTTATGCTAGGGCACAGAAATCTTTACAAAGCGAGATGAAGTGCTGGCCATGTCGTAGGCAGCCTATCCTCTCACAACCATTAAGGAATCTATTCATCCCTCAGATATCTTTGATGAATTTACTTTGATTTAAGGTAATGAACATGTTTAACTTAAAAATAATAATAATCTGAGACCTTTCATTTTGTAAAAAAGCAAACTACTATTTTTCATTCTAGATTTCTTATATATTATTCATATTTGCTTCAATAAAGTTTCAGTAAAGTTTCTGACTAAGCTAAATAGTTGGTTTAGCATCTAAACACTTTTTTTTAATGAATTCAAAATCACTGGGATTCTGAGGCCATAGGAGCAGACAAAACAAATGTTTTAAGTGAATGTTTTGCCATCCTGCTGACCTTTGCAAATTATATTCTTTTTGTAGGTTTTCAGAAAACAAACTATTACTATTAATTAGTTGATGAAGTGTAACTATTCTATTTTTACCCAATCTTTCAATCAGGAACTGTTTAATTATAATAATATATTAATATAATGCTTATATGACTTGGTGCTGTTGGGATAATCTCTCTTTTAAATCAGTGTCTGTACAGATACTGCTTCTCCATCTGAGAAACGATTTGATGGTACGTCAATGAGCAGGTATCTTTGACATGGTTGGTATGTATATTGCTTCATCCTGTCCAAAAAATCAAAATCATATTACTGCCTTCAGGTCAGATACAAACAAAATATTGAATAAAGGAAGTATTACATCCTTTGACATATATGTACATGTATATAAGAGGAAAAACTTATCTTATCTAGCTCATTAGCCATTCTCAGTGTCTTTTCTATAATTATATTTATTTATTAAATTTATATTATAAATCATATTATAAATGTTTCATCTGAATCCAGAGCAGCTGCAATTTGAAACCATGCTAAATTCCTAGCTTTCCATTCTTTTTATTCCTAGGCAAAAGAGGCTGGTGCTGTAAAAAACAACAACAACGCCACCATATAGTTAAAGAATCACATCAAACAGGAATAAGAAGGTGATACAGAAGTTCACACTAAACACCCAGAGTGGTTTAACTGGTTATGTAAACTTTCTCAATAAAAACACCCCAATATAAACCATTTTTTTTAAAAAAATCAATAATAACATTAAGTTACTTTATTGGGGGCAGGCCAGCAAAAGACATTCAGTGAAGGATAAAGAATTCTTAAAAATGAAAGCCTCCACAACAATGATTTAAAAGTTAGAAAGTAAGGAGGGGGCCTGTCCTTCTGGTCTAAGAACTGCAACTGAGAAGGCAAATCACTTCTGTATTGTGGGCTGAAAAGAATAAACTTAGATCTCAGAATTCTTTTTTAATGATAAGATATAGGACTGTGTTCTTCCTAGGTAAGCAGATCATACAACAAAATTGCTTGGAAATTTGATTGGAGAGTTTTGATGTGGTAAGAAACCAACCATCTCAAGTTTAACTGAAATTTTCTTTTAAATCAAAGCTTACAGCTGGAGTTTTTATTTAAGGTGTGGAATCATCTGATGCAAGCAACTAGAACCATTCATAGATAAGCTCACATAGATATTTTATTGTTGATCACCCATATTACAAGAATCTTACCAGACTTCCTTTCCTTGTGAAATGGCAGATTTAGACCTAAGGATATGATTTCAGATATTTCCTCCCCTGAACAGACTCCAAGATAGAAAGTCACCTTACTCTTCCTAGAGGCCTCTTTTCTTCAGCTGGTGACTTTGTTCATTTCTTTTCTATAGTCATAACATCATTTTTTTAAATAAATGAGTGTTTAGAACAGGGGTATCAAACTCAAGGCTTGCGACTCGGATCTGCCCACGGGGTGCTTAGATCTGGCCCATGGGGCCATCCTGGAAACAGTGAAGAACTGGCCTGTGGTGCTTCTACCCCAAAAAACGAGCTTGGGAGGGCAGCATGTGGCCCTCCCAGGCCCCAGTTTTGGCCACAATGGCCTCTGGTAGCTCTCTGCCAGCAAAAATAGAGCTCTGTTTGACTGGTAGAGGGTTGCAGTAGGCCATTGTTGCTGAAAATAGGGCCCAGGTGGGCACATGTGGCCACCCGAGCTCCATGTTTGCCAGCAGAGGGCTGCAGGAGGCCATCGCAGCCAAAAATGGATCTCAGGAGCATGTTTTTGCTGGCAGAGGGCTTGGGCCACCACAGCCTCACCAGTACAAATGATGTCAAACTGGCCATGCCCACCCTGGCCACACCATCCTGACACCTGAGGTCAAACACGATCCTGATGTGGCCCTCAATGAAATTGAGTTTGACACCCATGGTTTAGAATGAATATGGAGCAATGAAAATGATATGAAATCTAACAATTGAGCCTTCACAGCAATTATAAGATTCTGGTTACCAATGCTTTCCTAATAGAAATTATGATATTTTAGATCCAAAGAGAAATGCTGTCTATTTTGAACATGAATAATACAATAATATATTGATATGCTGGGCTTTTATTCTTTTATTAGGAAGCTGTTGGTTTTAAAATTCATACTATGGTTTCTTTCAATGGTGGGAAAGAGGCCTTAATGTTGCACGCTAATTACTGTAGTTAAATCAAGCAGAACTCACTTTTTATATACACATTGACTTTATAAAAGTGCCAATTAGTTGAAACTAAATAAGACAAAGATAATTTGATTTGAAAATGTGATCTGTAGAAATGTGAGATATATGCTTACTTATAATCAACTTTAATGATGGCTATAAATGTTAATTTTGCTAATTCAGCTCCAAGATTAAGTGAAGTGGCAACCTTCTTATTAATTTACTGAGGATTAACAAACACTTCGGAGCATACTTGAAAGAAGAGTTTAATTCTGCAGGAATAAAACAGAGTCAGATAAAGCCAGATGTTTCTTGAAGCAGGAAACAGGTGTTTCAGATGGGTGATATTTTCTTTACAGGTGAAGTACCATTTACATTGTGGGTGATGCTCAAATAATCATTTAAAACATCAGGTGTTGTAAATGTTTGATGTTTTTTTTTTTAAAAAAAAAATCAAACCTGACTTCAACATTTGTCTAGGTGTAGTGTACACAGATCAAAGCAAATCACACATACACACACATATGTAAAGAGTTTATTTATACATTTTCTTTTTACATACATAAGTACTTTGTGAACAGCATATTGTCTGCATCATTTTGCTTACATAATACTTTTCCAGTTCCTAATTTCTTCTCTATTATCCAACCATTGATAAAACAAGTCCCATGATTGAAAATATTCCATATCTTTGTTTTCTTTTATATTTAATGTCAATCTGTCAATTTCTGCACAATCTAGTATTTTTTTAATTATATCTTCTTCTGTAGGTGTTTCTTCATTTTTCCAGTGCGGTGCATATACAATTCTTGCTGCTGTCAAAACATGTAATATTAAATATATATTCCCTTTATAATACTTATCTGGTACTATAGCTAACAAAAATATTTCTGATTTATAATCTATATGCTGCTTTAACATTTTTTCTAACCATGTATGTATTTTTGTCAAATATTTTTTTGCTTTTGCACATGTCCACCTGATTACATTTCCAACACTTGACTTTTTTTTTTTTTTGAGGGACGAGAGTAGCTGTGGTGAATTATCAAGCGAATGAAAATAACTACTTTGTCAGCCAAGTTTTTCAGGTGGCATCTGAACCATGTATGATCTGTTGTCCTGCTGCTGGGTATGGCAGAAAAAACGAGTAGCAACACTCAGTACCTATTTTGTTGAAGCTTGTTCAGTTATCCTGATATTTGATTCTGAGTCAGATTATAGTGATACCCATCCCAAAATTATAGTGATACCCATCCTAAAATAAGAGGCAATCACTGAGATCAGGCATATAGTCCACAATCACCAAAAGGCTAGTGAGAAAAAAAATGGGATCAATCCCACCATTGGGATGCCAACATGAGTCAACCACATGTCCAAACTCATGCTCAGACCATGTATATACTGCAATGTTACCTTATGCCTCTCCAACTTAGTATAGGAAAATAAATAAATAAAATCTCCCCTCAAAAATCCTTCAAAATCTCAAAAGACCAATGACACTGCATTGCCACCAACCCACTTACATGATGATAGAAAGATGATAGGAAACAGAAAGAAAGAAAGAAAGAAAGAAAGAAAGAAAGAAAGAAAGAAAGAAAGAAAGAAAGAAAGAAAGAAAGAAAGAAGAAAGGAAGGAAGGAAGGAAGGAAGGAAGGAAGGAAGGAAGGAAGGAAGGAAGGAAGGAAGGAAGGAAGGAAGTGGGAGAGCCTGGCCAGTGGCTATTAAAAAATTTCCTGTCATTTTAGTAGACATTAGTTTAAGGAGTTACTTTCTAGTCATGTAGGATTTCTCATAAGTGGAGAGAAAAACCTATTGATCAGCATTCCCATCATCCTGGAGAAAACACAACAACATCTTATCCATGTGGAAACAGTCTCTTTCAGACTGAAGCCAGAAATCAGTAAACTGGGAGACACAAATTTCTTCATCTATATAGCCTTTGTTCCATAAACCACTTCTGGCATAGATCTGCTTACACAGTATCAGGGATATGTCATACAATACTTTTAAAAATATAAAATGGGGGAATAAAACCACAACATTTTCTTTTATCTTGTGGGGAAATTGATCTTAAGTCTATAAAGCACACAGTCATTTAACCCAATTGAGATGAACACTAGAATAGTGACTTTTTCCCATGAAGAATCTTTTTCTGGCAGAAAATCAATGAGACTTATTTGAAATGGAAGACTTTTGTAATTAAATTTCACAAAACCATTGGTTTAATATTACCACAATATTTACTGAAAAGTGACACTTTCACATTTGCTACCAAATATTTAACGAGAACCAAATTCAGGGTAACGGCTAGGCTGATTTGGTAGATGGAGTTCTAATAATTTGTGTACAACAGAGCCACATATTTAAGTGGTTTACTTTTACCCATTCACATTCCAAAGACTTACATTTACATGATCATATTCCAAAGATGCATTTATGGTAGTTAAGTGGTGTGAACAATTTTTACTGAGTGCCAAATTTCTTTGTGGAAGACTTACCAATGATTGCATGCGAAGACATGCTTCTATTTTCAATCACATCAGGAGGTACAGAAAGAGAAGAAGGGAATCCTAGGAGTAGCTCACCAATATTGTTCAACATGGCATGATTTTTGACTGTTCAAAGTCATTCCACATACTAAACATGAATACTATGGATGCTACCAAATATGAAGTGCTTCAGTCTTAATTTCTCTATATTGGCTTTCTCCAATCTGATAATGCCCAGATGTGACATCCAACTCTCCAATTAGGCCACGTTGTCAGGAGATTCAAGGAATTGCTTCTTAGCATTGTTGAATGCTGGTTTAGGGAATGTGGTGGTATTTTTTTTTTTATTTTGATGGGCTTTAAAAATGCAACCAACTGACCCATGACAAATAACAAGCAGTTTTATAAGGCACATAAACTAGTTGATGCTACCCAAGGCACTTGTTGCTAGAAATGATAAAGCAGTCTCCATCCACATTCAAATTTCATGTTTTACTCATTTCATTTTCACATGAAAATGATCTTCAGCTTCAGCAAAGATCTAACTTCTCCAATCTTCAGGGGGTAAGTTTTGGAAGGCTATACAAAACTGAAGTATTCCAAAGGGCATGGTAAAATGACATCACTATCTTGGATAACAACACTGAAAACCATAACTCTCCTTAATTGTGATTTGCCCTGAATTTTTTAAGCAATTCCATGTCCAACTTTTCCAGTTGGCATTGCAAAAGTATTTTCTATCAATGTGTTATAATCAGATCCCACTGCAAACACTTTGAACCAAGCAAGCAGGCAGAGAGAAGTCAACAATTGCTTTTCTAGCAGATATCAAGCATACACTTGGTAAAATTTGTTGATACTGCTGCCTTGGTTTACAACAGCATTTCTTCAAATTGGCACTGACAATTTGGCCAAAAATTCCAGGTGTTCGTAGTCCAATCTCTTATTTTATATTTTTTAAAAAGGTTAGCTTGTTTTGAAGGGCATCTATATCAAGAGGATATATATTGCTTATCTCTGTCTTAATGCACTTTGATGAATACTGTAAAACTTTAAAACCTATCAAAATCATAGTCATACAGTAAATGGAAAGGTATAAAAAGCATATAAACAGCTTCTGATGCAGCAAATGTAGTTATGTGGATATGACAGCTGCAGGAATGAGCAATATGCACTCAATGGGCTGCATGTGACCACTAAAGCCATTTTACAAAAATGATCGTGTTCAACTACATTGTCAACAATCATTGACAGGCATCCCCTAGATTCATTCAGAATACATCATAAAAATAAGCAGGGCTAGAAGTCACAGTCTCCTGGTATCTACCAGGATTCCTTAACACTATATCAAATTGGCTCAGCCTATGTCTTAATCCAAATAATAACCACTGTTTGTTAACTGTTGAGAAACTGCCAGCCAGACAAGGAGGAGGAGTCAAGCAGGCAATTAGCCTTGAGTCATTGCACCACAATAGATCCAGGACTCTTATGTCTCCACAAAGTTCTCTGTTCTCTCTATTTGTTCCAAGAGAAGGGAGCAGTCTGTGGAGATTCTTATATTATAGGTAGAATACAAATAGGATGAATAGAATACAATAAAGTGGTCTCCTGGAAAACCTTACATGTGGATCTGGTTGTTTGTGCCTGACATTAACACAGAGGAGGTCATTCAGGTCCTGCCTAAAATCCCCCTGAATGGCTACTGGCCCCCTACCTCCAACCAAAATTCTGGGCTGAAGTTATAGCATAACATCTACTCATCATCATCTGTCTTTCTCACAATAGCCTTTGGATGCCCCAAAATGTAAGTGCTGCCCCAATTGTGCTTGGAATTGTGACAGAAACCTATCTAGATAGCTGTGTGTAGTTTAATAGTTTCTCAATAAAGAAGCTTGACTAAGGGTTCTTAGTCTCTTCAAGCTGGAGTAGAATTTTAATCTGTTGTTATTAAATATATGCACACTTAAACAAATCAACTTTTTAAAAATAACTGGAAAATGATTTCTTAATTGCTTGCCTCCATTTTTTACTTCATCAGTTGAACTCCTATTATTTAACAACTTGTAAATTAATGTTAGAGTAGCAAATCAGAATTAATTAAAATGCAGAGAGAATCATAAAAGATGGAAATGAAATCAACTCTCGAGTCCCTGAATCAATGAATGTGTTTCTCCATGTATTCCCACCCCTTTTTCAAATGCTAATGATTTAAAAGTGAGCAGAAATGTAGTGAGGGATAGATGAAACCCAGTCACCTCTACATTACAGATGAGAAATGAATTCACCAAAGATTTGTATGAGATGAAATCCACCAGAAATGGAACTTGGTGTCTGATATGTACAATTATTGTAGCAAAGGATAAAGGTGTGTCTGGCTATAGATATTATGATGCGTTTGCAGAGGTATACCAGGGTGCTATCCTGGTAAAGAATTTTGAGGGTGACACACAATGGGTGTAATGTTATGTGAGAATAATTTTGGGAGATAAGACAACAAGACACAACCAAGTGATCAATCAGATAAGAGGCAGCTTAGTTTAGGAATGTGAGTGGGGAAAGTAGCTCAGAATAGTTTGAGATCTGTAAAGAGGATGGTGTGTGTGTGAGAGAAGTACTTTCAGGAAAGAGGAAGAGAGGGAGGGAGGGAGGGAAGGAAGGATGGAGGGAGGTAGAGAGAGGGAGGGAGAGATGGAAGGAGAAGAGAGAGAGAGAGTTTTAAAGAAAATTCTTTGTCCCCGTGTATATATCTGTGTGATTTCTTTCACAGTTTGACTTGGGAATTATTTCCTTTTTGATTTCATATCACCTAAACTTTAAAGAAATATGGCAGGGATCCATTACTATCTGGCCAATAAGATCTTAAAAAGCATTTTCAAAGTTAGCAACACAATAGACCCTAATGATTCTAGAAAATCTGTCAAAATTTACTTTGAGGACATTTATTCTTTTCCATTTATAGCCAAAATAGCTATATTCTAAGTATTCCAGATAAAATATTTAATAAAACGAAATCACCAGACTGACATGATAGTTTATTTTGTAAATTTAAAAGCTTTCCTTCAACTTAGTGATGGGAAGAGAAAGCAATTCTTTTCATCCTGACATAGATGATGTAGATATAGATTTTATAAATGCCAAATTAGGTTTTACCCCAAAACTGTAAAGTAAACAGATTGCCTGTCATTTTCATTCCAAGGCTGAATTTTTGCCAGGGTTTTAACTACAGTAGGACAAATGTAAGTCATCAAGTCTGCAAAAGGAATTTTAAAAAGCTACACTTACAAAACCTAAAGCAATTTGTATAGTGCAATGCTTAGTATAGTGAACACAGAGAAAGCTAACAGATTCATGCAGTGTGACCAAGCCATCCAGGTAACAGGAAGAGAAAACAAAAGCCCATGAGGATCAAATATCAAAAGTCAACCAGAAGAGTATGTTTCACATGTCAAGTGGGCTTCTAAAAATACAGGAGAGAAGGATTAGGGGTGACATAATAGCAGTCTTCCAGTACTTGAGGGGCTGTCACCAGGGGTGGGATTCAACCAGTATTACTACCGGTTCAATATTTACATTTTGCACATGCGTGCACTGCTCGCGTGTGTACTACACTATTAGCTAAGCCACCCAGACAGCTGAAAAGCGCTGCATGTGCGCAGTGTTTCTAAAAGCACCTTTTTACTGCTTTTTCAACCTCAGCTGTGCCGCGCAAAGCAGCTGAGGTTAAAAAAGCAGGAAATAAAGGTCAGGTAAGAGCCCGGGCAGGCCGGTGGGCCAAACATCAGCAGACACGGAACCTGTTCCGTGTCTGCTGCTCTTCAGAGCTACCGGTTCTATAGAGCCAGGCAGAACCAGTAGCATCCCACCCCTGGGAAAAGAAGTGGTAGACCTATTCTCCAAAGCAAGACCAGAAGTAATGGATGAAAAATCATTAAAGAGAGATCCAACCTAGAACTAAGGAGAAATTTCCTGGCAGTGAAAACAATTAACCAGTGGAACAGTTATGTGTGCTCCATCACTGAAGGTTCCTGAGAAGAGATTGAACAATCATTTGTCAAGAATAGTATAGAGTTCCTGCTTGAGTGGAGATTGGACTAGAAGACCTCCAAGGTCCCCTCCAGCTCTGGTATTCTTTTATTTTATTCTCTATTGACTGTTCGTTGATCTGTGTTTTCTTTTCTGAGGCTGGCTAAAAGCAAAAAATTCTCTCTGTCCCCCACCTTCCCTTCCACCTTCCCTCCCTCTCTATGTCTATCTTGGATCTCTCTCTCATCTTGGATCCTGGACTGTGGTTGCAAGCTTTCACATTACCTTGCTTTCAGCCAGCCTCAGATGTGAAAACACAGATCAACAATCAGTAGGGGGTGCCTTCTTCTCTGTTATATACTCTGGTTTTTAAATTCATGAATTAAGACTTCTGTGAACATCTGTGTGTGAGCGTGTGTGTTAGCTTGTTTGCTTGCATATGTGTGCACCCATGAGGAATCCTTATTCTGTATTTGCATCTAGACCTCAGTTCATCAGAAATTAAGATCAACCTCTTATTTGCTCCATTTTTTTTCTTTTCAACTTCACACTAAGTCTCTGATCTTGTTGCATATTTTCTTTAAAAAATTTTTTTTTTAATGAACCACTAATGTTCATCCTGGAAAGGGTTGTGTGAAGAGATTCCCTTGTGAAAATCAGCGGGGATCTACCACCACCCTCCATTCATGAATATGCATATCCTATTACACTTACTCAGAATTTAATCCTAGGGAGTGAATTGGGGTTTCCTCCAGCTAAGTATGCGTGTAATTGAAGCTTTAAATTTAGTTCATCACAAAATCAGCCAGGTGTTCAGACTGGATTTGATATTTTTATCCACCTACTGAGACCTTCAGAAGAACCTGGGATGGGCATGTGTGAATGTTGATGGTGTTAGAGGTATTGTTCCAGTATGTAAGCTATTTGAGTAAAGCTGCCTTTTGCAATTGACTGGTGGGGATTTTGTCAATGCCGATCATATTCAAATGGTACTCCAGTTGCTTTGGAAGTATTATTGGCAATACTTTTGCTTTCTTTTGTCACAGTATTTCTATTTGTGGATCTTTGTATTTTGTTATCTTTTCCACTTCGTACTGCTACATTAATTATCCAGACATTTTTGTCTTTCTTATCAACAACTGTTAAATCTGGGTGTTATACAGCTGGTGCCTGTCTGAATTCTAAAGTCCCAGAGCACTTTAGTTTCTAGCCATGATGATGATGATGATGATGATCTCCTTTATTCATTAAACCTGAAATTCAGTCAACTGAGCATTTGAAAATGTATCCCAGTATCACAAATATAACTGACTGGCACTAATGGTTGATATGGGTTGCTGCCAGCATCCTAGGTATCAACTAAGTATTTTCTTAAGATGTATGATGTTCCTAGTAGCACAGTTTTTTGTTGGTGTTATTGCAGGAAGTTGCAATTTCTTGATGTATTTTATAAAATTATTGGACATGGTACTAAATGCCGTGATGACAATGGGTATCACTGTTACACATTCCATCCATATTCGTGTAGTTTCGATGGTGAGGACATGATATTTCATGATTTTTTCCAGTTCTTTTTCTTGATTGTGGAGTTCCTGGTACAGAAATATCAAGAAATTTTATGCTTCAGTTTTCAATAACTATATCTGACATGTTGTGTTCCAAATGATGGATCTTTACCATATTATTATTACTAGCTGGATACCCGTGCTTTGCGACAACACTATGTGATTGGGCTATGCAGAAGAAATCCAGTTTACAATCCGCTGGCTCAGTGGTGGTCAGTGATTGAAACACAATGGAATATTGCTCCCGCCGACTTGAGTCCAGAAGGCAACTGGCAGTTGGAACACTTTTAAGGTGTGGGGAAGTAGAATGTTTAACTCCTTAGCATCAGAGCATGTTAATTGAAGGCAACTGGCAGTTGGAACAGATTTCTTTTTAGGTGGGGAGGGGGACTAGAGCTCCTTAGCATCAGAGCATATTAATTACTGTATTAAGAAATAGTAATGATCTGATGGTCATTTTGAAAAATCCTTTCTTAGTGAGCACTTAGAAGCCAAGAGGAACATACATGCCAAATTTCAAGTTTGTAGGTTTTACGGTTCTAGAGATTTAGTGATGAGTGAGTGGTACTTGACTTTTATGTATGTAAGATGATGATGATGATGATGATGATGATGATGATGATGATATTATTATTGTTTGTCTCACAGCTATTTGAAGAATTATACTTTATTATTATTGGAAGAATTAAATCCAAATTTGATTACTATCTCTCTAAAGTTTGTCTTCTGCAAAAAATGTATAGGAGGCTGTTTTCTTCTTCATTGGGACTTTTGTAATTACTTAAGGTAATTACTTAATCAGATATCATTTATAGTAACACAATATAACAAAGAGTTGGGAAGCATTCAACAAATTTAATTGATAAGCACATAGGCATAAGTGTGAATGTTACTTCTCTCTTGATTGCCACCTTCATTTTTCATTACAATGGGCAATATAGACCATTTTATACTCATTTATTTTGAGATCGTCCCCCCCCCCCGCAAATAACTCAAGATGCCATACATTTCTAACACACCTTCCCTCCTCCTATTTTGCCCATAGGAACAACCCAGGTGAATTGGGCTGAAAGTAACTGCCCCAAAGTGATCCAGATGGCTTTTATGGCTAAAGCAGGACTTGAATTAATAGTCTCCTGCTTTCCAGCCTGGAGACTTTATCACTAGGGTACGATTTTTGGTTCTCTTATACTTACCTAGAAGGTAGATATACCAACATTTTATATTGAAACATTTTTGTATACGTGTGTTTTCATAGCATAGATTATATACATTATACAATTTGATTCCAGCTTTCATTAAATATTACAGTTGGGTGACATTTAATCTTTCTAAGAGTTTTCAAATAAAAGAAATACCTCTGCATTGTTGACATACCATGTTGCCTTGCAAACCTCAACCACCATCCAACTTGTGGCAAAGATTTTGTACATGCAGAAGTTTTTTTTCTATCTGTATAGGTACAATAAGTATGGAAGGAGGTTTCTATGCCTCTATAGCACAGGTGGAGACACCCCCGCCCCTTTCTAACTATTGGAGGTGTTGACGAAGGCTTGGAGGAGACCTTGACAAAGTTGTATGACATTTAGACCAGGGATATCCAATCTGAGCAACTTTAAGACTTGTGGACTTCAACTCCAAAAATTCCCCAGCCAGCATGTCAGAATTCTGGGATTGGAAGTCCAGAAGTCTTAAAGTTGCCAAGATTGGACACCCCTGAATCAAAGCTGTGCACAAGCCTGAGAGAGAAGAAATAGAAGAAGCTATGCTGTCAGCCTTCAAGACCCTACTTTTTTTAAAAAAAAGTGCTATTGGGTCCCATTGGAATGATAAAGGGAATTCTGGGGTTATGGGACGAGTAGGTATTTTATGATAGGCCATGGCCATTATGTCAGATGTATATACAGTTTTATAGTGAAGCCATTTTATGTGGATATATCATATGCTCTCAAAATTCCCAAAAAGTTACCTTCCTTTAAAAAAAAAAAGGCATAGATCAATATGTTATGAGTTGTGTGAATAGAGAATAAAATCTGGAAAGTCAGATAAAAATGCACCGATTAGAAGATTAACAGATGAACACATACTGACAATTGTGTGGAATAATTATTATATGACATTTAACAGGACAAAATTCTTGCATGTCTGCTCCCAGGAAAATAACAACACAAGACAAAACAAAAGCTTCCATAACTATTTCTTCAGATCTGGGGAAGTGTCAGCGTGCCATTTGACAAATTCATATGTTCACAGACCTAGCTCTCTAAAACAACTAATTAAACATTTTCAAAGTCTTACAGGATTTTTTTAAACAATGTAATAATTGGGGTTCCGTAAAGTATGGCAATCAAATGTTATGCTTAAATTTAATTTATAAATGACTACATAAAAGAAGTGTTCTGTGAACTCCCGGAAACATTCATAGGCATTCATTTTTTTAAATGAATCTTTTATGCAAATATCTTGCAGCTCTGCAAACTAGGAAGTAAGTCATGATGGTGTCCCTTTAAGAAATGCAGGGTGGGTGAGCAAGGTGCCTTAATGGCCTGTTCAATGCTGTGCTGATTTGCTCCCTTGGCATCCTTGAATTAGTTAAATCTTGCTTATAGTCAAGTTCATTCTGAGCTCTGGCTTGGGCCAGAGTAGAGAAGTTCAGAGCTGCTGTAAAAATACATCTTTCCTGCCACTGACAAGACATATACATAATATGCATGAATACTTTTCTGGCTCTAGTGGGGTGAAGAAAAGAAAGTGGTGTTTCTTTATATAGAAGCAAGTAACTATGGCAACCATGAAATAGAGTTTGGCAGAAGACAATGAATTTTTGTTTATTTAATGGGATTTTTCTTCTGAGTCTCCCTTGAAAAGATTGCCAGTGGTACCTTCTCTCCCCATCCCACCCTGCAAATCATCAGGCATTGAGATAGTCCTTGCCCTTTGGCTTATAAACAAAGGGCAATGAGAAGAAGAAGGAAGAAGAATTCAAGTGAAATAAGGGTCTTTGCTGTGTTAGTTTTTTCCTTTCCTTTTCTTTTTTACAAATGATACCCTGAATGAGACTAACTGTGAAAGAGATGAAAGTGAGTAGTGGGGCAGAGAGTTAAATCCTCTGGTTCATATAGCCATCATGTGTATTACTTGAGTCATTTAAAAATAAAAATAAAAAGGTTCATGCTAGTTGTGATGAGGATAAGGACCTTATGAAATCACAGAAACATTTTATTTTAGGTTTGTTTATTCATCTATGTTTTCATTAATTATTCAATCTATATAACTGTCCACTTTTCAAGCAACTCTGAGCATCTAACAGTTAGTTAGTTAGTAAGTAAGTAAGTAAAAACACTGGCTAACTTGGAATTCTTGCAAGGGGGAAGCTATGGAGACCTCACAAACACACACAGAAAGAGAGAGGGAGGGAGGGAGAGAGATTTTTATTGTTGTACAGATATTCTATCAGTTTAAAATTCATTAATGCCATGAATCCTAACTGTTATGTAATTCTTAATGTGTATATACTGTAAGTTAATATCACATACCATTGGCCATTGTGAGCTTGGAGATGCCCTATTTTATATTCTAATATAACAAATTGTAATAGATGATTGTATTCAATGTTATTTTATTTTATTTTTAGGCCATATATAGTTATAAACCACTACTAACCGTTTCCATCAGAAAATTGCTCATGACTTATTTCCTTAAGTGATAGACTATCTACAGAAGAAATATATGCTCTATAGTGTTTTGCACAGTCTGTTTCACACAAATCAGAATTAATCTTAATGTGTGTCACTCGAAGTCAATATGTATTTTAGCTTCCCTGGATTCATAACAAGAATTGTGTCTGTGTTTTCAGTGACATCACTGTTATTGGCAATGTGTGTTTAGCAATCCATTTATCTTGTTCCAGATCTGTAGCTAAAATGCCATCGAGAGGCTTAAAAGGAGCATGTGGTATTAATTTCTTGGGGATTCAAAGCATTCATTTCACTATTTATCAGTCAGTTTCTTGGGCCAGTTCCATTCATGAAAGGAAACAGTGGAAGGGCGATAATGCAATTTCATGAAAAAAAATCAACAATAATTCAGCCAGTAAATTAATACTGTTTGTATCAGCCCTGATTCAGTCTGAATTGAAGGTTGGAATTTCAAATGTAACTAGATTTGAGTGTGATTCAGGTGCAAACTCATTCATTTTGAAGCCTGAGTTGGAAAACAAAGATTAGTCCCTAGGCTAGAAACAAGATTTAATTTTAATTCAGTATTCAACATTTAAAGACGTTTGATCTGAATTGTTTTGAGATTTAATTCAGTAAATGGTTTGTCTATATAGACAAATGGGAAAGAATCACAATGACTACAGGTTTAGGTAGAATGACAAGAAAACAGCAGATATGGCAGGTCTTTCACTAGAGATTTACTTCAGAAAGTGTCAGCCGTCATGGGTTGCATTGCAATAAAAAATTAAAATATCCCCCTGTAATCTTTTCAAGCAGAAAGAGAGATAAACAAATGACAGTGCAACTATTTTTGAACCATCCAGAAAAGAATCTATAGAACCAATGCAAGTTTGGTTAGACACCACTTGCAAACAACAACTTTCAAAAATATGTTTGAAGTCTTCTTTGTGTATTTCCCTTTCTTTCTTGTTTGCCAGCTGCATGACGTTGAAGAGTGCTACAAACCTGAATACCCTAACTCAACTGCATGGAAGTTGACTTCTGGACAAATAAAAATGCACTTACAACCAAAAGAATTATTATTCAAAATCAGAAATGTGAACAAATGGCCTCAACTACTCAATGGTTTCAAAAATTGAATTATATCTATCAGCTATGGATAACTGCAATGAATCATGGGCTCAGTTTATTGATGTTGATATGCCTATAAATATGGTTTCTATGTTTGTTTTTTGTTTATAATTTTATATATTTTCCTTTGTTTTTTGTACAAATTAAAAAATAAATAAAAAATGGCTTTCCTGGCATGCCAACTATAAAAGGTTTGCATAGCCACCTGTCAAATGTGACCCTCTTAAGAAGCTTTGGTGGAATGCCAGAGTACAACTTTGCAACTCTGAACTTTGGAGAGTGATCTAGTTCAGGGGTTCCCAACCACCGGGCCGTGGAACATTTCCTACCAGACCACCGGTTTGCTGGGTGCCACCATCTTGTTTGACGAGAAAGTGCTTCCGGGTGAGCTTTTCCGGTTGGAAAGCGGCATTTGGGTGCTGAAAGAATCCTTGCGCCTTAGTTTCATCGAAGGGGGGAGCTTTGAACAAAACTAAGGCGCAAGGATTCTTTCAGCACCCGAGGCAAGGTGAGCCGCGCGACCGTCCCAAAGCTGTCCCAAAGCGAAGCCCATCAACAAAGGTACAAAGGAGGAGTTGAAGGTGGCAGGGAGAAGCAGGGGACGGCTGGCTGGCTGGTCACTCGGCTTGCCTTGCCTTGTCATGCATGCTGATGCCAGTACCGGGCCGCGGATCATTTTGTGATGCCAGTACCGGGCCGTGGCACAAAAAAGGTTGGGGGCCACTGATCTAGTTGACTAGCTTGGCCCTTTGTAGGGAAGTCTTCCTCATCACCAACATAACTCAGTTTTGTGCCTTGTGGCCAACAGTTAGTTGAGGTAGCAGAAGCAAGTTGACACAGTAAGATTCAGTGCCCAAGAGTCCCCAGGACAGAGGCTGGTGCACAGTATAAGCAGCATTCTTAAGTGGTCAGTTCCCTTAAAAATAGTGGACAATTGTTCCAATTGTGTGATATTTAAAAGTAAGGTTCATCACTGGATTGGTCAGCCTTCAAAAGTTATTCAGGTTGCTCAGAGTAGAGTTGACAAGTGAAGTTGATTAGCAGAAGAGAGAGAACCAAGTTAAAACATGTAAATAAGTTGAGAGCTGAACAACAACTAAACACTGACAATTCAAAAGAATCCCATAATGTTCTGCATTGTTCACATTCTCTATGCATCTTTCCAGGTAGAACATTTCTTGAGTTTGGATTCCCCAACACATCTATTATTTTATTTTATTATTTTGAAAATATATATGATCATCCATCGTACATATGAAACCTGAGTGTCTAACTGCAAGTAACAAAAGTATCTACAATAAGATGTCAATAAATCAAACAAACGTAACAATAAAAATAATTGAGTGTCCCAGTAATGCAAAATGTTTTGAATATAAGCTCTAAACCAAGAAATAGTTCATGATAATTAACTGCACATTCATGCTGGAACAAATTTGTTTGGGTTTGTACTGATTTGCTTGCAAATAAATTCCTGGTGGACTCTTCACTTAATTGTGATTTAAAAGAAATTTGATCTGAAAACAGGAGAATCTGTAATAATGGCAATTGCAGGATATGAATAAACATTAAAATGTCTTTTTTATTCCATTTGAATAAGAATGGCTTTAAAACATCTTGCATCTCCTCAGATGCTTGTTAAATAAGAACATCTTTGCTTTACATACATGAACATCTGAATATCATTGTTGTCAACACCTGAATGGAATAAAGTTTTTTACAGGATTTGGCTTATAAACATTTTAAAAAGTTATAGGGCAACTCAGATGCCTAGAAAAAAATAGCTGCATACATGTATATATGCATGAAGAAGTAAGTAGCAAAAGTTTCATGTTTATTTCATATTTGTTCTCCCTGCTTTTCTGACTTCCAAACTATTCCACTCGCACCTCCTACATAGACAGATGTGGGAATTCAATAACCAGTCATTTCAGGGCCCAAAGATGTCTGACCACATAAGTGGTGTTTATTATTTTATACTATTTTTACAAGCAAAGAAAAGTAGCATAGATACAGTATTTGGATTGGAGAATAGATCCCACATGGGTGAAACCTCCCAACCACATTGGTACAACCTCCCAACCAATCCTTAAGACTAGTGGTGATGTTAGTAAATGAGCTCACCTACATGTCTGGAAAGTCTGGGACTTTCCACCTTCACCAAGATAGGGAATGAGATCATGCAAGTAGCCAAGAGGCCCTATATAGGTTTTAGACACTGCAGTTTGCTGCTAGCGTTACCGCCATCTATAGGATCTCAATAACTACTACAGACAGATTCATACTGAGGTAAACCATTGAAAAATGGTCCTCTTAATATTCAGATTTAATACAAGTGAAAGCTCTTCTAATTTTTTCTCCAGAGTGCTTCCCCTTTGAAAAGGTTTCTGTTGCTGTTCCTAACACCCATTATTAAAAACGTCTGTCATGTTTTCAATGATATGTTGCCATTGTGAGATGGCTGAGATCCTGATATTCTTGTGTTTTTGCAGTTACACATGTTTCCTTAATTCTACTGTCACCTGGGGTGCCAACATTGCCTTGATCTAAAAATGCCTTTGGCAGAGTAACCTCCTGACGTCCTTCTGTGGAGTTTTTATTGAAGTATCAGAAACCAGGGGTATTGATCTGGTAAAGATATGATGGTACAATGAAAGGTAGAACGTTTGCTCACTGCTCTTGGCCACATCTTACTAGCTAAGAATCTGACAGCCATCCATGATGTTTGTGATAGGAACAAACAGTTGGAGACAGTTCAAAGATTTTGTTCCAAGCACATTTCTTTAGTTTCAGAATCCTATTGACAACTGACTTTCCTTTTAATGAATCCCAATGATCATTCACATCCCTAAAACAGTTTGGAAATCTAAATACTTGAAAATGTTGCAAAACTAAAGGTATCTTCATGTTTTCCTAAAAAAAATAAAAATAAAAAACAATTGAATTCTAATTCCAGTCAGCAAAATTTTATTTCAAAGAAATAAAATTTCAAAGAAAATATAAAAATGGGTGAGGTTAAGAACTTGTTCTGAAAAGGAACTTCCCCAAAATGAGAATCTTTACAAATCTCCTTATGGGGAAAAAGCTATGGGCTTAACTCACTAAGATGGTCTTTTAATCATTTATACTAAAATTAATTAATTTCTATATGTGAAACACAGATTCTATAGACTCAGAGCCACTGACTAAATTTGAAACTGTTAAGAACTAGGATTGGGAAGATTCAGGTTCATACCCATCTTCAGTTGTGGAAATTCATGACTGACTGAACAAATCATTCCATCTCACTTTAAACTACTTCGGAGGATTGCTGTTGTGAGGATGAAGATAAGTGAGATCATCATGCATAGTACTGTAAAGAAATTGAAAATACATTTATGTTGTGGCCCCGATTCCCGAGCCTATGCTGTCAGAGGAAGAAGACCTGGAAGATGAGGAGGAGGAACTGGGAATGCCTTTCTCCCCAGGACCTTCCTCTCTGGCAATGCCTTCCTCCCCAGGACCTTCCTCCCTGATAATGCCTCAGGTTCCATCAGACAACCGAGAGGAACAGCCTGAGATTAATCAGGAGGAAGGCATATCGGAGCAGCCCCTGACAGGGAGTAAAGAGGAAGAGTGTTGGCTTGATCCTAAGCAGCGCCATAGGGAGAAACGTGAGCAGCAACGTAGGAGGTGTGGGAGGGTCAGAGAGTGAGCTGAGTCATTGGGCCACACCCCACAGGGGATAAAAGTGGGTGTGTTTTCGGCTGGAACTTTGTACGGGACAAAGTTTAATCTTACTTCAGATTTTCTTCGTGAATGATTTTTGTGGACTGCCTTGTAATTTTCTCTGAGTAGATTTTTATTTGTTATCAGTTCGGACTTGGCAGGCAGAGGGTGTTGGAATGCCAAGGATATTATCAGTTCCAAAGAATTAACTCTGTGAAGTCCGAGCCAGCTTGCCTGTGTTTGTGTGAGTTTGTATTCTTTCATCTTTTTGGAAAGAAGAAAAGTAAGACAGAACACATTTATGTAATTAATTTGCTACCTGAATTATTATAACAGCAGCAGCAGCAGCAGCAGCAGCAGCAGCAGCAACAACAACAACAACAACAACAACAACAACAATAATAATAATTGGATGACCTGAAGTTATACGGAAAATTGGAAATCGAAATCCAGTCACTGACCAATACAGTTTGAATTTTCAGCACTGACATCAGCATGGAGTTCAGCCTGGACAAATGCACCACAGTGGCACCGAAGAAAGAAAAAATCATAGAAAGTGATGGAATTGAAATGCCCAATGGACAAACCATCAAGTGCTACCAACCCAAAGCCTACAAATACCTGGGCATACTGCAGCTGGACAATATCAAGCACGGGCAAGTGAAAAATGTGGTCAGCAAAGAATACACACAAAGGGTCAGAAAACTTCTAAAAAGCAAACTGAATGGTGGTAATACCATCAAGGCTATAAATACCTGGGCCATACCCATCATCAGATATACTGTTGGGATCATAAACTGGAAACAGGCAGAGCTGGACAGCCTGGATAGGAAAACAAGAAAACTGATAACCATACTCTATGCACTGCACCTGTGTAGTGACGTTGACAGGCTGTATTCGCCCAGAAAAGCAGGTGACAGAGGACTTTGCAAGTGAAGCAGACAGTCCAAGAAGAAAAGCATGCTCTGGCAGATTATGTGAAAGACAGTGTTGAACCAGCTTTGATGGAGGTCAACAAGAGGAAGCTGCTCAAAGTGCAGCAATCCAAGAATCAATACAGGAAAACAGTGGTGCAAACTCGGGCTGAAAGCTGGTGTAACGAAGCACTGCATGGGCAGTTTCTTGAAAAGATCCAAGGCAAAGTAGATAAGGAAAAGGTCTGGTTATGGCTGACCAACAGAACACTGAAGAAAGAAACAGAAGGCCTTATTCTTGCAGCCCAAGAACAAGCCATTAGAACAAATGCAATCAAAGCCAGAATAGAAAAATCTGCTGATGACCCCAAATGCAGACTCTGCAAAGTAGCGGATGAAACCATAAATCATATATTGAGCTTTTGCACGAGAATTGCTCAAACTGACTACAAACAAGTAGCTCAGTAGCTCAGATGGTCCATTGGGACTTGTGTCACAACTACCATCTGCCTGTAGCAAAAAACTGGTAGGATCATCAGCCTGAAAAAGTGGTCGAAAATGAGCATGCAAAACTACTGTGGGACTTCTGAATACAGACTGACAAAGTTTTGGAACACAATACCCCGGATATCACGATTGTGGAGAAGAAAAAAGTGTGGATCATCGACATTGCCATACCTAGTGATAGCAGAACTGACAAGAAACCACTTGAAAAAAATCACCAGATATTAGGACTTGAAAATCAAACTGCAGGGACTTCCAGTTTGAAGGGCTTCGGCAACAGACAGAAATCCGCAATCATGCACAGTTTCTGTCTGGGCTCGCCGCTGGAGCTCCCCGAGCTGGCTGGTTTCGGGGCTAAGCCACCCCGTAGAGGTGGTGAAGAGCGGGGAGACCGCCAGCAGGGTTGAGGAGAGCCGCATCTCTCCTCCTCAGCTGGCCATTACTTCCTTTCCCAAAGGCGGTTGCAGTGGTGGTCAGAAATGGCCACCGCAAAGAAGAACTCGACCGGAAAAGAATGTGCGGGAGGAAGATAAGAAGTGAAAGTTTTGGCTGACTGGGTTAAATTGTAAAAGCAACAACCAAGGTACCCTGGAATTTAAACTTACAAAAAACAACATCACTCTCAAAGAAGAGTCGGAAGCAGCGAAGGAAAGTGAAAAGGGAAAGGTTTGGCTTTTTTCCCCCTTCTCTTTCCTTCCCTATACTGACAACTAAGAGACTTAAATAAGAAATAGGAAAAATCTGCTTTGACATCAATAGGCAATTAAGCTGAAAATAAAACAAAATGCCAAAGGGATAATAAAGATTTCTGGACATTAAAAAAAAATTTTTTTAATAGGAAGGAAGGGAGTGAAAAAGAATAAGGGCAGGATCTTGGAGAGGGAGGAGACTGCATGGAATTAAAAAGAATGTAAAGTAAAACTTCAACAAGACTTCTAAAAGATACATTTTAACTGAAACTTTGCAACTAAATAGTAACCCCAGGAAGAGAAAGTGGGGGGAAAAAAAGAGCAAAAAAGAAACAGCTTGCCTGTATTTGGACTATTTGGTGATCTTTGGATTTTTGGTTATTATATTTGAATGACTAAAATCAATCGGGTGGTTGTTTAAAAATTTATACAATGGCACCACTTCTGGACAAATTGAAAATGGAACTTAAAAAGTACAAAGAAGAAGGGAAGGGTTCTTTTGGCTTCGTCTTTCAATTCTTAGAAATGGAGATTTGGAACTATGAGAAACAACAAGAAAAGAGTGCAAAACAAGAAGACTGGGACAAAGAAGAAGCCATCTTTAATGAACAAGTAATTCTATGTGGGGAAGAAAAAGGAAACGGGGGGAAAGAGAATGGAGAATTTAAGACTTAAAAAAACAACCAAAGAAAAGAAAAATAATTTGAAAAATAAGTATAATACTGGAAAGCAACAGAAAAGGGGAATACAGAAGAGAGAAATAGAGGTAGAGAGACAAGGGGGTAAAAAGGGGAGAGAGAAGAAGAGAGGGAAGAAGGAAAGGAAAAGAAGTTGCAAAGGACTGGAGCAAGATATAGAGAAACAGGACTTACTTAGAGATAATGGGTGAAAATCTAACTGAAAAAGGGATTCTGTAAAGGTACATAAGATTGTATTGTTATATTAGTAATAGAAATAACTTTAGAAAATTGGAAACAATGTATGATTAAAATGAGGGATAAAATAGTGTAATTTAGTGAAATGTTTGTGAATAATATAAGTGAAATAAAATAAATGAGAAAATTGAATTAGGAAGGAACGGGAACATTTTAATTAGTTAATGTTTTATAAAATATAAGTGAAGGGGGGGAAATTAACTATGGAAAGCTTATAATTGTTCCCCTAGAAGTATGATATTTAATTGAAAAGTAATGTTAAAGATGTTAAGACTTTAATGAATATTAATATTAATGGTAAAATTGAATTGGAATTGAATGTTGTTTTAATTATATATATTTATATTTTTTTTCTTCTTTTAAGAATACAGTGTGTATTTTAAGAATGTAACAAGCAGAATCCGAACGGAAGTTATTTATTATATTGAATGTTACAACTTTAGGGAAAAGATATAAAGGCGTCATACTCCAATCAGTAACTACAGGAGAAATTTTGTTTAATGAGAAAAGATAATAGATAATTGAAACAGGACAGACAAAAAATATAAATACAACGATTTGAATTGAGATGAGATAATTAAAATAAAATTGAGAAAATTAAAAGAGGGGAGAAGCTATGTAGAAAATGTAAAATAGTAATAAGATATGGAATAGAATATAAAAATGAGCATGAACCTGAATTTGTGTCTGTACGAAGAAATGTAACCCGGGATTATGCTGCTTTCAAAAGAGATGTTTTATTTGTATTTTTTTTCTCTTTGTGAAAACTCAAATAAAATTTACAAAAAAATAAAAAAAATAAAAATCGAACTGCAGACACTCTGGCATAAACCAGTGCAGGTGGTTCCAGTGGTACTCGGCACACTGGGTGCTGTGCTTAAAGACCTAGGCAAGCACTTAAAAACTATTGCCAGTGACAAGATCACCATTGGTCAAGTGCAGAAGGCCACCTTACTGGGATCTGCTCACATTATCCGCCGATACATCATGCAGTCCTAAACACTTGGGAAGTGTTCGACTAGTGATTTGTGATACAAAACCCAGCATAGTTATCTTGTTTGCTGTCTATACTGTTGTTTTTTGATCATCATTATCACCATCATCATCATCTCCTCCTCCTCTTGATTTCACAAGTGTTTTAAGATTTTTTTTCCCGCAAAATCCACCCCCTCCTTGAAGCAGGATGAGCATTCCCTAAGCATCCAATGTAGTTTTCCTTTAGTTCAACTGAGGTTCTTCTTTCTGTTTTTCTTTCTGTATCTCCATTCATCCATGAAATCTGCTGTTGGAAACTGGGGAACACTCTGAAGATTTTGAAGATGAATGTGCAGAATCTAGGGAAAGGGATTTTTCTGTTCCAGCAGCTAAAGCTGTTTTCAGTGATGATACATTTTCCAATTTCAAGAGCCAATCCTATGAAACTTTTTTATCCAGGCTACAAGAAAAGTTCTACATCGCTCTGGCCAATCAAAGCATCTAGTAAAAACAAGGATTTTCTTGAAACTATTAAATGAGCATGCATGTGTATCTTGGTTATATGATTTGCAATATCACCTGCCTGCAGAGGTGGCATTCAGCAGGTTCTGACCAGTTCTAGAGAACTGCTAGCAGAAATTTTGAGTAGTTCGAAGAACCAGCCAATACCACCTCTGACTGGAGATTTTACAGTATCCTTTCCCTGCCACACCCACCAAGCCACGCCCACAGAACCGGTAGTCGAAAAAAAAATGAACCCCACCACTGCCTGCCTGATGTGTAAACAATATCTGATCAAAGGCAAACTTTTCTGTTTGTTTTAGTGAATCAAAGCAAGCATCCATTTCATGTGTGAATGCATCAAGACATATCAAGAAATGGGGATAACTACTCAATTTGCAAAAAGCAAAGTAGGGGAAGACAGGAACAAACTATACTGTAAGGCTTTTCATTAAAAGGTACTTTTCAGAAGCTGAACAGGCTATCTACTCATCTTCATGAAGTATGCACACTGTAATGGCCCTATTACTGTAGGAAAATAAAAGTAAATTGAGCTGTAAGTGAAATTGCTTTCTCTTCTACATATAATTGGAAAATGAAAGACTTCCACAATAGGATGGCATTAGATCCAAATCAGAAATTTGCCTTGTTAACATTTAATATTAACATACAGATCATTTTTAAAAGTAAGGCTTACATTTGACCAACTTTGACTAACTTGTATGAAAGCCACACAATTATAAGGAGGTTGGAAGTGGAAGCAGAGCACTCTGTTCCTTTACAGGGGAGGGGACAGGATGGGAGGGGAGGGGAGGGGAGGGGAGGGGAGGGAGAGGAGAGGAGAGGAGAGGAGAGGAGGAGAGGAGAGGAGAGGAGAGGAGAAGAGAAGAGAAGAGAAGAGAAGAGAAGAGAAGAGAAGAGAAGAGAAGAGAAGAGAAGAGCCTGCCTTGTTCCCAGGTGCTTGGAAATTGATGCTTGTGAACAAGAAACAACTACACTGTTACAACGCTACAGATAAGTCCTGCCAAGGATTATTTACCCAAAGCCCCCATAAATTCTCCATGCCAAGTCTGCACAGCTGGCAAATGGCATGAGCAAGACAGCACCTGAGCTCTTTTATTTCTAAAGCAATTCTGAATAAAAATGAAACTTTAAAAAAACAACCACAGCAACAACAAAGCACTTCACTTATGGCCTGGAAAAAAATGTGTACAGGGAAATGTGAAACATTAGCCTGGTAAGGCTGATCCCTCATGAGTTGGAGACTGACATCTTCAAAGTCTGATATTAGACCCTGGAAATATTCTACTATATTTCTTTCATTGGATAGAGCATCAGAAGTGGTTGCCTACCAGGACAAGTAATTCAGTAGAAAATAAACTTTTCTTCTTTTCTTTAGACTTATACAGCTATCTTTTTGTTATTTATTTAGAGTATGGCATTTGTACATTGAAAGTCAGGCAATCTACAATGTTATTACAAAGTAATTTGGCTGGCTAAGACTGCTAGTTAATTTGGTTCAAGTTCATTTGCTATGGGGTGCACCACAGGTGGCAAACTACAGTGGTGGGATTCAAATTTTTTTTACTACCGGTTCTGTGGGCAAAGCTTGGTGGGCGTGGCAGGGGAAGGATACTGTAAAATCTCCAATCAGAGGTGGGATATGCTGGTTCTCTAAACTACTCAAAATTTCTGCTACTGGTTCTCCAGAACTGATCAGAACCTGCTGAATACCACCTCTGGAACTAACCCCACTTGCAGAATGATTGTAAAACAACCATTTGTTAAGCATAGTCTACCTGTAATGGGGATTCTCCTATATACAGTGTTACCTTCAACTTTCAAAAGGTTTGAATTAGAAATATAATAAAATAGAATAGACAAATGCCTTCATTTTTCTCACTCTATAGAAGGAGAAACAAGTACCTGATTGTTGAGCAATGAAGAACAGTGGCAAGCTTGCTAATCCAAAAGAAGAGACGTTGGGAATTTCTTGCACATTGTGTTTAAATGCTTCACATCTGTTTTATCATTTTACTTTTTAAAAGAATATTTAAAGAAATATTTAAATACGCAGTGCTGAACAAAACTCAGAAAATAAAAATACAACAGAAGAACAAGAGGACATTAAAATATTAAAATTTCTTTTTGAAATCTTGTAGTTTCTCCCTATCCCAGTGTACAGCACTGGTAAGAGTTTTGCAAAACATGCTTCCTGTGATGAATGTTTTAACAGCATTTAAAAATACATACAAGCCACTCAGAACATAATATCTGACATGAATTTGTAGTTTAAAAACTGTCTCAGAGCTGCTGTACGGATGCCACCATAAGAAAAAACAAGGCACATTAGAAGCATGGGGGAGAGGAACTGACATTTATACTGCTATGTACAAAAATTCAAATTAAAACTAGGACAAGTTGCTCATACTTTACAGGAATGTGGAAAACTATTCTAAAGTTAGGTCAGTGGCATTCTTTCATCCGTAGGGGCCTGGCTGATAAAACTCTTAGAAGATGACAAAGGCTGAATGTGGGGCAAATGCGCAGACAAGATCAAACTCCATCATTGGACAGTGATTCCAATACAGATGAAGATGCACCAAAGTTATGCCTTCTCTTTCTTGTTTCTTTATTTTTTGGGGGGGTGGGTGGGGTGGGGGTGGGGGTTCTAGAGAAAAAGTAACAAGGCAGAGAAAGAAATTTGTATCTGACAAGATTGCCAGAATGCATTATTGCAGGCTGACTCTATCAGGAGTTCCATCCTGACTAGTTCAAGGTTGACTCAGCCTTTTATCCTTCTGAGGTAGGTAAAATGAGAACCCAGACTGTTGGGGGCAATATGATGATTCTGTAAACCGTTTAGAGAAGGCTGTAAAGCTCTGTGAAGGGATATACTGTATAATGCTCTCTGCATCTCTCTGATATTTGAAAGATATCATTGTCTACTAAAGAAACTGTAGCATTTACAAATATATAATTAAGTTTAAAATGCTTTTTCTGTAGCCATAAAATAAATTTAAAGTAGTTGTAAAGTATTTGCACTCTTTTGTTCTGCTGAAATTGGGAAGTCCCTGGAAAAAGATCTGATTTATTTATTTTATTATTATTATTATTTATTTTTATCCCACATTTATTATTTTTATAAATCACTCAAGGCAGCAAACATAGCTAATATTCCTTCCTTCTCTTATTCTCCTCACAACAACCCTGTGAGGTGAGTTGGGCTGAGAGAGAGTGAATGGCCCAAAGTTACCCAAGCTGGCTTTCATGCCTAAGGCTGGTCTAGAACTCACCATCTCCTGGTTTTTAATCTTGTGCCTTAACCACTAGACCAAACTGGCTCTCCAGTTTTGTACTAATTGCAGCATTTAAAAATGTGTCAGAAAGAAGCAGAACAGATATTCAAGTTTTGTTTCAGATTCAGTCCAGAATCAGAGCTACCATGTCTAGTCAAACTGTTGTTTTTTTCCCCATGCAGACTAGGCTGAATCGCATGGCTGGTGCATGACCTTTGCTGCAATTACATGCCAATGGATTATTGATTATATAATTGTATTTTTACTTATATACAGGGAAGTAGGGAACATGGAATAATTTGGAAATTACATGGGAAAAGGCCACATGCCACATGATATACAAGTGGCCCTTTGCAAGCAGAAACATCCTCAAACACCTATTTTCACAAAGGCAAGTTTGACCTAAGACATCCTACCACTTAGCAGGTTTGCTTTATCAAACCTATCATTCTATCCCCCTAATATTACAGTATTGTCTGTCAATGTCAGTTATATCCTGTGAAACATCTGAAGCCAATTCTCAGTTAGGCAGAATCTGTGAAACCATTTTGAACAGGCTCAAAATGGAAATGCACATATTTATTTCACTGATACATAAGAAATTCCCTTCTGGACAATTTTGAATTTTATAATTTTGCATGGGATAGATTTTTGTAGGAAGTCAGTTAAAAAATATTGAAATAGAAAATACAAAAAAGATGATATCAGAAGTTAAAAAAAACAGGCAGTGCATATTTAATGTTTTACTTTCTTATTCCTCTCTACAATGGCTAGCTTATTCCTCTCTACAATGGCTAGAATTTACATCAGGCTTACAGCTGAAGATAATTAGCAGCTATCAATCATGCAGGGGAACTGATAGGATTTGAATAGGCCTAAAAGGAGCAGCTTCCCAGCTCGTGAAAATTGCTTTCTGTTTTATGGCCCTGTGAACACTGTGTCTGCATCTAGAAAAGGTCAGCCAAATTCTCTGCACGGAAAAGTTACAAGACTGAATGGTGGAATTGCTTCATTAAACATGTTTAATGCAACAAGGTCTCCTAGCCTGGCTGTATCCAAGCCACCTGTTTTATATCAATACACTCTCACCCTGTGAATTCCAAGGGGGAAAATTGTTGTGCAAACTGGAAGTTACGTAGTGATGACCTGAGGGAGTTCTTCACACCTTTTTCAGTCAACATTGACAAAGCTGATTTTACCCCCCAAAAGAACATTTCTTTTCTTCTCTTCCTTCCTTGCTATCCAAGGAGACTGTCTATGTTAGGAAAGCAGTTCTGTGATGTTATAATATACTGCACACACCTAGCTAACCAAAGTTCTCTCTGTATATATTACATATAACCATAAAGTCTTTATGAAATAGGAAAAGCTACATGGAATGAGAAGAAGGTACACAGCATGTTTATAGATGACAAAATGCAGTATATAGTCTATTCATGGATGTCTTTTTCCATTGCAGTGGTACGTTTCAAATTTTTTTACCACCAGTTCGGTGGGCATGGCTTGTTGGGAGCGCTTTGCCCACATACACACGCATTGCATGAACGCATGTGCCAAACACACACTTTGCGCAGGCGCAGAGACTTACCGACTCACTCCTGCACTCTCCCTGTCGCTTCAGCAGCTAATGCGCGGCAATCTGCTGTGCTGCACAAAGCAGCTGTGCTTCAAAAGCAGAGAATAAAGGTCACTATGGGAGCCCGGGTGGGCCAAACAGCAGAGAGAACCAATTTGGTCTCTGCTGCTCATTGGTGCTACTGGCTCGGTAGAACCGAGCTGAACCAATAGACTACTATCACTATTCCATTGGTACCCTAAAACAAAATCTACAACACAGTGTGGGAGGAGGAGGAAGAAGCGGAGGAGGAGGAGGAGGAGGAAGAGGAAGAGAGGTGTCTTGTTTGGACATTCTTTCTCTTCTCCTGTTTGAAGGCTAATATGATGAAGTCCTCTGACCAAACTGCCGACTCCTAGATAATAGAGAAAAATTGGCTTGTGTGAGGTGAATTGTTGGGAAATTTCTACTTTCTTCTTCCTTCTCCATCAGTGTCAGGAAAGATAAAACATTACCATGCAAAGCTAGCAAGTCCACTTTCTAGGAGTCACTATCAAATCTCTCCAAAGTGTTCCAATCTTCCCATTTGATACTCTGAATTGATTACAAGAGTTGGTTCAAACCAGGGGTCTTCAAGACTTGTGGACTTCAACTCCAAGAATTCCTCCTCCAGTCATGTTACCTCAGGATTTCTGGGAGTTGAATTCCACAAGTCTTAAACTTGCCAAATTTGAAGACCCTTGGTTTAAACCTTTGATACAAAGGTCACCCCACCCTAGGAGATGAGATCAGGAGCAGAGATGCTCCTGCACTGTAGACAGGGTCAAAGCAATATTAAAGTCTGGAACTGGGAGGTGGACAGTCCAGGATTCTCTTTTTCTTACCTTGCTACTCCTCCTCATTCTCTTTACAGCATTTTCATGCATGGTTTTTTAGGCATTTATTGTACATAATTAAGTTTTTCCCCCATCAATAAGGTAATACAAACAAAGGAGAGAAAATCATAACAGTGACCGAAAGTACGTCTGATGAACTCTAGTGGTCAGGAGGGTTAGCTACTAACAGCAATTAAGACTAGTGCTGGACCCAAGGATTTACAGAATTTATTGAGTTATAGGTACTTAACTTGAGAAGTGTAAACAGGAAAAATGTCAAGGCATATAGGCTTGTGGTCAGGTAAAGGTCAATTTTCATTGAGCTGCATCTGAGAGACTTAATGTATTCAGGGGTTGGGGGAAAGATCCAATAATGCTGAGGATGCACTAGAATAACAATAGAAGAGCAGGGAGGGAAATAGAAGGGTAGAGAAAAAAATAATGAAGCAACCAAGTATGGATACAGAGTTTTCTTTGTCTAAGCCCCAAGATGGCCATGCATGAGTAAAACAAAGGGAAACAAGAAGAAGCTTCTCTCAATACAACACATGTCTTATGTATTTGAATCAGGCATAAGATATGCAAGTATTTAAGAGCACATGTAATTTTGATACAACATTGCTGTAGGCTTCTACGACACAGAGATTATTTAATGAAAAATATGCAACAAAGTGAATTATCCATTCAAACACAGCTCAAGTGACTAGCAACAACCAAACACCCTTTTAGAATGGGTGTTCGTATCCAGTCTTGGAACACACAAAATGCCTGCTGTGGTTTTGTTTTATAAACTCTTTTTAAAGGTGGGAGGGGGAGGGATTAAGCATCCCTGTGGGATAACATTGTTTGACTAAGAAACCCTTGTTGCTCGTGCAATGGCACAAAAGGAATGTTCTGCTTAGTTGCTGCTTCTTGTCAATGCTATTACTCACAAAGAAGTGAACATTCCTCTACTTGAGTATCCTAAAATAAAACCGTCCAGTCCTGCTTCACCTGAATTGTGGTATCAGATGATGGAACAGCTGCTCATCAGGCAAACAAATTAGAATGCTATTGCCTCTGAATGATTTTTTCTGAAAATACATCTGGAGCAGAAAACTAGTTCCAGGATCAAGTTGTCATTCTCACAGACAGTCCTCCCTTCTCCCAAATAAGCTAGTGGAGAGAAGAAGCTCTTATCTTGAAACTCTGAAACTGACCTCTTCCTATAAAGGGACATGCTAGCCACCTGCTTTGAGAATGCAGGTTTTCTTTATTTAGGACAGGGATGTCCAACCTTGGTAACTTTAAGACTTATGGACTTCAACTCCCAGAATTCCTCAGCCAGCATGGGAGTTGAAATCCACAGGTCTTAACATTGCCAAGGTTAGATACTTCTGGTTTAGGAGGATATAAGGAATTCTCATTTCTTACCTTCTTCTGCAGACATACATAAATATGTCCTTGGTGTTCATTAGAAGCCTCGTGAATATGGACTTTCTCCTAACCGGTTGTTTAGAGTTCACATTCCTCAATGCTTAGAAACCTTTCTGTTCAGCACAGTGAATATGGTGTGTGTGTGTGTGTGTGTGTGTGTGTGTGTGTGTGTGTGTAAAAAAAATAAGTCATAAAATAAGGCAAGTGTGAGATGGGAGAGGATGTATCATTTACAGCTTTGGGAAGTTCAGCAAGGCTGGTTTATTACTCAAATAATCCTCCATTTTTAAAATCAAGAAGAATGAAGGTCTGTCTATTGTGGGAATATGGTAACAGTAAATTCTTTACAAAGAAGAACCAATCTTCTTGTAGGCTCCTGTTGCAGCACAATATGTTTGTGTCAATTCAATTTTCAGTTGTGCCCTTTTCCCTATAAGTAGACATAGAATTCCAGATTTAAAACATCTTGCTTTTTAATGCAATATTTATATTTATGGATTTCTTTAGGCTCTTACTGTTTTGTAAAGGTCAATAGACCATAGGGGGAAAAACCCACTACTTTATAAACATAGTTTTATTAAAAACATTTCATTTTAAATGATTTATTTTATTTTTGCTGACTGATGCAGCTCACGCTTACTTTCTTTGTGATTCCTTCTTCTGCTCTATATTTCCAAACTTCCCATCCAGCATCTAAAAATTCTAGGGAAAAATAAATAGGTCAATGAGGCTTTGTACTATGTCTTTTTCTACATAGTTTTTCACATACCTGCTTCCTTCAGCTCCTTTACAACTATCATCCACAACTGGAGATAGTTACTAGAAATTAGAGTCAGGACCAGTGCAAAACCACTTTTAAAGTGGAAAAATGTCTATGGAGATTCTCAATCATTCAGGTCACAGTTGTCCCAAAGGTACTTTTCCCCAAAAACAACTGGACTTTCTTGACTTTTTCCCTTGAAAATGTTTTGCTTCTCATCAAAGAAGCTTCTTCAGGAACCATGGTGGCACAGTGGTTAGAATGCAGAATTACAAGCAATTCTGCCCATAGCCAGGAGTTCAATCTTGGTAGGTTGACTTAGGTTGACTAAGATCATCTATCCTCCCGAGGATGGTAAAATGATGACCCAGATTATTGGGGGCAATATGCTGACACTGTAAACCACTCAGAGAGTGCTGTAATGCACAATGAAGAGCTGTGGTGGCGCAGTGGTTAGAATGCAGTATTGTAGGCTAATTCACTGCTCATTCCAGGAGTTCTCACCAGGCTCAAGGTAGACTCAGCTTTTCATCTTTCCGAGATCAGTAAAACCCAGATTGTTGGGAGCAATATGTTTTCTCTATAAACTGCTTAGAGAGGAGTGCTAAGCACTATGAAGTGGTGTATAAATCTAAGTGCTAGTGCTATATAAATGTAATATTGTGCTATATTGCAATTGCTGTTCAGTTTTAAAACAGACAGAAAGGACAGAAATTGCAAACAGCACAGAAGGAGGAAATTTGGTAGGGTTGGAGGTGCAGTTAAAAAACATACTGATGTACTCTTGAAGGCAAAAGGCTATATAAGCTTTCCTAATCAACCTTACTTGTAAAAGAGTCTGTTTAATTCAGTGGGTCTTGTTTCAGGCTCCAGATGTCTCGTATTGTGCTGCCGGTTCTTCTGTGTGCACCATTTTTTTTCTCTTGGAAGAGAAAAGCTCAAAATAATCAGCCAGCCCTAGGAATTACATTAGAACAATTTAGCCTGACCTTGGCTTGCATCAAGGGAGCTGAGGATTAGGGTTATTGTTTTCTAGCCCAAGTCTATGTAAGCTTATTAATACAAAACAGTTTGTTAAACTTATGTTTACTTTGCCTTTCCCATTTAAAAATAGTGATTGTTAAGAGAAGCTGAATGAAGTGCATGTAAATTATTAACCTTCCAACCTAGAAAAGGAGTATTCTGTTCTGGAAAGTACAGCTCATGAAAACTAAAACCTCACTTGTAATAATAATAATAATAATAATAATAATAATAATAATAATAATAATAATAATAATAATAATAATAATAATAATATAACAACAACAATAACAACAATAACAATAATAAAAAAACAAGTCATCGGTAACAAAAGAAGTTTGAGGAAAAAACAAGGCTCTAAAAACGACATTGCCTGCAGCAAGCAGTGAATTCAAAAGAAAGCATACACATTTTTCCTTTCTTTTCTCGGGAAGTTGAGATGAGGCACAGGCAAGAGCATTAATGCACAAAAGCTTCTCGCCCCAACTGAGCCTGTTCTGCTTTAAATAAATCCAGCCAAACTTCCAGGGAGTGGACTGTACCAAACTTCCAGGGAGTGGATTGTACCATCTTAAATCCTTCTCAAAATGTGTTTGCCAACCTCCGCTTCAACACATCCAGGAAATTGAAGCATTCAGGGAGGAGATTATGATGCTCCGCTCTGACTTTTCTGACCATGTGGTAAACTGGCTGACAGATGGGCAAGATGGTACAGGGGAGGAAAGATAGAAAAGGCCCTTTTATCTGGTGCCACTGAAATTCTAGTGTTAGCCTGCCTGAAATAGATAAGAGGAAGACGAAAGTAATTTGCTGTCGGAGCCTGAAGGAAAATACATCCTTCATCTAAAACAGAACATTTGAAATGCAAGGAAACATTTTCTAATGCACAGTCCAGCATCTTCCCAATTGTCTTACTCCCTTTCGCTCTGAATGTTATCTTTTGTTGATTTATTTTTATTTCTTTAAAATATTTATACAGCTGTATATCTCACAACAGTGGTTCTAAACAGGGTAAAAGGATTAAATCTCAAACCACAACATCTGTCTCACAATGCCCAAGATTAAATAATAATCCCAATTGCAAAAAAAAAATCTTGGCAGCTGCAGAGTTTACTTAACCTTCTTGACTAAGTCAGATCTTCATTGCTTTGAAAAAAAAAAACTTTCAGGGTTGGGACTCTTCCACAGGGCAGGCACTGCACAGAGAATGCACAAGATAGTGTGACTGTCCATGGGCTGTAGAAGCATAATTTCTACAAAAGACACTTAGTGCTTCATTTTACTTGCAGCAGTGTCAATACTGGTTCTTTCATCAAGGGTGTCACAATGGGGGGAAACTATTTTTAAACTTATGCCCCAAGCAAAATCTTGTGAGTACATTTTGCTTTTAAAATATAATGGAAGAATTGGCCAACATATGCTCTAAAGTGTAAAAGAAAAAAACTTTAAAAATGCAAATACACAATGTAAGCCAGAAGAGACAGAAACAAAAATGAAAGAAAGAGAATGGATCTCCCTAAATAAATTTGGATTCAAATGTCTCTTAAAAGATTAAATAATGGCACCTGGCCCAAAGTTTATTAAAACTGAGACATTTCATTACTCATCCAAATGACTTCTTCAGTCAAAATGAAATTTTGGGTAGGCAGAGAATGAACCAGGCATTGGAACGAACCAACCCTTGCCATACAGACTGCAAGGGGTTTTTCCCCAAAAATAAAAAAGCAACATGTAAATGAATATTCAGTCATCATGTTGCTTTTCATCTTGGGGGAAAAAAACCCTGCAGTCTGTATGACAAGGGTTGATTCATTCCAATGCCTGGTTCAATTCTCTGCCTACCCAAAATTTCATTTTGACTCAAGAATTTACCTGAATGAGTAACAAAACATCTCAGTTTTAATAAACTGCCATGATTTAACCTTTTCAGATACTTTTGTCCTGGATGATTGAGTCTTCTACATGTTGGATTCAGATGCAACATAAATTCAGGAAAAGACACAGTTGCTCCAAGGTTCTGCAGACACGTTTTATAGCTATGTTCCCAAATCCTTTTTTTATTATTATAAAAATTTTTATTTGGGTTTTCACAAACATAACACAAGTAAAATTTCTTTTCTTGAGAATAGCATGGTCCCGGGTTATCACTTCTCCATACAGACACAAATTCAATTTCATATTCATCTTTGTGTTCTATTCCATATCTTATTACTATTTTAACATTTTCTCAATAATTTTTCCCTTCCCTTAGTTTTCTCAATCTTAATTATCTCATTCTTTCCTAAATTCAATTATATATATATATATATTTCTTAAGTTTTTGCGGGTACTTACATGCATGGCACTCAGCTCTGTTCGGGTATTTTCCCATGTCATTGTAGTTGTGCTTTTAAAGTTGTAGCAACATTTTGGCAGAATCTCATCTGCCATCATCAGGCTTCTGTATAGTGTTCAGAACACTATACAGAAGCCTGATGATGGCAGCTAAGATTCTGCCGAAACGCTGCTACAACTTTAAAAGCACAACTACAATGACGTGGAAAAATACCCAACAAAGCTGAATGCTATATATATATATATATATATATATATATATATATATATATATATATATATATATATATATATATATATATATATAAAAAAATAAAATACTTATTCTATTCCAATTCAGCTCTATCATTAATGTTAGTTATAATCTTTGACATCTTTAACATATCTTTTCAATAGGGTTTCATACTTCTAGGAACACTTATAATATTTCCATAATTTTTTCATGTTTCTTTCATATTCCTCTTCACTTAAATTTTTATAACATATTGATAATAATGAAAATGTTCCCCTCCTTTCCTAATTTCATTCTCTCATTCTCTTTATTTCATTTATTTATTAAACATTACATTACATTATAATGAGTATTTTATCTATCATTTTAATCACACTTGTTTCACATTGTCAAGTTCATTTCTATTTATAATATAACAATGCTATCTTACGTACCCTTGCAGAATCCCCCTTTCAATTAAGTTTTCACCCATTATCTCTGTGTCTTCTAAATAGGTTTATACCCTTAATCCTTGTATGTTTTCCCTGTTTCTCTTTGTTCTGTTTCTGTCCTTTATAATTTCTTTTCCTTTCCCTCTTCCCCCTCTTCTTCTCCCTTCCTTTGTTGACCCCTTCTCTCTCTAATTCTGATTCTCTTTTCTGTAATCCTCTCTTCTATTTCTTCCGAATGTTGTAATTACTTTTCAAACTATTCTTTTTTGGGGTTGTTTTTTCAAATCTTAAATTTTTCACTCTCTTTCTCCCCTTTCCTTTCTTTTCCCCACATAGAAATACTTGGTCATTGAAGATGGCTTCTTCTTTGTCCCACCCTTCTTGTTCTACAGGGATTTCTTGTTGTTTCTCATAGTTCAGTATCTCCATTTCTAAAAATTGAAATACAAAGCCAAAAGAACCTCTTCCTTCTTGTGCATCTTCTTTCTGTTTTTTAAGTTCCATTCTCAATTCTTCCAAGAGTGATACCATTTTAAAAACTTTTAAACAACCACCCGATTAATTTTAGTCCTTTAGATCCAATAGCTAAAAATCCAAAAATCACCAAGTAACCCAAATAATCCAAAGCTGTTTCTTCTTGCTTCTTTTTTCCACTTTCTCTTCCTGGGGTTCTCTTATCTTGTTACAAAGTTTCAGTTAAAATGTATCTTTTAGGAATCTTGTTAAAGTTTCACTGTTAATTCCTTTCACTTCCAGGTGGTCTCCTCCATTTTTCCAGATCCCATCTTTTTGTTTTTTTCCTTCTTTTAAAAGTTTTTGAGAATCTAGAAATCTTTATTATCCCTTTGACATTTTATTTTCAGCTTAAATACCTGTTAGTGTCAAAGAGAATTTTTGCCGGTTTCTTGCTTAAATCTCTTAGTTGTCAGTATAGGGAAGAAAAGAAAAAGAAAACAAATCCTTTCCCTTTCCTCTCTCATTCTCCACTTCAAAGTCTTCTTTGGGAACAATGTTGTTCTTTATAATTCAATTCCAAGGTACTTTATATTGTTGCTTTTTCAGTTCGACCCAGTCAGCCAAAGCTTTCTCTTCTTATCTTCCTCCTGCACATTCTTTTCCAGTCAAGTTCTTCTTTGAGGTGGCCATTTCTGACCACTGCTGCAACTGCCTTCAGGAAAGGGAGTAATGGCCAGCTGGGGAGGAGAGATGCAACTCTCCTTAACTCTGCTGGCAGTCTCCCCTCTCTTCACCACCTCTACAGGGGGGCTAAGCCCCGAAACCAGCCGACTTGGGCCGCTCTAGCAGCAAGCACAGATCAAAACTGCGCACAATCACAGATTTCGGTCTGTCGCTGAAGAAGCTCAAACCAGAAGCCTTCCCAAATCCTTTTTGATCTCTTCTTGTAATTAAACCTAAAGCATTGTGTCATGGAAGTTTGAAGCAACTAATAGTCTTTTGCTTGGTGTTTAACAATTTTGTTACTGTTGCTGCAAGTTTTAAATTGTGTTATTTAATCTACAGAGAGCCAGTTTTGTGTGGTGTTGAAGACATCAGGCTGGAAACTGGGAGACTGTGAGTTGTAGCACTGCACTAGGCATGAAAGCCAGCTGGATGTCCACTTCTGAAAAACCTTACCAAGAAAACTACAAAGATTGTTGGTGGTCACCAGGAATCAGCACAGACTCAAAGGCACATACATATACAAGCAACTGGTTTTATAATGTGTGTAGATGTTCTTATTTTAATGCTGCATGTAATTGTTTTACTTTTTGAAAGCTACCATGCTCATTATTAGACAACATATAAACATTATGAATGCATAAAATCTGACTTAGCAAGATTTATAGGTGTAACAGCTTTCATTCTACAAAATATAGTTTTGTTGATTTTTAATAGTTACAAGAATAATTTGAATTCATTAATGTTGATTTTAAAAAAGTATCAGAACCCTTTAAAGAGTGTCTTAAGTTGTACAGGTAATTGTCCACTTACAACAATTTCTTTGAAGTTACAATAGCACTGAAAAAGGTGACTTATGACCACTTTTCACACTTACTACTGTTGTAGCATCCCCACGGTCATGTGATCAAAATTCAGAGGCTTGGCAACTGACTCAAGAACAGATGTTCACTTAATGACTGCTATACAATTTTGTAAACTCAAACCCAACTCAATTTACAATCACAATTACTTACAACAGAACTTCCGTTCCCAATTGTGGTGAGAAATCAAGGCATATCTATGTTATCTTTCTTTCGGGATGGCACCATAACTTACTTCATGATGTCCATCTTTAAATAATCACACTCTAATCACAATCTTGTATTATAGAATGGGTTGAAAGAAAGGACCAAAATACTCAGAAATTTCCATGATTGAGGATGAATTAAGAACCTGGATCAATTCAGTCTTACTTCAAGGCATGTATCGCATAGCCACCTGCATTCCCATAGTTATATTGATCTAAGGTTATCCTCCCTCCTGCCAAAGTGTGATGTACTCTTTGGAATGTAATTTAAGAAAAATAACTTTATGGTTGAATGGCTATATCTGCTGTCTATCTTCAACAACAATAATTATTAAGGCAGAGTGTACCCTTTTGACTGGCAGCCCCTTATCAGCTTGCATTTTTATCTTTTCCTGTCCTAAAAAAAAAGGATGCACATTTTTTCCTGGGTCAAGAGCCATGCTAGGTATTTTTAACTGGTATCCCAGGAAATTAGTTCTAAAATGAATAAGTACAGCAAGGTCAAAAATTAATTTTGATTTCATAAATATTTATAGACATTGTAAGAAAAAAGTCATGTTAGTCTTTTATATTTATGTTTATATATTTATACATAAATTATTATAATATCTTACATGTTCACTCTAACTGTGATGAAGTATAAATACATATGATTATGAAGTCTTAAATAACACTCCATATTCTTATGTATTTATATTCCTTCACAATTATATTTATTATAAAGATTCACAAGTCCGGCATTCAATAATTTATTTCTGTAGGACTAAAAATTATTTGACAGCAGTTGAGTATTTGGGAGGCTGGCTTTGACCAAAGCTGTCATGTATGCATCCAAGTTTGGGATTCCAGTTATTTACTTCTATTCTAAAACATGCTGGCCGCCATCTTTTGAAATTCAACCCTTTAATTTTTAAAGACCAAGCCAGAAGTAGAATATATAACATGCTTCGATCTGAGTGACATGGTTGCCTAGAAATGAAGATGCTCATCCCATACTTGGGAGGTTCAGAGTTCAATCCTAGGCAGCGACAGATGTTTCTCTATCAGGGCACAAAGATGTAGGCATCAGGAAGGCCAGCTCACTCCAGTTGCCCCAACTCTATGCCGATAAAAGGGATTACAGGGAAAGGGGGAAAAAGATAACATGCTTCAATCTTTTATAATGGCCTTTATTGTTTGTAAGGTTCATCCCAATTGAAAGAAAAGTGAACAATTCTAAACATTTAATTATATGGTACCCTGGACTTATCACATGGGAGTGAACTGAGATGAATAGCACATCCAACTTGTCACAGCAGTAGTAGAATACTTCATTGATTAATCAGTTGACCATATCAAAGCATGAACAGTCACAGTAAGATACAATAAAATGAGATAAAGTCGTATACAGTGAAATGAGATAAAATAAGATACATCCAACTGGTAAGCTTGCCACTTTCCACAGTACAGGCATATCTCTTTAGGTGATATTTGCATAGTCGTACTAAACATTGCTAAATTTGAAAACATCTGGCTATAATACAGTATATACGTATGTAATATATATATATATATATACACACACACCTTGACTTAGATTTTCCTCCTTGCTTTGACCTAGAATTTCATTTTTCCTCCTTTGAATAATCTGATCAATCTCAAGCAAACTATCCCCACTCACAGGCATAGTCATCTGAAATCACATCACCCTAAAACAGTGGAACCTCTATTTTGAATTCAGTTGGAGGGCAGCTTAACAAGGACATGTATTTTGCACCAAGGTGAGAAAACTGCAAAGATTCCAGTATCTGATCATCTCAATGTTCTATTCCCTAAGAAGAGGCCTCCCTTGTTGCATTTCAAAGTGCGGCTTTTACCTGTTCATGGTGACTCAACAATGGACATGTGCATCCATCTAGCCCCACCAGAACTACACAGCAGATCAGATCTCTACCATTCCCAGCTTTGTAACTCGCAACTTCTATGAAAATCCGTCTATGTTTTCCTTTGTTTCAGGTCCCTCTTTTTTATACTATTGCAAGCAGAAAAAAAAGACTCCTTAATTGTTTGTACAACACTTTCTATAGATGATGCAGGGTGTCTTTAAAAACATTAGGAATGAATAAAAGGAACCCAAGGGTATGGATTTAAATAGGTTTAAACAGCTTGGTTTAGCCATGAAATTTTGATTTGTAGTCTATTTTGCCAGTCACTTGTGTTTCCAACTAAAAAAAGCAGTAGTTTTAAATGGATCCAAATCCCTGCTCCATTTCTACTTTCTTACAAATGGTGACAAATACAGATGACATCAGTTGGAGATTTCAGAAATCATCAAGCTAAAAATCCTCCTGGATTGCCGGCTACTAAAATAAGTCTTGGTCTTTTGGAAGAAGAGCATTATGAGTAAGACACTGATTCAATTGGAAAATATTCTTCTGAGAATAATTTCCTTTCCTTTTTAGAATCAGTTTCTGCGTTTCCTGCTTTGAGGGTCAAACCTTCGAGTAGTTTTTGCATTAGCAATCAGTAATCTCTAGAGCTGCATTTTGAGGAGGAAATTGGAGACAAACACAAAACTGGGAGATTAAATAAATTGGAGTTCTCCAGATATTTTTAAATTTTACCTGCCAATAAGCCTCTATAGGAAAGGAATTAGAGGAGCAGTAGTCCAAATTATTTGGAGAGTCCTAAATTGCTTCCCAGTTAGTTATAAGAACCCCACACTTGATCTCTATGTGAGTGTGCATTCAGGCACACAAGAGAGAAACACAGTTGTATAGTTTGAGTAATTAAGTTGGATTTTAGCCCTTCATCCCTATTTTTATTCCAGACTACAAAAGCTAAATATTTATTTCTATTCTTCCTGGGATTTCATTTGAGCAAGCAATCTTTTTTGCCCAAATGGATAACAAGTAGAGTAGTAAAGAACTAGCATGCTGCATATATGAGTAGGCAAAATGAAACTTCCACCCACAAAGAATTCAGATCAACTTTGTAAAAGCAGATATTATCAAAAAGTATGAATTAAAGAAGAGTCTTGATAACATCTTCGTTATATAGTGCTGATTCATTTAATGCTAACTTTTCCAGTCTTCTTCAGCCATCTATCATATGGGTAAAGAAGAATTCCAAACTGTTAGTAGTAATAGCAATAGCACTTAGACTTATGTACTATTTCACAGTGATTTACAGCCCTTCTAAGTGATTTACAAAGTCAGCTTTTTGCCAGCTATCTGGATCCTCATTTTACCAACTTTGAAAGGATAGAAGGCTGAGTCAGCCCTGAGCTGGTCAGAATTGAACTGCTGAGTTGGCAGTATTAGCCTGCAATACTGCATTCTAACCACTGCGCCACCACATAACAAACAGTTGGCTCTTCCTAGCTAATAGTTGCTGGGATTGATTTTCAAATTGGGTCAGGACATTGTTTCAGAAATCTAGCGGGGAAATTAAGGTATGCTAATCCAAAAAATCAGTCTTTGTACACTTCTATTTGTGTGCTTGTTCATCTGTCAGACACACTAGGTACACTAAACCAGAAAATCAACTGCACAGGAAGACTGGAAATACTTTTTATTACAATTGGCTATAAAAACCAAATCTTCCATAGATGATTATATGGTACCTCCCCAGCTCTCCATTATATGTCAGTGAATCGAGCAGGTGTCTGCCTGAACCATTCAGGAACATGATGATTATCATGTTGATAATGGTGCCAATACCAAATGATCTGAAAAAAAACAACCATGTACATAAAAGGGATAGAATCTCAAAACATCAATTACAAAAAGTTGTACTGCTTGGCATAGTACATATTACAATGGTATATTTAGCTATCTTAGGTCCTTAGAAAGAATCCAGAAGCACCAAATCTCCAAAATTGTTTATTAACAACAGCAGCAGTAATAACAACAAATAATAATATTTATGAATCTAACATTTTAATAAACAGTTATTATAATCATCCATACAAAGTTTGCTAAACAGCTAGTTCATAACATCAGCTCTTCTATCCATTGAGTAATTGAAGGCATAAATGTATTTTCCACTCTTGGGGAACAAGTCTTTTGTCAAGGGGGAAGGGGTGTTCTCATAAATCCAAGGTACTATTTTTGTTGAATAGCTATAAGGCAGTCCCCTATTATTTTGATAAAATTGGCATCTCTAATTACTTACTTTATCTGGTCTTTAAAATTTACAGATCAACTGTAAATTTTAATTAACAGTTAATTTATTAAGAAGGATTTATAAAAACTAATTGTGGAATTTTAGTGTCATAACACAACACAAATATAATAATTTCAGGATTTCTGAAGATGAAAGTAACTTGGCCAAATTGAGATGGCAATAGATGTTTTTCTAAATATTGCCAGCGGACAACAAAGGATAATTTATATTTGTCCTTTAGCATTAAAATGATGATAGGTCATCATTATCATTTAATGGCCTACCATAAAAATATCTCAACATCTATCCAAATTTTCCATGTAACAGTTCATTAAATTATTTTTTTAAACTCTGGATTACCCCATCGTGACAATTTGGCTTGAAAAAAGAGTCAAAATGCAATTTTCTAGTTATAATATAGTACAATATTTGAATCAATATCATAGTGATAGCATTTATGTCTAACTGATTACATTTCGAGCCCAGATCAGCCCAATTAAGTAAAGATTCTATGAGGGGATATTCTAAAAAATATATATAAGGAGATTTTATACTGAATTCAAAATTTAGTGCTAGTCAGATTATTTTATTTATTTGTTTGTTTGTTTGTTTATTTGTTTATTTATTTGTTTGTTTTAAAGACAATATTTGGAAAAACTGAATCCATAGCTTTAACTGACAACTTCATCTTTTTCAAGAGTATATTTATTGATAGCTTCTACTTTTTTTAATCCCCTTAAAATACAAAAACTGTAAAATAATAGCAATAGCACTTAGACTTATGTACCACTTCACAGTACTTTACAGCCCTCTGTAATTGGTTTACAGAGTCAGCATATTGCCCCTAACAATCTGGGACCTCATTTTACCAACCTTGGAGGGATGGAAGGCTGAGTCAACCCTGAGCCAGTGAGAATCAAATTGCTGAACTGCAGGCAGCCAACAGTTAGTGGAAGTAGCCTCCAGTACTGCATTCCAACCACTGTGTCATTAAGGCTCATACATAATGAATCAGATGTTTCTCAATAGAATATTTCTATTATATCTTAAACTTTGGAGAATTTAAATATCAGTTGATGCAAATGTTCACATTTTAAAACAAAGCAATATTATATAAACGGTGTCTAGGGTGTTGGTCTTGTGGTGCAGCCAATGCCAGGTTCCCATCATTTCTACCTCTCTTGTCACCAGTATGAGATTCTTGCATGAGATTCTTGTTTGCCATTTCACTCCCTCACCCATTCCTCCCCTTCAATCCCTCCTTCCAAATCAGAATACATATTCACCAAAGCTCTCCACACATATCACATGTAAGCCACAGGAAATTGCCCTAGTCAACCCATTTGTCCCCAGTCACTCAACCATCCCAGCCATTCCAACAACAAAGACTTAGTAGCCTCTAGGGAATTAGGTCTCCTGTGATACATACAGCCAACAATCCACAATGCCACTTTTCCATATAGCGATATAGGTCACAACCCAGAATAGCTACATGAACAAGAAAGGCACCATCTGCTAGAAACGAGAAGAAGGGTCCCAGCAGGACAAAATGAGTCAAGGCTGGGAGAAATCTTCAGATTGCAGAATGAGACTTTTAAATAAATGCGGTTTTCTACAGGCTGGTGCTACCAAGAACTACTTAATAACTTATTACATCTATCCAGAACAGTCCTCTAACATACTTCCCCATGGAGCAAAATGCATTGCAACTGTCCCAATCATCACCATCATCATTGGAAGGATCTTACCTGGTCATCAGCCACATTGAAGAAGCCCCTAATAGCCCAGTAAATATCGTGCTTTTTCCCTAGTTTTGGTTTTATTGTTGACTTCAGCTCTGCTGGGACTTGCCTGAGTTGGGGACACCATTGGCAAAGCCAACTGAAATCACAACTCACAATGGATTGACCCCAGCTTCAACTCCAGGCCCAGATCTTGCCAAGACTCCAGGTGCTTCTAGGACTTTGTGGTATTCTGGGGTGCTTGGTAAGTAAGATACCAGTCTCCTTCCATCCCCACCAATGATCAAAGAAGTAAGTAGCACCACAGCAGTTGCAGAGTGCAAAATTCCTAGAAAGCACATATAACAAGACACATTATCAGACTTGAGCTCCCACTAACAACTGACACTTTCAACTGCCATTTTTATTTTTTTCCTCTCTAATGGCAGCTTAAAGTTCAAACAAGATTTCAGAGTTAAAAATGGTGATAAACTGAGCATTTCAGGGATGAAAACCAATTTTAGAACTAGTTCAAACTCAAAGAATAGAAATTGTGTTGATTAAAAAAGAATAAGCATCTATCTACCTATCTACTTACCTACCTACCTATCTCAAACTAAATGGCATCAGAGATCAGTTGAAATTTGATACATAAAGTCAAGTGGAATCTGTTGCCATTTCCATTAAGTTCTCTTGAGAAATACTTGGAATCATTATCAAGATTTGTTGTATCTTAGAATATGTGTCTTACTTGATAGTATGATCATACATAATCTCTAGTCTACATCACAGGCTCCAAATTAACAGACTGCAAGATCATAAACAAAGAGTTATGACCTCTTAATATGATAAAACAGCAGGAAGAAAAAATATGAGAGCAAAATTATTTCAAATATGACATTTTTAAAAATTGGTTATTTCAGAGATGGAGAAAGCATAAAACATATGAAACTAACTGACTTTGTTAGTGTTCATAAAACATTTTAAAAGAATTTATTGAAATTTAGTTTAAATTAACATACACACTTTCCTTTTAATAAAGAATTCACATGGTAAGAGTGGGGAATGATGCTAAGATGGAGGGAGGGAGGGAGGGAGGGATGAAAGGAAGGAAGGAAGGAAGGAAGGAAGGAAGGAAGGAAGGAAGGAAGGAAGGAAGGAAGGAAGGAAGGAAGGAAGGAAATATTCTGGACAATCAAGCCGTTATTAAGAAAGTTTTCTGAATTATTATAGTATACTTTCTTTATAATTCCCGTGCTTCATTCCAGAAACCATACCCATCATATACATGCATACACATTAAACTTAACATACATGAAGAAAACATAATAAAATGTTTAAGTCCTTTGATCCAAAGGACACACTTGTGCAGCAGGAATTGGCAACTTTTCATAGCTAGAAACCACACTGTATATTTCAAAAATGACCTCAGGGCATCACAATAACATCATGATAGGTTTGGTGAACCTATTTCATGGCTTTTGTTTATTAAAAAGCAAAAATATACATTGCAGCCATCCAGCCATTCTGAAGACAATAGAGAATAACAAAAATGGTGCTTATATATGACCTGGAGAACCCACTCTGGAGAACAATAAACCATTTGAACTCACAGGAATTACAGAGTAGATTCTCCACAGCAGAGCATTTTCTGTGTTTCCAATTAGATTTAATTTCTCTGTAGACATCTGTAGAAATAAAAACCATACTACAGTTGACTAGTCATATGGTGCAGAAATAACACCAACAACAAAAAGATAATCCCCTTCACACCTGGGGACATCCATATTTTTTCCCATTTAATTATGAAAGAAGGGACACAGGTAATGATGAATTGCCATTGCATGGTTCATGTTATAACTTTGGCTGTAGAGCACTTTTGAGTTGTTCCAAGCAATTTGAAATTAATTTTTTTTTAAAGGACAGAAGTCTTTGGATAATCAAAGAACACATAAATAAAAATGCTCAGCCGCCCACTAAAATATGTTCAAAGTATGACACTAATGCTTTGTACTGTTTCATCACAACTCTAAAGTGAAGATAAGCATTAATGAGATTCTTCCAATGAAAGTCCAGAAAAGTAGCAGAAACAGAAATGAAGGGAAAGAAAAGGAAAAAGGAAAAAGGAAAGGAAAGGAAAACAAACAAACCCTGGAAAATATGACTAGTTACTATGAAATCATCACTACTTGGTAGGTGGCTTAATAAAATGTGTACAGTAAAATTGGTATAAAACAGCAGGATTAAAGAAATCATGATTCTCTACCATATATTGCTATGCAAATTATATTTCTTGCTGAGTTCTGGCATTCATAAATCTGTGGATTAAAAGCAACAAAACAAAACAAAAAGGAAGTGTCAAGGAATTTTGAAACTGCAATTCATTGTACTTACAAGTAACAGTAAATGATCCTGATATAATTCATTTTTAAAGAAAGACATTGAGCTATTTGCAGAACTGTTTACATTAGAACAAAGCTTATAATGCAATCTTCTACATATCTCCTTAAAAATAAATTACATTTACTTGCAGGAAGTATATATCAGCTTTAATTTTACCTAAATGAAAAATCTTTTTAGTAAGCATCTTTACTGATGCCTTTTTTATAATTGTAGAGAAATGTACTAATAATACTTTTCCCTGATTAGTCAATGTGTGTACATACAGTTATATGTTATACATACATATGAAACTCCCTACCCCCAAAGAGATGTGATGAATAAAATAATTACTGATGAAATGGGAAAATACAGTTTTAAAGTTTATTGCTTTGAATCTTTTTCAAGCGCACAGAGCTTCCAATAAATTGAAAATGTTAACAGAATACCAAGGTCTTCAATGAGAACAGTAATATTTTCTTTAAAGTCATAAAATGCATAGGTTATCCATGCTCTTGAAACAGTCACAGGAGAGCAAAGTTCTGAAATTGCTCAAAAGGAGTTTTTGCCAGTTTAATATATAAAGCATATAAATGTTCATAAAATCAATCATTTCTTAGAAAGTGTGGAAATTAGCTTCTTATTGATTATGCCTAGTTATCTGTTATGTTTGTGACAACACAAAAATGAGTAAAAGCTTGCTTCCATGGATTTACTGTCCAATAAATAATTCCTGGTCATTCATTATTGATTATAAAACTTTTATAATCATTTCACTTTCTTTCTTTCATGTTATCAGCAGCAGCTTCAAAGGGAGAACAATTTACCCTATCAATTTCCAGCTGACTTACTGCATGCAGGCTGCAAGACTAAAAGACCAACTCATAGCATAAAATGCATGTTATCAAAATACACAGAAGACCACAGTATTTGTACCTTCACTGTTGATTTGTATTCATAACATATTCCAACTCTTCCAGGGGACAGAGAACATTGCTGGGGAAAGTCAACCCATCTCCTTCCTATTTTCCTTCTGGACAATCAGGGGACAACAAGATGGGAGAGTGCAGGGTGGCCAGGAGGACAGAGTTGGGAGAAGATAGGTGGACAGGGGGAGTTGAGACAAGTGCAACAAGTTAGGAGAAGTGGGAGATCCCCACCCAACATCTAACAAATCTAGAGCTGGTTTGGTCTAATGCAGAGATCTCCAAACTTGGCAACTTAAAAGACTGGTGGACTTAACTATGCTATGCTGGCTGGAGAATTCTGGGAGTTGAAGTCTTAAAGTTGCCAAGTTTGGGGACCCTTGGTCTAGTGGTTAAGGCACCAGGCTAGAAACTAGGACACTCTGAGTTCTAGTCCTGCCTTAGACATGAAAACCAGCTGGGAGACTTTGGGCCAGTCAGCCCAACTCACTCATAGGGTTGTTGTCAGGGGTGGGATTCAAAAATTTTTAACAACTGGTTCTGTAGGTGTGGCTTGGTGGTCATGTGACTGGGTGGACATGGCTTGGTGGTCATGTTATTGGCTGGGCGTGGCCAACTCAATATCACTCACATCGAGGCATGCATCTCCTCGCCTGGCCTCTCATGACTGTGGGGATGCTGCAGCAGTTGTAAGTGTGAAAAATGGTCATAAGTCACTTTTTTCAGTGCCACTGTAACTTTGAATGGTCACTCCACACAAGCAAAGTACCACAAAGGAGGGGGGAAAAACTCCAGAGACATTCCTGAGATGGGAAGTCTAGTCCTGCCAAGAACGTAATAAGGGTAACAGAGAGGCAGTTTCTGTAAGCAACACCAGAATGTTTCCTTCCTGCCTTCCTTACAGGGTTAGGCCAATGATTTCTTCTAACAACTCTGAACTGCTTAGAATGTTAACAACCGGTTCTAGCGAATAGGTGCAAACTGGTAGAATCCCACCCCTGGTTGTTGTTATGGGGAAAAAAGGAGGAGGAAGGAATATTAGGTAGTTTCACTACTTGAATTATTTATAGAAATAATAAAGGTGGAATAAAAATAAATACATTTAAAAAAATAAAAAATTGCAGCCAGGACTACTGGAATTTCCATTGGTAAATTGTATGGTCATGCAAAGTCTCATTTAACAATTGCTTTATTTAGTGATGGAAATTCTGGCCCCAATTAGGACTATTAAGCAGGGACTAGCTGTAATCTTATATTTAAATAATTTAGCCTCAAATATTTAACTTTTAATCTAGTTGTTTATACTTTATTTTGCTGTTTTATTTTCCCCCAATTTAATCAGAAATGTCCCTGTTTTTCCATCTGACTCTCTGGAAATCCTATTTCAAAAATGGCCTGTGACCTTAATAAAGAAGATATTAAAACATAACTGTACATGTCAACAAAGCAAAGAAATGTTATATGTATATTGATTTAAAAATAAGACAGAATTCACGGCCTGCTGTTCTGTACCTTTGAAGGATCAGAGAAAGAGGAGGTATCTTCATAAGTCCCTAAGGAACAGCACCCTGCCTCAGAGATCAGCAGGGAGAGCCTGGGCCTGACTTGGTTGTAGAGCCTTGGAGCAGCAGGAAGCAGCAATGAGGGATATGACTTCCTCCCAGTCCTCAGTAGGACTGAGCAAAGGGCAGAACAAAAGAGGTCTGCATGGCTCCATGTGAAGCAAGGGCCTTCCCACCGGTGATTGCCTGTACATGTAAGGGGTGGGACCGGGATGAGATAAAAACAGAAAATTTTCTGGAAACCGTAGGCTTTTGCATTTAATCTCCATGTTATGAAGTTCCTTATTTAAAAAAAAATGTTTGTCCTTGATAACCAAGGGCTATAAAACTCACCTTCCATCTGTATGATCAGTAGTCTAATAAAAACAATGCTATATCGCCTGGCTTCCGGTTTGCAAGGCTTCGGCGGTGGCAGGAATCCGCGATTGTGCGTGGTTCCTGCTGCTCTCGCCGCCGAAGTGCCTCCGATCCAGCTGGATCTGGAGGATATGGTTGCCCCATAGAGGCAACCGAAGATAGAGGAGATCTGGGTAGGGGCTTGGGACTATCGCAAACCCCCTCCTCAGCCAGCTAAACTCCTTTTTCCCAAGGCGGTGGGGCGGCGATCAGCAATGGCCGCCACAAAGAAGCCTGCAGCCGGGTAAGATTGTGCAGGAGGAAGTCAGAGAAAGTGAAAGTTTTTGGCTGAACCTGGACAACAAGGAACCTTTAAACACCCTGGAAATTTAATGGCTTGAATGATACATTGTTTCCCAAGAAGACTGTAAAAGCTGCAGAAGAAAATTTGAAAGGGAAAGTTATTTTCTCTCACTCTCCCTCCCCACGGAAATTGCAGATGGAAATCTGAAAAACCTGCTTGGGCACAGAAGGTAACAAACTTGAAATTTAAAGCCAAGGGGATAAAAGATTTCTGAACATTGGAATTAAAAATTAATTTTTTTTTTTGCTATAAGTGGAAGGGAAGAGGTAAAGAACTTATTTTAAGATTGTACTGAAGGAGATTGCTTGGAGTTTATAAGACCAGAAATAAATGGCAATAAGACTTCTAAAAAATTACTTTGGAACTGTGTAATTGAATTCTACCCCGGGAAGAGAAAATATAAAAAGAAGAAAGTGCTAAATGAAACAGTTTGTTCTGATTTGGATTGCTTTGTGACTTTGGGATTTTTGGGAACTATTTCTTGAAAGATTAAAAACATTTGGGTTGTTCTTTAAAAAAAATGGCATTATCTGTTGAAGAATTGCAAATGGAATTTCAAAAGCTAAAAGAAGAGGAACAAGAAGGCAAGGGCTCTTCTGGATCTATTTTTCATTTTTTAGAAATGGCGATTTCTACCTACCAAGAAATACAACAACAAGCAGGCTGGGATGAAGAAGAAGAAGCCATCTTTAATGGACAAATAATCTTAGTTGAGGAAGAAAAAAAAGGGGGGGAAAGAAAATGGAGAACTCAGAACTTAAAAAAGCAACCAAGAAAGGGAAAAATAAGATGAAAAATCAATACAATGTCAGAAAGCAACAGAAAAGAGAAATACAACAGAGAGGGAAGATTAAGAGAGTGGAGTTTGAGAGATGGGGGGGGGGGCAAAAAGGCTAGAATTGATAAGAAAGGAAGGGAAAAAGGAAAGAGAAGTCATAAAGGTTTAAAACAAGATGTTAAAAAACAGGTTTTTTTCAGAGACAAAGGGTAAATATAATTTTAAAAAATGATTCTGCAAAAGTACATAAGACTGTATTGTAGATATTAGTATTTGAAATCGAGTTAGAAAACTGAAATATTATATGAGTTAATATTGCATTAAAGGGAATGTATAAAAATGTTTAAGATTTAACAATAGAGTTTAACTTCCTATGGAATATTGTTTTTACTATATTATAAACTTAATTCTCTTTTTTTGTTTTATTATTCTAAAATGTAGTACTTAGAATGTACTAAGCAGAATCAATATGGAAATTATGTATTATTTTAAGTGTTAAATTTAGGGGAAAGATAAAAAGTTGTCATACTTCAACCAGCGATTACAGGAGAAATATTGTATTAGAAAGAAAAGATAAATAGATAATTGAAAGAGAACGGACAAAAGATGCAAGTATAATTATTTAAACTGAGATGAAATAAATAAAATAGAATTAAGAGAGTGAATAGAAGAGAGAAAATATATAGAAAATATAGAATGTTAAATAAGATATGAAATAGTATATTAATTGAGCATGAATTTGATTTATGTCTGTACAAAAAGATGTAACCTGGGGTAAGCCGCTTTCCAAAAAGAAGTTTTATGTATTTATGTTTTGTGTTTGTTTGTCTATGTTTGAATTAATAAAACTCTAGAAGAATGTTGGAAGAGAATAACGAAATTGTAAATAAGACAGATGGATACAATGAATATATACAATCTAAGGCAAAAGAAATATAATTGAATAGAAGGAAAGGGAGAAATAAAGAGAAGTTGGGAAAAGATATGAAGTTGAACAGATAAGATAAATATACATATTAAATTGTGCTTGTATGGAAATGTGATAATTTGGAATTATCCTGTCTTTAAATAAGATGTTTTATTTGTTTTTCAGAAAAGATGTCGTATGTTATTATATTCTATGTTTTGTTTGTTTGTGTATTGTTTTTAAAAATTAATAAAATTTGTTTAAAAAAAAACCAATGCCATATCATGTCAACATATTGCTAGCAATAATAACAGTGATCAAATTTAATCAAAACTAGTCCATTCATCCATCACTGCATCATCATTTTTCATTGGGAGTAGAAGTAGCTTCTGACTTCCTACCAGTGTTGAAAGGTGTCAAAATGCCTTTCCTTCGAGGATTCAATTTTCCTGCTGGGAGAGCTCCGGCGCAAGGATACAGACAACTGCTTGAAAGCTGGGTCTTTTTATTTTTCAGGAAGGCGAGGGACAGCAAGAAGTCTGTGTTCCTGGCTAGCTGGCTTCTTATGCTAAGTCCCTGGTTTTTATACCCTTTTCTCCCTTTCTCCCTTTGTGAGTTGATTTCGTGTGAATGTTTGTATTTGTGCTTAATGTTTCAAATCCTGTTTGAGTTTGTCTTTATTCCCGCCGGAGGGCAAACTCCGTGGGGTACAGAAGGCAAACTCTGCGGGGTGGTTAGATTGTATTATTGGTTTTTTTTCCTAATCTCTTTTAGCTTTATAATGTTTTTTTTCATATTTGTTTTGTGGCAATCTCCTGTCTGTAATTTATATTTTTTTGTGTCTTTTGTCTGTTTGTTTTTCTTATTTGGTATGTCCTGTGTTTGTAAGGGTTTCCTTTTCTTATTTGTCTAGTTTTCTTAATTACTTAAGCTTTTGTCTATAGGGATTCTTTAATACCTTTTATTTGATTCCTTTTCCTATGTAAGTTTGTTTTATGGCTGGCCTGATGTTCCCCTTGGGCTTTTCCTGTTTGAGTGACACTACTGCCTTTGTGAAGTTCCCTTTCCACACCAGCTTTGCTATTGCTTGTAGAAAGCTTGCAGAAATGTTGGAAATGTTCCTTCCTTCTTCCCTCCCTCTCTCTTCCTTCTTTTCTACCTTTCCCTTTCTTCCACCCTCCCTCCCACATCCTTACTGTTCCTTCCTCTCTCCCTCCTTCTCCCCCCGACTTCCTTTCCCCTTCCTCCTCCTTGCTTCCTTCTTTCCTCCCTCGCACCCACCCTCCCTCCCTCCCTTTCTCTTCTTCCCTTCCCCTTCCCCTTTTCTTTCCCCTTCCCTTCCCAGCCGGGAGGTAAATGGCTGCTGTTGGGTAGGGGATAGAATAAGAGTGCATTAAGTGGTTGGAAATACTGGCAGGAGGACTGGCAGAAGGGGATTTTTATCTGAGCTAATTGCAACTTCCCTGGCAGGATTGGGAAGATGCAATACATCTGCAATATATCAAGTTCTTCCAGTTTCTCCATTCACTTGTGGGTAACTGTCAGGGAACTTTGGAAAGAAAGATCATATGACAGGGGTTGACCATGGCAGCAGTATTAAAGTGGCAACAACTTCCCCAAATTTCATTCCCTTGGAGCAGGGGTCTTCAAACTTGACAGCTTTAAGACTTGTGGACTTCAACTCCCAGAATTCCTCCTCCAGTCATGTTAGCTCAGGAATTCTGGGAGTTGAAGTCCACAAGTCTTAAACTTGCCAAGTTTGAAGATCCTTGCCTTGGAGACTTTCAGGAGTATATAGATTTGTCCATTAAAACTTAGCTTCTCTATGCATAGCCTGCATTAAGCATTGAAAGGATGGTATTTGGGAATCACAGATAATGGCGGAGATGATGACTGTGATGATACAACGCAGTTTAAAAACAAAAGCTCAAGTTAAGTGATAACAGTGATATATCACAAGATAAACATCAGTCTGGAAATATCAGATTACAGTATCAACTAGAATCTCTGAATGGCTATGATAACAAAGAAAAAATTGTCTATCATTTGCCATCTCTATATAACCATTATTAAGCAGGGCTAGACCAACATATTTTGCTCATTTTATTGTTTGGGAGTCAAGTGTGGATAGTGGTGGAAATTAGAGGCAAATGATAAGTAGCAAACTATTTCAACTGCAGTTTTAAAAATTAAAGCCAGCATCCTGACCTGACCTGAAAGGAAATGCAGCTTGGAGCACACATTGGTTGCCTTCTCTGCCAGCTGAAGTTTTCTGATACTCTTCAAGGTCTGCTTCAGGTAGAGCACAGAGTGGAAGTCCAATTTGGGGGAGAGTCAGGCATAAGTAGGGACATGGTGGCTCAGTGGCTAAGACGCTGAGTTTGTCGATCAGAAAGGTCAGCAGTTTGGCGGTTAAAATCCCTAGCATCACATAACAGAGTGAGCTCCTGTTACTTGTCCCAGCTTTTGCCAACCTAGCAGTTCGAAAGCATGTAAAAATGCAATTAGAAAAATAGGGACCACTTTGGTGGGAAGGTAATAGTGTTCCATGCACCTTCAGTGTTTAGTCATGCCAGCCACATGACCATGGAGATGTCTTTGGACTGAGCTGGCTCTTCGGCTTTGTAATGGAGATGAGCACCACCCACTAGAGCCAGAAACGATTAGCACATGTGTATGAGGTGAACCTTTACCTTTACCTAGGGCATAAGTAACTGTAAGCAGGGCCTGCCAATCTAAAAGGGGGCACAACCGGCACACAAGATGAAGTTGAGCAGAGCCCCCCCACCCAGCCGCCACCTGTTCATTGGGCATGAGTCATGAATCCAGGAGGAACCCCCAATTACAGATTAGATGCTCGGTCCATCTGGGCCCAGGGAAACCCATCCAGCTCCAAAGATGGCACAATCCTAGGACCAGTGTGCTCCAAATCTAATGCCACTCAGTCTTGACAGGTTCAGCTGAAGCCTGTTGTTCCCCATCCAGGCCCTCACAGTTTCCAGTCAGCAGGATAAGATGTTCACTACAGGTAGTCCTCAACTTACAACAGTTTATTTAGTGACCGTTTAAAGTTACAACGGCATTGAAAAAAGTGACTTATGACTGTTTTTCACAGTTATGACCTTTGCAGCATCCCTATGATCAAAATTCAGATGCTTGGCATCTGAGGTAGCCATTCAATTTGTGATTGTTGCTATGAAAGTCACAAAAATTCCCTTTTGTAACTTTCTGACAAGCAAAGTCAATGGGGAAGCCAGATTCACTTAACAACTGGTTACGAAATTATCAATTGCAGTGATTCCCTTAACAACTAAGGCAAGAAATGTCATAAAAATTGGGACAAAGCTCACTTTACAAATGTCTTACTTAACAACATAAACTTTGGGCTCAACTGTGGTCATAAGTCAAGGACTACCTGTATTCAGTTTTTCATCCCTGCTCTCAAACGTTTACCAGAATTTAGGAAGAAGGGATTAGTTTAGCAGTCACGCACACACTCCAAACACATATAGGTTATTTTTCTTTGAAGTGAATTCTCAAACACCAGGATTGCCACAATGATGTTCTGGAAACATCTGTGTTAAAATTGAACAGGATGGTTCTATGCCATAAATCAGGTCTTTTTCAGGCTTAAGCAACAAAAAGAAAACATTTAAGATTGGGTTTCTACCATGTTGAAAATAAAATGCTTATTCATGCTGTTTTTAATGGGAGAGCTCCTCTTTGAATGCTACAAAAGTCACCAGCAATGGTTCTTCTAATAGCTGCCCAACGATTTGGAAAGGATATAGAGACTGTTTACTCTAAACAGATCAATTGCCATTTGACAATGGCACCCGGTTTTCCAGAATAGAGTCCTCAGTGACCAGCTACAGAAATGCATGATTTTAAATGGTGGTTGCTTTGCTTTGGCTTAAAAAAAAAAATCCGATGTAAATGATTTAGTTTTCTATTGCTCTTTATTTAACTATGGTAATTATCTTATTAGTTTTTACAAAACAAACAAATGTAGATGCATATTTGTGTATGCATATATGTGTAGTATTTGTATATGTGTATGTGTGTGTGTGTATTATATTTTAAAAATGTGTCAAAGCTGCCATTAAATAATAGGTGTAATAAATAAACCTCAGAAGGAACTTCTTCAGGAAAAAAAGAATCTCTTGGTAAGAAATGTAAGTATCCCATTAATTATGATCCAGAAGTTATTTGGATTTGCCAATCCTTCACCCCTCAGAATGCCAATATACTTCCTAATGTTTGGGGGTTCTTTTTGTCCATATCAAATTATGTCTGATACCACTCCCCTCTCTGGATTTCAGACAGCTTTGATGCCATTTCTTGGCATGCCATACCTCAGGCTTAGTTGAGGCAGATCCTGTTATTAGCACAATTATGTTCGGAGGAAGAGAGACAGCCATTCCATTATTTCTGGGATTTGCAGGTGTCTTTGGGGAAACAGCCTCACTCGCTATATGGATCAATGGTAAGTGAACCACCTTAGCTCACTAGTTCTAAATACCTTAGGAAGGTGTTTCTGGATAAGGAGAAAATTGCAGCAAATCCTAGGAAGAAAGAAAAAAAAGAAAGAGAGAGAGGACAGAGGGAGAAGGGAGGGGGTGAAGGGAGGGAGAGAGGGAGAAAGGAAGGAAGATTGCATCTCAACAGTAAGGGACAAAAGAATGCACACTTCAGACTGCATGAAACTGGGATGACAAAAACCATAAGTACAAAAACATGAATGCACCATAGTGGATAATTCAGACCTTCCCAATTCCAGGAAGAAAGGTGTGTTTGGTAAATTGTGAAAACTAAGTTTGAATACTTGATTCTATAATTAACTTCATATGTTAATGGATCTTTCAAGGAAGTTATTGAAAATACAAATCCCAAAGGAAACTTCTTTCTTTGTAGAAGAGCACTGATATAGTTTCTATGAACTTCTTGAACTGTATGAAAATTATTAATACTAGTTATTTTGTACAAGAAATATTGGACCTCTACTAATGTAAAGACAAATCAGAGAACATATGGAACCATAGTGAAATTTAGCTAAATCTAGCATTATCAGGATTGGCCGACGACGATCGTCTGGTGCGTTTCCTCGCGCTGGCGGTTTTCACTGAAACGGCAGCTCCTTGCTTCCCGGCTCCACCGGCTCTCGAGATCTCGGTCGCGGTTCCTCGGGGGTGTTGTCGCGTCTGGTGTTGTCGCGTCTCCTCGGGCTGCCGTCTCGGTGTCGGGGGCTGTGGTTTCGTTTGAAACGGCAGACCTTGGCGATGTGGCCCCGCTTGTCGCAATGCCGGCATATCGCATCGAAGAACCGGCATTCCGACCGCGGCTGCTCGCCGCCACGGCCGGCACACTGAAACTTTGATTTTCGGTTCCGTGGTTCGCGCCGGTCGCGCCCGTCTGCAGCCAGTAGACGTCTTCCTCGCTGCCTCCCCGATTCGGAGGGGATTCGAGGTCGCCGTGGTGCGTGGATGCGGCCGCTCGGTGGTTGATTTCGGGCGATTCTCGGGGTCGCAGTCGTCTCGGCCGTGGCGGGCCGCTCCGCGGTGCTGGCTTGCCGCAATTGGGCCACTGATTTCCGGTCGCCTCTGCTGCGGTGGCTTCGGCAAGAGCGTCGGCGAGGAGATGTCGCCCTTGCCATGATCCGACTCTGTAGGACGGGGTCCCTGAGGCCGAGGACGACGCGGTCCCGCAGGGGCTTCATCGAGATCGGTGAACCCGCACAGGCCCCGAGGTCCCTGAGGTCAGCCACAAAGTTGCTGACACTCTCGCCTTGCTTCTGGTCGCGGCGGTAGAACTTGTGCCGGCGGATGAGGGTGGGCACGGCGGGCGCATAGTGGCTCCTCAGCAGCGGTTCGAGATCGGCCCAGTCCATGGCCTTCACGTCGAGAGGCTTGGCGAGGGCTTTTGCCATTTTAAACACTGCGGGCCCGCAGTGCGTGAGGAAAACGGCTCGTTTTCTCTGCCCATTCGCGTCCCTGAGGTTGCTACTCTCCAAGAACATGAGGAATCTGTCTATGTATGATTCCCAGTCCTCCTGTAGCTTGGTTGAAGGGAGCGGGTGGCACGTGCCGCTGGCCATGCTGCCGGTTGCGGTTCCGTGGCCACGTGCGGTGTGGGACTTGTTTTAAATCCCACCTCGTCGCCAGTGTCGTATCTCTCATACGAACAAAGGACGCGAGGCAGTGACTTGGTTCAGCTCATTTATTTGGGAAAAATACAAGTGGGGCTGTCGGGAAGAAGCGCGGCTTAAAGCATTTTGCGCCAAGCGCTGTGGTTAATTGGGGTCGTTGAATCGCCCGCGATCGGCTCAGCCAATCGCGGTCGATTCCGAACGACCAATCAGTGCCGCGCACTCAGCCAATCCGGTGGCCGTGCGCTTTGGCCAATCCGGGCTGCGGATTTTGAGTATGCAAATGTCTGTACAGAACAAATCCTAAATTTGTTTCACATTATTTTTGCTGCTAAATAAGCTTCAGATTAAAAATCTCTTTCTTACATTAATCTGTAATAAATAGTAAAGAAGAAAGTAAAGAAAGCAGAACTAGGGGAAAACATTTTTGATATAGATTCAGATTTAAAGAGAATTCAGAGAAGCTTTGACTAAAAGACCGTATTGTATGCATTTGGTCAGCATTTTTAAAGGTTCAATTGCTTTTATCCACATAACAGCATTTGGAAAAAAAAAATGCTTGTAGTATGTCCTTGAAGGCCATTGCAAGCATTCTATACATGATGGTCTGCAAAATTCCTAGGCCATGGTAAGTATAAAAGATATATTCTCGTAAGTACTGTGTATTGAACTCTTCTGGTGCCTGAGTAGCTGATACATTATGAAAGGTGACATCTTATTACATGCTTCTTTTCTAGTAGCAAAATGACTGGAAAAGAAAAAGATTTTACTTCTTAGGGTGTCCCTTTTCTTCCCATATAGTAAAGATCCAGAAGGATTGTATTTTCAACTTTATGAAAGCAGAAATGTTGAGTCTCATTGGTCAACCACTGAAGGCTCTGGTTACATTTTTTTTATTCCGGTGGCTGAATATCCTAACACTTATACACACCCACACACCCTTTTGCATTGTTAAATGACATTGTAATGGTCTCTAAATTTATGCTTTTCTCACAACATATTTATTTCAGTAACACACTATTATAATATCTTTTTCAAAACCAAAGATGCAATCCAATAAGCCCCTCTCCAAACCAAGGCTATATCAATCAACATATACCATCACCCCCTTTTTTCCCCCACTCCCTATGGACATTTGTCCAGTATTCTCTTGCTGCCATCAGGGAATGGGGGGGTCAATCAGAAGACTGTAACATGGATGGCTCAAGGGACTTGTTGATGATGTGAAGCTGGTCTAAACTTATTTCTATTCTAGGTCTCACCATGAGAGGAGATCAGTGTTCTTATCTTAAAGAGATTCTCTCAGCCTTTGGTGTCATTCAAATACAACTATTCTATTATGTCACAAAGAGGAGGCAGCCTATCAGTGACTAGTAGGACTCCAATTGGCTCACTCTTGGGTCTATTCTTCTCATCTAGCTCTGTGCTTTTCTGGCTAGCTGACTTTGACTGCAAGATGGAACACAGTCTTATGTGACAACCTTTCTTTTTTTAAATTAAGGGAATATCAAATTTCTGCATCAGATTCCACTGAGAGTTCTTCCCCACCATCAGCTCTTTTACCCTTCTGTCTCTTTGTCATTATGAGGTACTGCAGAATCAGGCTGCTGCATAACAAAACTGACAAAAGTACAGGGGTCTGAATACTTTCTGAATGCTGTATGTGTGTATTATTTATGTATATATTTTGACAGTGGGCATCCAAATTTCATTTTTAAATGTGTGCCAGAAAAAAGTGACAATAAAGGCCTTATCTTATCTTATCTTATCTTATCTTATCTTATCTTATCTTATCTTATCTTATCTTATCTTATCTTATCTGGATAGAACACTAATATCCAGAGTCACATTTGAGCTGAGTAGCAAAGCAAACATTAATCCATACTTTGACATTAATCTGGATAACCAGCTAATGAATTGACTCCCCTTTGCGGACAAGTGAGAAGGCGATTTTTTACTTCAGACTTCTTCAGCCTTCTTCTTCTTTTTCTTCAGCGTTTGTCTCGCGCTCGGGCGAGGTCCGCTAATGTCCTTGAGTACTGCTTCCACACCTCTCTGTCTGCCACGTGTGTCGGGTCTGCCTTCGCGATCTCTAGATCGGCCTTGATCGTGTCCATCCAGCGTTGTTTAGGTCTACCTAAAGTCTACCGTTGTTTAGGTCTACTTCAGACTTCTTCAGCCATTCTCTTAATTCACAGTTCTTTACTGAGCCACAGTAAAGTAGAGACTTTTGCTGTCTCTAACTTGTGCTGTGGACTGTGCATTTTTTATCGCTATGTCTCTGCCAGCTAATTAATGGAGTCTTGCCAGCAAACCACAAAATCAAGTTGTGCCTAATTATCAGAAGATCCCAAAGAACATTTCAAAAAAATCATTTCAGTAAAATCCCTGCAAGTATCCAACTGAATCTTGGCAAGACAAGTGTCCTCTAAATGGTCATTATCCCTGATATTTCCACCCCAATTCACTCCCCCAAATAGCAATAGCAATAGCATTTAGATTTATATACCACTTTGCAGTGCTTTTCAGCTCTATCAAACTGATTCACAGAGTCAGCATCTTCCCCCAACAATCTGGGTCCGCATTTTACCCACTTCAGAAGGATGGAAGGCTGAGTCAACCTTGAGCCTGGTGAGATTTGAACTGCCAAATTGCAGGCAGCTGGCAGGCAGCAGAAGTAGCCTACAGTAACCACTCTAACCACTGCGCCACCATGGCTCATTGGGTATATTTTGCCATTTTCTCATCATAGCCAATGGAAATTTTCTTTCTTTGTTTTATATTTAATCAAATTTTGGAACAGCTCAGACTGAATCATTTTGTTCTCCTAACTCAAACTCAATTTAAATTTCCAATGTAAATTGAATCAGAGTTGATTCATGCCTGGTAAACAGCCTTTGAACTCTTTAAGCTTCTTCCTGAACTACTTGACTCTTAACATATACATAACTGCAGCAAACATTTTTTATTTAGTAGTATCATTCAATTGTTTGGCACCCCTCTAAGGACTGAACAGCATAATACCAATTGGGCAAGTATTGACTCTGAAATGACTTGTATTTACTGAGCTTCTAATGCTTCATGTATGTTCAAAATCTGTATCTTCATGTTTTTCCGAACCCATCCAATTATATTTATTTCATCTTCTAAACAAATGTACGGTCAAAGATTTACACCATTGAATCATTTTTAAATCAGGAAAATAGAGGCAACCTGGGAAATAGTAAATGATCGGAATTCTCTAGGTCAACATTTCTGGATAACCTCCCTGTAGCCCAAGGCAACATGTAAATTAAGAAACAAGACAGACTAGATGTAGTGGAGCATGTGCTTATATGTTTACAATTCCATTTATCTTATATAAGCAACTAAAGTTTTGTACCTCACAGGACTAATTAAAGGCAAAACCACACTGTAGTCTGATGCTATAAATATGTAGACAGGAAGAAAAAGTTTCTGCAAAAAATAATGTTGAAAAGAAGGTTGTAGGGCCTAAGAAAGGTTTGGCTTTAATTGCTATATTGCTTTCTAATTATTCTCATAGAAAAAGATGGAAAGTCAAAAGAATGGAAAATGTTCTCAATTGAAAATGAAATGCTAACTAACTGGTTGGCATGGCAGCCATTCCCCATGCTGCCAAGTGAGCTATTAATATTCAGGACAGAGAGCAGGGATTCTGGCATTTGAAGTATGTAGGACTGGATGAATTTATATCAAAACCATTTGATTTTTTTTTAAGTAAAGAAAAAATGCATCCAAGTAAACGAAGATGGCTCCAGTGGCTCCGTGCTGCACTAGGAACCATACAAAATAGTCTAAGCTTGTCAAGTAATAGAAATGGACAAAACTGACAGCATTCAGAAACACATGTCTACTTCCCAACAAGTCAAAACATATTGTTTTCAATTAGATGAATACTGATAGAAACTATTATCCATGTAAATGCATACAGATTATAAGAACTATTCACTCATAACCGGGAAATTCATTAGGACTCTCAAACTAGGTGATATAACATTAGTTAAAACCCTCCATGTACATGTATTTATTTATTGCATTTTATCCACACTTTATTTACTTTACAAATATATAATACTGCTACCTCCTCATATTTTCCCATATGTGGTTGGTTTAGCTGAGAGAGATGACTGGCCCAAAATCACCAGCCAGCTTTTGGGCTTAAGGTGAGACTAGAATTCATGGTCTCCTAGTTTCTAGGCCAGAACCTTAACCATTATACCAGACTAGCTCTCTGATAGGTTACTATCAGAGGCAATCAAAATAAAACATCTTTGGATTTTCCTGGAAAAACTCATCTGTATTCTTGTGGATAATTATGTGAAATATTTTTTCAGTGTGTGATGGCAATAAAAAATACAAATTCCAATGATTAAGAAAGAGATTGAAGAAGAATTAGAGACTGAATATTGAAAATAAAGTGTGCAAGAAGGCTTCTCGCATAACAAGAATTCTCCCTTTGCATTTTTTTATTTGCCTGTCTTTTGGAAGGTCCCCCAACTTTATATTACTGACATTAAGGATATGAAAGGCAGCAGTGGGGTGGATGGAATAACTTTATTTTTTCCATTTTGAATCAAATTCCTTGTTTATAATTCTACACCCTGGCTTCATGCAGAATAAATCTACATTTTTGGAGTTGTCCTGTTATATTAGAGCTAGAGGCACTCAATGAAATTGATTAGCAGAAGAATGAAGACTAACATAGATACTACATCTTCACATAATGCATAATTAACTTGCTAAATCTACTGACACAATTTGCAACGATAGCATTGGTATAGATATTTTTAATTGGGACTTACACATAAAGGGTAGGCCTACTGAGACAGTATAGCTAATTGGAATTTATGTGTTTAGAATCAATATACCACTAGATAATCAGATGCTGGGGATAAACAATAGGGAAGAACTACTGGCTTCAATTTCTGCAAGGAAAACCTAGTTGGCCACTGTTGGAAACTGGAGGTCAAATCCAATAAACGTTTCATCTTCTCAATATATTTAAAAATGACAGCTTTTTTCTCCTCCCAATTAGCAGAAAATCATAGTCCATATTTTTTAGTGTATATTTGACTCTCAAATATATTCTTCCATGGCAGAATATTTGTTTGCAGACAGAGCTGCTACTTTTGTTTGAAAGCTTTCATTCAATTGCCTAAATTTACTACATCAGTTATATTTGACAAAAAAATCTTTCCAAATATGTGTCCGTTTTACAAAAAGAAATTTGAGAAACTCTGTTCTTGATATATGATACTACTTTTAAGTCCTAAATTATTTCTGCTTATATTCCTGACAATACAAAATTAAAATACTTTGTAAAAAAAGAGAGGAAATAAATTTTGAGAGCTTGTATGACTTATATATATATAATATATATCGTACAGCCTGGAAAGTGATTATAGCTAGAATTCAATGAGCTCTTTTCTAAGAATAAGCCCCCCTAATTGTAGTGCATTCATCTCTAAGAACGCAATGTGGCATCATGTCAAATGTAGGTCCTCACTTAACAATGGCAGTTGGAATTGCCATTTCTGTTGTAAGGAATAATATCATATGGCTGCATCGCTTTGTTGTGCAATTTGCCATTATTAAGGATTGTGTGTCATTAAGTGAGAACCTCACAGGACTGTGACTTGCAACTTTCTGCCAGCTTCTAACAAGCAGTATCAGTAGGGAAGCTGACAGGAAGTTGCAAGCCTGATCAAGACAGGCCTTTCTGTAGGTAATTTATAAGCCAGCAGTTGGGTGAGTGTTACAGGGGGCAATTTGGTGGGGAAAAGGTTGCAGTATCATGAAGTAATGACTAGTGGGTGGGACGTGGGTGCTATGGCCCGGCCCAACATGGCCCTGTGGGTAGGATGAGCACTATGCATTTCTGGAAGGAGCATAGATGGGTGCTACCCTGGCATGACCTTGACAGGCAAGCACTACAAAGTGTGGTGAGTCATTCTGCAAGCATGCATAAACTACAGAATATGAGATTCCTGGGATTTCTCAGAAGAAAAAAGCAATATGAGCAGGACCAACTTGAAATCTTTCTTGGTAGCTTCCCCTTTGACATTGCTCATGGGAAGCCAGTTACCAATCCTCCCAGGTAAACCAGACAGCAAACATGACCAGATGAACTAATTCTACTTTGTTGTAAAGCTACATTAACAGAACCTTGCAAGTCTGAAAGTACAAATCTTCCACCATTACTTTTAACCAACTGACCAATTAGGATGGTCAGTTCCAGAGCTTTTTACTCTGACGATTAAACCATTGGGGCTCCTTTCTCTCTTGTCTGTTTCCTAGGCAGCATTTTCCCCTTCAATCCTTAAGGTCATTCTTACATACTGTTACACTGGCAGGAAACATCACAAATAGCAATCATATGACCATGGGATGCTGCAACCATTGTAAGTGTGAGCTGATTGCCAATCAAGTTCATGCGTAGGAGAAAGAGTAGCAGAGCCAGGTGGAGGGATAAAACGAGGGATCAGCCTAGAATTGTTACATAGCTAAAAATGAACTAATCCAACCCTCCTTTATTGTCATTGACCCTAATCGAATTCTAACCAGATGCTTATTGTTAGTTGAGAATATCCCTGTACATAGTCTTTTAATAACAAATCAATTAAACTGAATGTTCATGTGTAGCAGTGGTGGTATTCAACCAGTTCGGCCTGGTTCTGCAGAGCCGACAGCAGTGATGAGCAGCGGAGACCAAACTGGTTCTCTCCACCACTCTGCTGTTGGACCCACCCGCCTGCCTAGGCTCCCATACTTACCATTATCCTCTGAATTTGAAGCGTAGCTGCTTTGCAGTCTTGCAGGAGGTGAGTTAGAATTCCTCTGCACCTGTGCAAATGCCTGTGCACCTGTGCAAAGGGCACGTTTGGCATGCATGTGCAAAGTGTATGCACATGTGCAAAGCATGCCCACCAAGCCACGCCCACCAAACCGGTGGTAAAAATATTTAAATCCCACCTCTGATGTGTAGACCTAGTTTTTCATGCCTAGTTGTTTAACTTGGAAATAAGGAGAAACTTTCTGACAGTGAGAACAATCAACCAATGGAACAGTTTGCCCTCGGAAGTTGTGGAAGTGCCATCACTTGAGATTTTCAAGAAGAGATTGGACTGCCATTTGTCAGAAATGGTGTAGGGTCTCCCACTTGGGTGGGGGGTTGGACTAGATGGCCTACAAAGTACCTTCTACTCTGATTATCTGTTATCTGTTAGCATGCCTGTCATCATGGGACTAAGGGGGTGATGTGATGGCTACAACTTTGAGGACCAGTTGTAAGTCCACTTGTTCAGCACCATCATAACTTTGAATAATCATTGAATGAACGGTCATTAAATGAGAACTGTTTTTCCAGAATAATTATAAAGAAGAGAGTCAAGTGTAGTGACTAAGCTACAAACAGTAAACTGAGTGTAGTGGCTAAGCTACAAGCAGTAAACTGAGAATTCTAGTCCCTAGTCACAAAGCCAGTTGGACGGCCAGTCACTTTCTCAGCTCTAAAAAGAAGGCAATGGAAAACTGCTTCCTAAATCTTGCCAAGAAAACTGTCAACAATAACTCAAAAGCAACAAACAGATAGAGTTTGAACAGAAGTGAATAGGAATTTGTGGCATGCTGGGAAATCTAGGATACATGGTTAACATATGGATATTAGAATAATATAAACTGATATGACTTTAAAAATAATTCCATATTTAAAGTAGATGTCAAACTAGATTGTCCTTTGAAATACCAGAAAATTATTACTTTTATTAGATGGGTAAATCAGCTTGAGTAGCACTGCATTTATTTTTGCCAGCAGGTTTTCTGGATCTAATTATTACTTACAAAGCTCTATATGACTTATGTCCTAGTTACCTTCAGGTCTATCTTCACCAAGCAGAATCTGCCTACCCAAGACAATTGGGCCAGTAGAAGGGGTCATGGATCCCAATTCTTTTATTGTTCAGGACATAGGTAAAAACAATCCTCTTCTGCAGAATTTTAAAGGGGATGGAATGGAAGACTGCAGGAGATTTTAACAGTTTGAAGATTTTAAGAGGTGTGGATTTCATGAATGTAATTTTTGTAAGCTACCTAGAACCATTTGGATAGGGTGGATACAAATAACTGTAAAATGAATAAATAAAGCACTAATTGTATTTAAAAAGAATGATCATTAAAATGAAGGGGTATCCATTACAGCTTTTCATGTTCACTTTTTATTATTTTGAGGGGGTCATCTTCCTTCTTTCTCTACTTGCACTAGCATCCCAGATATCAAATGTCTTGCTGTTCTTATAGCCTTTTGTACCTTCTGAGCCATGGAGGAGATTTGGCGGCCTGGTGCTTATTTGGTAATATGGTGCAGGAAGTAATAATATGCTACTGTGGCAAGCATTAGAAAGGTAGTGTAGGCAGGCACTGCCTGGCTGGCTTGAGGTCCATGCTCTTCAGTATGATTCCTCTTTCAAGTTCTGAAAGATATTCCAGCAGAAATGGCTTCAAGGCCACTTTACCTTATCTTCATGGGAGGCAGGTAATCAAAAAAATCAAAGATCAAAATGTTTAGGTTGCCTTGTAAATTATTGTTTGGCTGCCAAAATAAAAGATTTTTTTTTTTTTAATAAAGTTTTATCTGGGTTTTCACACACACAAAACCCATATTTTTTGAAAATAGCATGGTCCTGGGTTGAACTTCTTTATATAGACACAAACTCAATTTCATTCTCATTTTGTGTTCTATTCCATATCTTATACTATTCTACATTTTCTATATAGTTTTTCCCCTCTTTTAATTTTCTCAATTTTATTTTGATTATCTCATCTCAATTCAAATCATTATATTTATACTTTTGTCTGTTCTGTTTCAATTTCATATTATCTTTTCTCATTAAACAAATTTTCTCCTGTAGTTACTAATTGGAGCATGACAGCTTTATATCTTTTAATTATATCCATTCAACTCTTATTTAAACTTCAATATATACCTTAAGGTTATGACCTTCAATATAATACATAATACATAACTTCCAATTGAATTCTGCTTGGTACATTCTTATAATACACACTATATTCTTAAAAAAAAGGATTATAAATATATGTAATTATAAACCCTCATTCCATTCCAATTCAGTTCTATCATTAATAATCATTAAAATCTTAACATCTTTAACATTTCTTTTCAATTAAATATCATACTTCTTTAAAGACACATATAATCTCCATAATTAATTTCTCTTATTTCTCTTCACATGTTTTGTAAATCATTAAATATTCATTTTGTTACATTTATTTATTGATAAGCATTCCACTAAGTTACAATAACTATTTTATCAAACATTTTAATCATACATTGTTTCATATTTTCTGAAATTATTTCTATTTCTAATATAACAATACTATCTTATGTACCTTTGCAGAATCCCTTTTTCCATTAGATTTTCACCCATTATCTCTAAATAGGCCCTGTTTCTCTATATTTTGTTTCTGTCCTTTATAACTTCTTTTCCTTTCTTTCTTCCCTCTCTTCTTCTCTCTCCCCTTTTTACCCCCTTGTCTCTCTACTTCTAATTCTCTCTTCTGCATTTCTCTCTTCTGTTGCTTTCTGATTTTATACTTATTTTTCACTCTATTCTTTTTTGGGTTTGTTTTTCGCAATCTTAAACTTTCCATTCTCTTTTCCCCCTTTCCTTTTTTCCCCCACCTAAGATTACTTGTTCATTAAAGATGGCTTCTTCTTGGTCGCAATCTTCTTGTTCTGCAGGCATTTCTTGTTGTTTCTCATAGTTCCAAATCTCCATTTCTAAGAACTGAAATACGAAGCCAAAAGAACCTCTCCCTTCTTGTGCATCTTCTTTGTACTTTTTAAGTTCCAATTTCAGTTCTTCTAAAAGTGGAGTCATTTTAAACAGTTTTAAACAACCACCCGATTGATTTTAGTCATTCAAATGCAATAACCAAGAATCCAGAGATCACCAAGTAATCCAAATAGTCCCAAGCTGTTTCTTCTTATTTCTTTTTCCACTTTCTCTTCCTGGGGTTTTACTACTTTGTTGCGATGTTTCAGTTAAGATGTATTTTTTGGAAGTCTTGTTGAGATTTTGCTGTAAGTTCTTTTTAATTCCAGGCAATCTCCTCCCTTCCAGATCCGGCCATTTTATTCTTTTTCTCTCCTTTCCTGTTTTCAAAAGCTTTTAATTATCCAGAAATCTTTATTATCCCTTTGACTTTTTATTTTCAGCATTAAATGCCTATTAATGTCAAAGTGGATTTTTTTCCAATTTCTTGCTTAAGTCTCTTAGCTGTCAGTATAGGAAGAGGAGAAAAAAACCAAATCCTTTCCCTTTTCTCTCTCCTTCGCAGCTTTAAAATCTTCTTAGGGAACAATTTTATTGTTTTTTTTTAATAGTTTCAGTTCCAGGGTACCTTATTTGTTGCTTTTGCTGTTTGACCCGGTCAACCAAAACTTTCTCTTCTTATCTTCCTCCTGCACATACTTTTCAGGTGGAGTTCTTCTTTGTGGTGGCCATTTCTGACCACCGCTACAAACGCCTTCGGGAAAGAGAATAATGGCCAGCTGGGGAGGAGAGATGTGGCTCTCCTCAACCCTGCAGGCAGTCTCCCCCTTCTTCACCACCTCTACGGGGTGGCTTAGCCCTGAAACCAGCCGGCTCGGGGCGCTCCAGCGGCGAGCACGGATCGAAACTGCGCAGAGATGCAGTTTCAGTCTGTCGCCAAAGAAGCTCAAACCGGAAGTTTAAAAAAAATTCAGCATAGAGAAAATTGGATAATGAAAAAATTGTTAAAATGCATTCTGCAATAAGACCTGTGGCAGCATTGACAGTTCAATAAAAAAAATCAGCACAAAACTCTTACTTGCATTCAAAATGCAAGTCTGTTCCATGTTTCTAAAACTGCACATAGAAGCATAGTTATTTGCCCTCAAATCCACATTTGATTCCAGGCCTTACAAATGCTGTTCTGTGTCTCCTTATTTCCTTATCTATGCTGGTCACATGACCACAGAACTGTCTTCAGACAATGCTGGCTCCCTCAGCTCAGAAACAGAGATGAGTCCTGCACCTAAGACTTGTACATGACTGTACAGGGAAACTTTTACCTTTTTGTTTAGAAGTTGTGGATTTTTCAAAAACAAGAAGTCTTCTTGTATTCATTTGGACTGGAATGGTGAAGATGGAAATGATCTCCAGGTGACAAAATTGAGTTGAAGAATCTATAAAGGAGATTAATTTTATTCCTCTGGATACTAACACTTCCACAATTTTATACACAATTCCCAAAGGGATCAGTTTTGGAGTACTGCAGAAGCACGTGCTTGTTTACCAGGAGTGTCAAACTCACATCGTCACGGCGGTGTCATATGATGTATCGGAACTTTTTTCCCCTTCGCTAAACTGGCCAGGCATGTGGCCAGCACATGACACATCTGGCCTGCGGGCCAGGAGTTTTGCAGCCCTGTTGTATACAATGGGACGATGTATTGGTGGGAGCTTGTACTACTTAGAAGGCTATCCAGTTTTCACTGCTTCTCAAGTTTATCATGATTGCAACAGTTTGGGGACCTTAACAGTGCACAGTTGTTTTTCACAGAAGCAAATCAGTAATATTTATTATCTGGTTGATTGTTCTGAATTCAGAGCACAATATTGACAATGATCAAACAATTCTCTTAGAACTTTCTAGAGAATTATTTTTCTCTTTGAAGCTTACAGACAATCGTTTCCTACTGATTAACTTAATGACAAACTCCACAGATGAGTCAACTTGTTAATTTTAATAGCTAGTCCTTTTTTTGGAGAATATTCTCACAACTTGAAACAAGATAGAATTGCTGCAAATAGAATTGCTGCTAGACAAAACAAGCAAACTTGCAAACAAATGCCATTTTATAATTGTATCTTCTTCTTCTTTTTCTTCAGCGTTTGTCTCGCGCTCGGGCGAGGTCCGCTAATGTCCTTGAGTACTGCTTCCACGCCTCTCTGTCTGCCACGTGTGTCGGGTCTGCCTTCGCGATCTCTAGATCGGCCTTGATCGTGTCCATCCAGCATTGTTTAGGTCTACCACGCGGTCTCGCTCCTCCGACAGTCACCTTCATTACAGATTTGATGATGGATTCTTCCTTGGCGCGGCTCACGTGGCCGAACCATCGTAACCGGGACTGCCTCATGACCGTGGGGATGGGCACGACGTTGAACCGCTCACGCACTTCTTCGTTCCTGACGCGATCGAGTAGGGTGAGGCCTACCGACCATCGGAGCATTCGCATCTCCATTATCTGAGTCTGCTTTCGACTTCTTTGGTCGTCGGCCAGCACTCTGCGCCGTATATGGCCACGGGCGCACCACAGAGTTATAGATTTTCGCCTTCAGGCGCATCGGCATCTTCTTGTCACAGAGGACGCCCGTGACGGACTTCCATTTGCCCCACGCTGCATTGATCCTGGCTGCCACCTCAGTTTGTAGTAGGCCTTCTTCCCCAAGAGTAGTTCCCAGGTACTTGAAGATGGAGGCGCGCGGTAGCTCCTGCCCGTTCACGTGGATGGAGCCTGTCATTTCATTGTCAGTGGTCAGGTATTCGGACTTCTTTAGGTTCAGCCGGAGCCCGAACTGCTCGAGGCGGTCGTGCCACTGTTGGACTCGGTGCTCGAGTTCAGCCTTGCACAGGTTGGCCAGGAACACATCATCGGCGTAGAGCAGCGTCCATGGGGCGGGCGTGTACAGGTCGTGTGTAATTGTGTCCATCACCAGAATGAACAGCAGTGGTGAGAGAGCAGAGCCCTGGTGTACGCCGACGGTAATATTAAACTCCTCTGATATCCCAGCTGCCGCTTTACACGGCTTTTGTGACATCTGTATAGGAGTTGGACCCATTGTACGAGCAGCTCAGGCACGCCGTGATCTCGCAGTGCGTACCAGATGAGATCGTGCGGGACTCGGTCGAAGGCCTTTTCCAAGTCTAGGAAGGCGGTGTGGAGCGGGATTTTCTTCTCTCTGTGAGCCTCCATCAGCATCCGCACACCGAAGATGGCGTCGGTGGTGCCGCAGTTCTTGATGAATCCAGCCTGGTTGACGCTGATGTCGACGATGTCCCGAATGTGCTTATCAAGGACGCGTTCAAAGATCTTCATAGTGTGTGACAGTAACCTGACCGGTCTGTAGTTGGAGCAGTCCGCTGGGCTGCCCTTTCTCCTTCCAGATCGGAACAGTGGTGCTGCGGTACCAGTCGTGTGGCACTTTTCCCGTGGAGACGATGTTGTTGAACAGCTCGCACAGCCACAATGCCGAGCCCGGTAGTGCCTTTTTCCAGAAGTCGGCAGGGATGTCGTCTGGTCCTGTTGCCTTACCGTTTTTCATGGCCTTGATGGCGTCGGCGACCTCACTGGCATAAATGCCTGAGACTGGGCCTTCAACTGGGTCACCTCGCGGGGTTCGTGGGTGTGGGAACTCCTCGGTGGAGATCTTCTCGAAGTATTGCCGCCACCTCTCCGCAGCGTCTCTGGGGTTGACGATCAAATTTCCCCTTTCGTCGTTGATCCCATGAAACTGGTCAATGTCCAGGGTCTTCCTGTGTCTGCTTTTGGCTAGGCGGTAGATCTCGTTCTCGCCTTCTCGCGTGTTCAGCTTCTCGTAGATGTCATCGTAGTGGGAGCTTCTGGCTGTCGCTACTGCTTTCTTGGCTGCCTTTTTGGCCGCCTTGTATTCGCAGAGCTTCTCGCTGGTCTTGTCCTGAAGAAAGGCCTTGTAGAGCCGTTTCTTCAGGTGTACGGCATCTTGTACTTCCGGTGTCCAGAGCCATGTATCTCGTTCGATGCGTCTCCGTCCTGGCTTGGTGCAACCAAGCTGTTGGCAGCCGGCAGTGTGAACAGTGCTCTTCAGCATGGACCACGCTTCCTGTGGCCCTTCGACCATCTGCAGGAACTGCTCCGGTTTGATGAGGGGTCCCGCCATCTTCTTCTGGTTCCACCACTTGATTCGTGGCTGGTCTGCATTCCTTTTGTCAATCCTGGTCTTGGGCTTGCTGATCCTGATCTTCGCCATCAGCGGCCTGTGCTGACTGCTCGATTCGTGCACGGGTACACCTTGGCGTTGAGCACGTTTTTAGCGGCTCTTCGTCGTACGATGATGTAGTCGATCTGTGTGTGGTGGCTCCCGTTTCTGCTATGGTAGGTGAGGAGTTGAGATTCTCGCCTAATGAAGCAGGTATTCGTGATGGTCATATCATGGGAGTCGGCAAAGTCCAGGATCCTCTGGCCATTCTTATTCGTATCGCCTGTGCCGTGCCCACCGTGGCACTGGTGTCCGTTTTGTCCGCCCTACATGACCATTCAGGTCGCCCGAGATGATGATGTCGTCTTCGTGTGGGATCTGCCTGAGTTGGCTGTCGAGCAGTTCCCAGAAGGTATCCTTCTCCTCCTCGTGACATCCGGTCTGAGGGGCGTGGCGGACAAGATGTGTAGGCGCTGCCTCTCGGTCGCTACGACGATTATCATCAGTCGTTCTGTGAGGCGCTTAACTTCTGCGACGGAACTTTGCCAGCTTGGACTGACAACCACAGCTACACCGCCGCGGTTTTCCTTACAGCTGGTGTATATGATCTTGTAGCCGTCTATAGTCGTAGCCTTGCTGCCCTTCCAGCGAGTTTCCTGGAGGCAGCAGATGTCCAGCTTCCTGTCCCGCATGGCCCTGACGATCTCGGTCGAGCGTCCAGTCAGCGAATCCACGTTCCAGGTGGCCACCTTGAGCATCTGGCAGTCCTCTGTTCCCGCTTGCGTTTTCACACGGATCGGGTAGTCTCCGTGCGCATCGGACCCAGACGCAGTCGCCCGACAGCGGTAGCATTGGACGTGTGTTTTGTAGTGGACGTTTCCACCATGTTGATGCGGCATTTGAGTACTCCAGCGGCCTGTCGCGTGGGGCCTGTCGTCGGAGGGTCTGCTCTCAGTTACGGTTAGCGTTTGACGGCTTCGCGCATCCAGGGGACACCACTTGGAGGTGGCAGACCGCTCGTCCCCCCATTTTATAATTGTATATTATACTGTATATTATATTAGGAGAAAAGTGCTAATTGAGAAATATAAGTAACTGTATGTGAGACTATATTTTCTCTCCAATTTCCAAAAATGTCTAAAACTCCTTAAGACTCCATTCCTATCTGTAAAAGAAAACCACACAAACACAATATGAGTCTGAGATTCTTTTAAAAATGAACCACTTAAATCTTATATTGAAAATATTGATCAGCCAAATTCTCTATAATCACCTTTGTGCTCCACAGAGTTTGATTTTCAGGCTTCATAGTGGGGTAAGGAAGGTCAGTGTATGGCTATTAGCTGATTGTGTCAATACACTAGGTGGTAAAAGGAAAAGGGGTTACAGAGATGAATTATGGGTTTATTATTATAGTAGAAGAAATTACTAGTGTCTTGCAGCTTGCCAAAAGTATATCATTAGTGCTGGAAATGACTTTCAGAAGTATCCAGAGCCAATGCATTATAGATTAATGTCTTAAATAATTCCAGAGGGCTAGCCTTGGAAAGCTGTAGTTATAGCAAAAACAACCAAGTCTTCAAGCATTTTCAAGACTTTACAGTTTATACAAGCAAATGCTTTCTTAGACCATGAATCACTTAACACAGATAAAGCGAAGGAGAAAGAAGAAGCCATCATCTGACATGGAATGGAAAAGTCTGAACTAATCTTGGATTCATGAGATTGAAAAATAGATATTTTGAAACACACACACACACACACACACACACACACACACACACACAATGTAAAATGAAATCCTCTATGTTAATGGCTAGCACTTTTTCTATAAAGGGTCAGATCCATCTCCTAATCTACCACCAGTACTGAAGACCACAGAATGTGGCATCCATTGAATGGCACAAAATCACTAGCATGGGGGCCACTGGTATGACACCCTATTTTTATCTCTATCTCTTGGTTTAGGTCTGGCAATCTGTTATCTCTCAGTCATCCATTCTCAACTTGCAGACTGTACAAATAGAAATGGTGGAATGGATTTGGCTCATGGACTTTATATTGTTAACCTTATCAGATAAAACAACCTGATAAGCTAATTCTACTTTACATTAAAGGAAGCTTGCACGTCTGAAAGTAAAACTCTCCTGAGGTACCGTGTTTCTCCAACAATACGCCCCCCCCATAGGAAGACCCAGCATGTTTTCTAGGCATAAAATGAAATTAAGCCCCTCCCCCTAAATTTAGGCCTAGTTTAAAACATGCAAAATTGGGGGGGGGAAGGCGGGGGGGAAACTTGCCATTAGGAGTGCCCCATGGGCACCTATGCCTCACCATCAGCCGCTCCTAACACCATGGTGGAGCACAGAGGGCTCCCTTACCCCTCCCTTACCCGGGTCAGCAGGCGGACGTCATCGGTGTGGATGTCTGGCAGCATTTCAGCTGCTTCTCAGGCCTCTGTAGCTTCCATGGTTCCAGCCCTCGGGCTCTGCAAGTTTGCAAAAATCCCGGTGTGCAGCCCATTCTTGCATTCCAAGCACCCAGGCCAAGCTGCTGCTGTCCCTCTCTCGCCAACGCTGTCTCCAATAACAGCAGCAGCAGTGGCAGGAACCGTGGAAGCATTTTAGCTACTTCTTGGGTGGGGGAGCCACCTCTGTAACTTCCATGGTTCCCGCCGCTGCTGTCGCTGTTATTGGAGATGGCACTGGTGAGAGAGAGACAGCTGTAGCTTGGCCTGGGCTCTTGGAATGCAGGAACAGGCTGCGCACCAGGACTTTTGCAAACTTGCAGAGCCCGAGGCTGGAGCACCGATGGTAGCAGCAGCAGAGATGCTTGTTCGGCTCTTCTCACACCCACCCAGCTGCTCGGGATTAAACCAAAATGCAGTGCGTGGTGTTCCCAGGCACCTCAAAATCTTTTTTTTCCCCTGTTGTTACGGGGATGGGGAAAAAGCAGAAGTGACTCAGATGCTGTTGTTGGAGACGGCGCTGGTGCGCAGGGGGCGGGAGAGAAATTAATTCACCCCCCAAAAGACGTCCTAGCCGTTTTGTCGGGGCTCCAAAAAAAAAATAAGGCCCGGCCTTATTTTGTGAGAAACACGGTACTAGGGAGGATCCTTTCCGAGCTTCTTGCTCCTCCCATTATCCCTCTACAGGCTATGCCTTCTCTTATCTAATTGTTCCCTAATGGACATCTCTTTGTCCCATCACCCAAGGCCTTTCCACACACCGTTATACCTACTCGATGATATAAGATGTTTACTATTGCAATAAATATCTTAAATAGTTCCCTATAATTATCTAAGCAATGTTTTTCATGCTAAGAAACTCAATATCTGAATCTATATTGGTATCCAGACATTTAATTAATATAAGATCCACAATGAAAATGTGTGTCACTCATTAAAGGTATGTTCTCTCTTTTTAACTTAGTAGAGTGCTGTTTTGTTTCCTTATTGTTACTTCTGTTTCTTCTATCTTATTTGTAGCCTCTGTTTTTGAATAATATATAAAAAGGTATAGAAAAGTATTTTATAGAGGTTACTCTATAAATTCAAATAACCTTTGCAGCAACCAGTTCCAATAATTAAAATGTTAAAAGGCTTGTTCATACCCACCCAGCCACTCTGTCTCAAATGAACGTCCCTTGAAATGTGTGTGTGTGTGTTTTCTTAAGTTTTTGCAGGTATTTATATATATGGTATTCAGCTTTGTTCAGGTATTTTCCCACATCATTATAGTTATGCTTTTAAAGTTGTAGTGATGTTTCAGCAGAATCTCATCTGCCATCATCAGGCTTCTGTATTGTGTTAGTCTGTGAGTCAGTTTTAAATTTGGGGCTAGCCTACTGCTGTGCCAGAATGGTTTTTTCTTCATCCTGATTGGTTGCGAATCTTGGTCTGTGTTTATTGGTCTTGGAGTTTACTGTGTTCTGTTTGATTTGTGTTTCTAATATCTTCTGTCTATTTTGTAGTTTTTTTGTCTTGATTGGCTGGCAACATTGCGTTTCGTGTATTGGGGGCTTTTAGTGCAGCTTGGCTTCAGGTGAATGTCTGGCTATCATTTATTAGGAAGCTAGGTTTCATCTGGGTGGCTGGCTGGGGTGTGTTTGTGCTGGAGGTATCGGGCGGGGTGTCTGTTTGTTTGTGGTTTGTTGGAATTGTTGTTTATTACTTATGTTTTCATGAATTGAGAAAGAATAAGTTGTTTCTGGATTTTTATAATTTCTATTCAATTGAATATTTGAAACCTATTTTGGCAGCATATGGATGTATTGCATTTATGGTTTTGGTATCCATGTGTGTCTGTGTGTGATATGGAGAATTATACCTGTAAAAATATGACGCTATGGTAACACCATTTTTAACCTCTGTGTTAACCTAAGATAATTTACTGGAATATTATGTAAGAATTCTCTATTGTTTTGTATAAAGGTTATTTGGTGGGTTATGCTGACCAGTATCATGTTAATGATGGAGATTTCTGGAAATGGAAATGGGTAAACAGGACAAGGAAACAGATGTTATACTACAAAAATAGGGGTGTTGCATAACTGGATACATAGCTGGATAGATTGTGAACCCAGGAAAGGGGCAGAGACTGTATATTTGATCCTGTATATAAACCCCAACCTTCTTGGGAACCATGTCTTCTGCCCAAGGGCGGAATTCCCTTTTGCAAAGCTTCATAATAAAGCTTTTCATATTGTTCTCCAGTTGTCCTGAATGGTTGCTTTTTATCACAATGTGTTTAATCAGAAAAAAATTAGCATTGTTTCACACTTGATTTCTAACAACTTTGTAATAATAACCCTATCATAGAATTTAACATTTCTTTCAGATCCACAAATCAAAGGAGCAAACACCCTTAGCTTAGAAATAGTATGCTTCCTGTTAACACAAAGTCCCCTGTTTCAAGATCTGGGAAAGATTACTGAAATGTAATTCCCTACTTTCCCTAATTATTTTGAGCATGTAATCTGGATTTATAACAGTTTCCTGTTCCAACTTCTTTATTGTGTTCCCCACCATCACTCTAAGAGCTGTTTCCCAGTTATTCTCTGATAGTTCAAACCTTCCAATACTTAGAATAAAATGAATGAGTTGGAAGGGACCTTGGAGGTCTAGCCTCCTACTCAAGCAGTAGAACCTATACTATTTCAAATAAGTGACTGTCTAGACTCTTCTTAGAACATCAGGTGATGGAACGCCCATCAAGTTTGATGAAGCACTCATTGAACAAGTTTGTATTTTTCCCCTTCTATATTCCCTCTTAACAATGAACTGCATTGTAATATTTGTTCTGAGTAATGAAGAGGTCTGTTTGGAGCTTTGCAAAATACGTCTTTGTTCTCACCATTTTATATTGATTACTATGTTAAACCAACCAATCCTCCTCACTTCACTCCTCATTCCAAACCAGTTATGAATAACTTTAAAAAGCACTTGTCCCAACATAGGTCTTTAGGGTTTTCTCTGTTTATATCCATCTAGCGAGTGAAATAGCTGTTTATTTTTGATCATTTTCTGTATCTTAACTAATTTTGAATGTAAAAGAGGACTCTCATCTAATAACTGCTAATTTACTTAGGATATTTTGAAACTTGGAGGAAAGAGCCATTTTTGCTGATATTAACGTTGGATGACTTCACTGAACTCAACAGGACTTTTGACTAGACACTCTATGGTGGAGAAGAGAACCTGCTAGAACTTCTCTCTCTCTCCCTCCCTCTCTCTCTCTCATTTATTTATTCTATTTCTAAACCACCAGTCTCCCTCAGAGAATTAGTATTACCTAGACATGCATCAGCTACAGACCACCAGCTGTTTGTTTATTTAAAAGATTTATATGGCTACCCATCCTAAGAACACAACTCTGGGTAGCTTACAACATTACAAACCAGAAAATAATTACAACAGTATAAACAAAAATGCCTCAGCCACTCTCCTTGGTTGTATCCAACAGAATCATCCACAGAACTCCCATATCATCTTATTCTAGATCCTCGGGCCTTTTGTAAGGATAAAAGGGTGGGGAATGGCCAGACCTTTATCATGTGTCCCAAAGTTACCTTAACCATAAATTCAGAAAAAATAGTCTAGAGAGAATAGACAGTCACCTTAACAACAGATTCAGAATAGGAAACTGAGGTATCACAGCCCAGATCTTCTAAGATCCTCAAGATCTACATAGTCAAGAGGGAGCAGTTAGAATCCTAACTTGTAAAGATATCAACAGGATTAAGCCATTGAAAGAAAAAAAGACTATAGAGGTGATTCAGTGACTTCATAAGAATCAGCCAGACAAAAATCTCTTTTACATAGTTAAGATTGCAGAAAAAAATAAATGCAGCCATTGAAGATCTGCTACAGATACAGATAATCAGAGTTGGAAGGGACCTTGTAGGTTATCTAGTCCAACCCCCCACCCAAGCGGGAGACCCTACATCATTTTGACAAATGGCAGTCCAATCTCTTCTTGAAAGTCTCAAGTGATGGCACTCCCACAACTTCCAAGGGCAAGCTGTTCTATTGGTTGATTGTTCTCACTGTCAGAAAGTTTCTCCTTGTTTCCAGGTTAAATCTCTCCTTGTTCAGTTTCCATCCATTATTCCTTGTCTGGCCTATAGGACTAGGTATTAGTACTTCCCTTGATCTTGACTGTATCCCTCTGTTAATACAACTTAGGGTTGCATTAGCTTTGGGGGCGGCTGCTGCACACTGCTGGCTCATATTAGATATGGCCCAGTGTTCTAGTCTGTCAAGATCCATCTGGATCTTGAGCCTATCTTCTTGGGTGTTAGCTATTCCTGCCAGCTTAGTATCATCTGCAAATTTGGTAAGTTCCCCTTCTATTCCCTCATCTAAGTCGTTAATGAAGATATTGAAGAGTACTGGGCCTAAGACAGAACCTTGTGGCACCCCACTGCTTACTTCCCTCCATGCAGACTTAGACCCGTTAAGGACTACTTGTTGAGTATGGTTTGCCAGTCAGTTGCAAATCCATCTAGTGGTGGTGCTATCTATTCCACTTTTTTCTAGCTTACCAAGAAGTAGGTTGTGGTCTACTTTATGGAATGCCTTGCTGAAATCTAAATATATTATGTCCACAGTATTTTGCTGGTCTACTAATTTAGTCACTGTGTTGAAGAATGAAATGAGATTGGTTTGGCATGATCTGTTTTTAACAAACCTGTGCTGACTGCTAGTTATTACTTTACTTGTTTTTAGATTGTTGGCAGATCTGTTTTTTTATTATCTTTTCCAGTGTCTTCCTGGGTATTGATGCTAGGCTGATTGGTCTATAGTTTCCTGGGACTGTTTTTTTTCCTTTTTTGAAGATGGGAACCACATCAGCTCTTTTCCAGTCCTCTGGTAGTTCCCCGGTGCTCCAGGATTTTTGAAAGATATGGTGCAGTGGTTCTGAGATGACCTCTGCCAGCTCCTTTAAAACTCTGGGATGTAATCCATCAGGGCCCGGTGATTTGTTTTCATCAAGATCAGACAGGTGTCTCTTACTATTTTTTTTTGCTTATTTTAACTTATATTTCTGGTCTGTCTTTTACAGTTATGTTTTTGGTGGGTTGAGCTATAGTTTCTTTTTGTGTGAAGACAAAGAATGAGTTAAGCAGTTCTGCTTTCTCTCTGTTGCCTGTTATTTCCTTGCCATCTTCTGTCTTTAGTGGACCGACTGTTTCCTTGATTTTTTTCTTGTTATAAAACTTTTTTTTTTATTATCTTTGACTTTTATTGCAAGTCTTTGTTCGTTCTGAGCCTTTGCTATCCTGACTTAGTCTTTGCAGATTCTGGCTATCCGCTGATAATCTGCCTTAGTTGTATGTCCTTCTTTCCATTTTTTGTACTTGTCCTTTTTTTTCTTTCAATTTGCCAGAGAGATCTTTGTGTAGCCATGCTGGTTTCTTCTTGGATTTCTTGTTCTTCTTTCTCAGTGGTATTGTCTGGGCTTCTATGATCATACTTTTTAGAGTTTCCCAAAATTCTTGAGTTGTTTTCTTCTTTAGGATTTTCATCCATGGAATCTTTTCCAAGTTCTCTCCGAGTTTATTGAAATCAGCTCTTTCAAAATCCAAGACTGGTGTCACTATGTTCTGTTGCTTGTGTTTGAGTTATGTTGAATTCTAGTATGACATGGTCACTCTCACCCAAGGTTCCTGCAGTTTCAACTCCCTCTATCACTTCTTCTCTGTTTGTAAGAATTAAGTCAATATGGCTGTCCCTCTAGTTTCACCCTCTACCTTTTGGACAACAAAGTTGTCAGCTAGGTTGGTTAGGAACTTATTTGATTTCTCACTTGGTGCAGAATTAGTTTTCCAATTAATATCAAGATAATTGAAGTCTCCCATTACTATTGTTGTGTGTTTCTTGCATATGTTTGTTAATTGGCTGGCAAAAAGGACATCTATTTTTTCTGCTTGATTGGGTGGCCTACAATATACGACTATGGCCATGTCATTCTTTTTTTCTTTTATATTGACCCATATGCATTCTAGGTGGTTTTCATCTTTGGTTTCATGCATTTCTGTAGCAACATAGTGGTCCTTTACATACAGTGCAACTCCACCTCCTCTTTTATGGGGTCTGTTTTTTTTTAATAGTTTGTATCATTCTACCAGTATATTCCAGTCATGGGTTTCATCCCACCAAGTTTCTGTTATTCCAACTATATCATATTTACCTTCATGTATTCGTAGTTTGAGTTCACCCTGCTTGTTCCCCAGACTTTGTGCATTTGTATATAGGCACTTGAAATCTTTATGTCTGACACTGTGTTTACTGTCTACATAACCTGTGTTGTGCCTGCCTGTCCCTACTTTCTTGCCACTTGTTTGATTAGTGCACATGGTATGGCACTCACTATTAAATGCTTGGTTTTGGTTGGCATCAAGTTTGGTAATCTTACCTGCACAAACATCTATTTTTCATGCACTGGTATCCTTATTAGTTTTAGGTTGCTGGGGACAGAAATGTTCTGAATCCGTTAATTCTCTGTCCCCGGTGTTCAGTTTAAATGTTTATCCAGGAAATCTGTGAATTTAATGCCAAGTAACTCAGTCCCTTTCTTTGATGGGTGCAAACCATCTCTTTTGTAGTTTTTCATTGGACCAGCTGCAGACATCATGCCTAATAAAACCAAAGCCTTCCCTTTTACACCACTCCTTTAGCCACACATTAAACTCTGCTACATGCTGCCCTTTCCCTTTTTGTTCCTTGTATACTGGTAGAACCTCTGAAAAGATAAACCTACAGTCCATATTACTAAGTTCATACCCCAAGCTCTGGAAGTCTTTCTGAACAGAAAGTACAACCTTCTGGGACAGATATACTGCACATGTCAGAAGAAGCACTGAGAAAATATCTACAGACCCTTCACACCCTGGATATAAACTGTTTTAACTCCTTCCCTCAAGACACCACTATAGGCTATTGCATGCTAAAACAACTAGACACAGGATTATTTTTTACTTCCCCTTTTATTAGCTGTACACATCATTATTATTATTATTATTATTATTATTATTATTATTATTATTATCATTATTATTGTTATTATCGTTATTATATTCTGTTATTTTGCATGCACACTGAGTGCTTCTGTTCCAGAGACAAATTCCTTGTGGGTCTAACCATTTGGCCAAACAAATAAAGGAAGTAAGTCATAAATACATTGAACAAATGTGTTAATTGGCCAGATAATCATTCAGTTTGTACAAATGTGGAATCTCTCCACCAGCAACACTGAATATCCATGGGATATTTACTGCCAAGCACTTGTTATAGATGCCATGCTTCACAAACAGAAATAGTTCAAGTCGATGGCCTGAAGCCTGTCCTTCTGGAAAAGCTGTACTGCATTATTCTTCTTTAGCGGCAATATTTTATAGCAGTAATGCTTTCAGAATTCATATTATGTAGAGTGCATTGCAATAACCTGTAATTATATTATAACACTCCTAATTTGAATTGTCAAAAGAACAGACCTAACCTGATATCTGGAAAGATTTTATTGGGTATAAGAGATTCAATATGCATGCTAATCAGAAACCTTGGCCATGAACAAGGGCTAAGTCTTTTGATATTTGTTCCAATACTATGTGCTAAAGTTTTTGTTTTCCTTCAGCTTTTAATACTTTAATAGACCAAGATTATTTTAAAGCACTTTACTTTTAGTCTAGCACCTCTTCACATACCTCAGATCCCTCATCCTCATAGAATTGGCAAGCCTCACTCTTACCACTGAAGTTGAATGCCATCCTGTTTTCCTACAAAGGTGAAACCAATTTTTCTTGTTCCACTGATTCTGGTAGGTTAAAGGAAGATCTCCTTTTGGGGATTGTCATAGTAATGGATAACCCTTGACTCATTAATACTCAGTGGTGACTACAAATAATTGAACATATGTATTCCTTGACTTCACCATTAACAACAACAACAAGGAATCTGGCCATAGAGAAAACACTTCCATTCTCTTTCTGTTGGAATGTAATTCTTTCCAAATTTCCTACTCTAGAGAACTGGTTTTCTACCAACAGTAACTCCATTTTGCCCAGGTTGGATTTCATCTTGTTCACCTGCATCCAACCTGTTAGCAAATTAGTCCTTATTATTAGCATTTCCAAACTGTGTAATGGTTATGATGTCATCTGTGCAGCAGTTGAACCAGTTTTATCTGAGGGCTTTTATAGAGCAATGCAAAAGAAGATACACAGATGACTTGTTTTTCATAATACTGCAATTCTGCTGGAAGATGTGATTCATCAGCTTTAAGGTTTAACAGACTGTACAATCAAGGAAGAAAAATCCCATTACAAAAGGAAGTAAGGGTTAATTCTATTTATGAAGCAGTAAGTAACCTGCACATTCCAACCACAATTGGAATAATGATCAAAGAGCAGAGGCTTTCTTTTGTGTCTATATAATGAGAGCAGTCAACCTTATGCTTCCTAAATGTATCAGACTAAAACCCTTCAATCCTTTGCTCTTTGCTATGCCAGATGCAAAGTCCAGAAATAGCAAGGGTCCACTTTTTAAAAGCATCACTCTGAATGATAGCTGATCTTCAGGTAGACAATATTTTCCAAACAAAGCTTCATTAATATAAGGAACATTTTGGAGCTACTCTGCTCAAGGATTTTTTTTTATTAAATAACTTAAACAATAGTGCTTATTTTCCCCACACAATTAGGACTGCTGGTTGCAAATAGTTAATGTTGGGTGACATGGTTGTTCCTATTACACTATTTTCAGCAAAGCTTCCATACAGAGAATTAAGTCCTTCCTATGCTGTCTTGCAATACCAAGGAAATCCATACTATACAATTAGTGTCAGCAGCTGATCCAACAGTATTAGAAAAGTAGTATATTTAGAAAATACATGATCCTAATAATTTGCATCCCCATAATGTGTTTTACATATCACTAAACTTTCAGGAATGTATTAATTATTGAGTAAAATCTTAGCTAGGCCTTTTGTTATACCTTAAATAAATTTCTAATTTTCTACCGTTTTTCTCATAAAATAAGGCCGGGTCTTATTTTTTTTTTTTTTTTTTGAGCCCCGAAAAAAAAGCTGGGACGTCTTTTTGGGGGTGACTTAATTTCCTCCCCCAAGCGCACCCCCACCTACAGCACTCCATGCGCACTCACCTCTCCATGAGGCTCATTCTATCGGCCAATGGAAGCAGCCTTGGGGTGAGCGCTCACATGCATTCCCCTTGCCATAAAGCAGTTTCTATCAGCCGATGGAAGCTCCCCAAAGGCAGAGTCACCAGCCGCTTCTATTGGCTGGTAGAAGCAGATTTGGGGCGAGCACTCACACGCACTCCCGACCACAAAGCAGTTTCTATTGGCCGATGGAAGCTCCCCAAAGGCTCTGCTCAATAGTCAGAGATGGGGGGGGGCAGAACCGGTCCTTGGATTCCCAGAGCGCACCTGGGGAGGGGCTTGTCTAGGCTGGAAGCCAAGCAGGGTTGGAGCTGGGATGGGGTCCCCAGGACAGGATTTCCAAGACTGGAGAGAGAAGTTTAAAAGAGTGGGACAGGAGAAGACAACAGCTTCTTTAGCGAGCCTCCTGCGATCCAAGTGCTGGCAGTGGGAAATCGGGGGTGGGGGGGGAAAATAGAGCTAAGTGAGGGTATGAAGAAGAGCAGCTGGCTCAGGAAGCAGAAATGCAGCGGGAATCTTGGGGTCGTATGATATTTACTCTGACAACAGCATATGTACGCAATTGAGTTTGCAGTTGGGAACCTGATGCATAGCCACGCCTCACCCCGAAGCGGCTAGTGACTCTGCCTTTGGGGAACTTCCATCAGCCAACAGAAACTGCTTTGTGGCGAGGGGAGTGTGTGTGAGTGCTCACCCCAAGGACGCTTCCATCGGCTGATAAAAGTGGCTAGTGACTTTGCCTTTGGGGAGCTTCCATCAGCCGATAGAAATGGCTTTGTGGTGAGGGGAGTGCATGTGAGTGCTCACCCAAGGCCGCTTTTACCTGCCGATAGAAATGGCTGGTGACTCTGCCTTTGGGGAGCTTCCATTGGCTGATAGAAATGACTTAGTGGTGAGGGGAGTGCGCGTGAGTGCTCGCCCCATGGCCGCTTTTACTGGCCTATAGAAATGGCTGGTGACGCTGCCTTCGGGGAGCTTCTATCGGCCGATGTTCTATCTGTAGTAGATCAGGGTATTATAGCCTAGGCTACCTGCAGGGTGCTCCTAAAGGCAAGTTTTCTCCCCCCTGCCCCTACCCCCATTTCTCTTCACCTCGTGTAGTTCTAACAAACAATGTGAGAAATGGTGGGGAAGCGCATGATTTAAATAGGCCTAAATTTGGGGGGCGGGGCATAATTTCACCTCATGCCTAGAAATCATGCTGGGCCTTCCTATTTGTGGAGGTCATAATGTTGGAGAAACACGGTAGTAGTTCTATTTCCCTTTACCTTCTGTATTCCTTGGTTCGTTCAATTCCATAAAGGTCCATTGCTGCCTATCAATGACAATAATAGTAATTTCTTTTTATACAGACTGTCTGTGAAGTGGATACAAATATTGTCAAAGTTTGGGGCATTCAGCATTTTAATTCCACTATTATTTGTGATTTTATCTCAATTTACTGCTTCTGTGGTACATTTCTCTAAGTCTAAATTGCTATATTGTCCATTGTTACATCTGTACTAAGAAATGTTACAGGTTTCTTTTTTTTCAATGAGTGGAATTCAATTTCTGATTTACCATAAAGCTTCAGATCATCTCTTTGAAACAAATGTAAGATTTTATTAACATTTTTTGCTGTTCTGCTTTCCAAAACTGGATTGTTTCTTTTTTGTTTTATTTTCCATTTTCAGAATATCTATTGCAAATTATAGTTTGGTAGAATTGGCTATTATGACCATTTTTATTATTATGTGCAAGGGCTAGAAGAACTTCTTGTTTTGTGGGAAATGTTTCTTCCAAATATGCAATTTTTTCCTTGGAAGAATAAATATTCTCCTAGTCTGCTACATATACTTTTATTCAGGTCTAGAGATGAACATATATTCATCTTCACTTCATTTCTCCAATTTTTCTTACTTAAATGTATTTTATCTCATTTACATGTTTGAGATATTTCAAAAAATACAAAAAAAAAATCATATTAATTTTACTGCATATTTTCCTCAAGAAACATTTCATTTGTTCTTTTTCTAATATAGCAGTTTTCCATAATGCAAGGCATCTAATTGCATTATTTTCCCTAATATATTCCTTTTTAATATAGTGTTTCAATTGCACAGAGCATTGAAAATGCAGAGATTAGCTGCCAATTGGATAAATTTTCATCTGGTGGTAGCACGCAAGTTCTTCTTCTATCATTACATACTATAATGAAAGTACATGAATGGAAGCATGATTAATTACTGGGCAAAAAGTTGTAAATTAATCATCCGAAAGTATATATTTAAAGACAATTTCCCCTAAATGATTTTCATACTTTCAAGAGTTATTGTTGTTTGGTTTTGCTGTTTAAAAATCAGTTCTGAGCTCATCCTAAATTAAACCTCAAAGGCTTAATTGCTCAATAAATGCCAAAAAAGAAATGAACAAAAGAGACCTTTGGTGATGTTTCAGAAGCCATTTCCCCCATTACTGCACTGCTATGCAATATTATTTTATACATACCATTATATTAGAGAAAGTATGTATGTATGAGTCTCTGTGTGTCCATGTGTCTACACACACACACACATATACAGAGCCTTGAGTTAACTTCCATTGTGTCTGACACACACTACAGGAAAGCCTACAATTCAAGGTTGCACTCATGGATCTGTAAATGCCTGTCACTATATAATATTGCCATTAAGGACTCAAGAATTCTGGGGGACTGGAAAATTACAATAGAAGTCAACTCTTACCCAACTGGCCATCAAATGCAGGATATATTAAGGTTGTGGATTGTTCCCACTGCTGCTCTACAAAGACTTGAGCCCTCTCAGCCAGATAGTCACAAGGACTGGATAAAGGATATAGATTCAAGACTTTAGCTACCATTATCCATCATCATCTCTACATGGATGACATCAAGCTGTATGCTGAGAGTGGATCCATCGACTAGCTGTTCCACATGACACATATCTATAGTGAGGACATTGGGATATCATTCAAACTGGAGAAGAATGGCTTCATGATTGTAAATAGAGGAAATGTAGTTAAGACTGATGAACTACCAGCAGACCACATGGCAGAGATATAGACACCTACAAGCGCCTTGGTATCTCATAGATCAGGGGTGTCAAACAGGATTTCTTCGAGGGATGGATCAGCATTGTAAGTTCTCCTCTGTGGAATGGCAAACCAGACAGGGGAGGTGGCAGTGCCTCCTGCAGCCTAGTTTAGAGGCCCTTTTCCACATCGAAACATCTTAGCCAGCATCTTTGCCAGCATATTGAAACATCTTTGGCTTCTATTAATTAAAGGTTTTGTGGACGAAACATGGCCAGGACTATCAGGAAGCTCTCACATTTTGTTGAGGCTTTAAACAGGATCCATTGGACCAGATCTCCACCCTAAAAAATTACTTTTCCCCAATGTATTACAGTGCCAATTCCGAAGAAGGCAAAACCAAAATGTACTGGTAAATTACAAGGAGAACACACACAAACACACACACTCCCTTCTAATCCTGCTGGAGCAGGTGATTGGACTAGTATAGATATCTCATTATATTTCTCCTCCCTCCCTCTTTATTTCTTTTTCTTTCTGTACCTTCCTTCCATTCCCCCCCTCTTTATTTGTCTGTACCATTTTCTTTCTGTCCCTTTTCTCTTTTTCTTCTTCCTTCTCTCTTTCTCTCTCTCTCTCTCTCTCTTTCCCTCTCTCAGGCTCACCCCATTGACTTCGTGCACTGCTCTGTTCGTACTTGCTTGGGCAGGTGCCTCTGGTGCAAGGGGCTCAATGGAGTGATCCTGCAGGGTCTCGCCTCAGATGCAGCGGTGGCGGGATGTTTGAAAAGGAGAAAAAAAGTCACTCTGCTTTGCTCTCCTTTCCCAACGTTGCATTCAGGGCGAGGCTCTGCAGGATCACCCCACTGAACCCCCTGCACCAGAGTGTGCAAGTCAATGGGGTGATCCTGCAGGGCCTTGCCCTGAACACGGCGGCGGCAGGATGTTTGAAAAGGAGAACAAAGCCACTCTGGCTTTGCTCTCCTTTCCCAACTCTGTGTTTGGGGTGAGACCCCGCAGAATCACCCCATTGATCCCCATGCACTGGAGCATGCAAGTCAATGGGGTGATCCTGCGGGGCCTTGCTTCGAACGTGGCAATGGTGGGATTTTTTCTCACCCCTGAATTGTGCCCTGCAAGGGGCCCACCTCCACTGCTCCCCCTTGCTTCTTAGTGCCCCCCTGCCAGCCCCCTTGCCTCTTAGCACCCCATAAGGCATTCCCCCCAGGGAACGACTTTGGGAACCACTGGTATTATACCAGCCTAGAGAAAAGAAGAGCTAGGGATGACATGATAACAACATTCCAATATTTATGGGGCTGCCACAAAGAAGAGAGGATCAGCTTATTTTTCAAAGCACCAGAAGGCAAGACATGAAACAATGGATGGAAATTATTCAAGGAGAAAAGCAACCTGGAATTAAAGAGAAACTTCGTAACAGTGAGGACAGTTTGCCATCAGATGTTGTAGGTTCTTCATCACTGGATATTGTTAAGAAAAGACTGGACAGCGGACAACCACCTATCTGACATGGTATAGAGTCTCTTATTGAGCAGGAGTTTGGACTAGAAGACCTCCAAGGTCCCTTCCAGCTCTATTCTGATTGATATATTAATGCATAATATTTAAAATGCTCAAATTATGTATGGATATTCTTGTTACATGTTCTGTGATGGAACTTCTAATTTTCATAAGCAAACAATTTCCAGAAGTTGTTTGGGCACACTCTATAACAGGGATCCCCACATACCAGGTCGCGGTCTGTTTGAAACAAGCAATAGGCAACATGCACACGTGAAGCTCCAGTCATGAGAGCAGTATGCTCTTGTGCTCGCACACAAAGGTGCGAGCGCAATGAGTGGAGGGTGCTTGAGGAGAGGGAGTTTGGGTTTGCATACGAAGTTCTACTCACATGAACATTCTCCACTTGCATGAGTGGAGCTTCACAAATAAACACAAGCACCCTCCGCTTGCGTGATTGGAGCTTAGTGCTCAAGCATAGGTGCTCTCTTCTTGCATGAGTGGAGCTTTGCGTGAAAGCACAAGTGCAAATGCCCTCCACTTGTGTGTGACTCTCCATTATAATTTCATGTACACGTTCCCCACCCCCACCCGTCATGCCCCTGGTGAAGGCCGACTCTGAGGGAGAGGAGGAACAGCCAACAGGGAGTGGAACTGTGGCTCCAAAGGTTGTGTAGGAGGCTAGGGAAGGGCAGAGGCCAGCTGGGCAGTCAGAGGAGGACCCAGGCCCATCCCCTCTCCATCCTAGGGCACGCAGGGAGGAAAGGGCCTTGATCCTCTTCATGGGCTGCAGCTGTGACAACTGGAGAAGGGGACAGACATGTGTACGGGGGAGGGCTGGAAACAAAGTGTGGAAATTTCTCTAGTTTATTGTTCCTCTCTGAGTTTGGTGTCCTTCCCAGTGTGTGTTCTGATATATGTGGACGTCTTCAAGCCCTTATCTTGCCTGGTTTGTGTTGTTTTTTTACTCTTTATAATTTAAATGGCATTTCCTCCTTCTTGTAACTGCTTGTGTGGGAGTTTTTTGTCTCCAATCAAGGATATTTGGAACTTGGAAGCAAAGTGAAGGAATAAAAGGGGCTTCACCTGTTTTTTTGTGAGTGTATTTTTTTTGTATCCCACCCTGGGTCATCACATAGGCTGAATTGCCAAGGTGGAAAATTTGGAGAACGTTTCTCTAGAATGCAGATAAGCTCTTCCTCTGAAAGCGTTGGACCCAATGATAAATATTTAGAACTATGCAAAAATCAAGTCAGGAATACAAAGATGTTTGCAAGGTTCTGTGAAAAGATGAACAACCTCTTTTATTATTAAACTAGGAGTGAGGATTTTTGTCTGAGAACAACATTTTGACTAGCATTTTAAAACTGAGAAATGAACTTTCTCACCATTTAAAAATAGGTGAAGTTTTACACATCAAGTGTAATTTCAATATGCAGTTAGCATATTTAGGTAATGGTTTTGATAAACTGAACATTCACAATACCTCACTGCAAGGAGGTGATAATAATTTTTAATTCTGTGATAAATTAAAATAACTTCTTAGAAAAACTGAACTGTGGAAATGGAAATATAAAACATATAAACAATAACCTGAGACAATAACAAACCAATTTCTAAAGACATGAAGATCTATATTTTAAATCACTTTCTGTGAAGTACGCTTTCAAAAATCCATTTAATCCAATAACTGGCACACTTATCACTACCAAAAAGGAGAAATTCACTAAAATATCTTATGATTTTTTAAAAAAATTAAAATTCCCAATGAAATATTTCCTTGAATTTTGGATCAGTGGGAAAAGCAGGGAGAAATAATTAAGAGACATTGCTTCAATTGGCAGCGTTCTACTTCTGTACCTCAAAATGTTTTTTTACAGTTGCTGCTCTAAGCAGCAAATATTTCCCCAAAGTAAATGTGGAATGAGAAATGGAAGTGACTGTCAAGAATTTTTACTGTATAGATTGAAATTTAATTATTAAAGGAAAATGGTGTATTTATCTTTTCCCAAGCCTAACTTCAACATCAACTTGCAGTCACCTATATGTAAGTTGTGCAGCCATATAAATTTGTTTAATATATAGTAAATAAATAAACTCTGATGAGAGTGGGAGGATGGTGTCCTACTGTGTTTGTTTGTTTATTTGTTTGTTTGTTTTGCTGCCTACTTTGCTGCAAGATAACTTTTTATTTTAAATAGTTGCTGCACACAAACTTTGACAACTTATAATTTCAGGCATCGCTTGTTATTACCAATATGTGTGATGTTGCTTTTAGTGATATTTAATTATTAGTAGACTTCTCTCATATTAATGCTTGATGATTCAGACTATGAAAATCAATGGGGATTCACATTTTAAGAATTGTCAGTTGAATATAGGATAATTCTAAAATTGCTTTTTAATTATATTAGAGATATATTTAAGATATAATGCAAAATCCTTTGAATCCAGTAATATATGAATAATTTGGAGTATTTTATGTGTGCATGCAAGCAGTTCTAAGAGCATGAATCTGATCCAAACAAGGATTAGTGAAGCGGGTTTAACAGCTACCTGTATAGCAGGAGATTTATTTACATAAATGCATTATCTGTATGGACAAATCCTAACAGATAGCTAATTGTATTCTACCTTCATGTTTTCCTTTTATATACACTGTTAGGATATGTGCAGAGTAACCCTTGTATAAAAAGGATATGCACACAGAAAACAGTTTATGAGAACAGTTATGAAGAAATATACAGCCACACAGTTGAACAAGTTTAATACAACTTGTTCAACGGTGTGGCTGTATGTTTACTTGAAGAAATAGCACAGTCCAATAAACAGTCCATGTCATACATGTTTTTAACAGTCCAGA